>NW_024103552.1:1200000-1800000 GCF_003945595.2 Pipra filicauda | reverse complement strand
CTCAGCAAATCAATCATCAAGGGAATTCAGGACAGACAGCTGAAGGGGACAAACAGTTGACATTTTCACAGTATAAAGCCTCCATCTCCTATGGCACATTCTGCAGGCTTGGCTAGCAGCAAGTGATCTCCATTGGGAACTCCATAATAAGTAGTAGACAGATAAATGAGCAGAGGATGTGACATTATGAGAAAGTTAAGTGCTTTTTTTAGCGTAGAAAAAAAATACATGTGAGACTGGAAGTTTCTGTAAAGTTCCATGGCAAGCCTCTGCCTGTGGTGAACACTGGTGAGAAGAACTGGATGGCATGCCCTGGAGTTTGCTAAAGAGTGCAGCAGACTTGGAAGAGAGCAGGAAAAGAGGGATAACTCCACAGATATTCAAAGCAATGAGGATGATACTATTCAGTTGCTTTAAAGGTGGTGACAGTTCAGTGCTCAGTTTTTTGGTGCATTTGGCTTAAAGTGCAGCTGGGGGAAAGTCTAAGCAGGCCCACAGGTAAAGTGAGTTACTGCTTGAAACCTGACTGGCATCTATAAATACAAAACTGGGAAGTGTTTCTTGTGTAAGTTACGGACAATAATAAATTAGTTATGGAAGATGTGTTGTTTTAATTCTTATTTACTTAAAATAGTATGGGTTCTCTATAGAACAGAAGAAGATGATTTATCACTGGACTGAGATTGTCGATAGAAGACAACGATGCCTAAAAGAAAATTCAGGGAGAAAAAACTCCAAGGCAAGTTAGTTTTGAAGGTGAGATAAGGAAAGGGTTTTTAATTTGTGCCTAGGCATAAGATTACAAGACGTGCACGCGCCCCCTGTGTCTCAGAGGTTACAATTTATAATACTGCCTGTCCAATCCGAGGTTTTCCCACCCTGTGGCTTTTGCCCTGATCCACACCACATCCCACCCCCTGGGAATTGGGGCTGGGGGTTTTTCGGGATGCTCTCTTCATCAACCATCATCTTCTTCAGAGCACAAAGGGTATACGGTCACCCACAGTTTGACTGTACACTGCGGTTTAGGCCAAGGTACAAGTGTTCTCTAAACAAAATAGAGACAAGAGACTAAACATTTTCTAAGGGAATTCAGGGGATAATTGATATGGGGAGCATGGAATGGGGTAATAGGGTTGGGGAATGTGTATAGTTACTATGCTAAGGGTAAGGGAATAAAGGCTGCTGCTTCTAAATCTACTTCTACTATATAACTACTTCTAAAGCTTATAAAAATTAGGAAAATCAAAAAACTAGATGGACCTTAAGGCATCAACAAAACGATCATGACTTCTACTAGGTATAAGCAAAAAAATAATCCAAACAAATTTGTAAACAGAACATGCTTGATGATCAAAACTATCTACATTCTCCTTTACCAAAAGAAAAAACAGTAAGCTTTTAAAAGAAGGGGAAAAAACCCATAATCGCATAGTGA
This sequence comes from Pipra filicauda, assembly GCF_003945595.2. Lineage (NCBI taxonomy): Eukaryota > Metazoa > Chordata > Aves > Passeriformes > Pipridae > Pipra > Pipra filicauda. The sequence continues at coordinate 1,798,562 of NW_024103552.1, read as the reverse complement.
AAAAGGGAATAAAATCTGGCAACTTTCCCAGTGTTGAGCCATAGTCAATTGAATCCATAAATTAAACATTAACTAATCTAACTAATGGAACTAAAAGGAAATAAATGTTATTTGATGTATATTAGCTTTTCTTAGAAGGTTTGCCTTTCCTATCAATCAAAGACCTGTGACCTCTCTGACCGCAAACTCAACAGAATACTAAAACCTGTTACTGAAATTTCCTTTGCTCAAGCAATCTGGCAAGCAGAGAGACTGCTGGCAACATAACAACCAATTTATCCAACAACCCTGTCTCATCCTCATATGCTGTAATTTATGTTCTATAATTGGCTACAGATTATGGATAAAATGTCCCAGTCAGTTTAATACTGTATCCAGCATAAGCATTCAGGCCAAAAGACAAAAAAAACTTCAAGCATGACCTTCCACTGGGTCGGCGTAGTAAAAGGTCAAGTGTAAATCTCAGGATGTTTTAATTTGCATAGTGAAGAGGAATGGGGGGTACAATCCCAATACTGTGTCCCTTGACTGAATAAATGCTGTTATGCCTGCAGTTTTAAAGGCTTTTACAAAACTGTCTAGATCCCTACATTAGTGAGAGAAACAGTAAACATACTTAAAGGACTGGAAGCAGTGTCAGTTGAGCAGAGAATTAATTTATCAAAAAGACTTGGAGAAGAGTTTGTGTGGAGTAGAAATTACTAGGATATGAGGTGCTAAAGGGCTCATTAGCCTGATGGAGGAAGAGATGATGAATTTTACTTGGATACAGGACACCTGCACTTATCAGTTTGGTTGATAACAGTTTCAATCAGTGGTGGTGTCTCCACTTCTTAGTATCTTCAGGCACGCTGAGCATGCTGAGCCAGCAGGGTGCAGGAAGCCAGAGTTCTTCCATCCCCCTTGGTGTAAATTGGGGTACAAGGTTTAGCTGAGAGAACTAAAGTGATTACAGAAATTCGCAGACTTCTCAAGGCAAAAGGAGAGAAAATTGATGTTCCTTATTGCTGGGGTACTGGCACAGCAAGGCTCTACCTACAGTGTTACATATGTTCTGCAAGGCAACACCTGAGCCTCTGGCAACCCTGTGCCAAAGTGCCTAAGAAACAACAGCATGGGCAAGGGAGAGGAGAAAGGCAGTGTACACAGAAGACCCAGATACTTTTGGAAGCAGGCATTCTGTGCTGCAGAAGATATGCCTCTGAGGAGACTGCAGCCTGTGGAAAGCACACTGGATCTCAAGATGGGCTTCCAGTACATATTACCAAACTGCAAATCTACTGCCAAGCAAATAATTAGATAATTGCCTAACCTATTTTTGAGGTTTCTAATTAATGTAGCACAGATCATTTCTTCTCACCCAAAACGTTAAAATTAATCTGTGAGGCTGGCATGAATGAGAAGGCCAGGAGAAAAAAGAGCTGGATCTCAGTGTACTGCAGAACTCACCAGGCTTCTTGAGTCCTATAACTTCACAGCAAAATTGAGAGGCTTTCAAGTCAGAAAAGGGGAAAGGAAGGATGCACTAAAGCAAGGTTTTCCTTGGAGAACATTTAAGCTCTTGGCAGGGCAACATATCATAATATTTTAATGATAGGGTTTTTATAACCTGCAACTTTAAAACAGAATTAAGAAGCTGTGCCCCAAGGAAGCTAGAGTTGCAAACACACTTTACCATCAGGAAAGAAAATGTGTAAGTATATCAGTTTTCTAAGATATTAGAATCACTATCTTCTATGAGGCAAATTGTGACAAAATATCCCAGTAGTGAGCTAAAAGATCCAGGCATTTCTCTCAACAATTTTTAGAAGCAAAAATATAAAAGAAAGACGAAACAAAACCAACAACCAACTAACTTTGTTGTCCATTGTTTGGTATTGAAACATGAGAATTTGACTAGCTCTGTGCAAGCGGTTGCCCACCAAACTCTGTCATTGTGATGGCTTTCTTACAGGCTTCTAAAACGTATTCTGAGTTGTAACATGCTGGAGAGAAAATACTATTCTCACTCTGATCTTTTTTACACAAACCAGTAGAATGAATGGCCTCTTGAACCCAAACTGAATTGTGCTAGCAGTCCTATTTGATTGTATGTTGGCCAGTCTTTGTGGCAGAGAGATAGTGTCAGACTTTTATTTGGAGGCTTATGTTTTTTAGAAAGCACAGGTGTTTTTTAAACTTAGTCGTATGAAAGATTTCATACCTGAGTCATTTGCAGCCATCATGAAACACAAGCTCTGGAGCAAGCTGAACAAAAGCTTAGACTTTTAAAATGACTCCTTACTACAATCACAGTCAGTTTCCCAGTGCTGTCACCTCCCTGTGCCCAAGGACAATACCCAGACCTTGTTTTCTGGACAATGTTTAACCCTTTTCTTATCTTGTCTTATCCTGGCCAAATACAAAACGATTAACAATGTCTCTGCTCCCTCTGGAGCACGTGGCTAATCCCACAAGCAGAAGATGGGATTCCCTTGAGCTGCCTTTTTGTTTATGTGCTGTAGGCAATGCTGGGCAACAGTGTAATTGAATTATTCAAGGCCAGTTGAACTATCCTGCACCATTTCTGTGGACTGTGAGTACAGACAGAAGGTGGGAACGAGAGGCAAATTCTAAGCCAACTGATCTCTTCCAGCAATCTTGTTCAGATAAGTATTAAAAAAGTTGGGAAGAACCAGTAACCAATTTTAGTGAGCACTAGAAAGCACAAGAAACTGCCAAATGTATCAGAGCATCCTCTGGCAGGAGGAAGAAGTTGTCCCTGGAGTGAGAAGGTTACAGGGAACACATGGAGGAGTACAGAGCAGAAACAGGGCATATGCTGGACATATACAGAATATTTTTAACAGCTCGAAGTACAGAGAATGAAGAAAATGAAGAATGGCAATGAAGAAGAGTTGGGTTGGGTCCCGCCCCAGTTAGCTAGTGTACATCTCAGTGTGTGCTATGGGGAACCAGTGGCTGTCTGAAATGAGTTTAGTGATTACAGCTCTGCTGTGGTAAGGAGGGGCAGGTGGGAGCCATGAGTCTGCATTTCTCTTCTGGATACATCCTACAGCCTTCACGCTGATCAGTGGCTAAGCAAGGGTATGTGCAGTGTTTAATTTCAGAGTTGAATGTTCCCTTGGAAAAATTTCTTACCATACCATGGATTCCACTGGAAAGATTTAGTTTTTAGCTAAAAGATTCCACTTTTAGCACAATTAAAACAAGTGCTTGTAAGTAGGCTGTTGATGCACTTGATTTTATATCATTTTTCCAAGCAAGGCAATGATACTGGTCCTGTTCAAGTTTTGATGTATAAAGTTGACAATCTGGAGTGTCTCTTGTACCTCTAGGAACCTTGACAAAACTCAGGTGTCATCCAGTTCAGAAGTCCCCATTGCATCTTAAATGATCTTTCACCATCTGGGTGTAAGATCAGGTATGCTGGACTCACAGCCATCTCTGTAAGAAGTGTTTGTCATTTCTCGTTTTATAAGGCAAAGTGAATGGCATGGTGGCTTTACCTATGGAGACTGTGGTTATGGGTCAGTAAGTGTGGCAATACTCAGCCTCTGAAGCCTCCCCGCAACCAAAACCTCACCAAGTAAACCAAGTGCAGTTGATTATAAATCAAGAGTGTGATGTGAAGCCTAATGTTTCCTGATTTTTCTCATCAGGCTTTTTGAATGGAAATTAATAATTATACAGGAAACTGCTCTGAAGTGATTAGTGTTCATCTGCTCATTCTTCCTTCCTTTTTCTTCTGAGAATATGGAGATCAAAGCCACTGATGGGAAACCATGAGCAAAAGCAGACATGAAGTTCATTTCTCCTTACAGAGATGAGCATTGTGCTGCGAGATGTTACAACCAGTGACTGTCTCCAGGGCCTGGAGTTTCTCCTGCCTGTCTGCTAAAGGCCAGATTGTTGTGCCCGTCCCAGTCTGAGGGATGCAGCTGCTGCTTTCCCTTTTGCAGGCACAGGACCTCAACAGGAACAGTTGCACAGATGGCCAGAGACGAGGTGCTGCCTTCATCCGTGCCTCCTACATGTAGGACTCGCAGAAGACCCAAGTACAGACCAGCTGGTAGAGCTTGGTGCTTACAAGCGAATAACCCACCTCCCCAGCAGCCAGCCCCGGGCATCAGGCTGTGACCCATGGTCCGCTCCAGCTGCTGGCACTGAGCCCCTCATTCACCTGACCCCTCCAGAAGCTGGCACTTGCTCCTTACAGGCCCCACACATGCTGTGTGGAGAGTGGAGACTACACAGAGAGACACTTAAAGCTTCCATAAGAAGACACGGTGAGCAAGCAGAGGGCTCTGTCAGACTTTACACATGACTGAACTCCGTTATATGTCTTTCTGTCTGATCTTCCTCCTTCCTGATCCCCTTCCTCTAATTATTCCTTTCAAAGTTTTGTCTACTTGTCTGACCCTTATCAGTTACAAACTCCAGGTGACCCCGTCCAAAGTTTCTTATGGAGCTCTTCAATGGCCCATCAATCAGTAACCTGAGACTTTTGGGTTTTGGCATTGTCTCCCTTGTCCCTTGTCCACCAGGTTTGCAACTGTGGGTCCTTGTTTATCACGTCCCTCTTTATTTATTGCCCCCTTTGTTTTGAAAAGGTCAGGTCCTCGGTCAGATAACTTTCATAAAGCAGACGCTCTTACCTTCCATGCACACTTAAAAGGCATACATACAAGGGTTTCGTCTCTAACTTGCCTACTTTCTGGTATTAAAGGCCAAGGTCTCTCAAGGTTACCAGAGACACAGTCCAGACTTCATTGTTTAGGATTTTCCTTTGGTCCCTCTGTTTTGTCAATATAAATGATTCATTTTACTACAATTTCAGTTTCATTTTTGAATATGAATCTTGCAAATACAATATTTGGTTTATACATATAATCCAGTCAAAATTATAAATTCAATGTCAAGCAGCTTTTCTCTTCATGCAAAATAAATCCCTGCCAAACTCCTGAAAGTTTTCTAAGGACAAACCAAGAACAGAGGCTGTGTAAAGTTCCTACTTAAAACATTTTTAATTTAATTTACTATAGTGGCTTTACAAGTAGGGATAAGGCATAGTTAGAAACATTCCTCCTTGCCAAGTTAGCTTTTATCTTGAAGTTCCTGTTCTGTGCAGATGTATGTATGATATAATGAAAAGCCCCAAAGCAACCATATAGAGAAGCATTGGAGTACTTTCCAATGTTATATTTTGATGATAAATTGTGGGATTTGGTAGAAAGCCAAGTTGGATGGCAGTAAATAAATTATGCTGAGGGTCAGGGTAGACATACAGACCTCCTGGTAGGATATTCTTTGTTATTTCCTCCACAGGATGATACAAGTCTCAAATAATAAAACATGAAAAAGTCAGCTGCTTGGTAGGAAGTTTAGCTCAAACCTGCATCAGTCCTCAAATACACAGCAGTGGGTCCTTCCAGTGCTGCTTTCCCCACGCCCCGTCAGGGCATTAACTAGAGGTAGCGGCAATGAGGTTATGTTACCTCGTGTGTCAGTTAAACGAGGCAATTCCAGCCTTCTTAATAGCAACTTTGGGAGTGGATTAGGAGCGCGCTGTGAAGAAGCTGAATGTTCATTGCTCCCAAATTTGGGGAAAATTCAAAGCATTCCATGATCTCCTCCGATATGGCCTTTCTTTAAAGTGAAATGGAGTTTATTTCTGCAGCTGTGCCAGTCAAGAATTGCGAGACGAGCTAAAGGACCGAGACGAGCCTTTGCCAAGGAAGCGGTGACGCGAGTTCGCCCTCACCGGGCTCATTCCAAAGGAGGTGCGCCGGGGAGGGGAGAGGAGCGGCGGGAGGGCCCCCAGGAGGGTGGCACCTGCCCAACACCCGGCGCAGGCCGCGGCCAGGCTGCCAGCTCGCGGAATTCCCTGGACTTCGTGTTCTGAAAGCCCCCCGTGCTTCGGATTCTCCAGCGGGAAGACGGGGATTTTCCAGCGGGGGCCTGGTCCAGGTCCCCACCGGGTCCCTGCACCCTCCACCGCGGCCCTGCCGGGGCCGTGCCCGTGTTCTGGTCCCGCCCGCCGGGAGGGGCGGCCCCGGCTCGGCCCGGCCCCGCCTCCGCGGAGCGGCGCGGCCAGAGGCGCGGAGCGGCGCGGAGCCCCGAGGAGCTGCGGAGATGCTGAGCTCGCCCTGGGCGCGCTTCTACTCCAACAGCTGCTGCCTCTGCTGCCATGTCCGCACCGGCACCATCATCCTCGGCGTCTGGTACCTGGTAAGCGCCCCCGGCTCTCCCCGTCCCGCAGGGGTGGCCCCCACTCCGGGCGCTCGGCACCGGCTGCAGGGGCGGTCTGAGCGGGTACTCCGTGAAGGGCGATGCCCATCGCAGCAGCTCAGGCTGCCCCCGGCAGCCCAGGCGGTTTTTGGAGGGAGTCATGTTGTTACAGCAGCGAAATGCGCAGGCAGCTCCGGCGCTTCCCGCCGCTGAGCCCCGGCTCGTCCTTCCGCGGGGCACAGCCTGGGATCTCGGCTCCGCCTAAACTGGGACATGAAGCATGTGCGTGTTTAAGGGTCAGCGGAGCGGGGGCAGGAGATACAGTGCACGGGCAGGCTCGACTGGATCTCAAGCAAAAAGCTGTTTAGGGGATGAAAATGTGGTGACTGAAGACCTCTGGAGGGAGGGGTGCTCCCCAAACTTCGGGGCGGTGTGTCTCATGCCGGGGCAGGCTGCAGCACAGAGGCCCAGCCGGTGCGTGAGCTCCAGCAGGGCTGCACGGACCGCACCTCACAGAAAATCCTGTGTTTTCATCTCTGGTCGCTGCTTCGTGAGGCAGTCAGGTGTTCTCGTCAGTGCTGTCCCTTGTTTGCAGGTAATCATTTACCAGTGGTGGTTTTGGTCTGCCTGGCAGAGACCTGAAACCTTCCAGGCAGCTGTTCTCAGGTACTAGAAAGACATCTTTCCTCTGCCAGGGTTATAGGACATGAGTGAGGAATTGACCCTGGAGGCTCCAGGGTTACCATCAGTAACCAGAGGCTGTTTGACACCCCGTTGCTCAGTCGGGGAAAAGACTCAGTGGGTTGGAGGCAAATTAAGCCCTCAATTCCTCCTCCCCTGTGTTTGACAGTTGTTTCTCCATCCCTTGGGTAGCAGTGCAGGAAAAGCAGCTTTCCCAGAGCTGGCCCTGCCATAGTTACAGGATTTGCAGAATAAAAAGAGCTGGCTCGTCACTGTAGATAACGTAGATGCACTTCTCAGCCTGCTCAGTCTCTTGGTGTGAGGAACTGGTCTCCGTCAGATGGCAAGGCTGTGCAGAGCTGTTTGCCAAGCATCATTTTTCAAATGATTGCAGACAGAAGCAGATTAGACCCAGGCTTATTTGCTCACTATAGAAATTCCCTGCAGAAGCAAATGAAAAACGCAGGGCTGGCCTCCCTTGTAGGACAGCTCATTACATAAATTCAGTGTAATAAAAAAGCTGGGTTGACATTTATGTCCTAGAAATCATATAAAATGGTCTGTGTCCTGTAAAATACATATTTCACCACTGAGAAAATGATGCATTAGTTGAATATTCCTCGTTCCTGGTTTAATAAAATATAATTAATTGCAATGTCCACAGCCTGTAGTATCTGCAATACTGACAGTATTATAAAAGATGCCTCTCTTTGACTGGCTGCAGTGAAGTTTCAGTAAGTTTTAGTATGACCTGAAAGCTTCTGAACGTTTCTTTGAAGTGGCTTGTTATTTCTTTCTGCCTTCAGCTGAATGAAGCCTTTTCATGTTGGCTCCACAAAGACAGGGATATAGGTATTTTAGCTGTTCAGACCTAAAGATATTTGAGGAAGAGGGAAGTGCATCACCTGGGCTCTGATACAAAGAAAAATCTGACAGCCATTTAGACTCTGTTACCTAATGTATTATTAACTTTTAAATAGTAGGGCCCCAACTTCACATAGATTTTGCAGTAAAATATTGGTTTTAAGTTTTTTTTTCTAGTGGGTAGCACTTCCTGATTCACACGTTTTCTTGCTTTGCTTCTTTTGCTTTCATAAATTTTTCAGGGCAGATTTCTGAATTACTTCAAAATGATAATGTGTCAAGGTGCACATTTCTGTGCTTTCTCCCCTACTGCAAATATTTAGATTTCTAAATGTAACCATTAAGAATAGAGATTTAGATGCATGTTTATAATAAATACTAAACTTTTTGATAGCTTACAAAGTTAGGAAACAATAAGGAAGGGGTAGCTCCTTGAATAAATGGACCCGGTTGAAAGGTCTGGTTGATAAAGTCATACTCAAAAAAATTGTTTTGTCTCAGAAGAACAATTATGATTTGGCACTATGTGCTATTGAGGGTTTACACAAAAATAGATGTCCTGGTGGCATTTTTTTCTCTGCATGCATTTTGGATGGTTGCATTACTTCAAACCACACATGAGCTATGAGCATTACCTCAACTTAAGTTCAAACAAAAATACTTCTGATTTTTTGCCACATCAGCCTGTATTCTGTATATGGTTTGCCATTATGCTTTACAGAAAATTACTTTAGGAGAAAACATTCCTCTAGAGATGGAATAATTTTCTTGTTGCTTTTCGAAATCTCACTACCTGTGAAGTGTAAGTTTCATTAGTTCTATGACCATGGATGCAATGATTCAGTAGTAGAGGCACCTGAAAGAGGAAAAAACAGTAGCTTAAAAGTTTTGGCAGGCTTTTAAAATAGCATTTTCACATATTGAGCTGGTTTTGTTAGAATAATTTCAGAAAGCAGAATGTCATACCTGAAAAATGTTGAAAAAATAGTGAATTTCTCTAAGATGATGCTTTAGGTCTTTAGTTTTGATGTTTTAATTGAATGCTTCGGATCCTACAAATAGGGGAGAGAGTGGGAGCTGAGTGCAGGTGGAGTCATCAGTGCTACTGTTGAGAGCTCTTTCCACATAGGTGGGAACACTGCTTTTCCAACACAGGCAGAGCAGCCATGGACACTTACAGTGGTCTCATAAAGTATCAATAGCTGGGAAATAAATATTTAACTTTGCTCTATTTAGAACATAATAGATCTCAGAATGCTAATGTTTCTATAGCTATTGTGTTTCAGTAGTGTCTTCCTGGTAGCGCCATCAGTACTGCATCTAGAGCAATATAACACAGCATTGCGTGGTATTGCAGTATAGCATACAGAATGCAATATACAGTCTGTCACAGAGCACTGAGATACTTCAGTGTAAAAAGTAACTTGTAAAGTTTGGAGCAGCCAGGGAAAATTTCCTGAAAAGAATATCTAATTGCGTTGCAGAAAAAACTGCGCTTCAGGAACTAGTGTGGTGCCTTGGGGAGAAAAGCTTAACAGGGGGTGCTGCAATGTTAAATACAAATGTTATGATGAAGATTTAAATGGCAGTAATATGACTGGCTGGGGGCTGATATTTATTTTAAACCTGAGGACCGGTTTGGTTCAGCTGTTTATTAATCTTTGGGGTTTCATCCCACTGTAATGGACTTTACACTTCTCTGCATCGTAACATAAAACCAGAGGTCACAATAATAACACAGAAATGTTTTGGGGTACAGAAGTCTTAAAACTGTCATATTTAAAAAAAAAAAAAAGGAAATGAGAAAGTTGCTTCCAGCAGCTTACTTTTGTCCCAGGCAGCTGTATCAACTGTGCTGATCAGGGCAGTGACAGTGCTGAAATGAGTTCTGATCTCCCCTGGAATCCAGGGGAAATCTGGCATTTCAGTCTGTTCCAAGTGGCCCAGTAAGTGCTGGTGACTCAGAGTAACACCCCATTCGGTGACAGCATTTATAAACACTGCATGTCTTCTTCCTGAGGAAATGGATTCCACTTTCCTTATCTAAAACACAAAGAAGGAGCAACGTCAGATGTGCCAACAGTCTCATGGAAGGATTTCCCACTCTCCTGGCAGTGGGGTTTCTGCAAACCCCCAGGATCCACCAACATCATCTGGGATAACAGGAATTATTTCTGATTGACTTGGGTGGGGAGAAGATGAAATTGTAAGGTATCAGTCCAAGAAAATAAACACTTAAAAGAAGGAGCTTTCATTTTTGAGCTCAGTGTACCCAGTGCCTCCTGCTACCTGCCTCTCTGCAGCAGTGCCCCGGACACAGGCTGCTCCTCCCGGTGGTCCCACAGTCCCCTCGGGAACCCCAGGTGCCATTGCCACGCCTGGGGAGCTGAGCCCTCCCTCTGCACTCCCTGAGGCCCTGACAGTGAGAGGCTAAAAATAAAAGCTGGCGGAAGCCTGAGAACCTTTTATAACCACAAGTTATCGAGCTGTGTGTCTCTCACTGAAGGATGTGCACTAAGAACACAAATAGAGTGAGCTGAAGTTTTTAGCCAGGGTGGCTTCAATATTTGAGCTGCTATTTGTGGAAAGCTCAGCATGAATTGCTGGTTGTGACATTTCAGTTCTGTATTTTTCTGAATATACAGTTGAAAGCGTGTGTAATTTCTGTCTGTATCCCCGTCATTTTTTAATAAAAGGATTGAATTCTAATGGATGAAAAAATGTACTGGTAGTGGCTTCCTTATATTGTAAAGCAAAAGAGCACAGCTTGCTATGGTCTCATTGATCTACAGGTTGAACATCCTGCCAAGATCAGTAGTGTGCACTTGATCTGATGTCAAAAGGAGAATGAAGGTATATATTTTGTGACTGGGCCACATTTATTTCCTGGCCCTTTTAAAGCCTCATGAAAACAGCATGTATGGCAGCATGCTTAAATACCAGTTAGAAGATTTCAGTAATCTTGGCTTACTTGGCAGGGGGTAGAGATCAGCAGTGGCTGCTCATGTAAACAAAATATACCTACACTGGGATCCTTGCAAGCTGCTTTGTCTGCACTCCTGTAACCTTTACACTGTAGGAGACTACTCACTCAGCAAGGAGTTTTAAGTAAGGGTCCCTTGAACAGAGTGTAAAGGCCCTTCTAAGCAAAATAAAGGAATTCTACGAAAAGATGAAGTTCTTAATTATTTTCAAACCTATGAGAATCAGGGGATTGTAAGAACTGAAAAAAGAACTGAAGTTGTAAAAAGGGCAAAATTGCACCATTAGAAAGCCTGATATGTTATCCCAATACCAGGTTGTGGGAAGTTTCATGAATACAAGTAAGAGGCCTTGTGTTTTACTTAGAAAATTAACTTGCTTTGTTTTTATATGGAAGGAAATGGGCTAAAAATAAAGGATTTCCAGCTTTATCTCTATATGAAAGGTCACAGTAGCCAGCTCACTGAAGGCTCAGTTCCTTCATGTCAACCAGGGATGTCGCTTCCCTTGTCCCAGTGTGATATAGCTGGAGTGTTGGGTCAGATTATCCTGCAGGCAGCACTGCCTTTACTGCTTCCAGGAACAGTCCAGTACTGGTGACACTGGGAAAGAAGCCTAGCAGAATAGGGCCTGTTGTGGGTTCACCAGGTAATTGCCCCTCCATGGCCCAGTCCTGGGTTGTATATTCAGAGGGAAGAGCTGGATGGTACCAGTGACATGGCTAATTCTCAACCCTTGGTAGGAGATGTAGTATCAGCAGCATGTGAGATTTCTCCACTGGCGGGTGAAGGGGTCATGATATAATCTGAAATGACATGAGATTCCCAATTCTTCTAGTAGAAACAATTTAAGTGACTAAATATTTGTGCCCCAAGTACCATGTCTATAAAATGATCATTAGTTTTTCTGTTGTCTGTACTTCCCTTCATAAGATGAAAGCTGAAATAATGAAAAAAATAATAACATTCCCAAGTAACTCATTAGAGTCTTCCTGTGCACATGCTTGCTCTTGAGGAGAGTGGGAACTTGGAATTCATTATGAATAAAGAAAAATATGAATGTTACTTTCAAAAGCTTCCCTGATGATTGATGTATATGTTGAATATTCAACTGAGACTGGAGGCAGAGGAGATTCAGGGTATATGCTCTTGGACCGGATTGCATCCATTTCATTTTCTTCTTCAAGACCAGTGGGAAATAAATGACTGATTCTGCACACAAATATCTGTCAGGCCTTGTATGGTATTTTCTTAAGAAACAGAAACCACATGTATGCATTTAAGGTGTGTTAGAGCAAAGAATAAAGACCAATACTGCTCATTAGCATGAACAAAATGATCTTATCTGAAAGGCCTTCTCAATAACCACGTTCTAATTGTAACTTTTCTGGAGAGGCAGTATTAAATAATGTAACAGTTAATAGCTTCAGGAATGGCATCCTTAAAGAACTCCCTGCTATGCACAAACCCACCTTGGTTTCTCTGGTGCAGGACCTTTCTCCAAATCCTGCTTCAGGCCCTCTTCAGATGAATTACAATAAAAGAACATATGGGAGGAATTTAAATTGCACAATCAATAAGATAGCTTGCGAACAGCCTAATCACTTGTCTCTGAGTGACAGAACCCATCCATGAACAGGCCAGAAAGATTATCTGAAAAAAGGATGGATTAATTGGTACATTATATCCCAAGTTACCTGTGTTTTCTGTTCTGAGTGAAAATAGCCAGGTTTATGTGTTTGCTGTGTCGCAGAGAGGAGTAGAAGCAGCATTTTATTAGTCCTCCCCAGACTCTGTCATACATCAGTATGTTTATTAGTGGTTTTGTGGTAAAAACTTTTTAAGTCACTGGAGGGGTAAAATTTCTTGGAAGCGTCTTTTGGGCAGTCCATGCATTTACTGAACATTAGTCTGTAACACAACACAAGGATTTATGAAAACGTCTTTAAACTCTGATCCCCTAACACTGGTAGTTTTTCTTATATCCCCAAATACCACAGTAGGATATTTCACAGAGTATGTGGATCATTGCAATGATGGCTGATAATCTGCATCAGTTGTCACAAGATGACACAATTGTCTCATCTAATCAATACAGTTATCAATTCAGAAATTGCAAGCCCTTGTAAAATACCTCTTTTTTCTTATTAAGGCCTTCAACTGGATAATAAATTCACTGGGATTACAAGTAACAGTTGTCTCCCTCCAGTGAGAAAACAGATGGCTGGTTGTAAGAGGAGCAAAGTTTACATAAATGCTTATTGAAGGAAAGAATCCTATTAGGAGTCCAGCATGCTATAATTACATTTGGGCTTTTATACAAAAATCATGAATATATTTATAGAAAGGAGAGGAGTTTTTAGGTTAATCAAGTAAAATGTGTTTAGAAGTTCTGTTGAAGGTTAATATGTATCTCCTAGTGAGCCAGAGGAGAACACATTAAGCTTCATAAACTGATCGTTGATTAGACTGACGTCAGTGAAAATGCAATTAGTCTTATATATTTCTGGACGTACGGAACGGATTTTGCAAAATAGCCAGGAACTAATTTCCTTGGCTGCTTTCTTTTTATCTGGTATTATTGTGAGGTTTATGCTTTGACTGGAAGTTTGAAGTGGTCAAGACTTGAAAACGTGCAGGGGAGTTTCTGTCCTGTTCTCCAGCAGGGCTGGAGGTTTAAAGCTCCAAATTTCCACACGGCAGAATAAGATTCTAAAACCCACACTTGTTGCTCAAGGTATATGAGAATGCTCCTGGTCAATCTGAGGTGATTCTGCCAGGGAGGCATTATTGAAGGAATAATATGGATTTGAGCCTAGTGCACTGTTCCTGGACCTCCTGTGGGTCAGCTCTCTTTCAGATGTCTGCAATCAGCTCTGACTACTGTCATCCTAGTACCTAGCCTTGGAAGAGCTTTTTAGAGTGCAGTGACTGTTTTTCTTTTCATTGTTGGCATGTGCTGAGCAAGATCTTGTTCTATCTGGAGATATATTAAGCTACTTAAAACAAATGCTTTTGGCAGAAACACAGGCTTGTGGGAGATTTTCACCTTGCAGAGGTGCATTTCTCAACAGTGAAACAGCTGTGCCCAGACAGACTGGATGCATGTGATCTTGTTCTTTACTATTGCAATAATTATCTGTACTGTATCATCCTTCAAATTCTTCCTTGCATAACTAAATCCCTGCCTTGGGTTACAGAGTGATTCAAGGATGCAGTCAGTCACTTGCATGGCTTTTGTAGATATTGCCTGTGGTGGCTACATAGGAATGATTGATTGAAGATTCATTGTGTTTTGGTGTTTTGTTGGGGTTTTTTTAATTAATTGGGCATGTGCGACTTGCTGTCAGAAGCTGAGGCACAGTCCTCTCACCAGTGCAGTGACACATGTCCAAAGAGGCTAGAGGTTGGTCTGAGCACAGACTGTTGTGAGCACAGTGTTGTGAGTCTGAGCACAGTGTTGTGGGCTGGTGTGGGTGAGACACACCAGCCACTGGCCAGGGCCAGGTGCCTTGAGCTGTGTGTACTGGCCTGTCCTCTGTCACAAGTTCACACAAAGGTCTAAGTGTGTGGGAGCTGCCACAGCTCACATCACAGTCACACTTTAGCAGATCTGCCCTCAACCTTTCACAGTCACCTGCAAGACTCAAACATGCGTTTTTGGAAGTCAAGTACAAATGTAGAAACCAAACAAATCCCAACTGGCCAGTTGAACAACCTTTTTTCTAGCAAGGTATTATTGCATACCACCTCTTTGCTAGCTCTCCTGAACCAAGTGACCTTTAGGAGAAATGGTGAGTTGGTCTGGCAATGATATAATTTGAACATGGGTATATGATTATATTTCCCCATAAATATTTCCCTGGAGGTCTTGCTGGGCAGAAGACCTCAGCAATAATTTTCAGGACTTTGCTGAGATAGAGGTTCAACTTTCTTTAAATACAATGTAAAAGTAACACTGAATCCACTAATTAATTTGCATAAAAATATCCTATTTCCTTAAACCGAGAAAGGACTAAGATTAAATACATAACAAATTAAACTCTATCTCTAGGAAGGCAGAAACGAATAGTGTCCGTCCTGCACAATCTGTCCATCTATTTTTTTTTAAATAAATTTAGTCATTGCCATATTTCATCAATAACAGGCAGCTTGTGCTTTGGGATTTAAGACTGTTGAAAGGCTGGCAGTAGGCAATACTTGAGTTCTTTGTATGGAAGAGTGCTGGTAAGTTATGCTGGACTTCCTATATCAATTAAATCAACATAGCCTTTAAAGTTCAATGTTTAGTGTCCAAGCAATCGAAGTAGAAATTATGAATAAAGTCTGATTGAAATATTTTATGCAGCTCTCTATTATATGCTCTCTATAATATGCACTTTGTAATATGCTAGTCTGAGCCTGCATGGATGATTCTTTGATTTCTCATGCGTAATATAGAAAAACAGCAACAAGAATTGCAGACTCTACCCTGTCTTCTCCAGACTAAACAACATAAAAACCTTATCACTACTTCTGACCTGACTAATGCTCTCCCTATTGCAGTGCAGTTGGGAAGGGAGAAAGAACAACTTGTGCAGGGACAACATTTTCTTTTATTCTCCTATTATTTTAAGGTTGGGCAATGACCTGAAGCAGAAAGGTTTGTATTTTGGTTTTAAAATGTTTTGTAAGCACTTGCATTTCCTGAATAAATAGCTCATCTTTTTCTGTATTCCTGCAACCTTTTGCCTTCAGTAATAATGTCTGATAATGAATTTCACTGGTTAAAGGGGTCAAGGATCCCCTTTTAACCCAAGTTTAAGTAGCCATCTTTCGATTTCTCTTCAGGCTGTTTTGTTTCATTAGATGACTGTGGTTGAGTTTCCTACCTTGGACCACATATTAACTTTTGCATTGCTAAGATACCAGCACTGGGAAGTTGAAACATTTTCATTAGCATGAGACAGAAGGTTTACACAGCACAAAAAAGAGAGAGGTGTCTACTCTGACAGCCAGGGTTCTCCTGCTGCTCCATTCCTGGAGTTCAGGCTAGTGACTGAGGTGTGCTCTGATGTAGCTCCTGTGCCCTGAGGGGGAAAGTGATTGAGTGCCATGACACTTGTAAAGAAACTTGTGCATATGGGGGGGACCTCATTCCTTTGTTCATTGTTTGCCTGCTCTCCACAGTGGTCAGCTCTAAAACCTTTATTGCTAAAATTTCCTCCTTGTTTCTTCTTTAGTCAGAATTCAGAAAAAAAAAAAACAAAACCAACAAAAAACCCAACAAACACAAAAGTTTGCTTAATGAGCAGAGAGAGAAATCACATAGCAAAATCTGCCTATACAGGGCAATGGTTCATAAACCTTAACTCATCATCATCATTGCTAACAGAAGTTTGGGAAAGGCACCCCAGACAGTGCAAATCTACCTTGAGGTATGGAGTTAAACCCTAACCTTGATTTTTTTTTTAACCTTTGTAGAGTTCTTGTGTGCTCTTGATGAACAAAAGTGTTCTTACTTTTATTAGTATCTTTTATGCTAAAAGAAAAAAAAACCAAGAACAATGCAAAGAACATGCCATGTGAGAAGGAAAAGGTACATGGGGAGAAATAAAGATGTTGAGGTACTTAAATAGACATTTTACATACATTCTTACTTTTTCTAATAGTAATACTGACTTCAAATATCCAAATACTAGAAAATATTCTTCTGTTAAGTTTCAAAGAGCAAAAATAGTTTAAGACTGGGGTTTTGTTTCTATAGGTTCTATAGAAAACAAGTACCTAGAATCATAAAATTACCTTCAGTTTTTTGAAGAAAGATAGAGGGTATGGGAGTTCTGCTTGAGATTTTCTTCAGTTTTATTAAAAACAATTGGGATTTCTTACTAGTAAAATTAGTGTCCTTGGTGATTTGCTTCAATAGTATCTCTGTAGAGGACAACAAAGTAAACCCTGCCAGTTTTGTGGGTATTAAAAATATGCTAGAATTGTGTGTACCAATTCAAAACCTGGCCAAGGTTTAGGAACCTTGGTCAGTGACATCCAGAGGTGGCTCACTGTTCAAAGACATTGGAGAAAGCTACTGTTATTTGCTGCTCAGTCACAACCATTTTTGTCAGAAACATCATCTCCTCTTTCATCTGGTAGCTCATATTGTGTCAGGCATGGGTCTACAGAGGAAACTACAGTGATGTTTTCTGTAACTAGCTGCCCCTATCAATCACACTATTACAATTCACTAATACAGGTTACAGGAAGTTGAAGGATAGCCCAGAATTTTTTCATTAAATCTATTTTTTTAGTATTTCTAGATCATAAAAATTTATCTTATCATAAAAGTTTATCTTTGCAGTTTTCTATTTTTCTCCCCTTATCTAAAAGTATAATATTTTTTATACCTACATATTACTAGGGTGCTCACTGTCTGTAAACCAGCTCTCTGGAACCATAGAGGGGTGCAGGCAGGGAGTTAGTTCTCCACCAGTACAGAGATTTAAGAGATGTGCTTAAGTGGATCTCTCTTGAGTTCAGTGAAGCTGAAAACAGACACAGAATTACAACAGTATTTACGTCTTGCACCACATAGAGAACATTCAGACTGCTACATGCGTGGATTCAGTTATAAATTGAACCCTCACAGAAGTAAAGCTAGAGGATTTTCCTTCCTTTTTCCCGTAAATATGGGGTCTCTCTTCATTGCATTAGGAAGTCTTAGGACAACTGTAGTAGAATATTTGTAGAGGGGACTCTGTGAACTTGAATAGAAACATGGCTGTATTTTTAATGCAGCTTAATATTTCCTCTTCTAAACTCCTTTACCAGAGCAATTTTATTTCCACTCTTGACTGTAAGCTGGAGAAAGACAGGGAGAAATTAAGCTGTTGTAACTCCAGGCAATTCTTTTGGTGATTACAGGCATCCACGTACGTTGCACTTCTCTGTCTGCTTGAGTTAGGAATCGAGTAGTTCTATGTCAATGGCATGCTCTTAGAAGCTGCTGGAACTAATTTCATTTCACATAAGCTGGGATAGATACCATGCAGCTGCACTTCTGTGAAGGTTCTAAAACTATAGTGGTACTCATTTTCTCATCGCTTTTTGATGCAGTGGTTCCTGACACCTTCCAGGTCCCCACAATTCACTGCTGTCTCTGGAACAAATTGCATGGAGAAGAAGGCCTCTCACTCGTTGGTGGTAGAGGTCTGAAATTGTAGTGCATTATATAGTTTCTGAATGCTGGATGCTGTCTGTGGAAGACATGAGGTTGCTTGCTTGCATCTTAAACACTGCACATTCTTTCCAGCAGAACTGCCTCACGTCGTGCGTAAGCTGCTGGTTCTTTATCACAGTGCAGATGGAAGCAGCAGCAGTGGCTGGCAGTGCTGGTCCCAGCCTCTGCATGTGCTGCCTTTCTCCCTCATGTCTGAATGCACCGTTTCTCACACAATTGGTGCTGTCTAAAATATCTTCTGCTCAAATCTGAAATTATGTTTTGTAAGCCCAGAGCAGGAAATCCAATTAATGTTCCAATATTTGGACTACCTATCTCCTACTTAATATTTCCTCTTTCCCCGTTTATGTTACACATTTTGGGATCTCTACAAAGCAGAGTTGTTTTCTTCCTCTTCATCAATGAGAAGGTGGATGTATTTCTGACTGTCAGAGAAGTAGGATCTTGGGATTTTTTTTAATTATTATTTTATTTCTATATCAGGATAAGAGTATTTCTTGGGTATTTCTAGGACGTTCCATGGGATCTCTGTCCAGTCTTGTTACGGCAGTCTGAGCACCATCCTGTAGGGACAGAGCCCAGGAGCAGAACTGGGGGCTGAGGCTGATCAAGGGGTCCACCAACAGCCCCAATAGGGAAGGCGATGAACCAGGGAGGCCAACCAGGAGCAAAAGGGGCTGAGACCAGGAACACAACTGGAGACAAGCTGCAATATGCATTTACAGGGTCCGTCCAGGAAGTGTGGCTGGAGACTGGCACTCCTGTGGTGTCACTGGGACAGGGACTGATGACCCAAGGCTGAGCTGGATGGGGCTTTGGGTCATCAGCAGGGGTGTGAGGAGGCCCAAAGTAGGGCTGTGCAGGGCCAGTAAGGCCTGTTAGTGCCCCTGGGGCTCCTCTTCTGTAACCCTGGGTAGCACTATGGCCACAACCAGCCACAGAACATAGTGGTCACAGTTCTGACTTGACAGTGCAAAGTCTTGCATTTCATTCTTAGCACTGAACACCACCCTCTTGCATGTTCATGGATGTGTTTCTGTTTCTCCATCCATAAAAGGAGGTCAATGTGGCTCTTTGAGAAGGTATAGGGCTTAGCTCCTTACTGAAAATTTGCATAATGAAAATGCTTTCTAGGCATTACTAATTGATTGTTACACTGTTTGTTGCTGAAGGAATGTAAAACATCTTGAAGGAAATCTTGGCCCCACAGAGAGAGCAGAAAAATCTTCTTTGCTTTTCCTGGAATGGAGATTTCAGCTTGCATACCAACTGCATTTATCAACAGGGAATCATTCTTTATGCTCTTGTCCTTGATTATGTGTCCTTGGAAAATGTTACATCAGTAAGTTTTTAGGCACGCTGAATTTATGCACTAAAGCATTTTTCAAAATTCAACGGTCACATCACTTTCAAAACAAAAGGAAAACCCTAATGAACACAATACACCCAACTGTGCACACATTTCTGGGAGAAAGAGGGTGAACAAACAAACACATGGTGTATTTCGCTTGCACTGCTGACAGCACAGCTGGATGATGCTCAGAGACCATTATGAGGATCTCAGGAGAACAACCTGATAGAACAGAAAAGTGATGCACTAAAGAGCATTAGAGAGATTCCTACTGACTGCAGCAGACTTCAGATCAGGCAAACACAATCTGTGTCTTATACAGGGATTTAAAGGCAGTGCTGACAAACACATAATCTGAATCTGGACATATGCATAAGGAGAAAGTAGAGTGCCTAGGTCAGTATTTTATGACTATTCCTGACTATATCTCTACGAAAAAACCTATATGCCTTTAATATAGCAACATTCTATACATTTTATAGTCTTGATTGCTTGGTTGAGTACTCTTCTTAGGTAGTATTTTTGTTACCGGCCTACATCCTCTAGGCTTTCACAAAGGAGTATAAAGCAAGAACTGGATTGCAATGTAGAGTTATACGTAATGTTAAAAACTAGTAGGATTTATAGAATGTAACTTTGGATGTTGATAGCCATCTGATGTCTTCAAAGCCAAGCCAAGACCGTCCATGGCTACAGCATTCCCAACACAAAACTATTAAGCTGTTCTATGTAAAAATGCAGAAATGAAGATCTCAAACCCCCTTCAGACACCCTCTTCTGCTGTCTGATTGTTCTTGTTGTTCAGCAAGATGCTGAACTTAATTTCCTAACTGAAATTCCCATTTGCTGTCATTTAAGTCGGTTACTTTACTTATCTCCCACTGGATCTGGAGGAATGTCTATTGCCTCCTTCTTTTCTCCACCTTTCTGCACATATAAAAGACTGAGAGCATCTGTCTCTACCTTTTCCTTGCTAAGCAACCCAAGTTTTTTCCCTGTCAGTCTGACTTTCCAGATGTCTGATTGCCCTCTGTTCTGTTGCAGGATCCTCCCCAGGGTTTTTCTTTGTGTGTTTTAAAGGGCTTTGAATTGGACCCTTTCTGCAGGAGGGCGAGTTGGAGGTGGCTTGTGCATCTACTACTCAGGTTTCTGCAGTACTGCCCACCACCATGTAACCACAAGATGAGCTTGTGGGATGCCACTGAGTCACGCTCGGTTCATTCACTGTCATACCCAGACTCCTTTCTGAGGAACTGTCACCTACTCGATTATTTTCAGTGACAAATATGATGCTCTGTGCTTGTTGGTACGGAATTGGGCTCTGTTGTCTGAATTCTGCTCTAGTTGGTCAAAATCGTTTTAATCTTATCTCCTGAAGTGCTTACAGTTTGGCATTGTCTGCAAATTAAAGAAAAGTACAAGTCACAAGTGACTTGAAATACCAAGTTTTTCGATGATACTGGAAAACCCTAATCAATATATCTTCTGTGCTGGCTATGCCTCCTTGACAACTGTTCTTTCAGTACAGCTGTCCAACTGGCTGTGCACTCATCTTCCTGCGTGTGCAACCAAACCAGGTTTTCCGTTCTCCTTTATGAGAATCTCATAACGTCAAAAGGTGTGCTGAGATGCAAAGAGATGATATCCTACTACTTTTGCCCTGTCCATGAGGCCCTCTTAGGCTGTCAGAGAAGGAAAATAAGATTAATTACTTACAGTTTGTCCTTGACAAGCCCACTGTGATTGTTGCTTATGACTGTACAAATTTTAAGTGCTAATGGGGAGACTGATTGTCTGTTCTTGGGTTTATTTTGTTTTTAAGTCTCACAATCTAGCTAGAAATTCATTATGTAGCCTTCCTGCTTTGAAAAGGCATAAACTGTGCTTGCTCTTTCCTTGTCTTGTGAACTCAGTCTATTCTCAACAGTTTTTCGAAGACTGCTAACAGATCCAGTATCAGCTAAACTTGATGGAATTTCCCTATCAAAAAGCTTTTATCTTACCCAAGAAATTCTCTAGCCTGTTATGTCTTACAATAGCCTCTGTTCCTACACCTTTTTGTTGCTGTTAATAACCTGTGATCAGGTAGGGATGACTTCAAAGTGAGAACCAAAGCAACAAAAATCCATCTTTTCCAGCATATTTCATTATGAGCTTTCTTCTCTCCATTTTCTTGTTCACCAGTTATCTTCCTAGTTCTGTAGTATAAGCTTTTAGCCTGACTGTATTATGTCATGCTGAACAATCTTCTTTTCTGCAATTAGCCATCTTTACTTCGAAGTGATATGAGCATTTTGTTCAGATTTGTTTTAAAATACAGCTCTTGGCTACCTCTCCGATCTGCTCATAACTGATACTTGACAATCCGCTTCTACTGAATCACTTGGTACTATATTCTTGGCATTTAATTCACTAATTTCATGTCATAGCCAAGGCCTTGGTGGATGTGAATATCTCTCTGTGCCATATGGCACAGGAATATGAACATCAGACACTGGGCTCCCATTGCCACGTCCTCCTGTCCCCCCAGGCTCACATAAATCAGCTCATCACTCATGGGCTCTTAAAATAGTCTTTTCCAGCAATTCAGTTCCTCTTTGATCATCTAACAATTTAACAGGGCCTGTCCCCGATTCCAGCTCTGCCATGCTAATACTCCTTGACTACAGCACCCATTTGTAATATTCTCAAAATGACTGGTTTCAACTGATTTTAGTTTTTGCAGGAGAACAAAATGGTGGTGCTAACATGTTTTATAGTCTGAGAGAACAGCAGAAACTTTTCTGATGGGATAGAGTTGGAATGAAAAGAGGTAATGCACATTTTGTTTCATTTTCGTGCTGCCACTTGGGGAGGAAATAGGTCCTGCTTACACCAATCTAGAGAAACTAATTGTGGTGTTAATTAAATACTACAATTGTACAGTTGGAAAACATTCTCTGTCATAGTTGGCATGGACTATGGTGGATAAGTGCTGACCAGAGGTTTTTCATGGATTACTTTCACAGCCTGACCCTTTTCTGTTTTTCCTCTCTGTAGATTATCAATTCGGTGGTCTTGTTGATTCTGCTGAGTGCCCTGACTGATCCTGACCAGTACCACCTAACCAGTGCTGAATTAGGGGGTGAATTTGAATTTATGGATGATGCCAGTAAGTACAAACTGCCTGAATACTCCAGCACTTATATAATTGTCCTATTGTTTCAATAATTACTGTCATTGTAATTATTGCTTCACCTTGGTATCTTACAGATGCAGTTTTATTGTGAAGGGTGTGTTCATGGCACAGTTCAAACTGGTTTCCTAGTTGTAACTTTATCTGCCACCTGTTAGTAATCGATCCGTCTGCTCTGCTGTGTCCTGGCTTGGCAGGGGCAGAGCCAGCTCTTGGCATGGAAATGTATCCCTGAGCATGATGCTGAAAGCCCAAGGGGGATTTTAAAAGACATGAGGAGATACGGAGTCTCTGCACCTCCCAGCACCGTGTCCCATTGTGCCTGACGTGCATCAGAACCCATACTGCTGTTTATAGAACTGTTCATTCATGTTGTATGTATATATGCACCCCCCCGTAGGCACATGGCATGACTTGCACAAACCTGTTCTAATAGATACAAGCATAAATGCCAACTGTATAGTCATAGCCATATTAGCAATAACACAGGGCACTTCATTCTCTCACCGAAAGGCATCACAGAAAATCTCCAATACACTTTCAGGAAAGGGTGAGACAGGCCATTTGCCTCCTGCAAAACCTCCTGTCCTTTGCAAATGTTTCTTTCTTCCATGACTGTTTCAAATTATTTGGTAATGTTTGTTGATTTAACTGTTTAATTTATATCTAGAAAAGTTTTCCCTCAAAGTGATTTTGATAAAAATGTCTGTTTATTTTTGTTTCTGCTAACAAGATGATTACATTCAACATTTCTCCTGGTAATCTGGAACAAGGTCTATTGCTAGTCATACTGGTGTCTTTGTGCTCAGAATCCCACTCATCCACAGCAAAAGGCTCTAAGTCCTTTCCTCATTCCTAATAAAAATGCCAGTAGGAGAAGCAATAGCCCCACATGTAAGAAAAATATTGCCCTATGGTGTGTCAGAGCTGCTGGGTATCATTTAAGGAATGCTTATTTCCACAAGGTCTTTAATGCAAATATACCCTGAGGGTCTACATTAAATTAATGATAAGGGGTGATTGCTCCTTTATTGTGTCTTCAATGAAAAACCACCTACAACTTCTGACTAAAAATCTTTTTATATAACTGGATTTAAGAAAGTAAGGACCACAGTAGATACAGATGGGCTCCTAGCTGATTCTGACATATTAAAACTGACTGCCTTGTCCTAATTCTCAGAGATTAACCTTGGTAATGACTGTCTGTCAGTGTGGTTTTATATAGCTGACATCAGAGGCCTGCCAGTGCCCAAGGCTTTAAAATTGTAATTCTGTTTTGTAATGCAGTAGCTGTCAGATCAAGTACATTGGGGATTTCCATCTACACTTGAAAATTGTATTTTCTGTATATTTTTATCAAGGCTTCTGAAGTGAACACAGCAAGTCTGTAAAAGGATGGCTTGTGGGCCAAGCGACCTCATTTCCATTTGGTAAAAGGAACATTTCACAGGCAGTTAAATTACGAATGAACATTTGAATTAATGTCTCCTTTTATTCTTTGACTCCCTCCAGTTTAATGCCTTACTGAGTAAAGGCAGCTGAATCAAGCTACTGGCTTTTATAGTTACTGGAAATAGCTGGCAGGAGATAATTTCTTTCTTCTTTTCTTTAAGTATGACTATATTTGTTCAAATCTGAAGAAATGTTTTATTATGAGATAAATCATTAGACAAACTTCCATGTACTTCTCTTTTCCTACTTTTATTTGTCTTTTTTTGAAGAAATGTTTGTCAGGTTAGCTGCATGCGCTGAAACCATGTGTATGAAATACAAAAAGATGCATAATTTTTTATCCCAAAGAAGGTCCCAAAGTTGTTATCTATATGTATTTCTGTTGACAAGTATTTCTGTCTGTGTCTGGTTTATGGAGAATTTTCAATTTTCTGTGCCAGCAATGGGAAAAATTCCTGCCACCTGCAAAGCCACAGCCAGCCTTCTGCAAACTGCTTGAAAATGCCAGTGCATCATCAGTTCTGCAAAGGACTGCTCAGCCTTGATTTCAGGATAAAGTGTGGTTCCCAGGGCATTACCAGAGGCTCCAAAATGCCTGTTTGATTAGACAGAGAAAGGATTTACCTGAACACTTAGAAAAAGCTCTAGGCTATTGCTTTTCCCTTCTATTCTAGAAAAGGAAACAAAAGAGAAAGTCTGCCAAGACTTACCATGTGACAGATGGAGGTACTGGAAAACACCAGTGTATGTGGTTTGGCTGGCTCTCCAAGACGTACATCTGGGAGCTGGGCAAAATGCTGGGCTTCCTTGTGTACTGGATATTCAGCTGGGCCCATTTAGACTCATCTTTCTTCTTATTATTTCCTTGGGCCTGAGGGAGTCTATGAACTAGAAGCTGGACTAGAAAAAATTAGAAACATGTGAGCTGCTCAGTGTAATACTGCTGCTGTTAAAAGACTAATAATCTCTGAGCAGGAGATGGAAAAGCCCTATAATTAATTTTGACTTCCCAGGAGGATTCACCTGAGCCTTCTTCTCAGCTTCTTCAGACACACAGACCATCATCCTGAAATGTCAACAGCCCAAGCCAGCAGTGGGTGTTGCTTGGTTTTACTTACTGCCTTCATGGTGTCAAAGATGTGTGTGATACTTCATAAGCCATATGACAACAAGGACTGAAATCCTCTGTGTGCCCTACAGAAACTGAGAGGAACTTTGATACAAGTGTCAGCAACTCAGGCCAAAATCTACCTGTGTCCCTGCCCTTGGGCAGGCAGATGAGACAAGCAGAGATCTCAGGGCAGGACAGGATAATATGATGATCTCTCTGCCTAATATGACATGCACCCAGGACTTAAAAAGATTAATTCAAATAGAAAAATTTTAATAAACCTACAGACAACAGCCTTGGACTTCTGCTGGGGAGATAAATGGAAGTAGTAGAGTAGGTACGTTCCTACCCCAGTCCATCAACATCACCCATGTAGTATGAGCCCCACGTTACAGGGAAGGGGGGAAAAAAACTAGATTCCCTCCCAGCTTGGCATATTTGGAGCAGTATCTTCCCCCCAGACATATCCTCTGGAGGAAAATGTGCTGGGCTCAAAGGTGCAGAAAACTCTTTCCTTCTCATTGGCCTTCTTCCGTTACCAGAGAGAAAATGCCACTGCTGCGTGGGTTGTGCCCCAGGAGGCTGCACAGCAGCTGGCAGCAGTGGCACCCAGCTTGCACAAGCAGCCTGGAGGAGAGAGCAAGGCAGTAATCCTTAGCTGGCAGCAAGGAGGCTGTTGGATAAATAAGGCTGGGAGAGTGGGTGAAACTGCCTGAGGATCACAGGCTGCTGGTCAGCAGCTTTCTGGCCCCTGCTGTCAGAGCTGTGAGCCAGTGATTAACTTCAGGGCTGGGGCAGGTGATGAGCTGAAGTATTTGAGGTCTTTAACACACCACACAAGTCCTGGCTCAGGAACTGGCCTCACTGGCTGTCCTCCCTGTCCCTGCAGCACCCGCCATCAGCCTCCTTTGCAAGAGGAGAGGGGAAGGCAAGGATATAATTTTGAGATGGATTTGAGGGAGCTCCAGATGCAGCTTGCCATGCACATGAGCACCCCATGACAGAAGCTCTGCCTAGCCCCCGCAGCATCTTCTCCCCAAAGCGACGGGAAGGTAGAATCTCACTGCACTGTATAAGAAAAAAAATAAAAATCAACTGATTTCTTTAAACTCAAGGAGAAAACTCAAAAAGCCATCTCAGGCAATAGGCTGTATAACCCCTTCAGTGGTCCAAGTACAGCCCTTCTAGCCATGATTGTCATGGAAAGCACAGCATGGCTGGGGAAAAAAATCACACACCCTTGTTAGTTTCTCATTTAATGTGCTACATATCTAGTTTCATTCTGATTAATTGAAGCTGACACAGCTCAAAAAAACCAATGAAGCCTTAAATGAGAAAGAACTAGCTTGAGCCAACTAGGACTTGGCATGGTGGAGCACAGCTAGGGAGACACTGCAGACAGGGAGCATGAGTGTGTCAGACAAGCTTCAATGTCAAGTTCATCACAGTTTGCTAGGCTCTGGCTCTGAACCGGTTCTGCCGTGGTCACCAGCAAAGTGGAGCCTGTGACTGCTGCATCTGCTGCAAGTGACAATGACAGCAGCTTCCCCTTGGATACAGGTGGTTGGGATTAAGAGCAGACAGAATAAATACATAAGCAGTGCCTCCAAACTGATGGTCAGAATAAAAGTGTTGAGTCCAAGAGACTCTTTTACAAGAGGTTAGGGGCTACAGGCAGCCATTTCCACTTCTCTCCTTTTCTTTCATTACCTCAATTGTACCTGGTCTATTAAAAAAAAAATTGATTTCACAGGATGTATGTGGGCAGCCAGAGTAAATGGCCACACAGCTGGAAGTGTCTGAAGAAGCTGCAGTACCTTTTATTAGTAGAGGTTTATTTTGCATCTTGCTCTTGAGGCCAGAATTCAGATCACCTCTAACAGGCACATCACAGCCTTTACAGCTCCTAAAAGGCTAGAGACTGGTCAAAGCAGTGCAGCTCAGACACCTGCACTGGATGTCTGGATTCTCCACACAATCTAAGAGGAGAAGGAGGTGCATCTGAAGAGCAATTTGGGATGCACTGAGATGTCATTCCCTCCTGAATTACGAGCAGAGGGCCCAGCTGCCTCCCAACAGCCTTTCATAGCACCCACAAGCTGAGCTGCAGAAAGCCACTGTGAAGGAAGCAGTGAGCACCAGGGTGCAGGTAAACTCAGTGCTGAGTACTTGCCCCTCTCCTGGGTGAGACCTGCTTATTTGGACAATAAGACAAAGATTCAAGCATTTGCTCTGTGAGTAAGGACATCTACACTCCAGGGCCTCATCAGACTTGAGACTACAGTGCTTCTTCAAGTGTCAGGAAAGGACACTTTATCCACTAAATTTAATCCATTAAATTAGGAAGTACTCTGCAATAGGACTTCTGTGGCATTTGAATCTCTATGCAATCACAAGGACAAAATTTGGGGGCAAGAGGAGAGAACAAGACTCCTGAAACCCATGACATATGCAGTGTCCTGGAAAAGAAGAGGCCTGGGTTCTGAAATCCTTAATCCTGCCATTGGTAGGTACAGTGCCCAAGGATCCTGTAGCCCAGAGAATATAAGCACCATCTGGAGATGCCCTCACCAGCCAGCAACAGTCTCTTCTTGCTCATTTTTCCACCAGCTTCACGAGTCTCAGGTTCCTCTCTGCGTCAAGGGCCAGCATAAATCTGGATCAGTGTCGTCAGAGCTCTGCACTAGGGCAAGGTTTGTTTTCCCTTAGGCATGGGAGGATCAAGGATTGGGTCCTTTGTCTTCTACATGGATGATCATACTGGTAGGCTGGAAATAATGACAATAAGATTTAGGGTCTGTCCTTCCTCTTCAGCCGTGACCCGGGTGAACCTGTGCTGCTACCTTGGTGGTGGTAGGTGAGACCTGTCCACAGCTACCAGGTCAGGACCTTTCAGGTACTTTGATGAAGGCTCCAAGGCACCTCTCCAGAACCTGATTTTGATGCAGTTGCAGGGAGTTGGAGGGAACTGGCCCATACTATGGGATGCTCCTTATCATTGTGGTGGAGTTAGATGTTGTGGCAACTCTGTGCTGAAGTGAAGTAATCTTTACACTTTGAATGCATCCAAAGTCAGGGTAGTGAACAGCCTGAACGCTGTCATGTATTTGTGTGTCTCAGGTCCACCAAGTGCCTCATCAAGGCAGGTAGTTTAAATGTACCTGGTGACAGCAATGTGAACAGGAGGTACCTCAGAGATACCAACAGAGACAGAATCTCTTAAGTCATGTCCTTTGTACTTTATGTCCTATCTCCTCTTTGTGCACTGGCTTAGCCTTGGAAAGGTAGGCACAATGTACCATTGCACTCCCAAACTCATTATAAAGTCGGGTTCAGAAATTCACTTCTGATAACCTGACAATGACCTGTAATGATATCGAGGGAAGTGCATATGAAAAGACCAAGCATATGTAATTTTTTCCCCTGGGATCTCCTTCTAGCTGTCCATGGCTTAGGAACTTCTTAAATCTAAGGAAAAGTTAATTGAAAGCTGGACAGCAATGAAAGAAAAAGATAGGAGTCATGTAATTACTCCAACCAAAATCTTAAAGAGTATTTTCCATCCTTTACTGCTTCACCTTCCCTTACAGTTACACATCTTCGTTAATAAATACATCTCTGTAGTATTCTTGGTTGAAATGAAAATTTTCAAGATGTAATTTCTGCTCTAAGATGCCTTTACCTGCCAGTTTTTCTCCTTTTCCAGAAGATAGATATTTGAGCAGTGGTATACAGCAGCTGTTGGTGCAGAAACAATCTGTAGTGCAGAAAAGCAGAGACTCTCTGACTACAGATGTCATCATGACCAGCAAATAGTCTTCTTGTCAAGACTGCTCCTGAGTTTTGAAAATCCTCAGAAAAATTAGACCATTCATATCCACAGCCTCACAGAGGCTGCAGTGGCTTGCACAGTATAAGGCTGCAGGCTTGCAGAAGCGCTGTCTGTGCTTCTCCTGTTTAGGAGGTTCCCCTTGAAAGCTAGAGATTTCCTCCAGCAATGGCTGAATGATGCACCTGACCCCATCTCCACCCATTTCTCACCCTGCCCTTTGAGATGCTCTGCAAAAGGTAAATGACAAAATAACTGAACCAAGCTCTGAAATTACCTGCAATGATTTTTGATGTCTCTTTTCCAGATATGTGCATTGCCACTGCAATTTCTCTTCTTATGATTCTCATCTGTGCAATGGCTACATATGGCGCATATAAGGTAATTATATTTGCTGAAGACATGAATCAAGTGAACTACACAACCCCATAGAAACAAAATTAATAAAAATGCTTTCTAACAATTGCTTCTTTAGTTGTTTAGCTGAAAAGTGAGAGGGGGAAAAAAGGAGAAGTACAAGAGACAGCAGAACTGATTGCTTAGATCAGTGGTACCCCAGGGCCCCCTGCTGCAGGCAGCAGAACTGCCCAGTTGTGTTGACTGTCTGCAGTTTCAAATAAGCTGTGGGCAAATGGTGAATTCAGAGAACTGAATCTTGTACCTATCAAAGTTAAGGGAATTTTTTCCCATTCACCTTCCAAGCCTGTGGTTTGTCCCAACATTAATCCTATTAATTAGGAGGGAAAAGTATCATGTGGTTTCTAAATATCCTAGTATAATGAGTTGTGGGAGTTGCACTGCAGTTCAGCAGCCAAACTACCTTGGCCAGCCCTTTAGGCTGAATGTCATATTTCTTTTAGCTGATTTAATACTGCATAATGTCAAATATTCCTTAGATTTTAGTGTAGAAAAACATATATACTTCTATTTTAACTTGTGGCTGATGAGTTTCTAATTTATTTCCTTTTTAGCAACATGCAGCTTGGATCATCCCTTTCTTCTGTTATCAGATCTTTGACTTTGCTCTCAACACGTTGGTTGCCATCAGTGTACTCATCTATCCCAGCACAATTCAGGACTACCTCCATCAGCTGGTAAATCACTTGATGTTCACAAGCCTCTGGGGTTTTGGGGGAAAAAAACCTGTCTGTTTGTTCTGTATTTCTGGCCTGTTAACTTCCCATGCAGTCCTCGAGAAATTCTCTCAGTCCTTGCCAGTCTGAATTCGACATCTTTGCAAGGTTACATTGCTAGCTTACTACAATTACTTATTGTAATATTTGAGCAAAGTTCTAGAGTTTTGTAATGTCATGGAAGCTCTCAGCATCATTTCATATAGAATGAGACTCATGTTACAAGATATAGATTACAGGTAATTGGTTTTGCATTCAGAGTTATTGTGTTCCTATCCAGTGCCTTATTTTTGGTGCTATTTCAAGAATGTTTTGTTGCTCCTTTTAATTTATTTGGTAGCTTTAACACATTTCATTAGGCAAGAGTTTGGTTGAGTGTATATTTGCTTTTGCTAGAAAATATTTTGGATTCTGTCTTAGGCTCCCTTCTTGCCATGGTCTGCTTTGACCAAACATCCATAGCCAGTATTGCATAAGTGTACGAGATATGATTGAAACACCCTGAAGTAAAGAGGAGACCACCAGCCTCTGTCTCGTCACAGAACCACGTGCTATGTCCAGCAGGGTTCATGTGGAGTTGCAGAGCTCTGGAGAAGCCAGTGCTGCAACTGTCTCTGAAAATCTGCCTTGAGAACCCAAATACAGATTAGCTTGGCTGTGAACTTTGTTGTGTGGATGGAAAGCTAGCTCGGCCAGTATAAATAACAGGTAATGAGAAACAGCAGGCAGATAAGTAGCCACACAAATCTTCAGGAAGAGTCAACGTGTCTGTTATCCTTCTTCTTATTTAACACCTACCTGCATTCACAGCTGATGGTACACTTAAAGAGAAGCTGAGGAATAAATCAAAGGGTTCTCAGAAGTACAAATGGAAAAGAGCAGATTGCGGTCATAGTTTAGTGAGTGATTAAGCTGGCATTGCCACTGCTGGAGCCCTCCTGCCCATCCTTTACCTATTCCCTCACTGCTGCATCAGGGCCAGCCCTGCCCTTGTGGCAGCACAAACATCTGTGTGGCTGCAGGAACTCTCCCCCACTTCCCAGAGCATGAGTCATAACCAGGTTTCACTCGGTCACTGTGCAAGACCGTGAGGAGGGCAGGAGCAGGCTGGGAGCTGTGCACTTAAAAGCCTCTGCTCTTCTGCTGAAAATCTGGTGCTGCATCTGGAGCTGGCTCACTATACAAGGGCAAAGAGCAGCTGATTCTCTGAAAGTGTCTGCTAAAACACCACTGTATTTCCTGCCGATAAAAAAATAACAGGCCTTTCTGTATCAGAAATAGAAGGAGCAGGCCTTGGAAGGGATTGGGTATGGTGCAGCAGAGCACTCTGTGATCTGTATTGCTGGTCTGGAGTGTTAAAATCTCTGGTTGCACACATCTTTGTCTTGCTGTTGTAAATCATTTTCTGTACTGATAATGAAATGCTGCAGGACTTCAGGACCGCTAAACTGTCAGTGCTCAAAAGGGCAAGGGGGATTTCCAGGATAATTATAGGCTGATTAGCCTGACATTGCTACCAAGCAGAATAATGACAGAAGGGCTGGGGCTGAGAGAAGAGTCAATTGATAAAGAATTAGACCAGAGGAAAATGATTAATGACTGCCAGCACAGTTTCATGGAAAATCAGTCCTGCAGGCAAACTCATTTTCCTTCGCTGACAAGATTACTGACTTCATCAATAAAGATAGGCAGGGACATAATGGACTTTCATGAGATGTTTGACTTTGCAGCATGATGCTCAGAGCAACAGTGAAGCACTAGATCAATAACGGATGTATCACATGGATTAGGAGAGGTTAGCTGGCAGACTGCAAGGGGTCGTGGTCAAGCCAGCCATCTGCCAGTGAGTTTCTATTTTGGGTAGAGGAAGGTCTCCAGGAATCAGCAGTAGATTTCATGCTCATCCCAACTTCCATTAATAATGTTAGTACCCAAAAGGCCCTTCATAAAGCCTAATGTCAGCCTTGAGAGCTTCTGCAGGCTCATTGTCTAGAGGGATCAAGTTCTTTGGTGGGAGGTTGTGAGCAGGAGTCTAATCTGGCTATTCTGTGTCATCCTCTGAAAGACCCTACCCTGCATTGCCCAGAGTGGGCTCATCTCTGCATTTCCCAGTGGCAGTACGTGTGGCTTTTCCCAGCATATTCTTCTAATAAACACTTCTAATAAAATGCATGGCTGACACAGTGAGCTAGACTGACTGAGAGCCTGACTTCAGCCATTAATGTGTGCCACATAGAGAAATGCAAAGAAATGTAAAAGCATGAAGAATATAGATGAGCATACAGTATGACAACTGTGCCTGGGATGCAGTGACCCTGTAAGCAGCCCAGGGAACTAAGTGCCAAAACTACAGTCTTCAAGTTGTTTTGCTGTTTGCAAAAGTTGCTGTTGGGGTTTGTGAACAGGAAAAAAAGAGCAATTAATAGTAATGGAGAGGAGACTTCCCTTCTCATCTGGTGACATAGATTTTCTGTCTATTAATGGAGTCCGGTTGTGAAAAACAATGCTTAAAAGTCAGAGAACATGCAGGAAAGTTCCTCAAAAAAACTATATAAAATCTGGAGATATTTTAGTATCATGAGACAATCAGCTTTTCCTGCTTCATTTACTGAGAAAGGAGACCAAGAGGTAGTGCCATTGGAGTTTTTATATCCAAAATAACGAGGTATTAAAAGGCTGTTTAAATTAGATGTGAGGCATAATGAGCAGCTAGCAACTAAAAGCTAGTCCAAGTTAAATTCATTTGGAAAGAGGGATTAGTTTGTATTTTATCATTCATATTGGAGATTAGTGATGTGGAAAAACTACCAAAGACCTGTGATGAATTTTTATGCAGTTAATGTCACCCGTTCAACAAAGTTTTGAAGCTGTTATGCATCTGCTTTGAAGCTGATTACATCTCCTATGTCTTAGCTGTGATCCTGAGCACAAATGACTCAACAGGAGCCCCTTGTACCCTTCCTTGGAAGGGCTACATTGGTTGGCAAAGGTTGTTACATTTGGTTCAGAGTAAATACACTCAGTCTGAGTGGGCAAAAACAAAGGGGAGAGGTGAAGATCCCATCCACTGTTACCAGATACTCAGACACACGATGGAACTAAATGCAAGCTTGTCAAATTTTCAGTAATAATGCCATCAATGCAGTGCTAGTGCTGAAATACAGAACTTGTTTCCCTACCTTTGAATAATACTCATGGTGGATAGGTTTGTCGTCTCAAACACTGTGTTTAGAGCAAGACCTGTGGTTAATACCCTTGACCTTGTAGGTGAGACCTGAGTCATCCAGTTGGGTGTAATCCTTCCTGATGATTTATAAATAAACCCTAGAGTCGTCTTGCCCCTTGCCCCCTTTGCAGTGGTCTGCCAGGATAGGCAGGAAGCAAGGGTTGTATTTCTTCCTGGCATTCTTACAGTTTCTGTTGCTCTAAAACTGCTTTGTATTTGGGGAATGATATTTTAGGGGGCACAACTCCATAAGGGAAATGAAAAATCCCAATTGTTCTTCAAATCCATTATTGAATATTTGGATGAAGGTGTGCATTAGGTAATGGAATACATTTGGCAGTCTCAGAGGAACATTTTTTCTTGCTCTAAAAGTGAAACCTCTGTGTCTTTAACCATTTCTACTTCCCTTCACTAGTATATGGGGTCATTATCTGTTTACTGTGGTTCACATCTGCGAGATTGCAGTCTGTCAGTGATGAGTTACAAGCTACTGTGAAACCCTCCATGTACTTTTAGCAAGATGATTAGCACATAATCAATAAGCTGGGCAGAACCCTAGCTGAAAATGTTGCAATTGTGTTCACAGGGTGTTTGGTAACATCAGCCTACGATGACTTCTTCTTTCAGAGGAACAAGTGTCTTTGGAAACTTTTTGTTGCCTTTTGGTACCCATTTGCACACAGGTGTGCCACTGAATTTCCATAGATAGCAAGAGCATCTCAGCATAAAGGGTCATGTAAAATAAGTAAATGTTACAAATCTTGCATTTTATGTGCTTTATGATGATTGTGTGATAAAAGTTATGAAGAATTATGTTGGACATCTTGGTCATTATCATTGTCACTTGAAAACCAAAACCTTTCACATACAGCGAATCCAACATATGCAAAAAAAAATCATTTTGGTTCTTGGAGCAGTAGAGGTCTAAAGCAGTTTGACCTAAAGCACATTTCTTTCCTTTAACCCCGCTAAATCTTTGATATATGGGCTTTTTAAAGCCTTCAAATGAAACACTTCATCTTCTGTCATCTTATAACAGTATATGAAATGGATTGAAGCAGAGGTGCAGAACAGGCTAGCCTGCAACTGTGTTATGAAAACTTTTTTTTTATTAAAGTACAGGACTATGACAGTTCATCTAAACAAAATTTCAAATTATATTAAATAGCTTTACTGTGGGACTGCCTGCAATGCTGCTGCCTAACAATTCGTGTGGTATCAGTCATGCTTTTAAATCCTAGGGGAAACATCTAGAGAACATGAAAGAGATTAAACCTAAAGAAATTTTTCCTATAAACTAAAGCTTAAAAAAGAAATATCCTTTCTGACATTTTTAATGCCATTTTATAATTCCAAGGAAGTAGTACTAACTTCATAGCAGAGCTTTAAAAATTCTCCTGACATATTACTGTTTTCTTTCAATTTTGTAAGATCCTGATACTTGGAGGATTGCAACTTGGGACGAGAATCCACACCATATTTTAAAGTGGATTTTTTATGGTCCAGGAGGAAGGAAGACGTGAAAGGTTATGCAAGGAGGCTGAGGGAATGAAAAATGGCTTTAGCCTTTTTCATTTTATTCTTCTTGCACATTTGTACAATATCAATGCAGTAGAATTGTACTTTCTATGCAAGTTTTAGATTCTTTTTAAGTGTGTAATAGAGCTTTGATATATATAAGCAGTAATTTTTTAAAATTAAAAGTGTACCAAGTATATTATTATGCACGCAGCCCTCTCCATGTCCGCAACAAGGTTATAAATGACAATTTAGTTATGACTTTAGCAGGCCGGTTCAACAGTACTGTAAGTACATTTTGTTTGTATAGCAAATTTCATCATGTTGTGCTGCAAAATCACTCCTGTATTTCCAGTGACAGACTTGATTTTTCCCACCCAGACATATTTCAGTCTCAGTTTCATCAAACCTTGCACAACATTTGACACTGATCTTTTCCTAGAAGTTGCAGCACTGAGCCCAGTATCTGAAACCTTTCTAGCAGCAGGATTTCAACTACTGGTCTCCCCCCAGGAGAGCAAACCCCCAGCACAGGAGCAGAATTTCTTGTCCCCCCTCATGCACCCATATCAGCGTTTAAGCTTATCACTGCAGTGGAGTGCAATGGGTCTTTGATTTATCTGAACCACTGTTGGTACAAGTTTTCCATGTTAATGAGATTTTGGGAATGGCTGATGCTCTGGGAGGACCTCAAGGGCTGCCTTATGGCACCACTTCTAGGGTGATCCCTGAACCAGGTGAGCCTGGAGCCAATCAAGATGCTTCCTACCACCTTTCCTGCTTCTTTGCCAAAAGCTACAGGTTTTATAAATCTATTTTCCTTCAGCACTGAAGGGGTTTGTAGTTGTGAGTTAAGATCAGACTGCTCATAGACTGGCCCATCCCAGTTAGCAAATAAAGACAAAAGGGGGTTTCTTCCATTCTGACCCCTGGGCTATTCGTCGAAGCCCTGAAAGCCTTGTCTCCCAAATGGAAAGCCTGGAAGCTCCAGGAGGGACCAGCTTCAGTTTTCACACCCTGCACCAGGATCTCCCAGGTGGGGAGATGGGTAGGGGTGACTACCACATGGGCACAGCACCCACCACCTCGCTGGGGCTTGCTTACACCTCGCATCTCTTTGGATAGAGACCCAGAAAGCTAAGCCTGAAGGGGACAAACTGCAGAATTTGTTCCTCATGTGCTGTCCTGGCTTTGCTGAATTACTGGGTTTTTTCATCTGAAACAATGACACTGATATAAGGGAGTGCCAGGCATTGCTCAGCAGCATGTCCTTCTCCCAGACTTGACCAGGGTTCATGGCTCTAGCAGATGTTCCTGCTTTTCAATGTAGTGGATACTTTCTTCGTCGTTTTTCTGCCCTCCTCTTGCCCCCATGCAAATCTCATTTGAGTTGATGTCTGGAAACAGGCCAATAGATTATGGCCAAGACACCAGAATGCAGTCATCCAGTCTTCAGGTGGTGACTGTTTCCCAAAAATCATTGTGTAGGAAGACCAAAGTCTTACTGGGAATTTTTTATTATATTCACAAACTAGTTTGACTAGTTTTTTAATGGTAGGTCAGTACTGAAAAAATCATTTGGGGGTAGTTTTACTGTAACTGTCCTTGACTGACTGGACTTTCTAACTTTCTTTCGTGGCCTCCCTCTTGCAAGCAGGAGGGGAGGTTGGGGCACTGTTTTTTGGCATATACTCTTGCTTTCTTGGTTTCTGAGTGACTACCTTCACTATATTTAGGATAACTTTCTATGGGAAAAAAGAAGCAGCAACTTACTGAATTATAGCAAGCTAGTGTCCTACAAAAGCTAGTGTCCTCAACAAAGAAGATAATGTGATAAAAACTTCAGCCATGAAATTCAGTACAGGAACAGAAACATTGCTGTCAAGAAGCGGAAAATGTGCTTATGTAACGTTTATCTGCAAACTGTTACAGCTGCTGTTGATGTTAACCACTCTGAACAGTTCATGGAAGCGCTAAATAAAGAGCTATTCTCAGTAGCAGCTGTCCAAAAAAAAAAGATAATTTCCTGATGCACTGGGCTGAGTGCTGGCATAAGGGTTATTAAGGGGTTACTCTGGATTTACACCATCATTGCCAAGAATACAGTTATAGCTTGGTCTAGTTAATTGTCCTGACAAGGATGCAGAGCTGGCCTGGTTAAGTAATTAGACCTGTAAGGGAAAAGGGGGTCGTGTGTGGAAGGAACTATTGCATTCAGTTATAATGAGCTACTGTTGCAGTGGAGCTATCTATTGTGGAGAAACTCTGTCTGTGAACAATGGTTTATTCTAACTGAAACGGGAACTTGTGCCTTGCAGTATTTCAAAACTATTTGGAACATTAATTTTAAAGGGTGCGTTTTCTTTAAGCAATAAATACAGTAAAACGTTTTTTATAGGCTGTTTTTCAGCCAGTGATCCTAAAGTGTTTCACAACTGTAAATCAGTAGAGCATGTGCTAAACAAGAAGATTAATTTTGTCACCTCCATTTCATGTATAAGGTAGCAGAAGGACCTGGAGCACATTTCAATTCGAAATCATGATGTGGCTCCCCTGGAGGACCCGGGTCTCCATGGGACATGCACTCAGATAGCAGTATTAACAAGTACTCCTGGAGAAGTAGTCCAAATTTAGCCAAAATAAAATGGAAAAGAATAGACTCAATGTGTTTTGAAACGTCTTCAAATATTTAGGTGAAAGGATTATTCTGTCCAGTTTTTCCTACTTTGACTTTGTGGAAGGAGCTGCCATTGGTCTTTGGCAACCAGTGCCATTATAATGGTTACTCAGTAAGTACAGGACTTGCCTGCTGTTTCCCAAGATGGCACTTTCCTGCTGCAAAGCTCCCAGTCCTTTGCTTGTTTGTGTCAGATGCAAACCCAGTGAGCACTGAGGAAAAGAGAGCCCACACCACATCCAAAGCAAAAAGCAAATCCCTCAGACCTCCAGGGAACCTTTGACAGCTGAGTCTTCACAATGCCTGTTCCAGCCAAACTTATTGAAACTGGTTGTTGGTGCAGAGCTCCCGATTTAGTAGATCATAGAAAGCTTTGTAAGTTGTTAATTATAGAGTACACTAATTGAATGGCTCTTAAATGACTCGTGAGATTAACTCACAGTGTTTTGCTTATTTTTGCTTATGCAGCCCAACAATTTTCCCTACAAGGAAGAGATTATGTCTGTGAACCCTACGTGTCTGGTTGTGATTATCCTCCTTTTCATAAGTATCATTCTGGCTTTTAAGGTAAGTGCATTACTGTGTACAAAGTCTAATTCTGGTCATGGGTAGAATGTCCCTTGCTGGGAGGTCTGTCTTTAGAAACATCCAGGGACCTACAGCCCAGGCAGCCTGACAGGTATACAAACCAGTGATAGACATCATGGAAGAAAAGCAGAAAATCTTATACAAGAACATGCAGGCCACAATAGGGAAGTGTGATGCTTGTAGGAGGAACTCACGACTTGTGAATCCTTTGAAGGAGTGGGTCATCCAGTGGACAAGGGAGAACTTGTTGATAGAGGCTTCTTGGTTTTTCAAAAGGTGTTTGGCAGAATCTCTCATCAAAGGTTTTAAAAAACACCCTTAGATATGGAGGGAGAAGAGGAAAGGTCATCTCAGA
Organism: Pipra filicauda; assembly: GCF_003945595.2. Classification (NCBI taxonomy): domain Eukaryota; kingdom Metazoa; phylum Chordata; class Aves; order Passeriformes; family Pipridae; genus Pipra; species Pipra filicauda. Next base: position 1,760,174 of record NW_024103552.1, on the reverse strand, counting down.
CTGTAGCTAGAAAATAGAGAATAAGGATAAATTATCAGTCTTTCCAATATTGAGACCCATGCCACTTGGTACATTCATTAAAGATCTGGGAAGGGGAAGGAAATCTAACAATAACATTGTTTTTGCAATGTCATTCAAAATAGAGAAAACAATCACCCAGGAAATCTTTGCAGAAGGATCTCATGGCATGGAGTGACTACATAATGAAATGGTAGAGAAACTCAGTGGTGTCAAATTCTAGGTAGTGGGCACAGAGGAAGCACACTCTTGTTTCACAGACACTGCAGTAGAGTCTGAAGTAAGCATGACCACCTGAAAAAGGGGTCTTGTAGCAGTAATAGATAGACCTGTGAAAGTATTAGCTTACTGCTTATTTCTGGTCAAACAAGTAAATCAAATGCTAAGAGTATTAAGAAAGGAATAGAAAACCCAAAAATATAAATTGTTTAATTTCTTTGCCAGTTTTGATGCCTACCGTCTCTGGAAGCAAGCATTCCCTTCTGGTGCCCTATCTCAGAAAATATTTTGTAGAGCAGGTAAATAGTTCCAAGGAATCCCTCCTGGGAGGAACAACGTAAAGAACTGTCAGACCAGGCAGCAGAAGGGCACAGGGAGTGAGGATTTATTTGCTGTTAGCAAACCTTGGGTGAGAGGGCTGGAGGTGGCAGGTACCAGGAGAAGGGGAGATGTAGCATCACTCAGCGGAGCTGGAAAGGGCCCATGTGAAACCACCACGCCCGGGCTCATGGTCCAGCACGGTCGGCCCCCTCTGGCTGTGTGGGTCAGAAGTCCCAAAGGAGCTCAGAATAAGATCAGACAAATCAATGTAGAAAAAGCAACCACCTGTGGCTCCGTTAGTGCCCTGAGCCTTGGACCTCTTGTAAAGCATGCCTGTGTGTTTGCCTCTTCTTGCACCCTTCTGCAAGTTTCTCACGGCACAGTGCTGCCATTCTTGTATTTCTCTTATGGGATTTTATTTCAGAATAGTCTTGCTCTTTCTCTGCAGAGCAATTAAGTATTAAATTAGAGAAATTCCAAAAAGTCACAATGACACCAGAGATGTTGGTTCCAGACAACACATTTGACAACATGAGCAGGGGAAGTTATTGTGGCAAAAGAGATAGATAAGGTTATTGAAGCTACTTCAAAACTGGGGGAAAAAACCAACAGATAGGGTATATTAAGGTGCTCTTGGAAGTGATACTCACTTTTCTTCTGTGATTTAACAATACAATTTAGTCTTCTGGCCTTATATGTTCACAACCATACATTGATTTTATTTGCACATTTAAGAAATATGTAATTAAAAGTTTATTACATTAAGCTTATAAAAAATAGGCAACTAAAATTGGCATGGCAAAAATATTTACTAAAGAGAAAAGACATGTAAGAAATTAATTGTGCAAAAGTCTCATTTGGTTTTATAGTGGCTAACACGTGTTTTTTCCAAGAGTATATGTGGCTCATATAATGCTCATTCTAGCAACATATTATCATATAAATTAGTCACAAAAAACATGACTCACACAGAAACACATGCTAAATTCCAGTTAGCATTTTCATTTGAATTTTTTATGTTTCCAGAAGAGCTGTTATGCAGATTTATGGAATCTGCTCCATGAAAAGAAAGCTGGACACACGCAGATGCTTCACAGTTTATCACTGATAGACTTAGCAGATGGTACCACGTTTATGTACTGAAAAGGTGCATAAAAAATATGCCTGAGCTCCCTCTCCCTCTGGAGTTCAACTAGAAACAGGGAGAGGAACCAAAACATTGTGACCTAGGAAAAGCTACAGTAGAGAAAGCTGCATTCAGCTAGTGGGAAATATGAACCAGAATCACATAATTCCTCAGAAACATTTGGCATTATGACTCTTTTGTTTTCGATGAAGCTACATGCACAGGAAAACTTTACTGAGCAGAAGGCAAGATTATGCAGTGTTAGATGTTAGGTTTGTGTTTTGCAGTCATGAGATTGTGAAAAGGGAAGGGGACGAGAGACGGTGGTAAGAAAGTGAGCCAGCTAACCACATACAAGCATTTATCTTTTTAGTGGTTAGGATTTACTTGGATCTGAAGCAGTTAATGGATATTTCAGGCAGTTTCACATGGAATCCTTTTCAGAGTAGACCAAAATGTGTTATTCCATTCACTGTCTTTGTCTAGAAACTGAACCAGAGTTGCATGCCACAAAACATAGGTGTTTCCTATTTGGCCAGGGAAGGACATCCAACAGCACAAATGTATTTTATGTATGTATGCAGGACTTCAAATGGCACATAGCCAACACAGTGGCTTTTGAATCACGCCCTCCTCTGCAGCTGGTTTGGAGAGCATGGCCTCGGTTTCCTCTGGCCAGCCCCAGCTGCTGAGACAGAATGGTTGAGGTTTCAATCTCCCCACCATGGGGAAGCCTCCCAGGCCCAAATGAGCTGAGGTGAGCACAGACACAACCAAATAAACCTTTCCCCCAGGCTTCCTTGAGCACTCTGCAGCTTCAGAGTATGGCCTTTTCTTTTGTTCTCTGGCCTTTCTCTTTCTGAAAAGTAGATAGGAAGAGGTAATTGCCAGTGGGGCAGCCAAAAGGTATTCTAGTTCAGTGAGACAGGCTGGTCTTCAGCAAACTCAGTATTAACCCTGGTCTCCATAATATGCCTATAAGATACACATACAAGGTGTTGAGCCTGGAGATGAGACCACTCTGCATGTCCTGGTGTCCCCAGCAGACAGGAAAGGGTATATGGAATGAAGTTCTGTGCTCTCCCTGAGAGATCTGGTATCTCAGCCCAGGGGGATGCCTTCTGGCAGGGGGAACCCTGACCCGCAACACATCACCCCGGTGTCTGCTACCTTCCTGTGATCATGGGACCCTGAACACAGCCCCACACTCCCGGGAACAGCCAACAAGGAGCCATGAGGTTGCCATCTGTTCCAAAAAAGCCTAGGACTGGTCCCAGCACTGGGACTGCTGGTGGCAAGGTAGTTTTGGGAGAAGCATTTCTAAAGTAGGGGTCATTTGCTTTAAATTGCATAAACCCAGTATGTGTGACTGTTAGGGGACAGGTGATGTACTAGCCCCTATAAGGTGCCATTTCAAGTGTTGCAGGCCAATGGTTTGTTTTGGTATCATTAATTCTTTCCAATTACAGCACTTCTTTGCTGTTCTAAGCAGTGGTTCTTGCACAGGTTTTTTATACTCACAAGATACACATTCTAGTGTGCTGAGAAGATGAATTTAATTCCAATTTCATCAGCACATCAACCCATTGTTTCTCCTTCTCTAGTACCAACATGGGAAATACATGTGATCAACTAGTCTGCCATTAGCATCCCTCTGAAATCTTCATATAAATTTCATTTTGTGTATAAATCTTTATCTCATTTTCACCAGTTACTGAAGCCCATCCCAGCTCTGTAAATAGAAAATTCAAAGCAGCTGTGGAATAAAATGGGATGCAGTGCAGGCGTCTCCTAACCCGAGGGGCCTGTGTCGGGTCTGTGGCATTCACCCTGCACTTGCTGCCAGTGAGGGGGCTGCCCAGAGGGCTTCTGTGACCCAGATCAGCACAGACTTTTCCTTGCTGTGTTACAAGAAACAGCACAATATAGCAACCTCTTAATTTCCACAGAGATGATGGTCAGTCAGCCAGTCCATCATGTGTCTGATGAGCAGAAGCCTGCAGTACATTACTGTTGTTGTGCTGCTTAAGTGTGTGTGCAATTGCAACAGCAAGAGGAAGGATTACAAAGTTTTGTGGGTTTCAGTTCCATAGGGGCTCAAGTAATTTTCTGCCATGCAAAGGGGAAGACTGAAAGCTGGTAGGAGTAGGTGCAGTGCCTCTTCCCACATTCAGCCCTTCTTGTGCACCTATCCTTTCACGTGGTGGCTACTTGGGGCTGTCTCCCCAAAAGGTGTCTGTCAGCAGCCTGTGCTGGAGTACCACTAAGGGTGGATTAGGCTGAGGGATTTAAGGCCTTTTATGCAGGGCCAATTTCAAATGTGAACATTGGTCTCCTGAGGTAAAAGTCGACATATTTATATACTGAGTGGTCAGCCACACATTTAAAGCAGTATTTGAAACCTTAGCCAGGTTTTTCAGGAGAGAAAATTGGTAACTGAATCAGGAATCCCATTTAACAGTGCAGCAGCATTGGTAGAAAACAATTATTAGGAACAAGTTTAAATAAGGTTACAGGTTGAAGAAAACAGGTTTCCATGACTCACGATTCACAGGCCAGCAGCACATGTCCAAAGCACTTGGACAAGGACATGCTCTGAACTGCTGCCACTCTCAACCATATGTGGGTCAGTGTCTCGTGGCCAATTACTTGGTGTATGCTGGCTGATGACCTCTTTAATTCAAAGGCTGAAACAAACCTCACCACTGAAAAACAGCCCATGCACATAGGAGCAGGGCTGATTAGAGCTAGGGTTTGGAGCTGGGAGAGCTGTAGAGGTTAATTGTGGGGTTAAATGTGTTTTATTCACCGCACATAATAGAATGGGAGCATTCGAAAATGAATCTCCCACTAGCTTCTCCCAGATAGGATTGTATTATCTGAAACAGGGCTTCCCTCAATTTGGATTTTGCCAGGAGGATAGAAATAGGTTTGCAAATAGGTAGGCTTAATATAAAGGGTTTCTTATAAAGAGAGGTTGTGTCCCCACAGAAGTGTACTATATTCAGACTCTGTTCTGTATTGGCTCTTATACCGTTCTCAGCCTATAGTATCTGAGCATTGAAAGCTACTGAACTATTTATTACCACTTATAATTAACAATGACATTTTACTTAAATCTGGAAAAGATCCAGTTCTTCATGTACGTGCCTTTACTTGTTTCAGTAGTTTGGGGCAGGTTTGCATAGCCCACAGCTCGGGCTGTAGAGCCTGTCTAATATTCCCTTGGGACTTAGCTCACTCCAGAAGCCTTTTGCTCCCCCAGTTTGGTGGTCAAAAGTATTGTCAAAGTCTGCAACGCCTCTAAGTCATCCAGGGTCTGTAAGATGCTGTAAAAAAAGAGGTAGCACATTTACCAGATTTTAGCCAGCTCCACCCTGGTGGAAAAAACTCTTCCTGATCTGCAAGCATGCCATCAGTGAGTCATGTGGCATCCTGAAAAACACAGCTCATGTGTGTCAGTTGTGGATATGGAGGAAGTACAGGGCTCAAAGGGATAAGAGGCTTTTGGAAGGTCATCAGCGCAAGTTGAGTCACAAAATTATGACTCACTCAGTGAGAGACACATGCAAATGGAGTCAACACGGGCAGTTTAATTTGAACGTGCTAGTTTAGTGAAAGAATTGCTGTGCAGAACCTACTAAGTGAAAATACAAGTTGGGCACTATCAAAACACATAGTTCTCCTTATCACTGTCATGTGTAATCACATGGGAAGCACAAAGCTCCAGAGGAGACTGCTTAGTCCCACCAACCTTGTTACTAGCATGCTGCAGATCTGACTCCTGCTCCTGCACGCCTTTCTGCCTTCTGTCTTCCTTCCAGTCACTTTGCTCATCTCTGCTGCCCAAACTGGACCATTTCATGCTGGTGAAGGAGATGATGGATGTGAACACTTTGCCCAACCAGTTAAAAAAAAAAGGTGGAGACAACAGCAGCCCTACCCAGAGCATAGCGAGCTCCAAGAACAAAAGCAGTGAAGTTGTGTGATCTTGCAGTAGGTTTATTGCTGCAAACACAGGTTTTTTTGCTTTGCACTAAAAAAATATTTATAATAATGTTTAAAATGTCAGAAATCATTTCAGATGTCAATGAAAACTTTTACATGGGCAATTTTCTCCAGTCAGGCAAGAATAGCAAGACTCCAGACCATTCCAGTCACATGGAATACGTAGATTTGATGTCAGATTAAGCGAAACAGAGTATTGAAATAATGCAGGTGATATATAGTATATTCACACAGTCAATGTCCAGGCTTGCCACTCACAGGACAAGGAAGCTTTCCTGTAATTTCATGATTCTTCAGTCCCCAGCATGCTTGTAGTATCCACAATCACAGAATCATATAATCACAGAATGGTTTGGATTGGAAGGGAACTTTTAGTTTTTCTAGTCCAACTCCCCCTTGTCATGAACAGAGACCGCCTCATCCAACCTGACCTTGAACAGTTCCAGGGATGGAGCATCCACAGTTTCTCTGGGCAAGCTGTTCCAGTGTCTCACCAGTCTCACTGTAAAAACTTTCTTCCTTATGTCCTATCTAAATCTATCCTCTTTCAGTTTTAAACCATCGCCTCTTGTCCTGTCACTATAGGCCTTGGTAAAATGACTTTCCTCATCTTTCTTATAAGCTCCCTTTATATATTGAAAGGCCACAGTAAGGTCTCCCCAGTGTCTTCTCTTCTCAAGACCAAAGAAGTCCGATTCTATCAGTATAAGGAGCGGTGTTGAATTACTCACAGAGCCCCTCCACATTCTCATTGTCACTGCAACCAGAAAAGTGACTGTCCCATGCTTCTACCAAGCTGATATTTATATTTATAAAGAATGGAAATGCTTTAAGAGAAGAAGTCTATGGTTTATTTTCTGCACAGAATAATAAATCCCTTTTCTTTGCAGGGTTACTTGATAAGCTGTGTGTGGAACTGCTACCGATACATTAATGGCAGAAACAACTCAGATGTGTTGGTGTACATTACCACCAACGACACTGCGGTAAGGATGTTACATTGCAAACATCTGTCTAATGTTATGCATTTAATGGCTTTATTTTTTATTAATTTCTGACTCTTTCGTTAAGCACCTTAATTCCTTTAAGAGTCCTCGTCTATTGGTGATGTTTGGACTTGAGATTCAACAGACTGGTGTGAAATGGTTGCAAATCACATCTATTGTTAAAATACCAAGTTTATTTTATGCACATAATCTGTTAAAGAATCTGCGTTAATCATAAACTACAGTTTATCTTATGGCCCCAGGAACTACCCTCAGGTCTGATCTCTCCAGCTATGTGATGATCTGGACAGTGGGGGGAATGATTAGGATTCAAGATCTGCACCTGCTGTGAAACTTGGATTTATTTGTAGAAACTGTGATTTAGGATGCTCAACAGCTGGTGTAGTGCTTTACAAACTCACAGAGAGGAGCTAAAAGGCAACAAAAGTTCAGTGATTTATTTCCCAGCACATGATGGGGGTTTGTTTGGTGAGGAGACAGAACGAAACAAAGATTGATGGGAGAGAAATTAATAAACAGATTTTAATCTCAAAGAATGGAAGGTATCAGTTCACTTTACAGTAGTTTAGTGCTGACATTCCTATGTGCAGGACATGACTGGTAAGCAATGTCTTGCTTTTTGCAGAAGGCACTGAGGGAATACAGGAAGAAAGGTCTCTAGAAAAGAGCCAGTTCTGTTTGCAGTGGTATCACCATGGAGCCACTCAGTTCCACCCAAGCTACACTCTGACGGCACTGTGCCAGATCAGTCCCCAGGGTGACTCCACTGGCTCATGGAAAAAGGGTCTTTACATCACTTACATAACAGAATGAGAGCAGCATGAACTTGATCCTTTGGATCATCTGGGTAAAATCTCAGGATTGCCTTCCTCAGGTTTTTCTGTTTGTGGGTGGTCTCCACAAACTAATATTAGGCCATCAACTGTAAACCATTGGAATGAGTGATTCCTGTGCAGCCACAAGGACTTAGAAAACTATCACTGCTTTTACATGAAAGTTGTAACTCCTGCATAGTTATTTGTCTTCAATACCTGAAGCTTTAAGAAAAACGTAAGAAGTTTTACAGACCATGATCAGAGCTGGCAACCAGGACATTTAAGTATAAAAATACAGTTTATTGAAAGCTAAGATGTATTATTACTTTCTTTACTGGAATCTACTTTGAGTAAAACGAGGAGTTTTATGTGCAATAATTTTGATAGCTCTTTATTTCAGCCTGTGGGTAGTTGTAACTCAGCTTCAAACATTGTTCACTCTACAACCCACGGAACTGGCAGGCTCGATAGTGGGAGAGTGCCTGCTGGATTATCTGGGAAACTACACTTACTTTTTAAAAGTTACATTAAAACCATCTGCTTCACTGCTTCCTTTATAAAGCAAAAGACTGGTTTTTAGACATGCCTGGTTACCAAGACTCTTCTCATTACTTTTGTATTTAGTAATTACCAAAGTGCTCTGAGCTGCCTCCTCATCTTTAAAGCACTTGTGAGTGTTTCTGTGAGGAAAGGAAGCCCTTTTATCCTTTTCACAGATGACATATTGTCGCACTGAGTGTTTAATTTAATTTTGCTTACCTGGATCTTACAAGACAGCTATACAGAAGAAGGTTCTGAGAAAGGCTGTGCATTCCTATTTAGTGCCTTGACCATTGGACTCCTCTTCCTTCCCCAATATTTACATCTCCTTGATTTGAAAAAGGTCGGAATCCGTTGCTTTCAGGTATGATGCATCTTTCTCAGTTCAATCAGATGATATTAGATCAGGTCCTGTAGAAAGAGCTGTTTGGGAATTTATCAGCTAACCAAGAATATCACCCAAAAACTCTCGTTTGTGAGTACAGAAAGACTCAGGAGCAATGCTGCTGGGAAGAGTTCCCCAGGTCCAGCCAGGGAGGTGGGAGGAGAGTCATGAACAGCCTGGGTTTTGAATTATTTATTGAGGGTGGAGACAAGCTTTATTCAAATGCATGTCTGACTGCTTCTTTCTAGTCAGGATGAGCTCCTTCATCCCTAGGTGACAGAGTCTGTGTCCATCTCTTGCACATCCTTCCCTGACAAGCTCCATGGACATGCACCAGCACAGTGCAATTAGTGACGTGATTGGAGGAGCTGATGTGCTCCTGAGCAGCCTCTTTCTTTCTTCTGCTCTTTGCTGAGCTTCAGCGAGGAACAACAGTATGTAGGGATAATCCTCATCCTTCTCCACTGTGAATCAGAAGATTTTCTTCCCTTCCTTCACCCCCCAAAATCACAGACTCAACAAGATTAATTTTTTTGTCTACATTGAGAAACAGCAACAAAAACCTCTCTTCATGTGACTGTAAAAAAGTAAGCTCAATACAATTGGATAAAAAATGGTTTCAAAATGAGGACTGGAAGAATAAGACTGAAAGTTGAGTGCCAAGAACCTTTGAGAGTTTAGGACTCATGAGGAAACCTTATGAAAATTTGAAATGCTGTGATAGGTCACTGCTGTCTGTTGAAATGTATAATATTCCACCAACACTGAAGTCTACTTCTGCATTAAAATGATGTTTTTTTAATTTTTATGAATTCTGGGAAACTTCTTTCAGCAGGGCTTCTTCATGCCAACATGCCTTTAAATCATAAACTACAGGTTTCTTTAAAAATGTGAGTCAATCTCTGCCCTCTTCTTTGAAATAAATATGTTATTTGTAGAATCAAACCTGCTAACTGAATTCCAACAGGTCATATCTGCAGGGTATGCTCTCATCTTCAGGGATATTTTTTATATATATTTATCAACAACATTAGCTAAAAGAATTTGTACAAATGCAAGTGAAAATCTAAGCTTAAATATGAGACTGGGCATAATTGCTGCAACCTAAAGTAAAAGTTTTAAATGTCATAGAATCACAGAATGGTTTGGATTGGAAGGGGCTTCAAGATCATTTAGTTCCAACCCCCCCACCATGGGCAGGGACACCTTCCAGTAGACCAGGTTGCTCCAAGCCTCATTCAACCTGGCCTTGAACACTTCTAGGGATGGAGTGTCGACAGGTTCTCTAGGCAGCCTGTGCCAGCGCCTCACCACTCTCACAGTAAAGAATTTCTTTCTGATGTCTCTAATCTAAACCTGCCCTCCTTCAATTTAAAGCCATTCCCCTTCGTCCTGTCACTAGATGCTCTTGCGAAAGTCCCTCTCCAGCTTTCTTGTAGACCCTATTTAGATACTGGACAGTGCTATCAAGTCTCCCTGGAGCCTTTGCTTCTCCAAGTTGACACAGCAGAGGTGTTCCAGCCCTCTGGTCATCTTTGCGGCACTTATCTAGACTTGCTTCAACAGATCCATGTTCTTCATATGTTGGAAGCCCCAGTGCTGGATGCTTCTTTGTTTATAGAAGGAATTTGTCTTAAAATTCATCATTCCATATATACATATATATATATGTATATATATACACACATACACACATAATAGTCTGAATTGCTTTGTGCTATGTGTTTGCTCTGGTGTTCCCAGCACAAAAATTTCCAGTTAGTTCTCCCCAGTCAAACTGATTCTTATAAATATAATGCTCATAGATCTGAACTGTAACTAACCTGTTATTGGCTCTGAGATAATCTGATTTTTGTCACTCAGTGTAAGTGGTTTAAGCCATCATTTTTGCAATTGTGCCATCTGGAACTTACAGACGTCCTTCCATTGCGGACTGTGAACAGGATTTTCCTGCTGCCCCTGTTAGGTGAGAGGTCCTCCTTCTGTGACCTTTGATCAAAGTTTGACACCACATGAATGTACGTGGCTTGGCTCCATGGACAGATTGTTATGGCATGGGGGAACCAGCTGGGGCTGGGCAGGGGAATGACCTGACCCCAGATGGTGGGAAGACATGACCGACATATGCTCCAGGACCTGCGGATCCAGCTGCATACCTTAGTCACAGCAGAGTCTCTTAGGAATATGGATCTCCCTGCTCTAAGTGTTTTCCCAATACTTCTCTCCCCTAGTTTATGGAGGTATCTGTAGGAGATTTTGGCATGGCAGTAATGTGGCTCCCCTGCAGTGAACCATAGTAACCTGAGGATTGTTTTTCCACTTTCCCAACCTGGGGTTGCTTTTTCCTGCTAGCTACTCAAATGCACCATGGATGAAGATTAATTTTCCACACCAATTTAAACTGTCACAGCAGTGCCATGAAAATGTTCATCCAATTTGGAAAAATTGCCAGTGTACAGGTGCAAAAGATAACCCAAAGTAAGACATTTGTTCTCCAGAGCAGTAGCAGTTCTGTTGTGCTCTTAGACAGCCAGGGGATTTCATTCTGTTTATTTTTAACTCTCACTGAAGCCAATCAATGGAAGTTTCATCTCCAGTCATGCTGCCAGTGGGGATAAAACGTAAAGCCGTAAATCTTTCTTCAAAGTGGGATTTAGATCTTTATGTGCTTTATAAAATCGTTTCAAAAGATCTTACCTAACATACATTTATCCACAATGGTTAATAAGTTGCTTTTTTAAAAAATGCAGATATATTCCCTCTGTGGACATGACCTCAACTAAGCAGCCTGTAATTAAACAGTCAACAGTTTTGTTTGCTTTCCCTTTCTCAAAGCAATTGGAGACTTATTTGAGAAGTGCAGAGTTAGATCTTTCATTTTTGATGGATGATTCCTTTGAGCAGAGGAAGAATATTCTTTGATAAGGTTGGAAGAGCCATTCTTTGTGTTATTCTACATGTGTGGAAGGTAATTTATTTGGCTATGGACGGAGGGAAGGACCCTTAGACTCATGCCAGTTAAACAGACTGAAGCATGAGATGGAGCCCAGAGACCAACAAACCATACACAGGAGCTCTTATTTTTCATAGGTGCTTTGGGACCTGTGATTTCGAACTACAGAGCCAGTTTGGGGATACATGTCGGAGTAGAAGACAACTTGGAGGAAAATCTTGCTTTAAAGATATTTTCCACAAAAATCCTACAGACTTGTCAGTGTTCACCAGGCGGCAGGTTTTGTGTGGCAGTTTGTGTGCATAACATTGTTACTGGGCCACTAGATCACAAACATCTTTTTGCAGTGAATAGTAACCATGAAGATACTTTAAAATCAACCACCACCGCAAATGAATAGCCCTCCTGGCTCACCCTCCAAGTCCTTCTCAGGGCCTCCAGGTGAGTCCAAGCAGAGGACCTCTGACCTTCCCTAGTGGAAAACTGTCTGATAAAGCCCAGAAGAGGAAAAGCATGTAAAACAGGAGACAGAGAAGAGGAAGAAGAATCAGGGGCAAGAAAAAAAAGGGATGCAAGTAGAACTATGCAGTGCTTTAAATAAAGGGGGTGATTAGTTAGTAACCACATGCAATAGTCTACGTGAGACCCAGGACTGTGGTTTAAATGCTGGATCTGTTTTTCTGGAAAATTGCACTTGTAAACATTCCTGGAGCAATGACTTCAGTGAGTGAATCTTCAAAGGGCTCAAGCTCCATGTAGAGGCCACCATTCACATCTTGATAGTGTGCATGTGCAACATGTGCACTTCTTCCTCATTTGTTTGATTCTGAATTGCAAAAAAGTATTATGGCAGTCTGTGTCTGCCAACAAACAGCTATTCAGCTATTCAGCTAGCATTTCATATTCTACTTGCAGAGAAGTTACATCCCTAGTCAGCTGGCCTTTAATCTTAGCAACGAGATTGTTCCTTCTTATTTCTTCTTTTTCTTTTTTTAACTTTCCATCTTATCATCTATACTCAGCTCTTTCTTCCACTGTTTCCTTGTCTGTGGAAGATTTTTTTTTTTTTTTTTTTTTAAGTTCAACCTACCCTGTGGTCTGAATTGCTTCATGCTGCCTGTTTGCTCTGTTCCTTATTGCTATTGGCTAATTACATTTCTTGCTATAGGTCTCACCTATTACTAGGTAGCTGCTAGTCAGAAGCCAGCTCTACTGTTTGGAACAGGCTATTAACAGGGTCAATTTCGATCAAATATCTTCTGAAGTTTAAAAATAAGATTTCCAAGACATTTTCACATGTCATTACAGTAATTAAATTTACTTGCGAGTTAAATCACAAAATCAAAATATACATGGTTATCTATTTTCCCCACTACATTTTTATTTTAAATACAAGAATTGTATTTGTTTGCAGCCCACATACTGGAACTTTTCTAATACATGACAATTCGTTAGAGATTTGCAATAGAAATAGGCAAATCTGTTCTCAGTGTTCATAATTAGATTAAAAAGAAGACATGAAATGGGGATATGTACTTTAAATCTTCTAGATATTTTTGGATTCACTAATTGTGTGTGTTGCAATGTAGGAGAAAACAGTGGTTATAAATTAACACTATTTCTTTCTTTAGTGCTTTTTTTCCTAACAGGGTTGATCCATTACCATCTGACAGCTGATGTTTTTCAGGCATCAAAACATAAGTCAAAGTCTTCAGTGTAATTCCAAGGATACATATCAGTGCGGTAAAAGTCAATGACAACTTAAATCCCAGTTGCCAAGAATATATGGGTGTTAAGCTGAGCTGTGTGTGAATTTTCCAGGTCAAGCTCAAGTCATAGTTACACTGTGCAACAACAGATGGGGGAGGTGAGAATTTGCTCAGGCAGGTGTTGCTCAAACAGTGAAAGGCAGCAGGGTGTGAGAGGCAGAGTCCCAGCAGCAGTTAGCTGTGTCGTGGCTTTATAGCCGCAGAGTTGGCCTGCGCTGGAAGCCCTGCCCTGCTGCAGAGCTGCTCCCCCAAGGGTGGTCCTGCTGCAGCTCCGGCACTACCTCATCTGCTGTCTCCTCATCGCATCCTCTTGCACAGCACAGCCCTGGCCTTTGCCGAGCGGAGGAGCAATTCCTCACACATCCGAGTCCCTCCCACCCCAAGCCTCTCTGCTGAAGCTTTCCCAGCCCCAAAACCGTGCAGATGCCAAAGGACCATCAGCCATCAGCTGGGCAGGCAGGAGCAGCAGCAGCTGGTGGCTCAGCGGGTGGCTGTGTTCTCTCAGAGGAGCACCCAGCTGCCCCCGTTTGGCTGAGGGTGTGACAATAATTGAGAGGTCCATCTTTCTGTAGTTATTAATGGCTCTTGGTGACCTGTGGACTTTCAGTCTGATTTCAATTCACTTTAATGGCTCCCACAGAGCAGTTACGCTCTTCCCAAGAATCCCTCGGGACTCTTTATGGACGCAGGACTGTCCACTGTGGTCTGTTCCAAACTGCACAGCACTTGTGGTTTTGGTCCTCTGTCTTAATAGCAGTGGAGAAAGTGAGGTCTGCTTTAAATTAACTCTGTGACAGACACTCTTCTTTAGAAAGAACAAGGTTGAGTGGGTATTCATCTACCAAATTTAGGAGATAGGCAAAAGTTTGTGGGAGTTTCTGGATGACAGGTGCTTTACAGATGTGATCTATTCACATTAATAGCTTTTCTAATAAATACAGACAAAAGCCTTTCCAGCAATGTCTGTAATGCAAGCATGGCTGTGATAACCACGCTTTTAGGAGATGACAAGTCCTGTTAAACAATTTAGCTGTTTCATGTGACCTATTCCCAGGTTTCTGTCTTGTTAATTCTTGAGTGGGATACACAGTGTAATCATAAGAGGAGATAAGGTTAGAAAGAGATGCAGTTTAGCAATTAAAAAGTCCATCAAAAGAGGAGTGCTCTGTCACAGTTTCTGCACTCAAGACACCACACCAACCATTTGTTACACAGAATAAAAGTATACTTCAATGTCTTCAGTGCTGGTGACCTGCAGACAAGTATACCCTAGAAAGCATGTGCTCATCCAGAAAATGCTTATTTTTAAAAAAATTGAGGAACAATTGAAAAAATAAATATGTTTTGCCTATACAAAATCATGAGGTGCAACTAGAGATGCAGCAGTACAAGGCTGACCAAGATGTAGGAAATACTTCTGTGGCCTGAGGTGGACTGTCCCTCCATGCCTTTGAGTGGAGAGAGTAATTACATCGTTATTCTAGATGACTATTATGAGGTTGTATATGATGGAAAAAGACAATAGCTTCCTGAATCCAATTTTCTTCCCATGAAAGGGTAATCACAATCTGTTCCTAAATGTTGCTGTGTCCTAGTTATATATAGATTTATTCTTCTATCTGGAGTGCTGAAAACATTGTGCTGCTTCATTACAGAAATTCATAAACTCGTGTAAAGTTTCTTAAATAGTGTCTTGGAGAGCTGGTGGCTTGGAATAAACAAGTAGTTTTGTCAAATAAAAACAAGCCAGCTCTAACTGCACAGATGATTTTGCAGCATTGAGCCCTACTTCTTTGCTGAATGGAGTTATAAATTATCTCTGATCTATTCTGCTTACAGTTACTCCATCTGTAATCGTTCTAGTGTGGTTTCTAAAGGAAATGCATACATATAAACATGAAAATACTTCCTGTACATGTTGAGACGAAGATTTCTTGGGATTTATTTGACAGACAACATATAATGAAATCCTTAAATAGTAATTAACTAGCACACTTTGGACAGATTTTTCAAGCAAAAACATGCAAATGAAACCAGAACAGCATCTGTGCATAAAGCAAAGTCAAACATTTTTCATTTCAAATTAAATGTTTTGGGCTCAGATATGAAGCTTTGGCTTTGGGCCTGTACCCGGGGCTTTTTTTATCTGGGACAAGGGAAGGAGAAAAAGAAAGAAAGATGAGAACTTTATTCTGACTTCATCAGAAACAGTTGCTTTGACTGGACTCATTTGAGCAGAGCATCCGTTTACATTGTAAACAGCCACCTCTGAAGCAGATATTTGTAAGCAGTTATTTATAAGAATTGCTTCTAAAGGGCAGTTGATCTCATCTGGAGGAGCGTCTAACCCAGGTCAGGTGGGTGAAAGTGCCTGTTGCTCCCCTGAGCATGAAGGAAGATTCATGCAAATGTAGGTCAGCTCCTTCTCCAGCATCCTTCTGACTGAAATGCTTCTCCACATGCCTGATCTTGGAGCTCTCTCTTCAGCCTGCACTGGAAACTGTCAAGTGAGTTTCTTGGTAGGAAGTGAACTGCACTTCAGGGGAGCAAGGATCCTTAGTGGGATGAAGGAGGGCAGAACAAGAGAGAACATGATAGAAGTCTTTATAAAGTCATGAGTGGCAGAGGATGTAAAGGAGGAACAACTGCTCACTGACTTAACAAAAGAACTAGGGGATATTCAATGAAATATCTAGTGGAAGGTTTCATAGCAAACCGAGGAAGGTATTTCTTCATTTAACATCTAGATGAGCTGTAGAACTGCTTGCCACAGGACACTGTGGTGCTAGAAGTCAGCATGGGTTCAAAAACAAGCTAGAAAAATCAGTGGAAGAAAAATTCCTATAATGAACAGTAATTCAGCAAGTCCTTGACGTTCAAATTTGCAACAGTCTAGAGAATATTCTGGGCAAGTTGTAACTATATGTGCTTGCACTGCTCTTTCTTAATGTCTTCTGTCCTTCTGTCTTGCACTTGTGTTTGTTTATCATCCATCACTAATTACTGTGATCTGGATGGAACTTTTATCTGATCCAGGAGAGCTGTCCCTACATGCAGGTGCTAAACTGCAACATGATGAAAGCTAATCCCTACTTCTGTCTCCAGTGCTTGTCTTGTATGTAACATCTGACTGCGTCTTACCACAGAATTATTATTATTCCTCACTGCCGGAAAAAAGCTCCCGGTTCTCCTGTCAGTCTTTCCATACAGTCAGTATAAAGTGCCGAATCATGTTGAGTGGTTAAAGAGAAAACTGAAGTCTGCGTGGATTTAGTTTTAATACTTCCCATTTCTCCCACTGGTGCAGCCTCACCTCGAGTTCTCTGTGCAGTTTTGGGCACCACAATATAAAAGAGATATAAAGCTATCAGAGAGCATCCAAAGTGGGGCTGTGAAGATGGTGAAGGGCCTAGAGGGAAAGCTGTATAAGGAGAAGCTGAAGTCACTTGGTCTGTTCAGCCTGTAGAAAAGGAGACTGAGAGGAGACCTCATTGCAGTTACAACTTCCTTGTGAGGGGAAGAGGAGGGACTTCTCTGTGGTGACCAGTGACAGGACCCGAGGGAATGGCCTGAAATTGTGTCAGGGAAGGTTTAGGCTGGATATTAAGAAAAGGTTCTTCACCCAAAGGGTGGTTGGGCACTGGAACAGGCTCCCCAGGGAAGTGGTCATAGCACCAAGGCTGCCAGAGTTCAGGAAGAGTTTGGACAACACTCTCAGGCACATGGTGTGACTCTTGGGGCTGTCCTGTGCAAGGCCAGGAGTTGGGCTTTGATGGGTGGGTTCCTTCCAACTCAGTATATTCTATATTTTATGAACTCTTGAGACCCCATTATAGAAAAAACACATTTCTTCAGACATAAATGCTGAAGAAATTTCTTCTTCATAAATGCTACTTCTTCTCTCCCTACATAGAGAAATATTAGAAACTTTTGAAGATCTACCTCAATAAAATCAGTATATATAGTAACTTCCAATAAATTTTGTACAGGAAATAAAACAAGTGCTACATTAATAGGCTTATTTTGACTAAATACTTAAATTTTTTTAAATTTTATTTGAAATTTATTTGAAATGACCTTTCAAATAAAATACAAAATTGCTTATATAATCAGTGATATTTACATATAGTCCAGAGCTAACTGTCCTACAAATTACTAAAGGAAATAGCTGCCACTTGGTGCCTCAAATCTCCAAAATGGAACTTGAATTGAGAAGATCTGTAGTTCAGAAATTTTTAAGCAAAAAATACACCCTAATTTTTACATTTTCCTTTGTAATCTCAGACTTCTCAGAAGGAAACCACATTGCCAAATTTGACAAGAAAACATTGCCAAGAGGGAATTATTCTCAGCCTTCCCTGCATACAGAGTGAAGCAATCAGCTGGCTATAGCTGTGTGTGCACACAGACATCTTCTGTTTTCCCCAGGTGATCCTCATAACATTTGCGTGGTCCAGAGCAGTTGGGACTGTCGTGAACCAGACAGGTGGTCGTGGGCAGCCTTCCCTCCAGAGCTGTTTGTAGGCTGGCTGCTTCCTTCACTGCAGCTGAACATGGTTTAGGTTGTGGTTACTGGCTCCTCAAAGCACCGCAGCTGTGGGAGGAAATTCCACTCCTCTTGGCTGGGTGAATGACAGGACAGCAGGGACTTAAACACGAAATTAATCAATGTGATTGTATACCCTGTTTAACCCTCTCCAAACTGCACAGTGGTATCAGATTGGTACAAGTCGATGGTTGGTCATGGCTGGAATCACAGAGATGAAATGAACCCAGAGCAGACAACTGGTGGAACCAAGCATGTGCAGCTTATAACCTCATCTTTCAGTTCAGTTGTCTCTGAACCTGATGAATTGGTCTTGTTCTGCATAGAGGAGAAAACTTATCCTGAATTAGGAAAGGCATGGGGTGACTGTATTTCAGCCTGCAGCTGTGTCAGTGTTTGTCCCATCACCAAGCCAGGGGCCACACATTGGACAGAGGCTGCCAGAAAAGGAAATACTTGTGGTTCAGGCATTTTAAATGGCTCAGCACTGGCTCCAGCATACACTCCCCATCTGCCTACCACTGTTCACCTTGTAGTTACTCTCCCTCCTGTTTTAAGTAAACAAAGAGTAAGGCCTGAGCCCACCGACTCTTTGTATGTGAGCTGTGTGGAAGAAAAGGCTTCTTTTGCCCTCTCCTCTTTTCCTCCCCGCATATCCGCATGGGCCTTCCCTAACGATTTGGGTGTCTAAAATGTAAAGGTCACTTCTCCAGAATGATGTGCAGTCCATACAGGCTGCGGTGAAGAGCTTGGGGTAAACACTTCCAGGCATAGGCTGAAATTTCTGTAAATATATATTTGTTTTGTAAGTATTTCCACTATTAAGCACCCATCTCGTACAGTCATATGCAAGTGTTATCAAAGAGAGTTTTAACTCTGTCTTAAGTTTTCCAGTCTCTTTTAAGATGCTTCAAATAATAGGCCTGTTTTACAAATGGGAGATCCTTCTAAGGCAAAGTCAAATGATTTGTCAGAACTCCAAAGGGCAGCAACAGGACCAGGATTAAACTGAAGTAGTAATGACCCCAATTCCACACAACTGCTTATTGTCACCTGTCCCTGTCAGCTCTGTGATGTAATGTGGAGTCCTTCAGCATAAAGTTTTTACTGAAAAGCTGCATTTTGAGAAAATATCCTGAATGCTTCCTACAACTATCAGTTCTCTCCATAGACATTTTTGATCTGTAGCTTTTTGGCATTATCAGGTGCATCTCAGCTCTAGAAGGTGTTGGAGAAAAGTATGTTAGAGCTGTGTCTGACAATGTTTGTTTCTCATAAGACATCAGCAAGGTTTTTTGTAATGGGAACTCACAGATGTTTCATACAGCAGACAAACAAAATGCTCAAACAAACAAAATGTTCAAACTCAAAGCCATTTTGTGGCAACTCTACCGTTCCACCCAGTGAAGAATGTAAATGAATATGGGGAAAAGTGATCCAAACCTTTCTGAAGACACAGAAAGATTTCTGTTGAGTTCATTTCTCTGAGTTTTGGGTGAGACCCTTACAAATGCAGAAATAATCAAGTAATGGAATATTTAAATTTACTCATACAGAACCAAGCACATTTTCTCCTCTAGAAAGAGATCATCTAAGAGCTTGAGTTCAAACAAGAATCACTGCAGCAATATGAGAAATCTTGTACATATGCAGAAGAATTTTTTTTCCTGTAAGTTCAAGTAAATGTGAAATCAGCAAAGTGATTATTGAAATTATGCAATATACCTCCCCCAAAAAACAAACAAGAGAACATGTTTAAAACAAGATTTAATTACCAAGTGTTTAATATACAAATATTTGCCTATGTTTCTTTTTAGAGATATTTCTAAACAGTGTCTTTAAAAACTTATTCTCCAAAACCAGATTAACCAGGATGTAAAAAATATGAAATGACATATGCTTATGTTACGTGAATATGTTACAGCCATTGGCAAACTTGTTTGGTGATTATTTTATTCAGAGAAGGTCATCCTGTATCATGTGCTTTGTAATAGAGAGATGTTTATGTAATACAATTATCCAAACCACTCAGATGACACTAGCTAAGTCAGGAACAGGATTTCTTATGGGTCAATTATGGATTATTTCTGCATATTATACAAGATTGCTCATCACAAAATGTTTAAATGGTATTGGGAACGAAACCCAGCACCCAGGACTCCCTGTTCCACTTGAGCATGGGGCTACATAGCCACAGTTTCTCCTATTTTCTTTCTTTCCTGCAGATTCTTGTATACTTGGCTTTACTGTGCAGCAGGAGGATAAAAAATTGTCCCTGGAAACTAATTAAAACTTTATGTCTGGAGCATTCACATGGCAGATTGGAGCTGTGGGTTTCACCCCTCTTGGTTTGGGATCCCCTAGAGCTCTGGTCACAGTCTCTGTGCAATGCTTTTGTCACCAGACAACTGTACAAATAGAGTGCATAATGTCATATTAAAGGATGTTGTTAAAATGGTACATGGTTCTTAAACACAATTAATGCAATTATAGGGCTTGCGAAAGAAGTCAGGAGCTTCTGTCCTTTGGATTTTAGGCATCCTATAGGACTGAAGCCTGCAACTATCTAATCTTGCAGACTTGCTTGCTGGTCTACTGATAAAAAGCCAGAATGTCTTCACATAGTGATCACTGAGTTCCAAAAATATGTGGGTCCTTCATACTTACTTTTTGTAGTAACTTGTGGGTGACAATCTCAAACACTCTGCAAACATTAATCCCAGAGAATTCAGAGAACTAACATACATTTTTCTCAATTCACAACAAAGAAACAAGGAAATGCTCAAAAGTTATACCTAGGAAGCAAAATGTGTCAGTTGTCCTAGTGGATATTCTGCCTTGAGGATACCATGTACCTAAAATATGCACATATTTTTTGTACTTTGTGAATTAGTTTAGACTGCATGCATTCTAATGAGATTTGTAGATAAGACTGAATAGTGAGTTTCTGCCTATTTTTCTAATTTCTGAATTCACTCTTTGGCTCAGTGACTGGCTTCCATTTTATGTGTCTGGAGAGCATAATGTACTGCCTGAATAACTATGCTATTTTATTTCCAAGGCACCTATCTGCTTTGATTAGCCATGCTGAAATTTAAAATTAACAAAAGAGAAGGGTAAACTATACTGATCCAGATTTTCATCTCAGCTACTTTGGTATAAATTCAGTGATTAAAATTCTAATGAAATTATCTTTTCTTCGAGATTTTTGTAAACTGTTGGGCATTTTAACAGTAAACAGATAAAAGCTGAGATAATGCAGGTTTTATTATATTCCTCTCTTTTGCCAAAATAGATTTAATTGAGAAAAGATGGAAAAATTATCAAGGGAAAGTAAGGGCCTGAAACTCTGGGGTTTTTTTAAAAATAATTAAAAGGTAGTCTTACAGAGGCAGAGTTGTGGGATTTATAATTACAGAGTGCTTGAAGAGTTATTCAGTCTGTCATGGAAACTGAAAGTTGATTATTTAGACTTAGAGTTGACAGATGATTAAATAACAGTAACAAAACCACATCGGCTGAAAGTAAAGCAGTTAAATTAGTTTGAAGGGCTTTTACTATACTGATGACGTGAGATATTTGATGTCCAAGCTGGTGCCGTGTATTCCACAGACTCCAAGTGTTTTCTTCCACTTCTTGTCTGTCACATTTATTCATCTTAAGCTATGTTTAACATTCTGTCCATATTTTCTTTGTTTAGCTCAAATACTGCTGGGCAAAGGTAGTAATTTTGAATTCTGCTCATTATACACTGATTATTTTTTATCATTGTTCTGTTCATGTTAGGGAATGATATTTAAATATTGAAGCACAAAAATGTGTAGGGAGTAAGCCTTGTAAAGTTGTTGCTGACAGAACTGTTCAGACAAATAACTTTTGCCAGCAGTAAGTGACCCCAAACTTTACAAACATTTGGCAAATACTTTTTACCCTTCTAGTGTAGATATTTTCTTGTGAAACTTCTGAACCCTTTTAGCAGTATCCCCAGTTCATACCCCACATTCTTTGAATATTTTTATAGAAATCCATGTGCCTTAGGATTTAGCCAGTGATTTCTCCAAAAGGACTCCTGTAGGTATTGTTACGACTGGTCCCTGATGAGGGGTAGCTGAGGTTCCTTTTGATAAATCCCTTGGGGTGAATTAGAGTGGGATGATACTCAATGACCAGTGTAAATGTGAGGCAGATTTATTTTTAAACAATTTAATTGCAGCAGAAAGGAGGTATGTGTCCCTTTTGGTTCTTCTTCTCTATGAAAGTATGAAAATACCACGAAGAAAATATATAAGGAAAAGAAAGAAAGAGAGGGAAAGGATAAGAGCAGATAGTGGCAAGGAAAGATATAACCATCCATGAATCCAGGAATGAGACTTAAATGTTGTGCTTTGTATGTCTGTGGTTGGAGTAATGGTCACAGTCTTGATCTGTTGGGGGTGGGGGCCTGGAAAACAAAAAGTTCTTCAGACTACATACATTCAAGTTAGCCTGGGAATGCCTAAATCGCTCACTGGGGAGGGGATTCTTCGTGTCTAATGCAACACTGAGGAGCACACGCAGTTTTCTCATGAGAGTTCCCAAAGACTTGGGGGATGCTTTGGGATCCTTGGTGGTCCAGTGCCCCCCCTAGGGATATGACCACTGTTTGACCCTGCTTTCGTGCTTACGCTGTATGTAGTGTGGTCATCATGGACCTGAACAGAAAAATTGTCTCCAGAAAGGTGCTGCCCTACTTTCACACAGCCCCCCTTTCCCGGCAAGTCCCGTTAGAATTTGCCCGCTTGACTGGTCATCAGTGTTTGAGGCACAGCAGTGCATTAACTCCTTACTGTCCAGACTTCTACAGGTATTCCTATCTTCCATCATGTCTTTTTGAACTGTTGATAAGTGAGAAATTGTCTTCTGAGAGTCCTTGGGGCCATGTATGAGTTTTGGGTCTGTAGAGTGAAGAATAGTGCTCATCTCCCAAGAGGTAAAAGCCTCACCAGGAGTCTGTTCTCTTGGACAAATTTTGTTTCATAAGGAGTGAAAGGAATGGAGAAGATCACTCATATCAATAATCCTCTGGGCCAGGAGACCTACTGCAAATGGCATTAAGCTCAATGATCAAGTAATAATAGTGATGCAACCACAGCAGTCTTAGGACACATTGATCTAAAAGAGGATCAGAGCATGGAGAGAGGTGTTGTCCTTTATTTGTCAGCCCATCTTTATCAGCTGAAAGATGGACAGCTCTTTGGATTGCATCTGCTGTCATTTCTTATCACACCTGATGAAATAGACTCTGAACCTAAAAGGAATGGACCACAGGTTGGGGCTTAGCATCAAAAGAGTGCAGTGAAACAGCTAAATCTTCACAAAGTGAACTTGATTCATTTTCAGAGTAATCTGTAGATAATATTTAATTACTAATTATATTGTGTTGTAACAAACTAATGGACGTTTCAGTATTTTTGAGAAAATAGTGCTTTTTTTAGTAACATGCGGATTTTATTAGAAACCCTATTATTAAACTAATGATCAGTACTAGGGAGAGGATTTCAGTTGTAGTGCTTTTTACAGTTTATATGCTTTAGCACTGTGATTTACTGAGGTTGGTTGCAAAATACATTTATGATTTTTATCACAATATTTATTTGAAATTCTTTGTGCTGTCCTAATTTCACTAGATAAGTAGTCTGCTGTAAGCTGCTTACACCCCTTAAAGGTGACATAATTTATTAAACGCTTTACAAATACAAGGCTTTTTAGATTATGTAGTGCATAAAATATTGCATTTACAAGCTTAAACATATGGTATTAATGAGGAATGATGGCTCTTACAATTTCTTTTTCTAAATAATGAAACTTTTTTGATTAAAGGCTGAAGATGCCAAGGCAGCCATTCTGTAATCTAACAAACGTGCACAGATGTACTTGAACACTTGAGTAAACTCATATGAGTAGAATCTGAATCATCCTTGGAACTATTCCATAAAAGCCTGATCCAAAGTCTATTTAAATCTATAGAAAGATTCCTACTGATTTTGTATGTTGTGGTTGAAGTCTAAAAGGGATGACTATGAATGTTTCTTTGCAGAAGGCAGGTTATCAACGTCTGTAAGAACTGGTGAAATCCTGTCATGGCAAAACTTCCATTGGCTTTACTGAGATCAGGATTTTCCCTGTGTGTGTTTAGACAATCAGCTTTACGTGCTCTTTAATGACCAAGAAGCGATGCTGATAAATTTGGAAATTCCATCATGAATAATTGATCTGCAGCTGCATAAAGTATCTCTGACAGTGCACTTCAGTGATATTCTTGTACAGTATTGAGATATTTTAGGGAATGTACACTCATTCTTCTTTCAGACATCTACTTTATCTACAGTCCTTGCTGGGATTCACAGACCAAGTGCTCCTTTCCTTTTCACATGCAAGCTAATTAATGCCAGTGTCGGTGCCATTAAAAATTGCACAGTAACTAAACATGCTTGCCTAAGCAAGTATAAATCTTGTTTCAAATCTATTCTCTGCCCTGAACTTGCAACTCCCATGTCCTAGGAAGCAGCCTGGACTCCAGTGAATGGGGATGATCTATGATTAAAGCTGTCCTAATTGCTATCAGATGTTTAAGTATTCCCTGAAATACTTTTGGGAGTGTAGATCTTCCTTCTCGTAGCTGAGTACTCCAGAAGCACAAAACTGGAGATTTATCTAGACATTGGGTAATTTGTTCTCCATTTACTTTCTTTCTCCCCACTCCAAAATAATTATTAGCTATTCCAGAGAGGGCTCAGAAAGAGAGGTTTTTGGGTCTTTTCTCTCTCTGGCTAAGCAGTTTGAGCACTCCTCCAGGATACAAGGTTTAGCGCTCTTGACAGAGGAGAGCTGCAGCACAAGCAGCTACTATCACTGCCAGATTGAACAAATTCAGGTACCAGCAGTGAATGGCTGAAATCAAGCTGTCACTGGGGTTAATAAGAAATGAGAAGAAATCCTGTTTTCATGATTAAAAACAAGCATACAAATTGAAAAGGATGAACTTCAAGCTAATATTGTTTCATTTCTTAACTATTCTGCTCCTACTTAATATTTTACTCTTTTGGGGTGTTTGCTTGTTTGGCGGCAGGGGTAGGAACAAGGCCATAAGGGTTTTCTTTTCTGTAAATTTTGTCATCTGACTTCTGTTTTAAAAATATAAACTTTTTTTCCTTTCCTGCAGGTCCTGTTGCCACCATATGATGATCCTGTGAATGGAGCTGCTAAAGATCCACCACCACCTTATGTGTCAGCATAAGTGAGAGTGCTGTGTCCCTAGGGAGTATAGCTTTACTTCTCAGACATTGGAGCAATAGTTTGATAATTTCACTTCCAGGATATAACCTCTGTGGGTTATACATTGCTGTTTTGCTGACATATTGAAACCTAAATTGTATGATTATTATTCTGTAGATAGTTTTAATAACTTACTGCAACTACAGTAGTGTTTCAGAAACTAGTGAACTGGTTTCAGAACAATTCTGGGTAGCGCTAAGGTTACAGTAGTCACTGAATAGCTTTTTCCACCATGTCTGACATGCAGTGCTAGAGAACATAGAACTTTGCATTCTCAATCAGATTCAGAGTGTAACTTTATTTTTTTTATTTTAAAAACTTCCAAAGCATTACAAATGTGTTTCTCAGATGCCCACTTTCACCTTCAGAATACAGACCAAGTCCAAAAAGCAACATTCCAGTTCATTCCTGTTTTACAAGAATTTATGAAGTTACTATGCTGTGAAGGATGATGATTGCAAGAAGGATGAGTCTTAATCATTATTCTCATCAACCTGGCTAATGGGAAACAAATTTAATTGGGAAGGATAAGTATGGGAAATGGAGGTAGAGAAAGTGCTCTGTGGTGTGTAACAAGCCACAACCTGTGGTCTACATGGACTCACTTTGTACCAGCCTGTAACCATTCTGATTTTCAGAAAAAAAGAGTTCTTAGCAAATTCTGATAACTTTCTTTTCCTGCCTACTCAGCTTTTTCCTCTCCACTAACTTCACAAAGAGCACTTTGAGGTCACAAAATCCCTGCCTTTACAATCACATGGTTAGGTGACAAAGCTGTGACTTTTGCACTCAATATGCAAATTTTTCCCCATTGGAATGTGCCTGTAAATATTGCAATGTTCTGCTGAGTGTAAATTAAATTATGCAGATTCTAAGATAAATGTTCCTAATGTGTGGGGAACTTATGCATGTAACTTCCTGGAGCATTAGCAGATACGTTTTAC
The DNA here is from genome assembly GCF_003945595.2 of Pipra filicauda. Classification (NCBI taxonomy): domain Eukaryota; kingdom Metazoa; phylum Chordata; class Aves; order Passeriformes; family Pipridae; genus Pipra; species Pipra filicauda. The sequence goes on along the minus strand of NW_024103552.1, from coordinate 1,734,209 downwards.
ATGTTTATCATATACATCAGTGTGGGGATTTTAGATTTCTTTTATGACTGAACTGGTTTGTGCTGAGAATCTTTGTCATGGGACTCATCCATCCATGAGTGCTTTTGTGAGGTATTTATTTCTTCTCCAGAGAAGTGCCTCCTGCACATGTAACTTTTTGTTGCTGATGAAGGTTCTACTTTTAATTGAAAAGGAAAAGGGAGTATAATGTGTGTCTCTACCTCTCATTGTTTCCCGCTGTGTTGTCTCCTCTGCATTTGGGGTGATTGAACAGGCTGAAGCTAAAATGATGCCATTGCACAACGCGCCAGGTAAAGGGCAGTGCAGAGCTGAGCCACAATTTGGAGGGGCACCAGAAGACACTGAGGTACCATCTCTCCTGTGGCTGGGCTGGCACATGAGTCTACACCCTTCCTGAGGAGGACACCCATTTTAACCCTCAGTGCATTGACTTCATTCTGCAAACTGAAGAAATATAGAACTTTTCCTGCCTTTTTCTGGAAAAGAATTTTCCAGGAGAACACAGGACCGACAACTTCTTTTTACAGAGGTTGCAGCTATGACCTGTTTTTGCAGAAGCCAGGGAAGGAAAGGACAGACTTTTTCTGCCTGTCTCTTCCCATCCCTGGGAAAAGGCAGGTCCCCATCTCCTTCTTGGAATTTTAGTTCAGGGTTCATCTACTCTGAGATCAAACTAAGCAATGCATTTGAATGAACCAGTCCTGAAGTCCATCCACTGATCTTTATCACAGTCCTATTTTTTCCTTCTGAATAACTCCATGTACTCTCTTTACAGATATCTTTGGGAATTAATCTGAATTTGGGGGTTGGGCTGGCTGGCTGGGCTTCTGAGCTTCATCTTCTTTCATTCTTTACAGATTTGTGAAGGATTTCAAACAGTCATTTGTTTGAGAAAAGCTGGTTGTAAATACATCGCATCTGTGTATACAAACTTCTCTACAATAAAAGGGTGTTTCCTCAAGACTATGGAAATAATTTTTGATGGTCTTCCAAACACAAACATACACAAAATCCTGTCCAATCAATCTGTCATGGCAGGATTTTCTCTGTAGAGGACCTAAGCAACAGTTTTTCACTCCACTCACCAGTCCATTCACCAGCTTTCCCTCCATATTGTATAAATGGAGAAAAGGACAGTAAATTCTATAATTTATTGCACAGTAAGACCAAGAGATAATTCAAGGTGTTAGTTCATTGTCCAGAACTGCAGGCAGTTTTCTAGATCTGTGTGTGATACAGAACAGGGCTAAACTGAGCTACATCGAAAGCTGAGACTTCTTTTTCTCCACATCATAATAAGGATAATGTTGTGCTAATTCACATGAATTTGCTTTAGACTTCAGCTTGTCTTAATAAAACATCAAGACTTCTTCACACACCCCATACGTGCATAAGTGCAAGTACAATGTGTCCTGCCAGGACTCCTCTTGGATTTGGTCCAATATGAGTTAAAGAAGGCAGGACGGTTATGGTATCAAAACCATGGCATTCTTGCAGACACAGTAAATAACTGGGTAGGAGGTAACAGATAATGTAATATAAGTTCAGTTCTGGTGATGTATCAGAGGATTCCCTTGAGAGATGAATTCCCCCATTCCCAAAGAAAAAAGAGATTCTGTGGGTTACGTGAAGAGACACGAACTCCAGCTGAAGGTTTTTTATCCTCAGATGTTGAATTCATTCTCCACTTCCATGTCTAATCCTGAGGAACTCACACCACAGCTTTTCTATAATTCATTTTTAATAGTCATCTGTGACACAGAAACCCATTAAAAACTTGGCTTCTTAAGTTTCTGTGCTTTGGGAACTGCTTGCTCCTAACTGTGCTTTTTCCAATATTCCTTGCATTTTTTCCTTTCTCCCAGATATTAGGAGCACGTGCTTACTGGAGTTCTCTCCTGTTTTCAAATCTGAAACTCTAATATAGCGGTTTTATTAATAATTTTTAGTAATTTAGGATTGGAAAGAAAATATTTTCAGGGAATGTTGGAACATCGTAAATATGGGGCCAAAACCAGCAAGCAGGAATCTAAACTTTGATAGTATCAGAAATATAAGTAGGTCTTTTGTGGAAACCTCTTTAAAAAAAAAAAAATCTGTTACAAGACATTGCAGGCTTCACAAATCCTACACATGCTAAGGCACAAAGGCCATTTCACTCATCTGTGCCTGATTCTTTTATTCCTGATTAAACAATGTGGTTTCCCTTCATTGTACACTCATCTATACATCGTATTGGAGAAAGCGAAGAGAAATTTGTAGTGGTGACCCAACAGTGTGACACTCATGCTTGTAAGTACATTAAATTTTCTAAAACAATTATTAACAACCATTATTTTAGGTGTTATACTGTCTGTACTTTGGGAAAACATCTGGTTGGTAAAAACAATCCAGACTTGATATGTTAGCAAAGGCCATGTCAGATCAATTTACAGCCAGAGAAAAGCTTGGCAAGGAAGCAGAGGAAATGATAACTGGTCAACAAATTCCAAACAGATTCCAAATACTGTGCTTTCATAATAGGGCATTCCTCACTGCTACTCTGTTGGCCAAAGTGTAGCAGCTAGGGACACCATGGACAATTTTGACAGATTTTTGCTAGTATCAGCAAGGCTGCACACTGATGCTTGGAATGTGCAAGATGGAAGATACGGCTACTGCTAAGGACAGAATGGAAAGAGGAGCAGCAACAGGAACAGAACATAGGAGGGCAACGTTCGTGTACGTCCTTTAAGCAGCACAGAGATGCCATTGCATTGACGGGTTCACTGCTACAATATTGGTTGGCTTATGTGCTCTTTCATTTTCCTCTGCTGTGGTCTGGAGGAAATATAATTGTGCCTGTAACCTGTTATATTAGCTGTTAGACCAGCTCTGTTTCACAATTTATCACTGGAGTGGATGATGCCTTGTTCTTACTTGCTGTAAGGCAAAGATATCTACAGATTTGTATTTCTAAACCAAAAGAAGTATTGGTTAAATTCCTGCCAAACTAGTTAGATAGAAGACTCCAAGCTGCTCCTCTGGGGCTGTTACATCTTTAAAGACTGCTCTTCATAGATGTTCTCTCCATAGAGGCTGCTCTCTTTAGATGCTGCTTCTCTGGAGCCAGGTTATATCCTTCCCATTCATCTGCCTCTATTAGCTGCAGAAACTGCAGTCAGATACCACAAAAAAGCATTTCTTGCAAAATTTCAGTACCTGTTGCTTCAGAGATGTTCCAGCACTATCTCAGTTCCCAGCTCTGAGAAATCCAGAACAGCAGCCATAGCTATCTAAAGGGAGGCTTGGCTCTGATAAGTCAGGATTAGCATTCTTTCAGAGAAAGACTCTGGTATTTGTAGATGATGTCTCCACACCCATGGGTTTGACCCAGAATGGTTCTGCAACGTCGCCAGTTTTTCAACTAAATAGCTCAGCAGGGTGTGGAAGACAGATCTGTGACCTTCTGCCTGCAGCCTGCATCTACCTACAGCAGAAGAGGATACTCTAGCAATGGGAGTGAAAGCCTCATTGTCACCCAGCCAGTAAATACGAAGTTATTTCAAAGCAAAAAAGCAGTTCTACAACTACACTCTAGACAATGAATTACAACAGTAGTTTATTTTAATGAAGCACTTCTGTGAAATTCAATGCAGTAAATTAGTTTTTTTTCTTTCTTGCAGATTATTCAAACCTTTCAGGCAGTAGAGTTTTTGGAAAGTAATTAAATGTTTGTACTTTGTAGCCAGAGCTGGACTTAACTAATTGGTTTGAGCGGAGGACACAGGGTCACTCAGAAAACTGAATAAGCATCAAGGAGATGAATCAGGGCTGCAGCAGGGCTGGCTACCTGGCTTACATGAGAAGCTTGCTAGCCAGCAGAAACAGAGAAGCTGTGAAGCTACTCAGAGAGAGGGAGCTGCAGCACAGCAGATTCTCTGCAGGCATTTCAGAGTACTTCTGTTTGCTCTTTGAGGTCAACATGACCAGCAACGGCAGAGATGAGCCACACACAGTTTTTTAGCCCAGAACCTGGGTTCCATTACAATACTTAAGTGCATCCTGCTAATAATTTTAACAGGCTTCTGTTTTAATATAAATTTTGCCCAGGTATCTAAATATTTCTGGTTTTTGAAGGGGTTTATATTTATTTTTTTCAGATTCCATCTTTTCCATGTAATATTGAAACTGTTTCCTTCTCCAACGCTCCCCATTGAGGTCCCTTCATGAGAGCAGGGGCAAGCATGCAATTAGGTCTGACATGGGTAGACTTATAGCATCAAATCTTCTGAGAACATTCAGTGCCAGGATGGGCAAGGTGTTCTTCAAAATACAGATACCATTCTAATAAGAGTACACAGACAGGTACTCTGTCTCTTATGGAGAAAAAGTTACTGGACAGACAACTACCTTTACACTTATGTTTTGTGTGTGACCAGTACACCAGATTAAGACCAATAGATAAACAATAAATTAGTGGGACACTCTGGGAGATGGATACTATTTATATGAATGTGATCATTCTTGGCAGTATGAGATGCACTCACTTGGGCCAGCAAAGGAAGTGAAAGTAAAGGAACAAAGGCAAAAGCTGGCAGTTAGTTACAAATACTTATGTGAGTTTATAAAGTCTTTTTCCCATCAAATCATTAGAAAAATTGAATGAGTTTTATGTCCCTCATTGCATTAGAGACAAGGATGAAATTAGCTATATCAGTTGTACAGGCCAGCTTAAATTTCCTGCTATTGTGAGATCCTGCTGCTTTGCTTCTCATAAGGAAAAAGCAACTATAGAAGTTCAAAATGCTTTTAAAGAACCAGACTATTTGATACAGTAGTTTTGGGGATTTATTTATCAAAAAATACTGAAGTTTACTTATTTTTAATGTTTATGTTTTCCTTTTAAATACAAATATTTACTCAAGATGTATGTGGCCACATGTTCATCTCCGGATCTTGCTGGTTTCTGTTTCAAATATATATTTTCTTTGTGGTTTTTTATCATCTCCCAAATCTTCGTTCGCGAAGCCTAGCCATGATGATTTATCATCTGAATTGTCAGGGGGAAAAAAGCCCAAAGCACAACATAATACATCACTATCTTTGGTTGCTTTAACCTCTCTTTGCAATTCAGTTTTTCAGCCTGGTTAAAAAGTTCCGACACAGTAGTTTGAACAAATAAGATTCAAATAAAGGTAATGTGTCATTACCCTGAACAGACACTGTAAACACTCCAGGGGCCTTGAAAAGTAGACCCCCTGTGAAAAAGAGAAGCTCAGAAAAACTCCTCCGTAACTGTTGCACTCTTGTTAGCACCAAGCAATAGAAGACATATGGTTCCACAATTGCCACTGTGCAGCTGTAGAGCAGCAACATTTAGACGTGAGCTGCCTTATCTGCGGCCCTTTACAAGAGGCTGAACCAGCAGCATAGTCCCAGTGGAGCCAGGACCAGTTCATTTTACATGAGCAGCCAGAGGATGAGCTACAAAAAGAGATGTCTGAGAAAAGGAGGGAGGTAAATGTTTGAGGAAATACAGCTTTGTCTCAGGGGTTCTGAGACCAGATAGGGTCACAAGCTGTGAAAGTTTCAAGATGTGATCCCTGATTGTGTTTGAGATGTCTACATACACCTAACATATGATATCTTTTTTGGCCATGAGCTAGGTCCCTAGGTAGCTCACATTCCTTCTGCTAGTTCCTTTTTCAATTATAAATTTCCTTTGTGGCAATGCTTTTCTGAAATGCAGACAAATTAGATCTACTGCATTTCCTTTTCCTAAACAGAAAAAACCCCAAAACAAACCCAGGTTAGATGAGCATAACTTCATGCTGAGAAACTAACCCAACATTTATCACCTGTTCATGTTTTGCAACATCTTTAATTATTTTTTGTTTCAATGTTTGTTCTGAAGTCTTTACTACTACTTGGATCAGAATAGAAGCTGAGGTGGAATTTGTACAAATCATGATGGTCTAAGGTATTTATTACTTTTCAATTTGGTATGATACCTGTGCTGGGATGGAAATTGTCTTCTCCCCTTGATGGGAATGTGTTTTGAGGTTCATGTCTCCCTTGACTGTAGTTCTTGCAGCTCTTGCTTATTATCCTGCCTTTGTCTGTATTGACTGTAATAAAATATTTATAGATAGAAAAAATTTTAGCACTGGTTAGACAAGCAGAAGCAAGACAGGTTTCTCAAAGGCCTAGACAGACATTTTGTTAGTTTCTGTTGCAAACGAGAAAAATTGAGATCTAATTAAAAAAAAAATTTGAAATAAGTACATTAAAATGGTTGTTAGAGCAATAAAAATTTTATGGTTTTTATCAGTGGAGGAATTCAGCTTTAGATTTATTGACATGCAAGGTTTGAAGTGCTTATAAACAAGACCATAATGTTGTTGTACTACTAAGTGTCTTTATTAGTCTGCAGAGAAATCAAGCCATAATTTTTAAATCACTTTAAAAGTTTGTATCTGACAGCCTTGTGATTGGAACTGTGGAATGCATACATAATACTAATCCAATACTAACCTATAGGTTTTATAAACCACACTGTACTGTAATTAATCACGCAGAGTTTGCAATGCATATGCAAATTGGAGTCTTATCAGTTGAAGCACCAGTCTTAACTATATAATTAGAAGAGACGCCCTTCCTGGGCCCAGTGCTCACTGAAATGAAAGTGTCCATTGACTCCTGGAGTGCTGGATCAGCAGGTACTTGGTATCTTAAAAAAAGTAGAATGCAGGTTCCTTATAGTTACAGTGGGTTTTTCAGATTTCCTACAGTAGCTTGAAAGTAAAGCTATATCAATCTTTTCTTTCTCTACTTTTTTTTGCAAAAAAAGACAGGACACTTTTTTTTTTTTTTTTTTTACTAAGATGTCTGTTGTGGTTCAAACTACTGTCATGTCATGTAAAGCAGGTATCTTACAGTTGGTCAGTAGTTGTCAATTACCTTATGATTCTCCATTTTTATCACATAAAATCACTTAAATAAAAGATAAGGATATAGGGTTCAAGGCTAAATCTAATCTTTTTTCCTGAAGAAGTCAACAGATAATATGCTCTATCTCATCATGCCCCTAAAAACATTATCCTTTTGTTACTCCACAAGCACATTCTACTTAAGATGTGCTCTTTTTTCTTTGCTGTTTTGAGTTTCTCTTCCTGTAGCTAGCCACCTGCTTGACACTTACGTGATCCTAATTTGTACATGGTACATTATATAGCCTCGAAAAAGAAATTAAGAGACAGATATTTTGAAAACACATACTGTTTTCTTACATGAATCCTTTGTATTCAGCTGCCACTTTCCATAATTCCAGGAATATGTTGCTGGTTAAAAGCAAATTCAGTAAAGACTCAAACAAAGATGTAATGACAAAGTGTTTATTTCTCACTGGTGGTAAAAAGGGCCATCCTCAGTGTTAGTGATGGACTGACGATACATGAGTTGCATGGTTCTGTTCACAGAACTATTTGTGAACTTCATTATATACATATAAAACCAGGGGAACTGAAACAGAATGAAGGGTTTGAAGGACTTTGTAAAGAGCTTGCACTTTTTTCCCCACACTTCCCTGTTGATTTTGCTGTGTTTCATTTCCAGATTTTTGAGGATTAGTCTTGACTGGTTTTGTACCTAATTCTAAGAATCACTTCATATTCTCAAGGCATGTGAAAAAGGCAAATAACTCAGTGGTGTGCATGGCTGGACATACAGGCTCAGATCAGCCCTTTTTGCCCTGTTGTCTCTGTACCACTGCAGAGTTCCATCTTTCTGATTGCCATGGATAGCAGCTGAAGTCATCCTCAGTGGCTCAGAGAAATGGGCAGAATGCAAACATTTTGATTGTTGAGGCCCAGATACTGCAATTAACAAAGTTCTTCCTACCGAAATTCTCTTGGAAACCCCATTTGACTCTTTAAAATGTTTCAGAAGAAGAAAAGGAGAACTCTCACAGTGGGTACCTGAAAAGCAAGCATTTGCCTTATATATAGGTTACATCTTTTCTTCATTTTCCTCAGAACTGTGTGGCAACTTATGATTACCATCTAGACTGGGTAATGTTTACTAGTGAAAAAAATGTAATATATGATATCATCAGGGGCAGGACTCAATGAAGTTATATGCTGTTGATAAAATACATACTGAATTCATCTGCAGACAGCACTCATCTACTTTAACTAGCTGAAAAATTTTCCTGGGTTTGCCACTCTGCCAAGTAGATTCACAGGCTTTACTTTTGCTGTAACTTTGAACATATGATCAGTAGAACTGCATTTTCAGCTTTTCCCTTGGTGACTTAAGCCATACCATGCTTAAATTCAACTCTCTCTCCTTCAGAATCCAAGACAATATTTTCTTACTCAGGTCTTGGGACAAAATTGAGTTCAAGTACACAAGGAGCCCAACTCAGATCTTACAATATGATCCAGAAAGCATACAAAATGCTTGCTCTAAATCAGACCTCGCTCAAGGAAAAATATTCTAAACGTAGTAATGTGTTTGAATTTTCACATGTCTGTATCTTAAGTGAAATAGCAAGGGTCTTCATTAATCTTATGTAATATCTGTGTTGTGCTCAAAATAGGCACCCAAATATCATCTGAACTACAACTTTAGCAGAATTTAGGCAATCTGGCTCTTGACCCAATGGTGTTCATACAAAACTGTGTAGATCAAAGATTAAAAAAAAAATAAAATTACATCAACATTTAAAATTTAGTGTTTCAGATGCCAAGCAACCAAATGGTAGCCACTCCAGTCAGATCCCTGGGTGCTTTTGTGATATCATTTGCAGCACAAATACCTGCCTGATCTGTCACTGCTGTGGCTCCTGACATTTCCTCTTTAATGAAATTAGGTGATGATTGCTACTTTAAAAAGAAGCAGATTGTCTTGTAGCAGGTATCAACAAGAATGCAGTACCTAAATACATGAGCTGGTCTGTATTTAAAAGAAAAAGTTAATACAAAAAGTATAATTAATGAAACTTGCCTGGCTCTGGAAATCCCAGATGAAATATGTTCCATTAAAAGGCTATTATGATAATGTTTTAATATGCATTATATTATATATATAATATTAATATACAGAATATATTTATACATATATATGTATATATACAAAAACCTTTGATGTTCATTAAATGTTGCATACATCTTTTCTTTTGACTGTGGTACAGCTATGATGCTGCCCTCCAGTTAAGTCTGACTGATGAACCATCTTGAGGAGATAGTTGGAGGCACCAAACACTGCACTGAATTTAGATTTAAAGGAGATTACTCATGGCCTTCAAACTAAATGCATGTTTAGAGGTTTTGGTAGTTTCTTAAAAAAATCATAGACTTAAAAAATATTTGACTCCTGAAAGTTTGACCCTGCAGTACCTAGGTTTGTAGCAATTGCCCCAGTAAAACTTGGTGCATAAGGAATATAGATGTTAATTCCCTTTGTTGCAACACCTAGAAGACAAAAAGTCTAGTTCTTGCTGCCAGGGCTGTGCAGAGGACCGTGGGAGCCAATAAAGGGTGGCGATCTGTCTGGCTCTCTGCACATCCTTGTGCTGGTCACCCTGTTCTTGCTTTCAGGCACACTTCAAGGACAGATGCTCCAAGCCTCTGTGCAAACAGCAGGTAGCAAGAGCCAAGCCATGCCTGCACCTCAGACTGTCCTGGCACTGGGACTGCCACTTCTGCCTTTTGTGAGGAGCAGATTTCTGCCAGTTTGTGTTGGGTGTGTTGTAAGAACACACAGAGGAACTCAGGAGGCTGAACGGCTGCAGGGCGCTTGGGCATGAGGTGGGCACCAGCCTGCTCAGCCCTGTCCAAACTGGTGGTGCCTTTCTCCATATCAGATCCCTCTGGGGCCCAGGCAGGAAGTGAATGCCAAGCTCCACATATGGGAGAAAACTTGTTCCGCAATGCAGAAGTGTAGGCACCAAGAGGGCAGTGAAACTGAGCAAGCTGAAGATCGGGCGACTATTGAACATGCTGTCTAGGCATCGGTTTTGGAATTAGGCACAAGTTCTTTTTTGAGCCTTCTACATAACAAAAGATAAAGAATAACGCCACATTGATTAATTTCTGAAGTAATTTGTGGATTGCCTTACAACAGTCTTTTATTACTCAAAAAAATTGCCAAGGAGAAAAAAAATCCCTCACAAAATGTTATCAAATATAAAGGATGGAGATGTAGAAAAACTAGCCTGTTTCTCATCTGATTTTTCTGTCTGCAGCTTTCTATCATTAAGTGCTGTTACACTTCAGTTGGCTGCATTGAAGACATCTTTTACTGAGGTTTTGTGCCTCATATATATACTTATGGTGCCCTTAAGTCACCTCCTTAATCTGAGTTATTAAAGGCATTTCTTGAGTTTTTCACTTGATGGCATATTTTCCAGTTCTCTAATGGGTCTTTCAGCTCTTTGCTATCCCACTCCAAGCTTTTCTAAATATTCTGCTTGAATTATTCACAGCTTTAAGGTGTACCCAAAAAGAATATGCTTTCTTTAATGTAGTGGATGAAGAATTTAGAGCACTATGGAGTAAAAAAACTTATCCTTGCAGAATTTCTCTTGAAACACACTCACTTACTGAGTATTCTTTGCTTACATACAGCTGAGATGTATCATGTGTTTCACAATCTATTTCATATGTGCAATGCTGTTGCTATACCATTATAGTTCCCTAGTCAAAATATTGTATTATATCAGTGCCTGAGAAATGTCCAAGTGTATAATGTTTACACTTGACGCCATATTGATCTACTTCATAGCCCATTTAAAAGAAAGAAAAAAGAATATTTTGACAAAATCTGTTTCCCCAAGCAGACCTGTGTTCTATTATCAGTTTTGTGAGTAATGCACTGAATGACAGTATTATGGAAAAATTTAGGTGGGAAGTGACCTAAAAAAAATCCCCACTGATGGTGTTCAGCATCTCTAGGTTCAGCATCATAGTCTCATATGATGAATCTTCTGTTATACCTGAAGTAAAAAAAAACTTAATTTGGAAACTCTCCAAAACATGCTTACCATCACTTGTGGTGGCGGTACTTGCCAGTGTTTTGGCTCTTCACCAGATCACTGTGCTTTTAAAGACTGAAGAGGAAGAAAATTTTGAAAAATAAGTTGTAGTGAAAGGACAAAAGATGAAAGGCTTCTTGAAAATACTACTAGATATTAAAAATAATTTAATATGTACCTATTAATGTGAAAAAGAGAGTCCTCCATCCAAATGTAAGATGTTATTTCACAGAAAAAGGCATCAAAGCAAAACTGCAGTAAAAGAAAAAGTATGAGATGCCAAAGAGATCTGCCGTAACCTTGGTATGGTTTGTAGCTGAATTAAACATGGTTAGGTAGTGAAAGGATACTTCTAATACTGTTACTGAATCCAACCCAAAGGAAAGCTAAAAGAAAGAAAAATCAATTATCTTCTTTATTATCTATGATAAGTATAATTAAGAATGCTAGTTAGAAACTGAAAAAATGGAAGAACTACAAGAGATGAAATACCATATTATAAAATCACAGAATCATCAACGTTGGAAGAGACCCTCAAGATCATATATTAGAAAGGATTTATCCACTGGCAAACAGGTGAAGCTGCAGATATAAACTGAACACAAAGATGCCCATCGACCATCAACGGTACAGTGACTGCCGAAAATGATAATGACATCCTTGACCACATCAGAAGTACTTTCAATAAATAGAAATGATCTGGAGAGAGCTTGTATGGCATATTGAGTTCAGTTCTGCCACACACACCCAAAGGAACCAGCTCAGCACATACACAGCAAGAACTTGCTTGTTGAGTAAAACAAGAGTGAAAGCTGAAAGAGAAAATTATTGTTACTAAATACACTGGGGAGGCAAGCCTGGGAGTACAAAATAAGTTGTTTAGGTTGAGAGACAATGTTGGTACTAGGAAACAAGTATAAAATGGCCATAAATACATTTAGACTGGAAATTAGTAAGAAGTGTCTAACTACCGGGGAGGTCTGAAAACAGTCCTTTAACAGCAGAAGGAAAATCAATTCACTGCTTTACTAAAACACCTGCTTATAAGATGAAACGTAGTTTCTCAAATATGATTTTTACATTATGTGGTTGCCTGTGATAACTTGAAAGCAGCCTACATCACTGGGAGTTTCTTCCAGACTGAGAGCAATCCTTCCAGGCACTAAGAGAAGCCAAGAAAAGAAAGAGAGGACTCAAAGCCTGAGGTATCCAGTTAGCAATCTTCAAGCTTAATAATTGCCTGCAAAGCACAGTTTGATAGAAGCCTCTGGGTTTTTCTTACTATACATCTTCTAACCTTCCTCTATCCATCCTCCTAAATGTTGACAGACTGAACAATGTCTCTCCTGAATCGAAAAGAAGTCACACTGTGGGAGTGGAGGAAGAGGCTCGTCATTTGAGAAAGGACAAGTGGCAAAGAGACTGAGACTCTGTAAGGTGGGGAATACATAGTCCTTTGGTATGGTATTAAATAAATACCAAAGCTGATTATTAAAGTCAAATAAAATTCCCTCCATCTTCTATGCTGTCTCTTATGAAAAAAAAAAAAATCGATGCCTTGTGCTGACTCACTGCTATCATACCTCTTCTTTTGATCTCCAGCTGGGATACCTTCCATGTTTTCAACCTGCCAAGAGCTGCAGACTGCATGGCCTCTGGGAAGAGCTAGTTTTGGGATCTCTTATGTGTAAGTTGGAGCTGAAGCCACTAGAATGCCTCTGGGCACTCACATGATCTTCTTACCACATTACTTTCTTCTCCTGTCTTTTGTCTTCCTCTGGCAACTCAGCTGATGCCTCAAGCCACAGCACAGTGAAATGAAAGTACAGATTCTGTATTTTAAGATGACAGAGCATTAATTAGGACCGTGTTTGGGGCCTCATTCTATGCTACATTACAAGGATGAAGCAGAATGGGTGAATTGTTCTGCACTTGGCTCTGCTGGGTCTGCTACAATGTCTATCAATGCTCATCTGTATTTTTAATTTTTCCCTTTTCTCAAGAAAAGGTTCAGGAGCCAGTGCTCAGAATTAAAGATGACGTGAATCTGTCCCCTTTCAGCTTGAGATTTTCTTGTTATCTACATATTTTTAGGGATTAGATTTTGTACACCCACCTCACAGACAATTAATTGTGCCTTACAAAACTTACACAAATTTGCTCTGTTGATAGCCAGAATTGCTCACTATCCCAGCAACTCTGAGGGGGACAAATCTCCTCTCTTGAATCCATCTGGTATGGGATGCACTGCAATTGTCATGGCTTGGTGATTTATCCCTTTCCTGTTGGACAGTGACAGTGAGTCCGGCTCACCTCTGCCGTTTGCATGGCTTTCACTGTTGTTTTTTTTCCAGGAAACAATTGCTTGGGAACAAAGCAGGAAATTTATTTTTTCTTTTTCATATATAATAGTACCTTAAGTGTTTATATAAACCCCACACTCAGCTTTTTCCTGGACTACTGACTGTGCCGCTGCTGTGACAGCTGATGGCCCCTGCTATTCGGCCCATTTATTTCACACCTCTCTCAGCGTTTTCCTCGACGGAGGCTCCCACCGGCTCGCCGCGGTGGCAGACACCGTATGATTCACCAGGGACTGTTTGCCTTGGCCCGCGGGTCCTCTGCGCGGGGAATGGGATTTCCATTCCCCGGCGTTTCCCTTGGTCGGCTTCCCTGGAAGGTAGCGCGGGCCCGGCCTTGGGAGCACGGCGCTGGCCAGGGAAGGATGCGCTGGCCAAAATCGCACCGCTTTCCTCTAGCAGGGACCCCACGGCCCCGCTGCGGGAAAGCCTCCTCGGCGGCGGCAGGCAGTGCTCCTCAGGGCTGCAGGAGCCCCTCGCCACGCGGCACAGAGCAGGGAGGAACCGGCAGCGGGGCCGAGGTGTGCGGGGACGGGAGCCCCGAGGGGCCGCCAGCCCCTGTCCCTGCCGGGGCTGGAGAGAGGGAGCAGGTCTCGCGTCCCTCGGCATCAGGAGGGAAGGCGTGGGGCCGACGGCCCCTGTCCCACCAGGGCCGTCGATCCCGTCTCTTCTCTCACGGCAGGCGGGAGGGAGCGGGACCGCGTCCCTGACGCCGGAGGCGGCTGCGGAGAGAGCAGCCCGGCCACCCGCGGCTCCTGCCGGGGCCGCACCGGCTCTGAAACTGCGCAGGGCGGTCGGTGTCTCCCAAGTGGGACTCCTCATTTTCCCTCTCCCCAGTACGACAGTGCCACCCGGGACGGGGCTGGCGGGAGGCTGCTGCTCCCGGGGGGCGGGCGGGGGAGCGCCGTCCGGGGCCGCGCCGGGGGGAGGAGGCTCCGCGCTCGCTCCCGGCCGCCGCCGCTGCCCGCGCCGAGCGGAGCGGCCCCGCCGGCCCCGCCAGCCCCGCAGGTAAGCGCGGCTCTGCCGCCCGCCCTGCCCCGCCTCGCCTCGCCTCTCCCGCCCGCCAGGCGGGTCCCCGGCGCCCGCGGGCACCGCGATCCGCGGGCACCGCACCCCCGCCGCCCCCCGCGCCGCCCGGCGGGCTCGGCACCGCTGACACCGCCGGGTCGCGGCACAGCCCGCGGCCACCCCCGCCCCGGGGCCCCGGCTCGGCGGAGGAGCGGCCCTGCCCCGGGGGCTCCTCCGGGTGGGGGGCGGCCGGGGAGGGCCCCGCGGGCGGCGGGGGCCCCGTGGGGAACAGGAGGCCGAGACGAGGGGCCGCGGCGGCGTCTGCGTCTCGGTGGGATGTTCACTTGATGGGTTCCGCTGGAGTGGGTTTGCTGCTCGTGCTGCAGCCGCAGGAGGAAGGCTTCCCTTTTTTTGAACTGCGTGAGTCTGAGCAAACTCCCCATCTACCCTCTTCCCCCTGCATGCCGCAGTCTATCGGATAAAATCTCACTCTATTTTAAAGTCAGTGCAGAATCAGAGCCGAACTTTACCGAAACATGTTAGTGAGTAAATAGCCTGCAGGTGTCTTTACCAGCTCGCAGCAGGACAGGATGCAGCTTATCCCCGTGCCAGGTACCCCGCAGGCAGCTCTCTGCTGGAGTTGTCACCTCTGACACGCAGAGCTGGAGTTGCCCAGGCTTCCTGAGAGCACCGCGTGTGCTGGAGATGAGAGGAATGGGGAGCAGTTTCGTGTAATATACTTACCCTGGAACCCCAACCTAGATGGTGCTCATTAATCTGATAAAAATTATCATGGCATCTTTAATGACCACATATTTCTGTTTCGGAAAACAGTTCTTTCTGTGTCAGACTGGCCTCTATCACTGCTAAACAGTAGTTGAGTGTTGACTGAGATGGAAGAATGCAACCTATTGATTTATGTAATACTTCCTTAATGCTTGGGTTTGCTTTTGGGACCATCATTCAAAGGGTGAATGATCCTGACTGAGATCTAAAAAGGTGACGTGCCATGTCACATGTTAACAGCTGACTACCTCAGAAGAAATTATTAAACTGTATTCCATCCAAAATTCTCCTTAAATCAAAAGCTTAATAAAATACACATATAGCTTTTCCATTAAATCCTACAAAATTTACAAAATAATTTTGGAGTATTACACTTTTCATATTGATGTGTCAGCTTCAAGCAGCAGATTTTCTAAACTTTTCTTCATGTACTGTATATCGCTGTGATTTTAACTATATTCATCAAATTAAATTTGATTTATTTTATGTCTTCAGAAAATGCAACACTTTGTTACACAAAGCTGCGGGTAAGATCCTCCATCTTGCACTCAGTATTCACACCTAATTACTTTATGTGAGTCTTTCCATTGACTTCACTGGGATTTCTCATGAACAAGCGATGCACATTCTAGTGCTTATGTCCCAAGGACCCAGCTGTGATGGTAAAAGATGTTTTAGTCAGTCCAGGCAAACTAGGGAAAAGCTAATCAGATCTAAATACTCTCCTTTGCCTTATAAACCATCTCCCTAGGAGGGTAAAACAACTAAGCAATATTTAATTATAATGTGGATATAACTAACAAACTCATTTTATACAGTGTACATTGTTAGTGTTTTCGTTATGAGCAAAGAGTATTTGGAATGGAGTGGTTTTAGTCCTCAGATTATTGGTTTACACTGGTGCTAGTCAGTGTGACTTTGCAAATAAGTTTCAGAACTATTGTATCCTTTTTTTCTTTTTTTAAAAATCTTTCTTCTTGCAGTTAACAGTGTATTATGGTTTGTGACTGTAGTTCACAGAGACAAACGTAAGCAGCCCACATATATATCATATGTCACATAATATATGCTTTAATTTAAGTATCTACTCTTCATGGTAAAAGTGAAGTTTCTCAGTTTTCCCATGCTACTCTTCTGGGAACTTAGTGGAAACTCTGATGTCTAGATCAGATTCAGTACCACAAAGTGCAAGTGAGTCTTCCTCAAAAGAACAAGGTAATGAAAAGGTCTGTTGTCCAAGTGGCAACTGAAGAAAATCATAACATGGAGATTGATGCTGTCATAAAATAAGAATTCTCACTTCTAGAGCTTGCTGTCTGACCACTGGAAAATATGCAGAGTAAATCATACTATGGGTGTACTGTTCAATAGCACCACCATTAACTTTTATGTGGTGAGTTTCTGAAATTACTGAAATAGTCATCAACTTCAGCTCATCTGGACCTGATGGCTTACAGAGGTCCTCTCTGACCTAAATAATTTAGTAGTTATTCATTTTACAACGCTGATATCAGGAAGTATATGTGTCATTTAGATGAATGGCTTAAAATTAAGTAATAGATCCCTCAATGTTCTTCATTTCCTTAGAGATGTAGAAAATTATATTATGCATGTACTACGTATACATGTACTACATACACTCTAAGTCCTTTAGATAATGGTCCATTGCATAAAAGTTCTACCATGATGTTTACACCTCACAATAAAATGTAATGCTGATCTCTTCTTCTTTCTGATATGCTGTATGTTTTTGTGTGTGTGCTCATCACTACGTGTGTGCTTATCCTACCTCTGTGCTTGGATAGGCAAGCTGGTCTTGCCCAATCCCTAACACTCTTCTGACAGCTTCCAGAATGTGATTGTCCTCCTGTATCCTGTAGCACCTTCAGCTATGCTCTGCATATGGGTATCATGTACAGTGCTGGGTTTGTGGGAATATTTGTCTGACTTCCAAATGTCATTCACCTCCCCTTCTAGGAACTGCTCTGTAATATATTTTAAGTCTTCCCTTTGATGTTTCAAAATCTAAGTTAGTTTAGTCCACTGTCACATTTGATTTTATTAGTCCAGGATACAACTCATTTGTGGGCTTTTGTAGCCACAGCTGGAATGATTAGGTACTTATGGAGTTTCAGCTGCAGCCCTTGCTATGCAAGGCGGGGGAATCTCTCAATACAAAAAGCACTGGAATATCCTTTTAGTTGCCAAGGGAGGAATACGTGCTGGATGAGGAGGACCATATGGAAGCATAGGAAACAAAGGTTAGTGTCCCCATCACTATGCAGACATGTCTGGAACGGACAAATTGCTATCACATACTAGGATTGTGCCCTTCTGCAGATACAAAACAATGTGTGGCCATGAAGCTTCCTGGACCCATGCGAAGAATTTGTCCCAGTGTTCTTGCACTGGAGTACACAACTTATGATCCTAAATCCACTGCAGATTCAGGTTATTTGTACTGTCTGAACACTGATGTTGCCAAGTCAACAGTTATTTTTATTGTTGTAGTGGCTTGCTGTGCTGCTATGAAAGCTGTTTGCATTTGGGTTGGCTGTCTCAGAATATACCAGAATTACTAATTGACTTTTAGATAATGAGTTTCCCAGGTTCATCTGATACTGCTGACGGCATGAATGGCCAAAGTTAACCCCCTAAAAAGAGGTAAAGAATGTGTTAACATGTGAATACTGCTCTGCTGTTTTGCAGGACGTGGTGCAGTGGTGGGTAGGTTCATGGTCTCATGTGTACAGAGTGTCTGCCATCAGGGTTGAGCAGCAGGTGAGGAATTTAAAAGCTTAGAGCACCTGCAAACCGGTTTCTTCTGATTGTGGCCACCTGCTCCCACAAAAACCTGCATGGCTAGGGACAGATGTCATATGATGTTGGACTCTATTGGGCTCTGTAGCTATTATTCAGAACTAGAAAATACCTGTGTCAGCAACTGGTCTAGAAAGACAGAGGAAATTATTAATACTCTATGTCCTGATGCCTGTGCCACACAGAGTGATTTTAATAAGTATTGAACTAGTAATGCACATGCTGGCTTGTGGATAGTGAAGTATCTTGGAACATGTTGTAACTGATAGTTAACAGGGCTTTACAGTGCCTGCAGCCCTTAATTTCTGAGATGATGGGATTGAGAATGAAGTATTTTGTGGCTTTGATGTAATAAGAGCTTGTTTGTTTTTCCAAGTAGCTCGCTGTGCTTGCTAACTTGGGGACACAGACAGTGATTTTATTGACTTATATGGATCGCTTGTAGTTCCTCTAACTTCAGTAAAAGCTTCGTATTTGACCAGTTTCCTGTTATCTTAGAAATGGGTAGATAATAAAGAGTGCTGAAAGAACTTCAAAATGGTTTCTCTTCTATGCACTTGTGTTCTTTATAACTTAAAACCGCTGAAGTTAGATCTGCTGGCACCTTAATGAAAGTAAATGGCTGTCTCTTAACTATGAAACAAGAAAAGCTGAAGGCAGCTTCTGTAGTGGTAATACCTTCTGTCTCTGATGCTTTTTTTGACTTCCCTTTCACTTCCACCTATGAGGATAATTTGTGTAGGATTCAAGAGAGGGGATACTATTTGCAGATACTAAAGGTGTTGATATTCCATGTAACTGCTGAGAACTTCCGCTTCTGTACATTATGCCAGTTTTGGTGGCAGCTAGGAAAGTGGAGAGGTAGGGGTTTGGGGAGTTCATGTCATGATTTAGCCTTGGAAGGGAACTTGTACTGCAAGACGGGGAGGGAGACCACTCAGAGGAGCAGGAAGCATGAGCTGAAACATATTACTACCCTAGTTTTCCAATTTCTTTCTGCTCAGCAAACACAGGTACAATTTTAAGGTACCTGAGTGAAAAAAGGCGGTCTTTCAGGCCACTGGGAGGGTTTCCTGATTTTCTGTAAAAGGAGTTTTCCTGAAATGGTGTAAGAGATGGAAGGACACTGCCTTCAGCATGAGCCACAAATCATCTCTTCTCCCTTGATATTATGTAAGAGTTATCACATTGAAGAAGACAAATATTAATAACCTGCACCATGCAGTGGAGAAGGTCATTGTTTTATCACCACACGGAATATTCGGTAGTGTCTCTGTCCAAAACAGCTATCAACCCCTTAGGAGGAGAATTCCACAGGAAGATACTTGAAAGCGTAGAAATGGGCTTGTGTTGTTTCACTACTGTCCAACAAAGGAAATAGGTATTTTAAAGATGAAGTCCCAATTTTATTTTTCAGTCTTCTTACACTGTAGTTCATGAAAGTTGAAAATCCATAACAGCACATCAGAAAAATTACCCTGATGCAAGGGTATATGGATAAGCAAGCACAGGTAAAATTGATAAGAAAACACCATGGCAATATTCAGCTCTTGACTAGCAGCCAGTTAGGGAGCAAGGGAAGCCTGAAAAGAACAGAGAGCCTGTCTATTTACTTGCCATCTTCTAGGAGAATCTCCTCCTTTATTCCAAACTTCTTCAAGAAGACAGCTGCAGATATTGCAAGCAGATTGTATCTCTGTGAGCAGCAGTTGTCTGTTCTGTGTTAGAAGCTTCTTCACATGTCCAGCACAGCAGCTACTCCAAAGTTGCTGTGAAAGCCCTGCATGGGACCCTCTTCTTCCTGTCACCATGGGTAGAAGAGTGGAGCAGTGGAAGATGGTGCATCTGTGCTCAACCTGTTAAGGCCCCACAGATTGCCACACCTCCTCTTGCAGTCTTTTTTATTTAGAGGCGTTCAGAATGTTTGTCTTACAGTGACTTGGTCTTGGGTCTCCCCAGGGGAGTTGGTTCCCGATGGTATAATGCTGAATATTCCTGGTGTGACAGCTGGAATCAAAGTGCTTCAAAGATATTCCTCAGGTAGCCACAAAAATACGACTTGTAAGTTTGGTACTTTGGGAAGGTGTTCTCAGCTGGTAGAGTAAGGGTTAGCCAGCAATGTGAAGATACAGAGGGCTGTGCCAGCAGCCTGGCTTAGCCTGCTGGGAAATGAGGTGTTAAATACCAAATGTGGTGCAGCAACCACCATCATATTCTCAAGTGAAGACAAGGAATCTCACAGAAGACCCAGAAGATAAACAGAGAACCATGGGAGGACTGTGTGCAGAGCAGCCATGCAACCACAATACGAACTGGTCATGTAAAAATGTGAGCAGCACTGGACACAAATATGTACCTGGAACTGGAACAAAGCACACAGGTTCAGGCTGTCATCACCTCAGGAAAGCAGCACAGAAGATTTCAGTGTGGATGAAAGGGTGAGAGGTTTGGATCAGTGATATCAGTGTATTTTATCACATACAGCCTTTGGCTTTGGAAACTTGGGCTTGTTTGGGTTTTTTTTCTTCTTATGGAAAATGGATGCAATTTAATTTTAATTTTTATTTTAGATTATATATAATTTTTTTAAGATGAGGCAACTGAAGTTCTTCTCTGTTAAGCATCGCTTTCTCTAATCACAGTATTTTAGAACACTGTGAGGGTAGGAGTGTGTTCATAATGGATATTTTTTAGCAAGAATTGGATCTTTTTTGGTGGAACTGTTAGTAGATTTATTTTCTGATTATCAGACTGGTAAAGATAAAGAGATCTAAGGATCTAACATTTCTGAATCAGAATTAAATACTATTGAACAGTATGTTATTCAGTGGTTCTGTTTCTTTAGTATACCCAGCCTTACTTTTTAAAGGGACTGGTAAAAATCACACAAAACTGAAAATTTACTGCTTTAATGTATTTCAGAATTCCACAACAGTTAATGAATGATTATGTAGGCATTTTGATTTATATGGTCAGCTAATATGATATTTGCATGCTATATAAACATTTTCCTAACAGAATTCAAGCACTTCAAATCACAGCAAACAAACACCTTTTCTTTTATTTCTGAAGTTGCTTGTGGACAGTTGTGAGCCTAGTGAATTTGAAACTGTGACCCAATATAAAAAATTGCTACAAAGGTATAAAGTATGTTAAGTGACAGAATGTAAGAGGGTTTAGTTTGGTGTGAGACTGTCCTGAGACACTTCTTTATCACCATTTCTTTTGACATACTGTTACTGGTTCAGCAGCATGTTATGAAGGCTCTCCTGCCACGTTATCATTGGCTCTCCATTAATGTGCCACCAGGAACAGGCCAAATGGCTTTACTTAGAGTTTAGTGCCATCTTCACAGCTGTTTAGGATGGTCTGAAAGGAGGGATGAGTTAGGCCACTGATAACTAGGTAGTAGCCAGATAGCCCACTTAAACAATCTGTTCATGTTGGGTTCCTGTGACAGCCTTGAAAGGAGCATATTTCTCTATGCTCCTTAGCTCTCTGAGCATGGTTTTGGTGTTTCTAAAACACTGGTGCTAGAACTGGCGTGTATCCTTGAGGTCCATTTGCCTCATGTGCTGAAGGACAGGCCGGAGTGAGAGGAGACCCTCTTGCACAGCCCCGTGTGTGTTGATGTTCTGAGAAGTGAGGAGATGACCTGAAAGAAGATTTTGTTGATAATCTCCATCAGTAACAGCTGTTGCCTCCAGCAAAATTCAGTGGTGTGTGCTGTTTCCGGTGCCCATCTGTTTCTGACTAGAGCACTGTAAAAACTCTACTAATTATACCATCCTGGTGTCCATGCTCCTAGGGCTCCAAATATTTAAATTTTTTTGTGGCCATTTTTATAAGCACCAGATATTTACATCTCTTTCCTAGTCTGAATGTCCTTAGATCATATATTGGGTGTTACTGGACAATATTAAACATTGAAGCAAGGCTGGGCATTTTGAGTTCAAAGACTCATTTTATTCTCTGGCATATACACCAGAACATTGTGTTTGCATATGTGGCTGAGTAGGATACACAAAAGGAAAAATAGATTGATAGTCATAAAAATACATTAATATGTAATGGTTGTGTGGGACAGAGTGAAGAATGATATACAAAATACCTTTATTAGAGAGAAAATATTTAATCAGTATTTTCTTTTCTGCCAGTGAATACCTCATAGTGGGAAAGAAAAGAAATTAGTTTTCTGAAGTGGAGCACTTAGTTGCCTTCTGTTACATATCTGCTTGTCAGGTTTAGGACCCTGTTGAAATTGTTTTCAACATCTTATTTACTTCACCAAGAATTACTGTTAAAATTTGCACTGCTTAAAAAGTTACACTAAGTTTCAGCTAGAACAGTTCTGTGTTTTGAAAGTGGGTAGTTTTATCCATCTTTTGCACACCTAGGGGAGCTCTTGACTAAGCTTCATCGCATCAGCAGTTCCAAGGCTGAATCTAGCTCATGTGGGATGCTGTCTTCACAAATGCAACAATAAAGTTTTGGGTGAAGGTAGAAGGAATCTCCTTCTGAGGAAGCCATCAACAGGGAACATAGCCAGAAAATGAGCCTCTAGCATGTCAGTTTTTGCTTTCTGTTGTGGACAGACTCAGCCATGGCTTTTTATGGTGGATTAACAAGATCCTGATCAGGAATAATCTCTTAGTGTGGGAATTTTGCCTGTCAATTTGTTCTTCTGTATGACAAAACTTTTCCAGAACCTATGGCAAGCTCCTTGCCAATCCTTAGGAGTCTAGTCCAGTAAACAAGATTCATTCATCCATGTTAGCAACCATGGACTTTCTTCTGAAAAGGAAGCATGAGCTCTCACCAGTTCACATTTATAGTTGCTGTTTCTGAAATATATTTTCTTCCCTCTATTTTAATTCTCCAAGATTTTCTGAAGCAAGAATGCCTCAGACTACAAGAATCATTAAACTTCTGAAAAAAAAGCAACAGAGTGCTGAATGGAATAACAAAAATATATTTGTGTCCCATTCAAACCCATTTATGATGGCAGGCTGACTGAAACAAAGTTCCTTTTCTTGCTTTAAAAATACTTGATTACTATGAATGGTTGTAGATGTTGACTATGAACTTCAACTAACAATACTTATAAACGCTGTGCAGGGACTGCCAACTGCTTTAGTATGTAGATCTTATTTCTTGAGGTTATAGGTATTATTCCATGACTATTCTGCATATTTGTATATGATGGAAGCAAAGCAATGCTGCTGGGTGGTTGACAAGGCTAAGTATATCTTTTTATGTAATTGAAGAGCTTATCCCCTTCTCTCCTCTGTTGCAGTTTCACATCCTTGAATGTCCCTCTGTTTCTTGAAGATGAAGAAAATGATTGCATGCTTCTTTCTGCTATTTGTGCACACTCTGCTTTCCACTGTCATGGCAAAAGATCTCCCTGGAAGACGTTTCACTCGGAGAAGGGATGTTAACACACAATCTCTACTAGGTAAGTTACACACAAAAAACCCCCAAACTCCGTTACCAAAAGCTATCTCAAATACAAATGATAAAAGGCATAAGCAGTTGGCCAAACCTTGACTGAATTAGTTTATAATAAAAAGGAGATTTTCATTTGCCAGCAGGAATATGATAAAATTTGTTGACCAGTTAGCAGCTGTTGAAAGAAGGTGTTTACTTTTGGGGTACTAGATTTACTTTATGTAAGCGGTATGAAATAAATATTTGCTACAGGACTGTTGGCCTATTAAAAAAAACCAAAAACGTATTTTCAGTGTTTAGAGAAAATACATGTTGGTTCATGAAGGTTCTGTCAAATGTGCCTTTTACCATGCCAGAAAGTTTTAGCTCTCTATATGTATGTGATGTGTGTAAAGATGATTGAATGGAAATCTGTGGCTATTGAAATTAGGCTTGTCGTTACATTGCTAATTACTTGCTCATACCTTCATTTTGTCAGATTTATTTTATTTGTAATGAGGAGCACATTTTTCGTCTTTTGCCAAAAATCTGAAGACAGAATCTATCAGTTTTAGCTTGTGGCTGCCATATTTTAAAATATAAGATTCATCTCTCTCTTGTTGATCATCACCTGTATGTTATCAAGCAGTCTGCTGGTCAGCTTTTTCATCTCCTAACAGTTTGCGACTTAGAATAACTTTCTTTTGTTCTTTGTTTAAAATAATCGTCAGATTATGAAAACACAGCATGGATGAGGTCTGAACACAGCCTATCATTAGGGATTAATGATTCACATCAACAGTAGATCTAATCAGATACCTCTCTCCAGCCACTGGGAGATGCCTCTCCATAAAGGTGACCTAACCTAGGTGAACATGAGGAATGTGAAATGTTCTGCAGAAGATAATACGGGGAAGAAAGAAGAGGAAAGCAAGCCAGAACTTGGGAGAATGGGTGACAGAGCTTGGGAGCACCAAGTTTTATCAGTGAAACTCTTCTTCAGACAAAATGTAGTCCTTTAAATCATGTAAAATTCCACAAAGTACCATTCATAATTTGTTAACTTTAAAATATTGGTTTTCAATTCCTATAGCACAAATTTAAAACAAATGACAACAGATTTCCATTTCTTATTCATCTTTCTCAAAACTAATAAATGCAGTCTTGAAACACTTGGGGTTCTGCAACTGCTGGCTGGAAGCCACAGGTCTGGAGATTCAGCTGACCAAAAAATGTGGATATAGAACAGCAAAGATAAATACCCACACTCACCTTACTTAGTAAGAATCTAGAACTTTCTAAATGTGATTATATAGCATCTCTTCCTGAATATTTGATGGTTCCCAGCAAATACCCTGAGCTTATTACTTCAAGAAATAAACTGCCCACCTCTCTATAAAATGAGTGCAAAGGGAAGATGTTATGTGAAGAAAGTGAAAGTGTCCCATTTCTCAGCTTACCTTTTTTCCCTGTGATTTTTAAATTGATTTTATAGCCTCTTTTTCATATTTTAAATAGTGGAAAATATATGAAAAGGATTAGCACTCAATATAAATCAAAATGTATAGATTAAATTATTTATTTCTCCTTTCAAAAGTCAAGACATTCCTGGTCCCTGCATTTGGAAACTTCTGGATCCCTACTCAGTTTGGCATGTGAAGGATGCAAACAGTTCTGGCAGCTGTGGCTAAAAGAACCTTTTCAAGACATTAAGTGATGCAAGAAACTTTGGACATTCTCTGATCCAGCCCATAAAAGTACGTGGCAGTTTGGAGTCAGACCCTTGGGCCTTGGATTCTGTTTCAATAAATTAGGTCACCTACTTCAGATTTAGCCATGTGTAGAAACAGGGGCATGGTAAAAATGTTCTTCTCTGTGAAGAACAGAATATGTAAAATGCATGCCACTCTGCTGGAAAGCTGTAGTGTTCCTTAAATGACATGAAAAAAAATGGGGCCAAACCATGATCTCAGTGACATCAAGTCAGTAGACTTAATAAAATCACTCCAGAATTCCAGCAATTTAGCCAGGATTAGAAGTTGTCTCATTCTATATAATATGCATTTTATAAGTACTAGTGGTGATGACAATTGCTGCTGTAGTGAAAAGACTTGGTTGGCAGGCAAAAGGGAGCAATATAGCTGCAAAGAACCAACAGGTACCTGGAAAAGTAATGAAAGTTTAGTTTGGGGGTTGAGGGTTTTTTGGTAGATGTCTCTTTTTTTCAGTCTAAAAAGTTTATAGAGCTAAAATGAAGGATTATGCTATGTAAGTATAGTAGTATTAAAATAATTTTATTCCTTTTTTCTTCATTTCACCAATTTTTAAAACAAAAGTGTACTGCTGTTCTAACTATTTACTGGTAAAATACCAGTACTGTCCATGGGCAGAAGTAAAAGTCCTTGCTCCAGGAAGCCGACGAGATAAATAAGCAAAATGGAATGGATGAAAAATCCAGCTTTAGAAGGATTTAATTTTTCATCAGCCATGCTTCTTAGATTTTTTAATTGTTGAGTTAGGGCTAATAGCCTATACATTTTAACAAATGCTTCAGAAAGAATGAAAAACTGTGTGAAAATACATATTTTTTTCTTATCCTCAGTCTTGCAACTAAATCTCAGCGTGTGTTGTTTTAATTTGGCAGATCTTTGCCTTGCTTGTTGTTGTATAAAACTATTTTTGCTATAGCTAACAATTTCCATTAAAGATCTGAAATATTCTGTACAAAGATCGATTGAACATCATTTTTCTGGAAGTCTCTCTATGTGGCCCTTGAAAACCAAACTGCTCTGCAGGTTTTTCTTTCTTTAAACATTGAATCAGACTTCCAAGTATTACAAATTTGTCAGTTGTGACAAATTAATTGATTTTTTAACATTTTCTTAAATCTTTCTTGCAGCATATTAGATATTCATATTAGAAAATATAAACATATTTCAAGTAGTAAAAGAATTTGTATTAGATTGCTGGAAGATAATGTTTTAAGTAGGTTTATGGTAATGTATGTTTTAAAGGATTATTTCCATAGTTGTGTAAGATCTTGTGGAACAACAGAAAGAAATTGGATGGTCCATTTGTCTTTCCTGTAGCAGAGGGCAGTCACCTCTACCCTTACATGACATATGTACTAACTTTTGCCTTCTCTTTCCCCTTATCAGTAATTTTATCCCGAGTTTGGATCTTTGACCTTATCCTGATTCATTCAAGGAAATTAATTTTTTGTTTTAGAATCTTCTCTTTTGAAGGCTTTGAGAGAGCTCTGAGGAGTTTTTGCCTAGTTCTCAGACAAGATCAATGTTCCTGTTGAGCGCAGCTGCTTTGTTAGATACACAGAGATGGCTGAAAACACAGTTTGCCAGCTTAGCATTGCTTTTTGGATACTAAAGAAAAGCAGTAATATACTTGCTACACTGTTAAAAGGATAAAATCATGTAAGCTACCTTAGCTGATTGCCTTCAGATGCAATGAAATGGACTTCTGCACCTAAACAGACTGAGGAAGAGCTGAGTCAGTTGTCCACAGTGGCAATTTCCATACTGTGTTTTCAAAGCCACAGTCAGAAGTCCACAGCACAGCAGATTCCATGTTCGGAAGCAATGTGTATTCAGCGCTGGCAAGATGGAGCACTTTTTGATGTTTAATGTCATGGGCTTTTTTGCTGAAGCAGATTTGGGACTTGGGATTTACTGCATCTTAATCATTAATTATAAAACAAGCAAAGTAAAATTTCAGCATTGTGGAAAAAAACACAAGTTTTTGAGTTTGGGTTTTTTCTTGATGAACTCTGTTCTTGTAAACTGACATGAATTTCATTTCACAGGGACATGTTTCTTTGGAGAGGTTTGTAATGGATGCATGGAAATAATTGAATAAGCAGTAGAATACTATTCTAAGCAATAACATTCTTTCTATTCTTTAGCAATATAAAACCTGTTTTTGAAAATAGCTGTTTATGTGAGGAGAAAAGCTAATTTGGAGGGGTATTTCTTTAGATACTATATGATACCAGAAGAAACTACAAGAGATTAACTGACACTGCACAAAATTAAAACAGAGGGGGAAGAAGCCAAGAAAGATATGTACTTGGCTCTTGTTCAGTGGAAGTTGCTGCTTAACACGAATATCCCTGTCTGTGTTAAATTATATTTTGCAAATATACAATGATTTATCTCTTGGTTGTATGTATGTTATTCCTCTAATAATATGAAGGGAAGTAAAATGAAGTGCATAGAGTGCTCACTAAATTTGTAAATCACTTGCTGCAGTCACTTAAATTTATTCCAAGCATTCTTATATCGAACCCAGTTCTTAAACTTGAGTGTATGTATCGTCATCAGTTTAACCATTTTTAGTTATTTTAGCAGCAAATCAGAGGGGAAAATACATAACAAAAGTGAGTCCAACCCCTGATGCTTCTGTGGAGTGCAGATAAGATTCTTGTTTAGTTTTGGTTGAATTTGTTGTACATTTATGTACTAAGAGCTGGCCAGAGATCTCTAAATCCTGCTACTGTGGACTGTTGACCCAACATGGGTTGATAACTGCTGCAAGAAACTCGTTCACAGCCTCAACATTTGTGTGTATGTGTTATTTCTTCGCATAAATGCAGCCCTGCCAAGTTTTTTGTCCTCAGACATATTAAGTAGAATTGTTGTAACTGAAGTCTGTATTGCAATTAAAGTCAGAATTGTGTCCCAATAAGTACATAATGTGTTTGACATTCTATACTGGTGTAATACTGGGGGAGATGAAAACTATTCAAGGCAGTAGGTAAAGGAAGGAAGAAGTTGTCAATTACATTTTTTGAATTGTAAAAGTATAAGCACAATCCTAACCCAACTTTTATAAGGATACAATATATCAGTTCTATGATTAAACATAAAATTGCCATATAGATAGAAACCTGTTCTATTTGGAAAGAGAGCAAGCAAAGCATTTTACAGTCTGTGAAATCGCTTGTTTCTTCCTTCTGAGATGTGTAGGTGTGTATTACAACCTTTATGCCTCAAGACAATATTAACAATGGTGTGTTTGGCTTCCCAGTAGTGCTTGTTTCAATAGCTGAAAGGATTCCCAGGGACTTTATATCAACTCTTGAAACTTCAACTTTCGTCTTAATCTCTCAGCTGTTGAAGTCTCCCCCACAGTAGCTGCTCTTTCAGATTTCTGGGGTTTATGCACAGTAGGACATCCTGTCTCTGTGGCTTTGAGGTTTGGTAGCCTGGTTTGTGCTGAGGCTATGCCTCCCCCAGCCCCTAACAGAGGTCCTGGAGTCTGAGAAGGCGAGATCTGAGCAATCATATCCCTGCTCAGCCAATTGTTCCCTGCAGCAGCTGTTACTCCTTAAAGAGGCCCAACTAATGAGCCATGAGGGCTAGCTGGGACCATGGCAGACCCCAGGGATTTGTGTCCTAATGCTCATCTGCAGCCAATTATCATGGAGATCAGAACATTTGAATTTTGGTCTGTGCAATTTTTGGTCTTAGCAATTTTTAACCACAGAACAATATTATGCTTGCCAACTCTTGTATTTAGTATTCATTATTAATTTCCAAGTAATGTATCAAGACAACATTCACTTTTAAGCCACCTGAAGGGTATTTCAGTAATAGTCTTTTCCCTCTTTCCTCCTTTCTCTCTCCTTTGTTTTGTTTTCTTATTCTTTTACCTTTTCCCCCCTTTTTCCCTTTTTTCCTTTTCCTTTTTTTTTTAGAAAGTGATTTGTAATTTTTCCACAGGAAGAAAGAATATCTACTGCTACAGAAAAAAACTGAGTCATGAACTAAACAGCAAATGATCTTTGTATTTCTGAATTTGTTTGTTACAACCCCCACAAATTACTGTGAAATGCCATTTCTGTTTGAAAAAGAGTTTGCCTTGATGATAATTCAGTTAGTAAAATTACAAACTGTTGTTATGTGTATGTTCTCAAGGAGCTCAAAGCTTCCTTTGTGTATTTTGTCTTGAAAAAATATCAGGCCAAAAGAAAGAACACTGATCTTCAGAAGTTTTTGACTTCATTGTGAGCACTTTAGCTTCTTAATTAAAAAAAGCACATATGTGCAAAATTAACTTGAAAATCCTGGAAACAGCATTTGCATAACTTAAGGAACATCTCATTTTGTAGGTATGAGTGGGTAATCAGACGTTATTGTGAATGAAGACAACATTTAAATTGCTTTGGAAGCTTGAAGACACCATCTATTTATTGAAGTGCTGCTGAAGTGGTAGAACTACTGCTTTGCCAGTGGACCTAATGTCCCATGTTTTGGGGGACAGTGGGAAATGGTATACAGCAGTATCCCATTGTGGTGTTTCTGAGTTTGTCCTGGAAAAGAGTCTAATACTTAGACCGTTACCAATGGATAGAAATATGTGGTTGCAGGTCAGCTGATCGGTGAGTAATGTTGAGGTTGCTAACAGCTTTCCCCGTAAACAAAGGCATGGGCGACTTTAAAAAAAAGTATGGATAGGAATTTTTAAAACGTTAAGCTAATATCCGGAAAGCAGGACAGCACTAACTCAATAAGGTCACATTTTTTCTCTAGATTTTCCATGCTGTTACTAACAGTTGTTTACTTTCTGTATCTGTTCCTTCTCTAATAATTTCTGTGTCCTTCCAACAATGCCCCAAGTAGCTCAGGCAAGATAAGAGTTTAAGATCTTCAAGGTGGAAGATACAAAGATCACCACCTCCCATATAATCACCTTTTTTGTGTTGGTTGTGATTTGATGGTGGGAACTGGATGCAAAGTAGCATTAACTGTGTGTGCCACGAGGTTTCTCCATCATGGCTCAGAAAATGAATTCCTCCTCTCTCATGGGTGTAAGCTATCCTTAGCTCAGAGCGCATAACATTTGTTTCTGTCAGGAAGCAGTGGGTAGATGTTGATGCTGCCAGTGCATGGGGATATCAGTATTCCTTTTCCCTCTGTCCAGGTGTTCCCCTGCCTGCAAGGAAAACAACCTGTTCCCTGGTCCTCATGACCAGGAAAGCAGGTTTGGTTCCTGTTAGGAAACCCAGCAGTTTCCATCTCAGAACAGCTGAAATATGCAAAAAGAGCTAAGCAGCTTGAGAATATCCCTACACCATGCTTTGGCTTCATGCCAGAGACAGCACCAGCGTTGGTAAAGAAATGGAAAAGTACTAGGAGTCAGTTTTGGGACTCTGGAATTAGAGAGACTTAATGTTAATAATGAGCTTGTTATTTTGAAAAGCATGACATGGAAGGAATAGAAATAGTGAGGTGAAATGAGAACAAAGTAGTGGACCCTCCTGCAGTGACTAATAATGAAGCATTTGCATGTAGAAGGAAATGGAAATCTCTGGACAAGAGCCTCCTGCTGTACAGTTCTCCCAGAAATGTTGGAAGTTCAGAAGAGATTTTGTCAAAGGCAATAAAGAAATGTCTGGAGGCTGTGTTCCATTTAGAGATTGTTCCCAGATGAAGAAATTTGTAAGGAAGAATGAGTGAGCTGCCAAACTCATAATGAATGTTTGGGTTAGGGCCATAGGCCTGTGTATTTGGGGAAAGGCTCAGAGAAAGGATGGGGCCAGGGACTAGAGGGGCAGGTCTTGGATCCAAGGCTTGTCTCGGAGCTGGCAAGAGGTGGAGTCACCTGCAGAACCAAGTGCAGCCCATATGTGTGCTAGGACAGGGGTACTGAGCAGTTTCTAATGTTCTCTTCAGGAACTAGGTATTGATCATATCTGAAATGCACCATATCATACTTTGTCCTTCTTTGAATTAAAATGAGAAGAAAATGAAAAGAGTGGAAGCTAACTTGCTCAAAATGTCTCAGTAGAGACAAGAAGTGCTTGGAATTATTGCTCTTCTTCATTTATGCTTTGCAACAATCACAAAATGTGTTTTCCAAAGTGTTTTGTACTTGCTATATTTATGAATTAATTGGAAATTTGAGTATTCTTTATTTGTATGATTGTATGATAAAGATTAAACCTTCTTGATGAACTAATAAATCATTTGGAAATATGCGAGAACCTGTCAAACACAATCTTTCTGGCTGGATATTTAGCTAGGGAAAATCAGAATTGCGGACTTCAAGAAAAAATATATGACACCCAGCAAGTTCATATATTTTGAAACAGATTTGGTAGGAGTTATACAGAGATTTATAAAGAAAGAAGTTGTAAAGAGAAAATAGGCAAGTAAGGTTGAAGGCTAGAGGGAAAATGAAATAATAAAATTACAAAGAAAGAAGATAAATTTAGGAAAACGTTGTGTAGTTTGCTAATAGAATAGTTTTATCCTCTATTTAATTTTGAGTGAAGACTTGCTCTGTTAGTCAAAGATAAAATCTAAAAATAAACCTGGTATTACTACTGGCAGTGTCAGAGGACATGTAATTTTTTGTATATACATTACTGTGGAGTGAGCTAAGAAACACAAAATCTTAAAATTGCCATTAAAACCTGCTCAGGCAATAATTTTTCTATGATCTTGTTTTTTTCTTAACTGATGTAATCCTTTCTTTTTACTTAAATTGTCTTGCTCTATGGCAAACATCTTCCTGGAGATAATATTAACTTGTTATAAATCACTTTTTCAATGTTTTAACTTTGCTGTAGTGTTTACCAAATTGAACTAATCTCCTCTTGCTTTGCATACAACAATAGCCTTTAACGTTTATCCGTTCTCATCTATTAGGATAAAAACCTACATAACCAAATAAGTAATATCCAGATTAAAAAAAAAAATGTATTTAGGAGTCATAAAGATGTAGGACAATAACAGAAAATAACTAACTCATTTTTAGACAAGCAGTGTTTTCAGTAGAGCGAGCTTGCAAAATCTTGTGAAAAATCACCGTTTAATGTTCGGGTCCTTTGAATGTGTTGTTTGAGTATCCCCAAATGGAAATGTTTGAGGAAATTAAACAGTGCTGGGAACTTCTTGAACATTGGAACTCCACCATCCTTCTTGCTGCTAAGTGTCTCTGGCCTACAGTGACTATCAACCCCAAGCAATCCCCATGCATGGTTCAGAGACTACAGAGAATAATCCCTGCAGGGGATTATTCCCAGTAGGCATCTTGCATACAGCCACTCTGTTTTACTGGGAAGGTGAATTTAACACTGGGGATGCAGGCCAGCTGGCCTCTGAGCTTAGCTGGTACTTTAGATTGCTCTCTGGCACTGAGACCAGAGGTACAAAGCAGCCTGCTGCTGTGCTACAGAACACCCTGAGCTCACCAAGAGATACAACAGTATCAGGAATTGTTCTAATGATTTAACAGCCAAGAAGAGTCAATTCCAACTACCAGGAAAACTCCTTGGTACTGTTTAGTTATAATAAGGGAATGTAGCATTAGTTAGAAATAAGCTGAGAAGATAGAAACACACTCAGACACGGCAATTTGAGCTTTGTCAAAGCCAAAATAGGGATTCAGACCTGAGCATAATTTGCTTTGAGAAAGGAATAGAAGGAAACCTGCAGGGATCAGAGAGAATAATTTAACAGACTTTTCAGCTTTAGAGGAAATTAAGATGCTCAATGTGAAATATTCTTTTAAGCTTTGTTTCATGTATCTCTCAGTAATTGAACCCCAGTTGGATTCTTCCAAGTAGAACTGAAATTTCCTTGCATTGTTAGTTTTGAAAAGGTGGTATCATTGTATTTGTCATTTACAAAATGAATACTGAGCGGAGGAGGAGAACATGTTTACTACTGACTTGATCTTTCCTTCTGTCTTTGTCTTGCCCCTCCTGGCCTCCCCTTTGGATAAGACAACTCACACTGAGGGTTTTTTAACTTTTGTGTTGGCATTACAAAACCTCCACTGACTTAGAAGCAGGCTTACGGATGAGTAGCTCTTTTTAATGAGTATGTCACTTTTCATAAGAAGAGTGGAAGGGAGTTACTTTTGGGTACGAAGATGTTTGCCAAAATTGTGAGAAAGTTCCCTGTTTAAAATGAGAGCTGGTCAGAGGAAGAGATTATAGTTTACAGGACAAATGCAAAAGCATGTAACTGCTAAAAAGCTCTCACTGAACATTTATCTGAGGGGATGAGTGTTTAGATCTGTTAGTCGTTACTGATTGCCACTCCTCAAAATACCACCAAACTGGATTTTCCATCTGTAAAAGAGTTATATTTTATTTTTCATAGAGCCCATCTCAGTTAAATCAACTTTAATAATTACAGGGTTCTTAAACGTTCCCTCCAATTCAGAAGACACAAATTTTAAACACAATTTAATTTGAAAATATGTGGTATTTATATAGGTAGAACTTTGCTTGTCAAAGTAGTTTTGAAATACACTGTATTTCATTCAGACTAGCAGATTTTTCTTAAGTAATTTAGCACAATGGGGTGTGTTTCTGGTAGTACTATCCACCAACGCTGTCCAGGCTTTTTCCCACCAAGATTCATTCCAGACTTCTAAATAGACAAATGAGTCTCTTCAGACTGGGATCCAAATCTTTATATTCAAATTAAAAGGATTCAACACCATGGCTCTAGTTTTGACTTGTTTTCACAGAATCATAGAATGGATAAGGTTGGAAGGGACTACAGTGGGTCATCTGGTCCAGCCTCTCTGCTGGGTCATCCTAGAGGACATGGCAGAGGATTGCATTCAGATGCTCGTGAATATCTCCAGTGAGGGAGACTCCACAACTTCTCTGGGTAATCTGTTCCAGTGCACAGTCACCCGCACAGGAAAGAAGTTCTTCCTCATGTTCAGGTGGAAGCTCCTGTACCTCAGTGTCTGCCTGTTGCCTCTTGTCCTATGGCTTGGCACCACCAAGAAGAGCCTGGCTCTACCTTCTTGGCACCCTCCTTTAGATCCCTATAGACATTGATGAAGGCCTCTCTGTCTTCTCTTCTTGAGGCTGAATAGGCCCAACTCTGTTAGCCTTTCCTTGTAAGAGAGATGCTCCAGTCCCTTAATCATCTCCATAACTCCCTTACTGGACTTGCTTCAGGAGCTCCATGTCTCTCCATGTACTGAGGAGCACAGAACTGGACACAACACTCCAAATGTGGCCTCAGTAGGGCTGAGTAGAGGGGCAGGATCACCTCCCTCAACTTTCTGGCAATGCTTTTTCTCATGCACCCGAGGATACCTTTGGCCGCAAGGACACTGTGCTGGCTCATGAACAGCTTGTTGTCCACCAGGACCCCCAGGTCCTTCTTTGCAGAGCTGCTTTCCAGCCTGTACTTTGTCAACCTCCAGCTTGTACGAGTAAAGGGAGTTATTCCTCCC
The DNA here is from genome assembly GCF_003945595.2 of Pipra filicauda. NCBI lineage: Eukaryota > Metazoa > Chordata > Aves > Passeriformes > Pipridae > Pipra > Pipra filicauda. The sequence continues at coordinate 1,699,538 of NW_024103552.1, read as the reverse complement.
CACTTGCAGGATCCTGCATTTGCCCCTGTCGGATTTCAGGTGGTTCTTCTCTGCCCAACTGTCCAACGTGTCAGGGTCCTTCTGAAGGGCTGCACAGCTCTCTGGGGTATTGGCCACTCCTCCCAACTTTGTGTTGTCAGTGAACTTGTGAGGGGGCATTTGCCCCTTCATCCAAGTCATTGATGAATAACTTAATACTGGGCCTAGTACTGAACCTTGGTAGACACCACTAGTGACAGGCCTACAACTGTGCCACTAATTAGGACCCTCTGGGATCTGCTCTTCAGCCAGTTCTCAATCTACCTCACTGTCCACTCATCCAATCCATGCCTCCTGATTTTGCCTATGCTGAAATGTTTTAATGGAAATAAAATAGCAGTCATTTTACTCTTTTCTCTTGCCTGTCCTTCCCCTTATATACACACACATATTCTTAGCCCTTTTTCTGTAATTATCCTCCTTTCTTCTTGCTCTGCTCCCACAAATCATAACTTAGTGTTATCTTTGTAGTTCATATTATATTTAGTAAATATAATTAATAATTATATATAAGGATAACTATAATTAAGATAATAAGATGGAAAATTGTCATGTCAGAATATCTGTATTCCATTAGAACTGGAATTTTGTTTCTGCTCCACTTGGCTTACATTCAACCTGCTCTGATTTTGAAAGAATAAGCAACCCGAGCATATTTCTGCACTTATGAATAAAGACATACTGTAGACTGCACATGAATAAATCCAGGCAGTCATTTTTATTGTCATTAAAGAGCATTTTTGTTCTATGCCGATGAATGTTCTTGGTAATCTATGAAAGAGGCCTCTGAGCTAACTAGTGAAAACAAGCATCTTTCTCACCCCCTGCCTTGGCAGAAGTGCCTGATGAGTGTTCGTCAGCAGTCACAAGTGAACTTGTTTGAAGGCTTGTCTCTACAGACAGAGGTTTTTCCAATTGATTGGGCCACTTGTACTTGTGCAGTATGACATGACCTTTAATTATACAGTCAAACACTACTTTTCCATCAAGCATTTGCCTCATTCGCTGCACAAGATGGATGAGAGTGCACTGGGAATTGAATTGGGCAATAAGGGAAATTACTGATTAGGGGTATCTCAGCTTAGTAAAATGAGGATACCACTGCAGTTTGATGATCATTCTTGACATCTTTAATCTTGCAAGCCATGCAGACAAACAGACAACCTCACAGATTTATTCATAGCCACAGGAATTTAAAAAGATGAGCAGACACACTGATTGAAACCATAGGTCTGTCTAACCCTATGTTCTCTCTCTGACAGAGATCAACAGTAGGTACATGTGAAATAGTTTAAGGACAAAACAGTGCTATTGCCTGTTTAGATATAGGGAAGAAATTCTTCACTGTGAGACCCTGGAACAGGTTACCCAGAGAAGTTGTAGATGCCCCCCCCCAGCAGTGATTAAGGACAGGTTGGATGGGACTTTGAGCAACCTGGTCTAGAGGAAGGTGTGTCTCCTCAGGGCAGGGGGGTTGAACTACATGATCTTTGAGGTCCCTTCCAACACAAACCATTCTACAATTCTGCGATTCTATCTACATATTCCACTGCCATTAACCATTCTGGGCACTGATCTCAAACACACACACACACACACACACATACACACAAATACATATAATGATCATGTAACAGGTGACTTTTTCATTTACTGGTGAACAAATTTATATTGCCCAAGTAGCCTTAGTTGTGATATCTCCTATTTTTCATTAATTTTCCCAGGACTTTCCAGGGTGTTTGTTTAGACAATCAACCCAAACCTATTTGCATTTTGAAATTCTTGTAAAGTATTTTTGTTTGCATTTTGCCTTTTAGAAAATACTTGCAACAACAAACGTCTGGACCTTGTCTTCATCATTGACAGCTCTCGCAGTGTACAACATTATGACTTTGAAAAAGTGAAGGAGTTCATTTTAACCATCTTGCAGTTCCTGGACATCAGTCCTGATGCCACCCGGGTAGGTCTAATTCAGTATGGCAGCACAGTCAAACAGGAGTTCTCGCTGAAGACCTTCAGGCGGAAGCAGGATATCGAAAGAGCAGTGAAGAGGATGATGCACCTGGCCACTGGCACCATGACTGGGCTGGCTCTGCAGTACGCAGTGAACATTGCATTTTCAGAGTCAGAAGGAGCTCGGCCTCTGAAGCAGAATGTGCCCCGGATTATCATGATAGTGACAGATGGGAGACCTCAGGATCCAGTGGCAGAGATTGCTGCTAAAGCACGTAACTCAGGAATCCTAATTTTTGCCATTGGCGTGGGAAGAGTAGATATGAACACTCTGAAGTCCATTGGGAGTGAACCGCATGAAGAGCATGTTTTTCTGGTTGCTAATTTCAGTCAGATTGAAACACTGACCTCTGCCTTCCAGACTAAACTTTGTGGTAAGATTTTTATCTATAGATTTGAATGCACAGATGAAAGTAAAGCACAGAAAAAATGTAATATAATTAAACTTTTTTTTACATTAAACCTTATCTTTTAGAATATATGTTTTGAAGGGAACTAGCCAGACAACATTCAGAACTACAGTCATACATCTGGGTTAAACCTAATGCTACTGTTAGGTGCCATAAAATGTGGTCTAATTCTTAGTGGTCATAAGCAGTGAGGCAAACACACATATCATGATTTTCCTATTTATTGAGTAATAGCAATACATTTACAACCCTCTGCTGTTTTAATATTAGATAAATTGTTTCATCTATTCATTTTAAATGTGATCTCCCTTAGTAGTGAAACTTCAAACTGATAAACAGTCTTTCAGTTATTTAAATATTCTGGGAAGTTCATGTATTCCTCTTCCAAAGCTTACGTATTAATTCTGTGCAAACAATCATTTCTGTGCCTGTGACTGGAAGTGAGACACAGGCATGGCAATGTTTGTATTCCATCTATTTGAAATACAGAAAATTAGGAAAATCCATTACAGTGATATTATTCATTCATACAATAAAGTAAATAATATTTTAATAGGTATTAATTTACAACAGAGATATCACTTCCATCTGTAATTCCCTTTACAAGAAATTACACTTTACAAATATCAAGGGATACATAATTAATTTTATGCCAATCTGTATAGTAAGTATAATTCTCTTTTTTATTTTTTCACGAGATAAAAATGAAAGTGCTTCATACAGATTTGGCATTAAGCTAAGGCATTTTCAGCAGAGTCCAGAAAAAGAATGCATGGTGAGATTAAATGCTCACTCATCTCTAGGGATGCTTTTGCCAGAAAAGAACTGAGGCTTATTGTAAGGGTAGTCTGGAGATTTTTCCTTACTTGGTCTTTTCCAAAATTGTTTCACAGAGCAGCTGAACTGCATCAGCACAAAACACCAACACAGACATTCATCAGACAATAGATTTTTTTCCTGTTTCTTCCTTGCTGCATTATTAGTTGACATAGTAAGATATATTTAAAGACCAAGAAAAAGTAAACTAATCACAGATTCAGAGTTTAAATGGAATGAACAGCAAATGCTTCAAAATGCCATCTTATTGAATTTCTTTAATTGTGTTTTAGAAACAAATCCAGCACAAATACTGTTTACTTGATTTTTTCTGACTAGGCAGTGTCCAATAAATTTATTAGAGTTTTATAGCTCACTTTTAATCAAATACATGGATTCCTCAATAAAACCACCCCCCCTGCAGGTAGAGGAGTATGGAGGTGACAAGGGTTGCAGTTGCCTCCTGTTCTCAGGGAATGCCTCCACGATATCTGCTGTGCTGGGAATCGAAAGTGAGATCCTAAGATGTACTTAAAAACTCATAGCCAGATGCAACAGATAATTTAAGCTGTTAGATTCATATGGATTTCAGCTTAAGGTACTAAATTGCAGATAGGATCCTTAATATTTTATTGGCTCTTGACTGTGAAGCAGCATTCATCTCTTGCTGAATCTCAAGAGAGCATCTAAGCTTTGCTTCCTGAGCACCTACATTCCTCCTGGGAAATGCGGTTGGTTTTTTTAAGTCCTCCCATGTGTGGACCCAGAGGCAATATCCTTCTAGCTGAGTTGAACATCTGGACACCTTGTTTCTTTGTTAAAGCAATTGAAGGCATCCCTCTGGTCAAGTCTCCTGTCATGTCCAGCCTCCTGCTAAGTTGGAGTTTCCCTACAGATGCTGCCTCTGGCTGCTAAAGATCTGAGGATATCAAAAACAGCAGTTGAAACCAGGGGATCCCAAAGGCCTCCTTTTTTATTACTAGTCAGCAGGGTAAAACAGAAGCAAAGAGTATCCTGGGAAATCAGAGGAGTAGACAAGAATTGAAAACTAAGAAGAATGTAAACAGAAATGGGGACAGAATCCAGGAAAGGATATGGAGATTAGAAGAAGTGTGAGAAAGACAGAACTTGGGATGGAGCAGTCAGGGGAGAATAAAGTCTGTATTATGTTCCTGTAAAGTAGATAGTGGTGTCATCCCCATTTTACGTTGGAGAAATGGAGGCACAGAAATAGGTTTAAGTCTGTCAAGATCACCCACTAACTTTAAATATTTTACTCAGTGCAATTCCTGGTGTGATCTTCTGGGGCATTTAGCATTTTTGGACTAATGCAACATATAATTCACAGCTCTGCAGCCATCACTTGCATTCTTGCAAATCCAGATTCAGATGTCCCTATCTAAACAGTGTGAATGTTGATGCTTCCTTGAAGATACTGTTATTATTGGCTTGCCCAAAATCAAATAAGGACCCTGTGACATAGGGACAAAATATAATTCACAACAAGGCTCATGCTCAAATTCCTTAACTATGAGATCACCCTTTCCATTACTTCAGTCCCTGTCTGTGACTGCCAAACACCTCCTGCAACAGGTGACATTGCAGAAATCATTCAGAGAGCAGGCTCCTTCATCATAGAAATTAGACTGATGACCAGAGTATCACTGGTGCTTTGAAATGAGTGCAACAGAGACACTTTGGAAAAAAAACTATGTGGTAATGTATGGGAAGGTTGGTAACAGACGGTAACAATATATTCTTAGAAAGGACTGAGTTATTGGGATGCTTGTCATTGAATGCTTTCATTTTCAGAATGACAGAAAGATGAAAAGACAAGAAGTCAAAGCAGGTCTATATTCCCATAAATCAAAGTACTTGAGAAGTTTTATTATGGCAGCAAGTTATGAGATCCAAGAAGCTGATTAGGAGATTTGGGAATTGTGGTGGTTTGTGTATTAGTAATAAATGCCTGATTCTTGTAACCATTTCAAAGAGGAGATGCATAGTATATATCTTAAAAACCACATGTGGTTTTTTCCACAAGTACCACACATACCACATGTTAAGTTATTTAGCAGGCTTCTGTTGTGGTTTCTAGAAGATTACTGTTAGTATCTATTCCATAAATTTTGAGCTTTGTTGACCTAGCACATTAAGGAGCACATCGATCCCTAATTGCTGTTGAGCAAAATCAGTTATTAAAGAAATTACATACAAGCAATACTCCAGTGGAAAGAAAACATCAGGGAGATTTCCAAATTCCCAAATACTGCTCTGGAGAAAATAGTTCAATGATGAACTTGACAAAACGGACCTACCATTCTTTTTTATTTTACTGTCTCTGCCTGTTGCCTTTTGCTACTTGCTATTAGAGACATAAAATACAAACAGATTAAAAATAGACCCAGAAAGACTTACAGTCTGGAGCATAGCTCATCTCAGCAACTGCTTAATGAATCTTCAAGGAAGCATGTTCTCAGTGTCATCATGTATTACTTGCATGTTCCTCAGCATTAATAACTAAGCAAGCAAAACATTCTCTTCATTAAGTTGTTTTCTAGTAATTCATCATCTTTAGTATTGTGCTGTGTGGTGATTTTCTTCATTCAAGAAATCGAATGTCCTCTAAAGCAGTTTGTATTTGAATTCCACTTATTTTCTAAATTTGAATATGGTAGGTTTGTTTTGTTGTTTTCTTGGGACCACCAAATAATTAGTGTTTTCAGATACTCGCTTGTGTATTTTTATTTTCTTAAGCTCCCATTTTTGTCTTTACTAGCAACATTAATTTGAAATTTCTAAATTATTTCAGTAAAATTTTCTACACCATTTTTTGTGACCACAAGTAATTAAGGCCAGCAGTTAATAATGGTTTTCCCTTTTTTTTCAGTGCCTCATATGTGCAGTACAGTTGAGCATCACTGTGATCACTTCTGCATAAACACTCCTGGCTCTTACCTGTGCAGATGTAAACAAGGATATATTCTGAATGCTGACCAGAAGACTTGCAGCAGTATGTTATCTCACTTAATTTTTCTCTTTCTTGCTCCCAAAAAGTGCTTAACATCACACACCCTTTCTGATCGGCTCATAAAGAACTGAGGTCAGTATATATTCAATGTTAATCATCAGAAAGAGTCTAGAAAGGTGGAGTTGTACATTTTTTTCTCGCTTTGTGTAAGTGAAATTCGTATTAACCTTTCTGAAATTTCATTAATTTGCTGTATAATTTATAGTAACAAACTTTATTTCACTTTAATTGTGATCTTTGTAATCAATGTGTTTTTTTTGGTTCATTGTAACTTGTTTCCTAGTAATTAACAGCAAATTACATTAGGGGGATACACAAAATTTATTTCTGTGTCCACCATTATTTTAATGAAATTACGTAACACTATTTTTTAATTACTTGTGGAAAATGTACTTGTCTAAAATTCAGTTTATTATCCCACAACATTACATGGGTTCAAATGAAATCTGCCAAACTGATTTGGGCCAGAAGAAAAATTTGGAAAATGTCTTCTCAAGAAACCGTGGGAGCATAGGATTTACTCCTCACAACTGATAATTTAGAATTAAGGTGGAGGATGCAGGCTCAGATCCTATCCTTGTATTTGATGTTCTGCATCTCAGGAGAGTTCCAATAAAACAATCAGGCAGTTTGGGATTAGCGGATTCTTAGTCTCTTTTGCTTAGTGTTGCATTTTAGATCAAATAGTGACCACTGAAACAGTGAGGATATGTCAGTATCTAAAGTGACTCTCTAGCTTTGGCATTAGAATTCTTACATGTGCAGTGGGACGTGTGGTTTCAGTCAGAGGCTCGGTAAATGGTATGGGATCAGAAGAATGTCAGCACTGAACTGATCAGGGCATTCTAACTCCCATGGAAGCATCTTCAGACCCTTTGGGCTACAGCAGGAAACCACTTTTGAGCTGTTGAGGGAGGAGAATCTTTGTTTTCTATTCCTTCTCATCAGCATCCTTCACCAAATGCAGACATTTGTCATATTCCTGTCTGTGAATTACAAGGCAATATTTTGTGTTAAATTGAACAAATCTAACACTTCATTTGTGGTTTTGTTTCCTCAAGAAGATGAAAAAAAAATCAGTGCAATCTGGAATATTTCCTAATTATTATTTGGTAGCAACTCAGCCAATACAACAATAGTGACCAGAAAAATTTTTCGTAGAGCCTATTTTCTCTGCGTCAGCATATTTGCTATAACTCTGCAGAAAGAAGGTGCTCAGATGGTGTAATCATCATGAAAAATGATGGCTCCAATTATGTAATCACATTTTAATAGTATTCTCTAACATATTCTATTCCCTGTGCCCCCTTAAATGCTTCTCATTTAAAACTTCTGTATCCTTTAAACCTTTCTTTTAAACCCTCTACATGCTATTAAATTTCTTAAACAATTTTTAACAAAGAATTTTTTTCTTTCAATTTTCTGAAATTTAATTGAAATTCAAAATTTCTCTTCTTTTTTTAATTGTTCTTCACACATTGTCCTTATCCCCACCCCTAACATCAGTTTTGATAATTGAACTTGTCTTTTGTCAGTCTATTAAAAAAATTTAATTACGAGTATGAAAAATTCTTTTTTTATTGTCTCTTCTTCATTTTTACTGTGTTATGTTTCCATTGTTTTTGTCAGCCAGTAATCAGTAATTTTGCTTCAAATTACTGATTCATTTTCAAGAGTTTTGGAATTGTGTGTAATTTTCCTACTGGTGACCCATGCACAGTAGCCCTCGATATGTTCCCTTTCTACCATTTTTGAAGCCCTTTACTGCATTGTTTTACTTTTTTTTCCATCTATGGCTTCTATTAGTTTTCCCCACCTACCTGTCACTCATAATTTCCTTGATTGTGTACTTTCTTTGATCATCAATCAGAAGATACAGACTGAAGTTTGATAAATATGAAAGGGAAATTAGTGTGTTTGTAGCCTACTTCTAAAGGACTTGTTTTTACATTACCAAACTATAAACTAATTTGAGCAATTAGCACTGGGAATCTAATATGAAGAGGCATTCAAACTGGCCTTAAATGTCCTAGGATGGTGCTAATCATTGGTGAAGGAGGGAGAGGATACAGTAGCAGTCTAGAGAAGGTCAAACCTTTATGTCTAAAATCCCCACAGAGGTGTAACAGAATTCATGAGGATAGGGAGCCAAGCCTAGACAATTAGGAGAGCTTAGTTCTGGAGGTAGGGGAAACCATGGGGATAGAAAAACCCACAGGCTGGGAGTGTTTTGGTTGCCTTCGTTGGCTGTTAATTGCCCACAAGTTCACAGAGAGAACATGTTCCTCACCTGACCTCTAAGAAGAATAAATCTTCAGCATGTTTATGTTAAGTGCAATACATAATGAACATAAACCAGATGTATTTATCTAAGCTGTGGATGTATTTGGCAGCTTTTTCACGAACAAATAGTTCCCTTATATACATTTTAACATTTTCTAAATTAAACAGTGCAGAAAAGATGAAAGATACGTACCTAAAGTTATATTCTCTTTTCATTCTCCTGTACCTAAAGTTAGACTCTGTTTTCATTCTTCTGTTCCCTTTTCTTTTAATGTTGTGGGAGTACACCACAGAACAATCACTGAAGTGATTCAGTTCTTAAAAACCCTTAACCAAATGGCTTCAATCAGCAATGAACTGACAGCTTTGCTTCAGTCTGGAATATGGTGCATTTCTGTTTTAAATAGTTGATGATTTTTTTCCTTGATGCATTTCATTGTAACATTATTTCTAAAAAAGATATTTCCTTGCATTAAAAGAAGAACACCTCCTATATTTGTGATTTGTTACTTTCCATGTGGGAGAGCTGGGGGAAAAGGCAACTCAGCTGTGTTTAAGAACAAAACTAGGGAGAAAATAGTAATTTTGTTTGTTTAACTTGAAATATTCTTACATTTGTTTCATTATGATGGTTTTGCATCCATTCAAAGGATACTCCTTTCACATACTGTGGTCTAACTTTTCTAGAGGAAAGTGGTTTTGTGTCAGATAATGAGTATTCTTTACTCATTACATTGTATTTGTTTGTTTAACTAATCTCTTCCTTTCTTCTCTAAGATGCTCAAATCTTACATTAATACACAAAATAATACAAAAGAGGAAATGTAGCTGAAACAAGCTGGAAAATTATCTATTTGTGAGTGTTTATACTGGAACAAAAGAGTTAAACGACTGTTTATGCTTCTCATCGTGCCGCTTGATATGAAGCAGACAGCTATAAAAGAAAATTCGTTTTTGCTTGGCTAGTTTCCTCAAACATGTTCCAAAAGCCCATTTTGTAGCTGTAAATGACCATTATGTGTTGAGCAGTCTTTGAGTAACACAAAAGTACGTTGCTTTCCAGATCTTTCGCTGGGGAAACTTGAGGTTCTCATAAAGCGTTAGTCTGTTGAAAAGAAAGCCCAGTGTGCTTCACTTGGCTAGGTGCTGAACTGACCTCATTTGTCATTGTGATTTTATTTATGAGATCTTTTGCTTGGGAGGGGTAACTGGCTACAGTATTTCACACAAAAATGAAAAAGTCTAAAACTCAGAAATTAAATATCCCCAAGTCTTCTGATGTTGTGTTTTCCTTTTCCTTTCCAACTTCATCATCATTTATCTGGTTATGCCAAAAAAACAAACCAAACCAAAAAAACACCCTAAACCAAACAAAAAAACCCTCCACTGAAAAACACAATTTTTTTTTCCAAAAAAACCTTGAGGAATGCCCTTCGAACTTTTTAGAGAAACATACATCAAGCAACTCTGCTAGGCACCATTGGCCCATCAATAGTCATGGCCTTCAGCTGAAGGGAGGAGTTCCTCAGCTTTTGAGTGACTGATCCTGCTGGCTTTTACTGTTTGACAGAACATTGACGTGATCTGTGTTAAAATGAGCGAATTTCTAAAGAGCTGCCCACAGCTTCCTGAAATTTACTTTTGATCTATAATCTGCCTGTGCATTGTAGAAAGTCAAAGAATTTCATATTCATGCAATTATGTTTTGTAGTTCAGGACCTCTGTGCTGTGGAGAAACATGCCTGTGAGCAGATTTGTGTGAACACACCTGGGTCCTACGTCTGTCAGTGTTATGAAGGGTATGAGCTTGATGCAAATGGAAAGAATTGTGTCGGTGAGTATGAGTTCATGACTTCATATTTATCTCTTAACACAAACCAAAGGGAAATTAAATGTAAATGAGTATCCAGTTTAGCCATAGACAATGAGGGGAAATTCTCTTCTCCTATATGAGTGGTAGATGAGGAAGAACGCATAATTGGCATGTTTGTAGGCCTTTACTGACAGTAAATGGTGTCTTGGGAAAATTGTTCCAAGCAATTTCACACAGAAAATAACATTGCTGTTTTGAAACAAAACATGAGATGTTTTATTCGAGATCCATGTAGGTGGCCGGCAGTGTACTGGCATGATATATGTGGCCATTAAAAAACAAAGCCAGAGAAACTCAGTAGCTCCTCTTCAGACAGAATTTATGCACAGAAAAACCTGAAAGTGGACAGTTTCTTGATATTTAATTCACTTGATTTTATGGTCATGTGAGTGGAGATTTCAAACCCTTTTTGGGAAGATGGTCTTAAGGAAAGTTTAGCCTCCTTAAGAACCCATCCACTATCTGCATTTAATTTTCGCTATGAGCAATAATGAAGTAAACATCAGATCTAAGAATTACAGCCCAAAAGAAAGAGTGTAGAAATACAGTACGATAATTTTTTAAAACAAAACATACTTCCCTCTCTATTACCATGTAAGTATCTTTCTCTTCTTTCCTGTTATACACAGTAAATACTTGGAGTATAATCTTTTTGCCTATTTGCCCTGTAAATTTTTCATCCCATGCTACATTCTGAGAAAATATTGTCTTCTGATATCCACCACAAAAAAACCCCTTAGTGATACCTTGATGAAAAATTGCATTATTTGTTAGGTATTCTCTTCAGGTAAGCACTTAAATGCATGCTTAATTTCAAATCCATATTGAAAAACCATGGAAGTGAATCCCAGTGAATCCTTGCCGCCAAATCTGCCACAGGCCACCACAATGCTTTTGTCCAACACCTTCTTTCTTGTTGTTTTAAAAAACTCTGACATAATATATCTGTCTTCTATTGCCTTCACAGAGCTATTGCCTTGTAGGATAAACCTGTTCTGAGATGCAAAACAGGTGGCAGTTTATGGAACTTTCTGCACGTACTTTCATATTGGAAATGCAAATGAGGTTTTTCAGGTTTTTTAGGCCTAGGGTAACATACAGTTTTGAAGAACATTCACTCTGTGCTTACTCACTCTTCCAAAACATTTTCATTACTTGTAGCTTAGGATTTCGGGATTGGAGTGTTTGAAGTTCTCAATGTAATTTTTCCCCACCATAATTTGGCCACTAATACACCATTTTAAGAACCTGCTTTTTGAAGCCAAACTGTTTTGAAAATGCAGATAATAATGGTTATTTAGGCAAGTTAGATGTTCTGGCCCAAATTTCTACGTCTAACATTCCACTGAAGTTCTTGCAATACCCTTAGCTGATCCTCATGACCTTTACCTATGTTAGGATAAAGGATATGCTTCTCTACTATTTATTTGACTATATCCTGACACAGAAAATCTGCAACTTCTGTTGGTCGGTTCTTTCATCCCCAGTTCTTTCCTACCATATATTCTAATCCAAAATATTCATGTTAGTGTCATCAACTGTTGTTAATATTTTCTCTCTATTAAATTGAAGGGTCCTTGACAACCCAAGATATTCTTACTGGGAAGGTAGCTACCAGAGCATCATTCTGGAGAAATTCTTTGTGTGTCAAATCTAATATTATCCTCTGTAATAAATACAAAGTCTATATTTGCTATTAAAAGCTTCAAAATATTTTTATTCCATTTATTAAATTTCTTGAAGTGGCATTTGTTTTTTTGCCTGGTAATAACTTATTTGCAAAGTCTGGAGAATGGTATTTGGAGGTGGGATACATCTTTGACTTTTTTTTTCTATCTCCTCACTGACTTTCTTTAGCATGAAGAGATACAGGTCTATTATAAGCTCTACATTTAAAGATTTAATATTCTCTTTTCAATTATTTTCAAAATGTAGTTCATGCATGGGTTCACTATCTTGCAATTTATAACTCTTTTTCTCCTCCACTTGATTTCTATTTGTTTGTATCACTTTAGCAAAAAACCATGAATTCATGCTATTCATATGACTGCAATAATTAGCAGTATTAATTGTGATTTTAAAGCACACTATTAACTCTTCTATTTTTCAATTTTCTTTTGCATTTGTGTATTTGTCCATTTAATTTTTAATTTTGTACTGATATACAAGAATGGTTCAATGTATATTAAATATGTTTGACCCATGCAGAACTTAGTTTCTCTACCTTTCCTGAACAGGAAAAGCTTGTCTGGGTAAGTTGTGATTTTAATGGTAATTTTTCTGCAAATCCTATTGGCTGTCAGCCTCCAGAATTTGATTTTTCAGGTTTGAACAATTTGACATTTTTGAGGAATATACTACTACTAAGAATGTACAGCTTCCCCAGATGTGATGACCAGTGAATAATCACCCTTGCTGGAAAATCATATAAAGGAGACTATGTGTAGCATTGAATCAGTAGTGACAACTCTCAGTTTTCCTTACTCTTAAGCTATTTAACCCTTCCTTTCTGTGAAGTATTTATTATCAAATGAGCCGGATCAGAAAAAAGATCTTGATGTACACATATACTAGAGACCACTGAGTGCAATAACAATTTTGCAAAAAGCAGTGACTTCATTAAGGTTACTCTCTCCTCATGCAGAGAATGAAGAGAGAATTTCAGTGGAAAATACCCATTGTGGTTCTCTCAAAGAGACAGAGGTTTCCCTCTGAGATATCTAATACTTCTAAAGTTTTAAGTCCAGCAAAAGCAAATGAGAAAGTGCAGAAAACTCATTTCACAGGCATGTTTATTAAGATCTTTCTGATGGGCTAAATTAAGGATCAAAGGCAATACTAACTGCTTTACTGATACATGTCAGCCAGTTATCTGAATGGCAATAATGAAATAAAATCTTGCAGCCAGAATTCACAATGTATCAATTCAAAATGACCACTGAACAGCCAACCAAACAGTGTTTGCAACACCCAATTTATGAACAAATTTTCAGACTAAACAATATTTGAAACTATCTGCTCTGGCTGGCAGAACACTATCACTTTGCCTTTTTGAACACCTTTTCACATGAACGAAGTCCTGTCAGCTGAAGTTTGCTGATTATGAGCCATTCTTTCCCCATCATGCTGCTGGACACTCAGTCTCTCCACCTTCTTGGTGTTGCTGGACACACTGCCCTCTCTTTCCTGGCACTAGTGCTAGACTCTCTCCATATTGCTGCAGCTGTTGGGCTTGGGTCCCGTTTACCTGGCAGTGGTTTGGCTGCTGGCACATCCCTGCATTCCTGGCACTGCTAGATTTTTTTGGCTGCTTTTTAGGTTCTTATGAGTCTTCCATGAGTCTGCTCTACTCTTCCCCCTCATTCTTTTTCATCCTCCTTATGCCTTTAGTTACTCTGTCACCTTTTCTTCCTACTCTTTTCTTCTACCCTTCTCCTTAACTTTGTTCTCCTGAGCCTGAGTAACCTGTATAAACATCATAGGAGTAAAACAACTATACAAGAGAAAGATAAGCCACACTGCCCAGAGTTCAGAGAGGGCAATGTAAGCATCCAGATTGCAGAACTGGTAACTGGAAGTAAAAGATGGCACTTGTCACTTACTAACTAATTCTGAGCAACAAAAACAGGGCAGAACAAACATGGGGAGATGACAACTGAATTAATAGTTTGCTCACTAAAAAGGACATTAGTTCAGCATTTAGAAAACCTTATCATTGAAATAGGCATGACATAACAGTAAAATCAGTAAGATCTCTAAGTGTTCACTTTCTAACGTATATCTCATGACTCAGTATAGCAATATGAAAACAATGACACTTCTACAAATTAGGAAAATATTATTCTGCTTTGCTCTTATAGCAACTGTGTTTATTTTCTGCATACCAACTAAAGGATTACAGTACTTCAGTATAAGAAATAGAAATTTACAATTTTTCTCAGTCTTTTCAGGAAAATTCAACTCCATAGACACCTTACCTACTTGCTGACTGGAATGCTGTTGACAAGTTTCCCTTCTAAACAAATACCACCAAAACGAAACATGAAGCTAAAACTGAAATGACTTTATAGGTCAGTTACTAGTGTCAATCTGCAAGGCTAAGCCTGCCTGTAATTAGTGCAATTTATATACAAAATTATTGAAAAAAAGGAATAATACTTATCTCCAAAAGCAACTGTCAAGCAAATGTTCTTACTTCTTAACTGTGTTAGTGGAAGGGTATCTTTTAAATTAATGTGCTCATTGTTCTTATAGGTCAGCAGACCTAATTCTGTCAGTAAGAGATCCTCAGAAGGCTATAAATACTAAAAAGTAAGCCTGAAAAAATTAGTTATTTATTTTGTTGGGGTTTTTTCCTTTCTGTCCAAGGTACATTAGCAACTGCATAGCCACAGGAAAGCACAGTTCTTCCCTCCAGAGATTGTAATTTGAAAGTGCTTAGGGTCATAGTTGCTCAGACGTTGATAATAAAACATTTTAAGACCTGTTTAGTTGTCTTTAAAGCAACAAAGCTGGTGAAAGTGCTGGAAGGAATGTCCTGTGAAGAGCAGCGGAGGACTATGGGTTTGTCTAGTTTGGAGAAGAGGCTGAGGGACAACCTCATCTCTCTACAGCTTAATGAGGAGGGGACATGAAGAGGGAGCTCTGTGTTGAGATCTTCTCCCTGTTATCCGGGGATAGGACATATGGGAATGGTTCAAAGCTCTGCCACAGGAGTTTTAGACTGGACATTAGGAAGCATTTCTTTATCAAGAGGGTGGTCCAACACTGGAACAGGCTTCCTAGAGGAGTTGGATTAGTAGTAATTAATTTTGTTAAGGTTTAAAGGCAGAAGAGCAGGTGACTTTGCAGAGTAGTCCATATGGGCTGTTTCCCAGGTATGATGATAAATAGAAAAAAAATACATATTCTTTAGCTTACCTATTTCTTAATGTGTCTTTTAAAACACTTGAAAATGTACATGAGATTAGAATTAATTTAAAAGGAAAGCTGACTAATTGTATGACACATTATATCCCTAAAATACATATTCAGTAAATAGATTTTTATATGAATCTATTCAGTCTGGAAACAGGAAGGTGCATGCCAGGAAAATGGTCTCACATAGTAGCCAGTAAGTAGTTGACTTGACTCAACACAAATATTCTGAAGGGTTAAAAGAAACTCTTTCAAAGTAACTAAATGGGTTATCTGCGTTCCTGACTAGATGACCTTGACTAAGTATTGTAGCACACCTGCGTGTGCATGATTTACAAAAGCAGGGCAATTGAAGAAAGAACTGAGTTCATTGAAACAAATTACTGCCTCTTGAAGAAATTTGTGAGGCTCAGCAGTATAAAGTAGTGAAAAAATTACTCAGTTTGCAAAGAGGAACCTGTCTCAGTAAATGTCTGTATGAAGCTTAACACATTATTGTCTTCTGCAGAAAGAATCAGGTATACTTTCCTAATGTAGGCCTGGCAGCTCTTTGGGGGCAGAGAACCAGCTTTGGGACTTATCTTTAATTTCTTCTAAGACTTTTGTTGTGGAGATACAACTTAACCTGCAAAGAAATTTTAAAAAAATAGTCCTTTAACTTGTTTAGCGCTTTTGAATGGGCTTTACAGAGTAACTCTGAAGTATTACCATATTACTCTTTGGCAATCTAACTTGTAAATATGGATTTATGTAATAAATTACCAGACTTATAAGTGACTGCATGTGATTTTTTTTTTTACAAAAGGCATTATATAAGCAAAATGTCAGTAGTGAATACCAGCCTGAAGCTCTCAGGCTTTGTAGTTGCAGCTGCTTTGTACAGAATGAATCTGGAGCACGCTAGAGGGAATGAATGTACTGTGACAGTCCTCCATGCAGAAGATATTGCCAAGGTTCTCCTATATGCTCAGGCTACAGGAACAACTCTTGAGAACTAGTACAACTGGGAGAGAACTAAGGAAAAATAGAGCAATTCCAGGACTGGGATTTGAGAGACAGAAGACAGAACTAAATCAAACAAACTTTGCTACGCCCTGGACTACAGTGTGAACATCTGGACAGACTAACTGACTGAGGCATGGTTTCCAGATCTCAGAAAACATGTTGAGAAGATTCCTGACAATCTAATAAATGTTCAAAGTTGAGAAATGATTCCTATCAAATCTGGTTTACTAGCTGGTGTTGAAAGTGTGCTACTTTTTGCAGAAAGACTTTTCAGGACACAAATTATGTCAGCTTTTCCTTTTTTTTAAGTCTACTGTGTGTAACTAGTACCATAGTATTTATGCATAATAGTTCTTATTTTGTTTTTCTAATTGCACATTTTGGTCTTGTTCTTTTTCAGTTGTAGACTACTGTGCTTTGGATAACCAAGATTGCCAACACGAATGTGTTAACACTGAGGACTCCTATTACTGTAAATGCCACCCAGGGTTCATTTTAAATCCAGACAAAAGAACTTGCAGAAGTAAGTTGTGATAAGGTTTAATCATGAACAGGTTGTACTTCTTCTGTTGTTCAGTTGTCCAGTTGTCCCACTGGTCCTGGAAACACTGAGTAATGAGTCAGCTATAGAAAATGTTGGAGTGCCCTGGAAGCCAAAGGTCCTGAAAGCAATGCAAGTTGTTTTGGGGGATAGTTTGGCTTTTGAGGGGAGGGGCTAAGGTTAGGGGTCCCTCCTATGAACAGGAAGCTTTTAGCATGAAACCAGGCTTCTTTTTGACAGTTAAAGACCAGAGCTTTGTCTTGCATTGTCTCTTTGATTATTTTGGTTTTTCAGTTAGAATATCATCTCCCTAGCTGGGTGAACAAAGAAGTCTGTACAAGACAATTTATGATCAGATAAAATTATGAGTAATTCCACAATCAGAGGAAACACTGCAGTCTATTTTCCTGTGGATTTTTCTCCAGAGTGAGTTCTTTGATAGTGTGACAAAGCTCTGGCAACATCGGTATCTTCTACGAAGTTTATGTGTTTCCACCAGATTATGGTAGCTTCCTGGCTTTGTTTGTTAGTTGTTTGTCAAATTTGATAGATACCAGGCTAACAAGCTCAAAAGTCGACAAGCTAGGATTGGCACATGTCCATCATGAATCACCCAAACCACAGATGGTGACCAGTGTTCCTTGTTACATCATCTGGCACTAACAAGAAGGGTTTAGCACCTTTCTGATGACCCACAAGAAGTAATTGTAGGCCACAGTTAAATACCTTCTTTTTCACCAAACTCAGAAAGACCACATTCCTCAAGTTCTCCACACAAGTAAAGTGCACTATGTCACAGCAGTAGGTCTTTGTTGAGCCCTCTCCATCTTAATCCTTTTAACTGCGGGTAGAAGGGAAGGGATTATTCCAGCACTGGACAAAATATGTCAGGTGCTGTCTCCAGCAATTTGGCCTGGCAATAGCCCTTGTTGGTCCAGAAGCTGACCTGCAGACTGACTTCCCAGCTTGACCATGGCCTTCCCTCACACTACAGACCTGCCCAGCAATCCCTGGGCTGTGTCACTCCTGAGGGACACTCCTGCCCTCACCAGGAGTGACCCTGCCTCATGCTGACACACAGGCTGACTTTCTGGCTTGACCTCAGACCTGCCCCAGCAGCATGTACTTGTCTGCTCATCTGCACTTCTTGTTAAACCTGGCTGCCATTTCCAGGCCTGCCCTGCTCAACCTGCTTGGGTTCTGCAGGGCACTACCTGTCTAGGAAGGTCCCTAGCCTGCTGCCTGCATTATCACCCTTGGCCCCTCAGGGGTCTCCTTCCCTTGGGGAACAGCTGGCCCATGCTCCTCCCTGACAGCAGGTCACTTCCCCGTCTGTACAAGCTATAAGGTCTTTCCAACCCAGATGCAGGACTTTCCAGTTCTTCTTGCTGAACTTCATACAACATCTTCTGGTCTAATCATCAAGTTTATAAGGCTCCTCTGTATTTAAGTTCTGCTGTTCAGTTTCCCTGTATGACTGTCTCTAACCTATGACACCCACAGGTTACCTGAGGTGCACTTTGTATCATCATCTATGCCACTCATGAAGATGTTCAGGAATGTGGCCCCCAGTACTGCCCCTGTGGTACTTTGGCCATTATCAGCAACCAGCCAGACATGAAGCCATTGACCACTATCCTTTGAGTCTGGTAGCCTGGCAAATTTAGACTCCACCTAACAGTTCTTTCTTCCAGCCTATACTCCCTCAGCTTCCAAATGAGAATGCTGTGGAAGGCAGCATCAGGAGTTTCACTAGTGCCAAGGTGTATTGCATCCACCAATATTCCCTTATTCACAGGTGCAGTCATTTCATCACTGAAGGTGAACAGGTTGGCCAGGAGTGGTTTACCCTTGGTCAGTCTGTGCTGATTATTTCCAAGAATCTTCTTGTCCTTTATATATTTGGAAATGGATTCTGAGAGAATGTGCCTCATGGTCCTGGGACTGAAATAATGCAGATTGGTCTACAGTTCCCGGAGTCTTTCTTCTTGCCTTTTTTAAAAGATAAGTGTAATGTTAGCATTTTTAAGTTGTCAGGGGCCTCTCTTGGTCCCTGTGAATTTTGATACATGATAGACAGTAGTGTCACATCACTTAGCTCTTTCTGCACCCAGAGGTGAATCCTATGGATCTGTGTATATCCAGTTTCTCTAAGTGGTGAATCCTATGGATCTGTGTATATCCAGTTTCTCTAAGTGGTCTCTAACTGATGTTGCTAGCCCCTCTCCTTCTCAGACTACTGGTACATGTGGAAACCTGGGAAGAGACTTTGTCTGTAAGAATTAGGAATTAAAAAGGGCATTTTTTTTCAGCAGTTTCTGTATTATTTATCATTAGGTTGTTCCCTAAGTCAAAACACCAGTGTTTTCTATGACTTTCTTTTTGCTACCAGTGTATTTGTAGGCTCCCTTCTTATTTCCTTCAGTGTACCTCAGTAATAAAAGGTTCAGCAAAGCTTTGTTTTTGTCCCGAAATATGTAACGAATGCTTTTATATTCCTCTTTGTGGTTTTAGTTCACTGAGAAGCTTTTGCTCTTCTGAACAGATTTTCCAGGACAATGGGATGCTTTGTGCCTGAGGTCTTAGTAAGTTTTCTTTAAAAATCTAACTCTCCTGGTCATCTTTTCTCTTGTTGGCTCTTTCCCAGGGGACTCTTCCAACCAATTCCCTGAATAAGCTGAAATCTGAGCTTGTAAAATATGGAGTCAGAATTTTGCTGTTTTACCTCCCAGCCTTCTGGATTGTGAACTCTGTCATCTCATGGTCACAGGACCAAGTCAAAAAGGAACACCACCCCTCGAGAATTCACATTAGGAAGTTGTCACCAAGTCTGTGCATAATCCTCCCGTGTTGCATGCACAACGTCTTACCCACTGTATCAAATCACTCAAGATGTGTGTCCTGAGCCTAAGCATAAATAAAACTTACAAGCCACTTTACCTTAAACTTGCTATTTTCTGAGCCTTGCTAATAAATTAAAGCATGAATGAAAGAACTGTGCAGCTCTTAATGCTGCAAAAGTCAAGATGGCATGAGAGCTCTTCAGAGCAAAAGTGTCCCCTAGACTCCAGGTGTTATGAATCATTCTGCCTTTAAGTCAGCATAAAAAACACAAAGAAACAAATTACATATCACTGGATTTAAAATGTTTATGACTTTAAAACTTCTAACATAAATTTCTGCATGTTTTGCTTATGTACTAAATCTCAGGGATGATGGCCAGCTAGCCATGACTTACACCCATGCCAGACTAGTTCTCTGCATCAGCAAGCAGGCCTAGGCCTGGGGTGCTGGCTCCAAAGATCTCGTGATTGTCTCAGAATCCTGGCTTTCCTTTCAAAAATAGAAAGTAAGCCTTTATGCTCATGGCTACAAAGAAAAGCTTGGAAATGTAAACGTTATCAGTATGGTCATGGATGTCTGACAAATGTTTTCTCTTGAAATTATTCCAAACTTCTCAGAATGAAACAAAAGGAATAAGGCTCAGGAAGACAACCCTGCTGACACCTGCAGAGTGCTCTATGGCTGGAAGAGAGCAGCAAATTTGGTTGAGCAATGAGGCAGGTGGAGGTCATTAGAGCTAGTAACTATTAAGGGGACCTTTGCCACTCTTGCTGCTCCCCTCAAGAGGACAGATGGCAGCTTCTGCTTGTATTTAGGAGCCGAGCCTGAGCCTTTTGCTCTTTAGGGAAGGTTTCTATTTGAGTTCTGGGTGGGTTCACACTATTTGTGGCTGGTAGAGGCTTTCTGTTACCATCCTTAATCTAGGTTGTGTTAATAAAGCCCTGTGAAGTGTGTTTTTAGCGTTCCCAACATGCTAGCCTCAAGGTTCCAAAAAAGGTAACACATACTTTTCAATTCTTGTGGTCATCTTCGGTTATCCAGGAAAAGTCTGTCCTGCACACTTGAGTGAGTCAGGATTTTAGCAGGTAAATGAATCACAGCACTGAGTAGGTCCAGAAGGCATACAGCTATATTCCTCTGGTACACACACATGGCTTTATGATTTCTGTCCCTTCAGTGTACTCTTGAACAAACTATATTTTCTAATTATTTTTTTAGTAAAGAGAGATCTGCATGTTATGTATATGTGTATGTGCATACGCTGTCAGAAAAAGCTTTGGTAAAGGAAATGTTCTATTAATATATGAAGTAATGTTCATAAATTATAAAGTAGTCTTCCTGAGTTTTCTTAGAAAACATTCTGCCTTGTTTTTCCTGAGAATGTGAGTGGTTTATTACTGCTAAGGACTTTCATCATATATAAAGGTTCATTTGCATTTACCTGCCACAAATACAAGGAAAACACAGTTCCTGCCTCAGAAAACCAGTTACCTACGGGAATACTAATTCATTAACTGTTGGTAATAATAAAACCCTCTCAGTTTTCAGGTTGTGTAACGAGGTGTTTGAAAGTGCCTGGGTGTTTTTTAAAGTGTAATTTACTTAATTTGTGGCTTATTTATTTTTGGCAGTGCTGAGGGGTTGAAACCATTTTTCACTGGTATAAATTAACTCTACTGATATAAATGATGGGCAGACACTGGATCTAAGTGAATGTCAGGTTCTTTAACTTCATCAGTAGTGATAAACACTATGTGGCAAATACCTCAGTGCTCAGTGCACAATTGCTTTCCTTTCTAAGGTACTTTATACACATGCTGGCTGTTTCTAGACTTCTTGTCTTGTCTTCCATGAGCATTTCAAATGGAAGAATTATGAAGCAAGCACTCAGAGCTGTGAAAAACATCAATGCTCCTGATGGCCTGGTTGTCCTGCTTTGATCTAATGAACAGCATGTTTGTGTGTTTGTTACAGATCATATCTAGCTTGCTCTGGGTGAAATAGAGAGGCAGTTTTGATAAGGCAATGTATAAGGCGTAGTTGCAAAATGTTAAGAAATATTTAAGATTCTGACTTCTCTACTGCATGAAGTACTTGTGTTCTTGAATAATTCTTTGAAGTGTACATGTCAGGGGTACCTCAGTATAGCAGATATTTGGAAAAAAAGAACATTTTGTTTTCATTGTTTGAAACAATATGGTAAAAAGTGATGCTTAAGGAAAAAAAAGGCTAAGGAAAAGAAAATAATTTTTACCTAGTTTTTTTCTAATTTTATTTACCTAGTTTATTTCTTATATTCCTCACTGACACAAATTTTTTTCCATTTAGTACCAGACTATTGTGCTCTTCAGGACCATGGTTGTGAACAGGAATGTGTTAATACAGATGATTCCTATTTTTGTCAATGCCAAGAAGGGTTTAGACTTAATCCAGATAAGAAAACATGCAAAAGTGAGTAATCGTTTGGACATAATAAAGTTTATCTGCTTTTATTTCTTAAACCTGCTGTGAATTGTTTCGCTTCTGAAAGGATGGAAGTTTTCTCTGTAATTAAGGTTGAAACAAATGTTTCTTTATAAACTTGAATTTTAACTGAGGCAGTCATGCTGGGGTAAATACACATTTTTGCTGTTTTGTAGACTGCTTTGTATATTAGACATTTTCTGAAGAGTTTTATGCAAACCTGAAGATTAATATAGGAATCAAAGTGCCTAAAAAAAAATAAGCTCATTACTTATTTGAAACTTTCAGACCTTGGCTTGTAGTGACACAAACAGCTTTTAAATTAAAAAAAAAATCCCCTTGATTTGCCCAGTTGGTTTAGCCAAGGACAGATATATTTCATTAGCTTGGAAACATATTGGATAAGTAACATATCTATCAAAATCAACTAAAAGTCATACGCAAACCCCCACAGCTTCCTAAAAAAATTGTAAAAACAGCCTGAGCAATGTCAAGATTCTAAACCAAACACACATACTATTTCCTTTAAAAAGACTTCAGTGTTACAGATTTTCTTGAGTGGGGGCCTGGAATCACAGCAATTTTTTAATGTAATGTATTGAAGTTCAGGGAGAATATATTCAGCAAAATGAAATAGCTTGATCTGGTGACTCGGGTTTGGGGGAGGAAATTGTACTGCTGGTATTTTATGAATAATAAGCTTGCTTGGAGCAATCTAATGATATTTCTAGACACTCATAAAATGTATCTGGGTTTGAAATTATTTTCTTTCATTCTTAAAGATGCATTCTCATGAAGCATTTTCGTCTGCACAGTACTGTTTTTACAGCAATACATGCTATTCTGTTTTTTTTATTATCTATGTGGTATTTTAATATATTCAGGTTTTTATAGATTGAATAGCCTTGGCGAGCAAAACAACAGCATTGTGTAGAATATTTATTGCAAGGATGTAATTGCAAATTAAAGGCAAATTGTAATTCCCATTTGGGGTATTTTTCCTCAGGGGGATTGGATTTGGCTGTAAATCTGGTGATGCTTCCAGGATTAAGCTCCTATTCCAAATCTTGTTATAACAAGGATCATGTTAGCTGAGCTTGTAAAATAAAGCAGCACATTTGCATATATGCCCTCTTCATAAATCAGGGAGAACAGATCAGTGGTGACTAGCACCAGGCATTCCTCCTTCACCATGATGTGTGACTTCTGATGACTACAGGAGATCTGTGGGAGTCAAAGTGAAACCTTACATAGCCAACTATTTGCAATCTGCTCTCAGATCCTCCGCTCACTATCAGCTTTAGCAGGTATCCAAAGCACAGAATCCAGTATTGTTTAAGAAAAGTGGGTTTTTTCTAAGCCACTTTACTTCAGAAACCCTTATGGCTGGCTTCAATTCTTCACTGTTTTTCTCTTCACAGAAGTAAACTTCTATGCTCTAGATCAGCATGACTGTGAACATGAATGTGTTAACATGGAAGGGTAATTTGTATCATGTCATCCTGGATACACCCCACAACACCATGGCAATACGTGCAGCAATGAGTTGTTCTCATGAGCTACAGTGACTAGTTTAGTGCAAGGGCAAGGTGTGAACAGAATGAGAAAATGCTTCTGGGTCCCTCTTGAGATATTTCTGAGTCATGCAAACCTATGTTACTGCAAAGTCCACCACGAGCCAGGCCTGGTGACGTAATGCTATAGTGAGATCCTTGATCCAACAGCATCATTTTCTCCAAACCAACTAACTGGGAAAATGTGTTCAGCCAATGTGTCTAACACAAAGGCAGTGCTTGCTGTTGAACATCTGTATCATTGTTATGGGCTGTGTAAGCTGCAGCACACCTGGTACTGCTATATGCTGACGTGGAGATATGCAGAGACCTACCTCTTCTCTATGTTTGCACCTTTGGTGATCTGTTCAGTAAAATGTCCTCTGTTCGTAAGAATGTTGCTAAATGAAGGATCAGTGTTGCCCCCCAAAAACCCAACAGCATTGCCTACATGACATCACCCAGTTTTTAGAAGATAGTTTTATTGCAGAGAGCCATTTTGCATATCATCTAAATATCAGCAGCATTTTTTCCTGATGCATGTATGACATACTTTTCCAAAGGGATACCCAGTCACTGAAATTTAAAAAAAAAAAAAAGTTGATAGGACAGGGAATAATTATTTTTAAATAAACTGTTTGTGATAAAGCCATATATAAGGTAACCTGAATGTCTTGCAAGACCTCAGAACTTTTTGGCAATTATAGTTTTAGACTATCTCAAGTTGAATATCTAAAAATTAATATATTCCAAGACACTTGTTGTTTTTAAAAACAATGGGCCTTTCCCGGTCCCTTCCCCTTCTTATATTTTTTTTTTTACGCATGTAATAAAGCACAGGTGATGACCAAATTTACAGTTATAATGATTTCTAAAACCTGGTAATTACCACCTTCGTGATTACTGCACTCTTTGAAGGCATGTGTTACAATATTGTGCATGAGAACCCCAGGTATTTAAAAGTTAAAAATTCGGTTAGTGTGGGTGTTTGTAAAAGACAGTGCCAAACAGATGCAATTTTTCACAGATAATATGAGGATTTTATTTTTTTTTCCACATTTTTTGTGTACTCTGTGAAGTTACACAAGCCTCTTCATTATGATGTGAACTCTTGGAAAAAGGAGAATGTTCCAGCTGGAACTTGCTTTAGCTAGTAAAAGCTGACACCTCAGCTTCATCTGTTCAAGCCTACATTGTCTCTCTATGTAGGATGGTAAATCTGGACCAACTACTCAAACTCGTTGCTTAGTTAAACAAACTAATAAACAGAAATATTTAGAATTAAGTGATTTTACATTAAGTGCAGATTTTTTTTTTTATGTAAACAAATTGCTACAAACATGCCTGCTCACATCTGTAAATGATTTGTAAATGGAGACATGTGAGACTGTGTTTGAGGGAACTTCACTACTTTTGGTCAAGTTAAGATAAAGTGGTTTGAGCCTATGTAACTAAAAATAGCCATTAACAAACCAGTAATAAAATATTATGAGCAAGTTCAAAGTTTTTTTCCTAAAATCTCCTTTTCTATACTCACAGATTCAGCAAATTACATAGTACATCTGCAAGTACACGTATCTCACCCTACTGCTTCGCTGTCCACTATATGAGACAATATATTTTTTAAACAAAACTCACACCTCTCTCTCCCTTACCCCACCTTTCAGCTTTCACACAACCAGTTGCATACAAGACTTAAAAGAAATATTACATTTTATCTTACTTGGAATAGGAAAATCAAAGAAATGGAACTTGTTAAGACACTCTCACGCTCCTAATTTGTATCTGTTCCCCACTAGGCTTTAACTGCTTGAACCTTTTGGCAGGTTAAAGTTTTAAATTGGTGATTTCTCATCCTTTGAAAAAAGAATTTAATGTTTATTAAATAATCTGAAAGACATAATTTCTATTTCAAAAGTTACTAATATTCATACTTGCTGAGAAAATTTTATGGTGAACAAAAGAGTCTTGCTTTTTGAAGAAAGAAAGCATGATTCTGTGAGTAAGACCAGAATGGGCTTCAGGGTTCTCCCTTCACTCCACTTGGTGTTAGTTCAATCACACTGAGATTTTTGGCAAGGAAGATCTGTACTTCACCAAGTCTGTTACCTGCCAGGTGGGGTTGTTGTATTAATTTCACTTAAGTGTTGTTAATTAACTCAGGTTACTCAAATAGGTGGGAATACTTGCATACGTAAAAAGCTGTACTGATCTTTTTCCCTTGCTCTGCAAAGGCATTGTGTACTAACTACAGTAGTTTATGTATCTAAGATGCCAATGTCTAAGATGTTCAATCATTAACACATCAATAGGAGTGGACCACTGTGCTGAAAGCAATCATGGATGTGAGCAACTGTGCCTAAATACTGATGACTCCTACGTCTGTCAGTGCTCTGAAGGGTTTGTCATCAATGAGGACCTAAAAACCTGCACACGTAAGTCTTGTGAGAATGCCCCTTATCTCAGCTCACCTGGGAAGGGTTTCTGTTTTCATACAGGGAAGAGGACACACTTTCAATTTTTTCTTACAGTCTGCATTTCAGTAATACTTTAATAATTATTTGAAAGCAGAAACAAAAAAGTATTTAGGAAAGAATAACTGTTAGTCCTCCCATAGTCAGAAAAGTTTTGGAAGACCTGTTCATCCCCAGGTGTTAAGGACAGTTTTTCAATCACGTGACAAATGTGTCTGACTGACAGGTTGCCTGGACATCAATGTCCCCCAGGCAAACTGTATCACCTTACCTGGGGCAGGAGGAGAACTGAGTGTCCCACACTGAGCTTTACATTCTGTATGGGAATCCCGAATAAATAAACAAAAGTTATCCTGACAGCTCTCTGCTGTCATTAGATTTATAAATTTAACATTGAGAATTGTTGCAATTTCACAAATAGTTGAATTGCCTCCTTCACTGGAAAAATAATATATAAAAAGGACCAGGAAAAGAGAAATGTAAATGCATTTTACCTGTTGACTTTTCTTGGACTCTCTCTTTGATGAGAGAGTTTTGGCCACTTTTTCCACAGATTTTGGAGGTACATTATTTTTCAAGCTTGTTGAGTGTTGGAGCAGCTCCAGAGTTTGCCCTTTTTCTTGCAGTCAGGCAACACAGTTTTAAGATAAGTTAAACTGCATGTCCTCAGTCACAAAAATTATATAGAGAGAAGTGACATGAATCAGCAAAAGCAGTTTGCCTTTGTATTCAACATTATCTTTGCCTCCATACCAACGCTTTTATCCCCATCCAATACCTTGCTGGATTTTGCTTCTATCTGCCACTGCAGCTCTCTAGAAAGGGGCAGACAGTAATATAAAAGCAGAATTAGTGTACCTGTAACAGCCATAGGGTCTACAGTTGAAACAATTTACCTAGACATTTATCTGTAGAACCACTGAAAATTGTGAAACAGACAAACTATAGAGTTTTATCAACTTCCAAATGGAAAATCCCTTTTCCTTTATAGTAAAAAGAGGTGATTTTTCATTCCTGAGTTAATTTCCTCCAGTTTGTACTTGGAGACCTATCAGTAGCAGAGTTCAAGAAGCATTTGGACAACATTTTCAGGCACATGGTGTGACTCTTGGGGCTGTCCTGTGCAGGGCCAGGAGTTGGACTTTGATGGTCCTAGTGGGTCCCTTCCAACTCAGGATATTCTATGAAAATGGTGCTGTGACTTCTGGAATCTCTCTTGTGCAATGAAACTGAGCCCTCTTGAACAGCTCCTCTTATTGCCAGCATAACTCTCTCCTCATATATATTTAGGAAAGAGATTTGTCCTGTTCCTGAGTTCTAAATGAGTTGTTGAAACCTCCTGAACATTTTTAGGCTACCAGGAAGAGAGTTTTGGCACTTTGCAATTTCCTGAATGAGCAGTTGAATGGAAGAGATTAGCATTTAATATATACCACTCCTAGTGGGAAAACAGGGGACCTTCTAGTGTCATATACACCGACACTAGTATCTTGAGAGAGCTGTGGGAACACCTGAACGGTAAACAAATCTATAGTCTGACAACTAATTACAAAAAAACATGAGTGTGTGTAGCCAATAGATAGTATCAAGTGCTGCCTGCAAGGTCCCAGGAGCCCTATGTCTTTATATTACAGAGAAGAAACACTTGGGAAATCTGAGATGTAAAGTGGACCGTATTTGACAGTACTTGTCGTTTGCAATTCTTTACAAAAGCTTGAATAGTCCAAACCAAATCCCACTGATGTCTGAGAGGTTTTCTGCTTGCTGCCACAGGACCTGGGTCAGGTCCACAAGTGAGTTCTGGGGTCTGCCACCTTCACATCAGGCCATTTAGAGACTATTTAAAGAATGCTAACAAGATAGCTTTTACGTCTTTGCAAATGTCTTGTATAAAATCATTGCCAAAGTGTTTTGTTTTGGTTTAATTCACTTTCTAATTACTGAGACATGCACTCTGTTTAGCTATTTTAAGCATAGAAAAGTATAATTTCTCAACTCTGCTTAAAGCAAACAATGAAAAGTACATCACTAGGCCCTCTTATATTTTATTGAAGATATATATATATAAGCAGATGAGAAACTGAATTATTGTTTAAGCAGATCAATGTATTTATATTTACTTGCTTATATGGAATGCAAATACTAGAGATGAAAAATAATTAATTCATTATTGGTTAAATTTTTTAATAATTTCAATTGCTCCTACAGGAGTTGACTATTGTGCTCTGAGTGATCATGGCTGTGAACATTTGTGTGTAAATGGTGACAGATCTTATACTTGTCAGTGTTTTGAAGGATACAGGCTTCGTAACGATGGGAAAACATGTAAACGTAAGTTATTATTCAGCAACTCAGTTTAATATTACACACAGAAGAAATCTGTAAGGTAGGTTTGATTGCCTAAACATTGCAGTCCAATGTAATTTTAAGTGTTCAAGGATTTGAAGAGGTCCTAATTTCACTTTTGGTGTCATATCATATTTGTCTATATCTTGGAAATGCTAAGGTATCTGAAGTGGTACTGAATGTATAATTTTAGGCACCTGAATCATACCCGAAGTGTCTGTGCCATTTAAAAAAGTAGTCCTGAAATTGGACAGTTGTGGATTTTATTTTGAGATACTAATTGTGTTTAAATTTTGAACATCTGCTTGCTCAATTATAGCTGACGATTTTCCAGAACTTCACAGCAGGATCATAAATTCATCTTTCTCACTACCTAAAATGCTATATACACCAAACTTTTGTCATCCTGCTTTACAGAAAAAATTACAAACACCTTCCAAGCTTAAGCACAAAGAAAATGAAGACTAACTGTTTCAGCATTGCTGAAGATAAATAGATGATGATAGAAAAATCAGTTTCTCACCAGAAAGTTTACTTACAATGTGGATATGGGATTTATGTTCCTTTGGAAATTGCAGTGTCTCACTAATCTGCAGACTAGGGATATGTGAAATTTCACAAACTCCAGAATTGGAACAATGCACTTTTCCTTAATAGTAAGTTTGTAAAATTAGCAGGACAAAGATGTATTTTTTGTTACAACAAAAAAAGACAACAGGTGCTATAAACGATTTCAAGAATTGAGTTTGGTGTACTAGAAAGGATAAGAACATTCAGTAGATCACAATTGTAAGACTTTGAACAAACACAATTTGTTTGCCTTTGACAAACTCAATTTTTTATATATTAAATTATTCCCAGGTAAAAATGTCTGCAAATCAGTCAACCATGGCTGTGAGCATATTTGTGTTAGTGCTGACAATTCCTACATCTGCAAGTGTCGTGAGGGATTTGTGTTGAGAGAAGATGGCAAGACGTGCAGAAGTGAGTGACTGATATCTACTGAACATTTTTGCGTGTGCATCAGGCAAGGAAAGAAAGGGGGTTTTCACTTCTTACTGGAAAGAAAAAAAACAAAACTTACTTTTTGATATCTACATTTCTTTAACATATTTTTGTTTGAAACCTACATTTATATCAATCATTCCCAGGACGGGACATCTGCAAATCAGTCAGCCATGGCTGTGAGCATATTTGTGTCAGTGAAGATGACTCGTATGTTTGCAAGTGTCATGAAGGTTTTCTGCTGAGAGAAGATGGGAAAACATGCAGAAGTAAGTATTCTCATAATTACTCATAGACTTTGATCTACCGTATGTAGATCTGTAGAAGGCTTTGAACAAATACAGCAACAGGTTACTGTTAGAATATAGGAGTAGTATTGTTATACCTGCCAGAAGCTTGAAGAGACTCTGTGGATAAAAATAACGTATTTTAATAGCTGAACTGATAGACTAGAAACAGAAAATACTCAAAATTTTTCAGGTATCAAGAGTTAAAAGTGTTTGCTCCCTAAATTTTTGTCCGTTTGTTCCAGTGATCTCAGTAGACCTGGTAAGAGCTGTTACTTCTCCCTGCATGATATATTCGCTATGGATGTGCTCTAACCTAATATCATCAATGTTCTCAGATAAAGACATCTGCAGTTCCGTTCACCATGGCTGTGAACACGTCTGTGTTAATGCTGATGAGTCGTACATCTGCCAGTGTTATGAGGGATTTGCACTAAGGGAAGATGGAAAAACATGTAGAAGTAAGTATCCTTATCTTTAAAGAAGATTTCCTTTATAATCTGTGCATTTGTAGATATGTTTTAAATATGGCAACCTTATTTTTTTGACAGATAAAGATGTTTGCAATTCTGTTGACCATGGTTGTGAGCATATTTGCGTGAATAGTGATAGTTCATATATTTGCCAGTGCTATGAGGGTTTTGTATTGAGGGATGATAAGAAAACATGTAAAAGTAAGTCATTTTATGTTACTATATTTTTTTATACTCAGAGGTCTACTGAAGAAACATATTATTTAGAGGCAGGTCTTCTTATAGGAGATTTTGCCTAACAAAAGAGGAGAATAACCTCTTTATTTACTAGGAGATTATTACTGTTAGTCTTTAAAGTTTTGAAAATGTTCCTATTCATGAAACTGTAGTAAATAAAATCTAAATTATTCCTAGATAAAGACATCTGCAAATCAATCAGTCATGGCTGTGAACATCTTTGTATTAACAATGACGATTCATACACTTGCCAATGCCATGATGGATTTGTACTAAGGCAAGATGGGAAAACATGCCGAAGTAAGTAGTTTATGAATAAAACAAGAAATTTTGTTTTCCTTTTATTGTGATATTATTCACTGATTGATAGTGGCCAGAATGGAATCTTTTTCTCTATTTTTCATCAGACTTCTATGAAGTAAGTATTGCTTAAACAAAAGATACATCAGAAAATCGGCCAATTTTAAGATTTGAATGTAGTTTTAGAAATGTGAGC
Source organism: Pipra filicauda (assembly GCF_003945595.2). Lineage (NCBI taxonomy): Eukaryota > Metazoa > Chordata > Aves > Passeriformes > Pipridae > Pipra > Pipra filicauda. The sequence goes on along the minus strand of NW_024103552.1, from coordinate 1,668,432 downwards.
TTTGTTTCCAGATTAAGTATGTTGACTTTTAATCTTGAGCATAGGATGTTGCTGCACTTTAGTGAGTTGAAGTTCTAATTGCCACTGGGTTGCTCTGAGTATATTCATGCGGATCATGACTTAACCCATTCCTTATGTTAACCTCTTAGAATATTCTTTTGTAAATGATAAGCAAACGAAACTCCTTCAGACTTTTTATATGTTTTCTAATCTTTTTATAACTCTTTTCTTGCTCCCTTAAAGCCTCTGCTACGTATCAGCATCCTTGTAAGGGCACCCCGGTGAAACAAGTTCTTCTAATAGGAGACAGAGCAGGGGCCAGGGTAGAGGAACAATAACCCACCTAATTCCTGTTTGAATCTACCTATCTTTTTTTATCTTTTGTCTTTTTTTAATCTATCTTTTTTTATGACAAAAGATAATGTTAGTCTCTGAACAAAATATTCTGCTAATATTTGTGTTCAGTTAGTTATCTACCAAGATCATAAATTGTTTTAAGATTCTCAGTTATACAGGTGTCCCATGCCTTTGTTTCTAAATGCATAAGCTTAGTTCTGGCTATTTGAAAATACATATGTTTTTCTGTTATCCAGATTCCAAAAATAATCATGTCTTCTAATATCAGCAGCTGCTCTATTTTTTTTTTTTTGCCATTCTCTCAAAACTGGAGTAACTACAAAATTTGTCAGTGATTATTTTGTAATTTCTTCTGGGCTGTCCATAAAAGTGTTAAGTAGAAGCAGAGTAGGGCAAATTCTTAGAAAAAAAGCCACTTGATGGTCTCCCAATTACAATTGATTCTGAAGGCCTTTCTAAGGCAGCATTAGTCCAAATAATGTTGATTCTATAGTCTGTTTCCTTAATCAAAATAAATACCAAGACTTCTGCCTTTCTGACTGTTTCATTGTATGAACAGCATGAGCTTTATGAAACAGCTTCATCATCAATTAAGAAAGATATTTATTTAGTTTTCCAGGATCTGTTTTTCCATAACACCAAGTTGATTGATATTAATGCCCTTTCTTTTGGTTTTACTCTGAATCAAGTTCCACATTATCTATTCCATTATTTTAATGAAGATCAATGTCAAGCTGACAGGCTTACAATGAACTACTCATCCTTTTAAACACTGGAACGATAGTATTTTTTTCAGTGTGCATACAAGGCGTTCTTCAGGCAGCTCTTTTACACCTATTTGCTGCAAATTACCTGTAGTTACTGGTTCAAAAATGTGTGTGTGTGTTCACTATGTGCTGTGTGACCTAAATCTGAGCTGATGAAACTTCACTCCAGCAATACCATCAGTAGTCTATTTCATAAGTTCAGATCTGAATACATAAAATTTTTAACATTTCTGCATTGATTGGCAATTCTACCATTTCTGTCTATTAATTAAAAATACATTGTTAGAATGCTTTTTGTTCCTAATAATATTTAAATAACATACACATACTACCCTTTATTTGGTTGGCCATGCACCCCCTTGTCCTTTTTATTTCAGTGTTTTCAAATTCCTAATATTTTCACGTTCAGTAAATACTGTGAATGTTCTTTCCTCCAGTCATTATTCAAATCTTACAGCTGTCTTCAACTTCAATTTCTAAATTTTTTAACTACTCTGGCATTCTTTTCCAATTGTGAGACTGTATTTTTAGGGAGTGTCTAGTAAAATCATTGCAATCATTGACTTTTTTTACTACTATTATTATTATTTCTCACCCACCCCCTGCCCCCTCAGATCCCAAAATAGTCTGGCTCATATTTGCTTTCAGCTATATAAAATTCATCCTTTTAAAGTAATAGCCATATCTGTTGCTGGTTTGTTTTTGTTTCTGTTTATAAACAAGAAATGGGTCTAAGTTGCACACAGCTATGTATAAGCAGATGCTAATTTTTATTTACATTATAATTTCTTTTTATTCGCTATGATGGAATCTAGTTTAGATTGCCATGTCTTAAATGTAATTTGTGTTGAGTTAGAAGGTTGTCTTATGTAGTAGTTTTTGGAACATAAGGTTTTCTTCACTATGTATTAAACCTGAAGAGTCAATTTGAACTTGACTGTCAGTATTGTTCCACTTTTTATGAAAGGGTAGTTCTCCATTAGAAATTGAGAATATTTTCTTCTGTGTCGCAGTGAAAAAGAAACAGAGAATGCTAATAGATGGCTCCACTTTCTTCTATACTTTTCCCCCCTCTATCCTTCTTGAAGAGGTTTTAACCCACTGGTTTAACATTGAAGTCATATGAGTCCTCCTATCAATTCTCAGCAATACCAGTTAGATTTTATTTATTGTCTCAAATAAGTAATTCCTATTCTTTATGGTGTTTTTTTATGCAGACTCTTGGCACTGATGTAAGGATGTTAAAGAATTATTGTTAAATCGTCCTGTGGTGTTTTTCCTAATTTTGTTATCCCAATATGAATTTGTGCTAAATGACTGTACTAAATTATTCCCTCCTTTCACTCTTACTGCTCTTAATGTAAAGTCCTTCTCCTTAATCTAGTCAGATTAATCCTAAAATGATTTACTGTTAGTTGAAGGCCATCCAAACCATGCAGTTCTTTTTGCTCAGATGGTAAAGAACTCATGCTTGATGTAAGCTAAGCTATCCGTCATTTAACTAACCAGAGATTTGCTTTCAGTGTGGAGACTTGCTTCCATTTGCTCAAGGGATTACCTCCACAGTATTTGTATTTATAAAAAAAAGTTTAACTAGCAAACCACATTAAATATTATCTAACTATTCCCAGGCAAGGATATTTGCAAATCAGTCAACCATGGCTGTGAACATGAGTGTGTTAATGCCGGTGATTCGTTCGTTTGTAAGTGTCAGGAGGGATTCCTGCTAAGAGAAGATGGAAAAACTTGCGAAAGTAAGTAGTCTGATACTTACCAGCATCTGTGGCTCATGCTTGTGTAGAAATACATTAAGCAGCAAAAGCTGTCATCTGCTTTCAGATAAAGATCTTTGCAAATCAGTCAACCATGGATGTGAACATGATTGTGTTAATTCGGGTGATTCGTATATCTGCAAATGCCACGACGGGTTCCTACTCAGACATGACGGGAAAACCTGCAGAAGTAAGTAGCATGAGAATGTAGTTTGAGGAATTACACATATAATCAAGGCCTCTGCTGATGTATGCTGACTACCAACTCTCCTGTTTGCAGACAGGGATGTTTGCAGCTCGGTTGACCATGGCTGTGAACAAGTTTGTGTGAATACTGAAGATTCCTACATCTGCCAGTGTCGTGAAAAATTCATACTGAAGGAGGATGGAAAGACATGTAGATGTGAGTAGGCTGAGCATAAAAGTATGTTTTTATTTGAGGCTTTCAAGTGTTGTGGCTCTGAGTGTTTGCACACGTGTATGTTTGTGATTTCCAACTATTTGGGCTGGTTAAAAAACCCAGCCTTAATGAACCTCACCTCACAAACCCCATCCACTCTTCTCAGATAAAGATGTTTGCAACTCAGTTGACCATGGCTGTGAACAAATTTGTGTTAATACTGGTGATTCCTATGTCTGCAAGTGTCATGATGAATTCATACTGAGGGAAGATGGAAAAACCTGCAGGAGTAAGTTATTTAATCTGTGGTTTGTACTTTTTGATCTGTTACTGAAACACACTATGCAACAGTAGTGTCTTATTTGTGTCTTTAATATAGAATCAACTTCATGGAAGTGAGCTTCTTCATAGAAAATTATTGCCATAATTCTTATATTTTGTGAAAGTTATTTACTTAGCTAACTGTGCTAAATACAATTTTCATTATTCCAAGCTAAAAATGTCTGCAAAACAGTCAACCATGGTTGTGAACATGTCTGTGTTCCAACTGACGATTCATACATGTGTCAGTGTCACAAGGGATTTATATTGAGGCAAGACAGAAAAACGTGCAGGAGTGAGTAGCTGAAACTTTTATGGGAAATGTTTTCTAGCCATAAAAGAAATAACAGACTTAATTTCACTCAAAGCTTGTTCATGCCAGTTTTGCATTTAAAAAGTGGTCTAATAAGGAAATTCTCTTAACAATTCTCAGATAAAGATGTGTGTAAATCCATTGACCATGGCTGTGAACATGTGTGCATTAATAATAACAATTCATACAGCTGTCAGTGCCATGAGGGTTTTGTCCTGCGACAAGATGGGAAAACATGTCGAGGTAAGTAACTAATCGTGTCCGTCAATCACTCTTCCCTGGCATTGCTACGTAAACAAACTAAGATGTTATATTCCTTTGTCATATGTTCTTCAGATATTATGTATGGAGTCTCTGAATTTATAAATGTGTTAAATAGAATACAGATAAATATTTCAATTTTTCCTAGATAAAGATGTCTGCAAATCAGTTGACCATGGTTGTGAACATACCTGTGTTAATAATGATGATTCATATATCTGCAAATGCCAGGAGGGATATGTACTAAAAGACGATCAGAAAACATGCAGAAGTAAGTACATTTTATTTAGAAAGCATTTGCTTATTAGATTTCTAAAATTGACTGTCCTCACTTCAAAAAAATCATAGAATCATGGAATGACCTGAGTTGGAAGGAACCTTTAAGATCACATAGTTCCAATCCCCCTGCCATGGGCAGGGGCACCTTCCACTAGACCAGGCTCCTCCAAGCCCCATCCAGCCTGGCCTTGTACACTGCCACAACTCACTTCAAACATGAAATAAGATTTGAAAGCCCAAAGCATATATGTGTGGTGGGAAGTGTTGCAAACAATTAACTTGATGCTCTCATAAGCGAAACGCTATCACATTGGAACAGTTGTTTTGGTATAGCATCAAGTACAATTATAATTATTTCAAAACATCAGCAAAAAAGCCAAAATAGAATCTTATTAACAAGGAATGTGAACTTTAATCAGATCCATATAGTGTATCTTTTATCTTTATATACTGTATTTTAAAATACCATTAATTCTATTTGCTTGTCTTCCAACATGATATGCATTTATCTCATCTCTTAATACTTGGAGGAGAAATTCTTTACTGGAATACAGTAAAAATATTTATTCTGCTAAAAATGGATGCCTTAGTCGAGGAGACTACAATTACCAAAATAATGGTATCCTGTCCATGGCTGTTCTTGCTCCTAACTAAAACCATGCACCATGAACTGCTGACCTATCTTGACTTACACAATGATATTGAGGTGGTTCTGATATTCATATAAGTTGCATTTGCATCACCTTAGTATGTGTAAGGCATCTTTTTCTCAGATGACTGCAGAAATGAATGCTTGGGCTGTTTTAAAATAGATATTTTCTAGAAAGTAAAGTCCAAGCTTTAAAGCTGAAAATTCCTTATTCCTTCATTGACTTGGTAACAGACATCTCCAGTAATTTCGGCAGTCAGAGTAATTTCTGCTGCACAATACTCTTTTGTATGGTGCTTTCAGCGTTCTTCCTATACAAAGCTCTGAAATGAGTTGAGGTCAAAGTTTATTTGATCCAGACCAAGAAGCAAATCTTACATTCCTCAGTATGGAAAATTCTACTTGGAAGCTCCATTGATCAAATGTATGGCCAGTCTTCGTGAGCGAAGATTTGGGAAAGGTCATTAACCCTTCGAGCCTGCGCAGTGGATTGATCAAATAGGAGCTAAGCATCTCTGCAGCTAGCCCTTGCACAAAGCACAGTAGTCTATGCCTGCTGAAACTACTTTGATTTTTGCATGTGCACTTGCCAAAAAGTACAAGAACTCCAAATTTGTCAGTCTTCTGACAAACTCCCAGCTTGAATGGATAAACCGAAAAGGTTAATTGCAACAATACATTAGCCTTCTAATTACAAGACTGTTAGGCAGTTACAAGCAAAAAACCCCTTATCTAACCAATTCTCTCACCTATAGTTTTTTAACTATTTTTTAACTTCTGCAGTACAAATTCAACTTCAGTAATTCTCTTCCACGTCTCTCAGTGCTGTTCGTCTACACAAATGCAAAGTTAGCATATGGCTTATCCCTGGAAGAAAATTGTGGCAACTCTGTCTCTATATCCTAGTTACGTTCTTCAGTTCTCTCCACTTAATAGTCATTCTTAAAACACATCTTCAGACAGACTGGCAAAATTGGACAAGCCAGAACAGGGTACTTTAGATGATCTCTTGAGTTCATGCAGTCCCTGGGTATCTAGATCCCTTTCCCAGCTTTGTGGATTTTTTTTGTGATCTGAACACTCTCCTGCTCATTTCACAGGATGCACTGAAGGCCCAATTGACCTGGTGTTTGTGATTGATGGATCAAAAAGTCTCGGAGAGGATAATTTTGAAATTGTAAAACAATTTGTCTCAGGAATTTTGGATACACTTGAGATTTCACCCAAGGCTGCTCGAGTTGGTCTGCTTCAGTATTCCACGGAGGTTCGCACAGAGTTTACATTAAGGCAGTTCAGCTCAGCCAAGGACATGAAGAAAGCTGTATCACAAATGAAGTACATGGGGCGAGGGTCCATGACAGGACTGGCACTGAGGCAAATGTCTGAGAGAAGCTTCACAGAAGCAGAAGGAGCAAGACCACTTTCAGCCAATGTCCCTCGAATCTCCATTGTGTTTACGGATGGACGAGCCCAAGATGAAGTCTCTGAGTGGGCTACTAGAGCAAAGCAAAATGGTAAGTGGAAATGTTTTTGATACTTAATTCTAAAAGGCAAATAATGTAAGAAATAAGATGTAGTAATGGTTTGGGTGTGCTACAGTATGTGCTAATCAAGAGAGCATTTGCCATAGGAGTGTAGCTGGTACAGTGACCATTGAATCTTTGGTGTTCTCAAGAGCCTTTGCTGCCAGGCACGTGTCTCATCCCTGGAGCGGGACCCACACTAAGTGTCTCACCACTGGGGTTCTGCGCCATGCCCAGGCAGTGCCATGCAGTGCCCTGAACATACCCACTAAGGGTGGACATTTGATACACTGGGAACACTGAGAACTTCATAAAAAATTCTAAGAAAACAATAAAAAAAACCCCAAGCCCCAAGCTGTCTTCAAAATACAGAAATCTATCTTCACGAGAAATACTATGGTAATAATTGGCTATGTTATATTTTTGTTTACAGAATATATTCTATATTTTGAACCAATTTTGTAATGCTGATGGTGTTCTGGAAGAAAGATGGGTCCTCTTTTCAAAAGGATATAGCTGTCCTGCTGTCTATCTTTTTGTTTCTACGTACCTTATCAGGTGATATGCTGAAATGTGACTGAAAACCAGTGATTTTTAATTTCTAATATGACTGGGGAGAAATTCATCCTCTAGGACACCTGTACTACAAATCAGAAACTTTTAATCTGTTTAGCAGAGTCAACTGAAAATTTTCAAAAGTTTTTAAGAAAGTAAACAATCCCTTTCTTCTTTGCAAAACTTTTTTTTTTAATGCGAAACTGCTTTAAGAACCATGGCTGATGGCCTGTAGCTCAGAGAAAATAGACAGACTTTAAAAGATTCTGCACATCTTTTTTTTTCGGTTCTTGTTTTATTGACACAATTTACCCATTACAATGGGTAAATAAACAAAACTTAAAATAGTTTTTTCAAAAAACAATATTTATAGGCTAACTGGTGAGATGTGTGACACTGCATGGATGATTTAAAGAAGAAGGAAAGAAGTACAAGCTGACCTTCTTACTTGCTCAATGAAATGTCAGCTCTGGGCTGCTTACACTGATACTGTAATGCTACAAGCCAAACTCATCCCCTGGGTAATTGCAGCATAGGCAATGTAGTAATGCTGAATATGAACCTGACCTTGAATACTTTATCACTGATACCTCCAAGTCTTTAAAAAACCCCAAATCTCAGCATGACTGCTGCATTCATCGAATTGGATCCGTTTCTGGTGAACATTTGACTTTCCTGGCTAAAGTGCAATGGTAGGCAGATTCATGAAGAAAAGCAAGGAGATGCTTGTATTAAATGTAAAAAGCTTGGAAAATCATATTGTATTATGTTATCAGGCCCATGATTCTTCAGCAAAAAGGTTAAAGTTGCAATTCCATAAGTGTGCAGCAGTTATTACCCCATGACAATAAAGTTATCAAATCTCCTCATCCCAAGTTTTATCTGAAACCAACCAGCTGAGAAGGCAGCTTCTGCTCTTGAATCATGTAAAAGAGCTATGGAGCTCATAGCAGTACTGTGAATCACAAATCAGTAGTGGTGGTTCACACTTCCTAAGCTAGAACTGATGTAAAGGGAAATGTTGTATCAAATCATATATTCATGAGAATAGAAAAATAACTGCTGAAAAAAAGGATATTGAAGATCACTATATCTTGTACACATTGTTCGTTTAAAATCTGTCTGAGTCCACTTCCTCCATCCCTGCTTTCAGAGTTAAGAAAACTACAAATCTTCATTTACTTTCTCCATAGCATCTCTGCTGGGGAAATACTTATCCTGAGCATCCCTGTTGTAAGGCTCTTTCTTTCCTAGCCCCACAAATAATTTGTTTTCCCATTCTTACCCTCCTAAGTGGGCCTCCCAGCCTGCTAATGTCCTCTAGAGTTCAAGAATCTAGTCTGAATATGGTCTGAGGATTTCCATGAAACACTTTAGTATTTTTTAAAAAAATACTGCCATCTTTCAGGATTCTGACCCATTTTCTAGTATGTAACAGGTCTTCTTTCCACCCAATAATTAGATTTATTGGACATATCCTACATACACAGACACACACAAACCAGGGACTTTCAGTGCAATTGCGAGGGTGAATTATGTGATCCTCTTGGAGGTTTTGCAATAACTCTTTCTGGGGCTATTTAGTATCAGTAGTGCCAGGCAACTGTCATCTCCTTAACTTAAAAGCTATATGTCAAATTACAGCAAACAAGTGAGTTTCTACAAATCTTTCAGTAACTAAAAGCATATTAAGCATATTCAGCATATTAAGCCTCTTCAACACTGATGTTGAAGTTACACAGCATATACCTTTCTTGTGCTCTCCCTTTCTCTCATATCTTCCTTTCACAGAGGAAAAAGTACTTAGAATTAGAACTGCTGAAGTAATAATTATGTGCAACTTCTTTTGAATCCAGGTATAATCATCTATGCAATTGGAATAGGAAAAGCAATTGAGGAAGAACTGCTGGAAATTGCTTCTGAGCCATCATATAAACATCTCTTCTATGCTGAGGATTTCACAGCTTTGGAGGACATAAGTGAAGAGCTAAGAGCCCAAATCTGTGAAGGTAACAAAATTCTACTTTCCTTGAGATAGCAAAGGAGCGAATGCATACAGGTGTTTTCCTTTTTGGATTTTTCTTTCCTTTAATATGTGAGGAATATATATCGTTAATCTATCACTGGGTAAAGGTATATAGAAATTATCTTTCCTTTATTTTCATAAAGGTTGCATTAAATGTAGACTTCTATGCCCAGAAGAATCAATTGCTCCTTCCCTTTTCTATTTCTACAGTAATGCAATGAACCCCACCCCACCAAAGAAGCCTGACCTACTTCATTAGGAATGTAGGAAAATAATCAGGGATTCGTAATACCTTAACGAGAATAAAAAAAAATATTCTTAAGACCAGTGGCAAAAACCTAAACCACAGCAAATAAATCATCAAGACCTGTTGTGCCTATTTATAGAAGACTAAAAATAGTTCACTGAGTATACATTCACAGCTACAAAGAGTGGATTTCAGTTGTGTGTGAGCTCCAAGTTTTGCTCCACAAATGTGGACTGTTTGTTCCAGAAAGCACCCTTCTTCACTCTGGCACAAACAGCTTCTGTATTACCTTTCCCAGCTGAAGAGGAAGGGGAATGTGAGCTGGGGTGAAAGCTGTTCAGCCAGGGAGAGGACAGCCTATCTCTCCCACTCACACGTTCCCAAGACTCATTAGTATTTCTACATTCAAATTGGTACCTGAAGCAAAGTCTAGAAAGAACACTAGGAATAGTATTAGTCATAGGAGAATTGTGCAAGATAATTTAATTTTACTAGCTTTTACTTGGTTGTTTTTCTTGGAACTAAATGCAAAGAGGTTTTGCCTTCTTTTTCATTAACATTACCATGTAAAATTGGCTGCAGCACATTTCTTCCTTATACAGATGTCAAGGAAGAATCTGTAAAAAAAAATTTGAGGATGTTTCCTAGCTTGTATGCTCTCTGGCTTTCAGTCCTAAGTCCTAGTTCCATCTTTCTGAAATACTAAATACTATGATAACATGAAATCAAGTCAGTTCAGTTAACCTTCCTATTAGGCAGATAATCTGCTGATGACAGCATGTCATCTTAAAAAACTGTGGAGATGCCAAAGCCAAAACTACCTGGCAACCAGGATGATAATTCCCACTCATTAGCAAACCCCAGTATAATAATTCTCATTCATCAACAAGCCCCAGAGCTCAGTGATGGAAATGCATTCTTCAGGTACCCACACCGGTGGTTAGCAACCACAATTTTTTTTTTCTTTTATTACTTTATGAAAAAAATAAGTAAATCCTGCCCCTTTGTGGCAGTTTCTAGTCTGCATCTCTAGTAACTGCCTTAGCTTCTGTCCTACTCCTCCTCTCATAACAGGCAATGAATGCCTCACACCTGTGAGCTGAGGGCTCACCCAGCCTTGTTTTTCCGGACACTCCAGGACTAGCTATTGCTCATCAACTCACTCCACCAGGAATTCAGCCTCCAAATCTGTTACTTAAGCTAAAAGTTTTGGGATGTTTTTTCCCCTTCTGTTTTTACAGCCTAATTTCCCCCCTCCTTTGCAACAGCAATAACTTTATTTTTACTCCAACCTTGGTCCTTAGTTGAGGACTTCTGAGGCTGCAACTTGTGAGGACAGTGGGAGATCCTGTGAACCTCATGGACTCCACTGACAAAAAGCCTCTCATCCCCAGTCCCAGCTGTGGATGCGCTGCATGTTTCCAACTAAATCAGAAGCCCTCCAAATCTTTTTTTGGGGTAAGGCTTTTTCCTTTTATTCTGCAAAAGCATCTGCCTTGTAGAATAGCTTCTGATTACTATTAATTATTCTTGATGACTAGTAAAGGCAAAAAAAAAAAAAAAGAGAGGGTTTTTTTTTCTCTTGTCTCTTATTAAGAGGAACTCAGTCGGAAGGTTCCCATTCATTGCCTTGGTTAATGTTAATTTCTCATCTGACTGGAAGCACTAACGAGGCTACAGCAATGTCATACATAACACACACTCAACATGATTGTGGCTTCATCCCTTTCTGAGCATGTGCATTATGAGAGCTTTTAATTACATGGTCATATACTATTTTTGTCACCAGACCCCAGCCCTGATCATATGACAGTACTCAGCAGCCTGCTGGTTAACATTCTGTTCTCCTTCTAAATTGCAGATCATTATAAGTGCAGCAAATAGACACTGCTTTTACTGACACTTTTTTGAAGGCTTCTCTTAATAAACTACTTATGTTTTGTTACAAAACAGAACAGTAAAAACAAACTCCCCAACTTCAGTTGTTCCCCAACAATTTCGTTCACTGCATTGACTTCACTAAGAGATTCAGGGTGAGCAGCCTCTGTCTCTACTCATCTGTTTATTCAGCTTTACAGGGGCAATGAGATCAGAAATCTTGGAGCCCCAACCAGTTTCTGAAGCCTAAAGAGAAGTTTCTGAAATGCCCAATTCCCATCCCAAACTGGAGAACCTCTGTCACACCTCTACCAATGTATCTGTCTTTTTTCTGTCCCTAATTAGGTGTCCATACCAGCTCAGTGTCCAAAGCTTAGGCACTTCAGGTCGGTTCCTCTGCCCATCCTAAACAACCCCCTCATTAGCCTGCAGTTCTTGAACAACTTCTAGAGCACGTCATTACCCGACATCAAACACTCGAGGTTCATCTTACCTGTTCCTTCCCTCTTACACTGGAAATCTCACCATCCATCTTTGCAGTTCATCGTTCTTTTGCTAGTCCTTGCCAAGTTTGTTTCATTCCTTCCTTGTGATTTCATCCCACACTTCTCTGCCCTGAACTCTTCTTCAAAAAACTGTATTCCTTCCAGCAGCTGGTTCCCATGCAGACTTTTTGAGATAGATAGATAGATATAGATATAGATATAAAAATATTGTTGTTCTGCCCACTGATCTCTGGTCTTCTTATTCAACCATTCATCTTTGTTCATTCCCTGATCCTCATGCTCAGCCATTCCAGCCCCCACCCAAGAGGATCTCATCTCCTTCCCAGTGCAACTTAGCACAGCTGTATATGTTACTGTGCATCTATCAAAACTGACTGAACCAGCAGGGATCCCAATAGCTATAGACCTGGGCGGCCCAGATGCATCTTCCATCTCCCTACTGCATCTTCATGGCAGATCAGAAGAGTTTGCACTGTCACCTTTTACACTCGTGCATTTATTTTCAGTGCAAGAACTCTGGGTTCCAGAGGGAGGGAGCCCCAGATGCTCCATCCACTCCCTTGGCATGGTCCATCAAGTCGTGCAGTTGTTAACTATACGTTCTTTAGCTCATCTGAGCCATTAAGGGCTCCAAAGTCAGTCGAAGGGAGAAATGTTTATTTTCTAACAAAAGACCCGTTCTTAAGGAAGCAAAGCTGCCTCCACACTGCTCTCTGGCGGCAAGAAAGGGGCAGTGCACAGCACGAGGTGGTTACCCCTACGGTTAGAACGGGTTTCCATTTCTCTCCAAACACCTTTTGACTAAAAAGATGAGTGTGCAGAGTTTGAAATAAATCCCTACACTTTAGAGGCTGTTTTTCATCAATTAGAAACGTGTGTTTTTGCTTATAACTGCAGTGCATCAAATAGACTCCACGCTTCTCACCTATACACTCCCAACTCCCTGATCAATGTTTCCTGTTATAAAGAAGAAAACTGAAGGAGAGTAAGAACCTTTTTCTTTCTCCAAGCAGTTTTTATTCTTACTCAGTTCACCCCAAAGGACTGATGGATGATAATGAAACATGCAAGAATTTTCACTAAAGGACACAAAGTAGATTGCTGTCATTTCAGATTGCTTCACTACTATTAATCTATTCATAAAGCACTTCTGGTTTTGGAAGACTTCCTCTGATAGTCTGAGTTGAAGGGCAAGTCCTGGAGTTTCCATCAACACTGGACCTCTTCTAAACTGCACAGGTATGAGGCATTCTCCATGTGTAATGAGAGACAAACACCAAGTTACTGGCAATAAACAGCTCCATTTCTAGGGAATGTGAACATTTTTATTGCTCCTTTTGTGATACTGTTTCCTTTGACAATTTCTATCTACCAGCCTTGAGCAAGTCACCTCACCAGCAGCATCCATCGTCTGGCAGACTTCATAAGATGGGTCCACAGCCTTCAGGTTGGCTGTTTTCACTCAGTGTCCTGCTGTCTCCCCGGTCATTGCTAAGTTGCCTCTTCACATCACCTTCTGTAGAGCACCCTCACAATTCACCTGAAGTTGTTCATTGCGTTCCCCTGCCTCCCCCTCCTCCAAGCCACCCTCCTTTCTGCAATGTGAAAAATTGAGATTCACTGTAACAAAAGCATGGTTGCATGCTTCCTACACCATCCAAACAAATTACTTCATGGGGAAACTTGTATTTCAACACTGTACTTCAAGCATGTTCAGCTTTCAGTCACTTGTTTCTCACAGGAACCTTCACAGCTTCCTTTCAGTTCTGCAACCCACATCTTACAATCATGTATACAGTAAATACAGCCTAACAGCTTGGTTCCTTCATATCTTTGTGTCCCATGTCCTCTCCATGAATGATCCTCACTGCAATCAGTGAGATTACTCACTAATTAAGGAGAATTCAGTGCATGTGAGCAGAAAAAAAATACTGTATAATTAAGTGGGTTTGATTTTTAGACTTTTGGGGGGTTTCCTGCAGGACCTGAATCAACCACAATAGCCATCACAGATGTCATTGATTGTCCACACCTTGCAATACACCACAAGTATCTTTTTGAAGACAGTCACAGTCACTCAACAACAGGTAATCAGGTTACCTTTGTTTAGAATAACCAGACTGCTCTTTCACTATACAGGCCTACATACTGTTTACTGTTTTCCAGTATTTACAAAATCTGCCCCCAGCATTCCTTTGGATGCTGACCTGTTTTGAGAACAGGAAGCTGTATTAAACTTACTCTGAATTTATAAATCCTTATAATTTCCTCCCTCATCCCATTCGATTTATTAAGCGTTTAGCCTTTGCCTGATGGTTTCTGTTTTTCAGCAAAAGCTTCAAAAGATAACGACCAGTGCAAATGTGAAAACCTTGTGACATTCCAGAACTATGCAACTAATGAAGTAAGAAAACTCATCGAGCGATATATCCTTTCAGAATAATTTTTACATTTAAGAGAGGAAGGGCAGGTTAATAGAAACTATAACTTTAATGCATCAAGTCCAAACTGCATCCATAGCTCAAATCAATTTGCTGTCATGAAAATCTAAACTACATAATAATTTCCAAGAAGCAAGGCCTTCAAGACTTGTAATCTGTCTCTCCTTCATAGAAGGGACCAAGATATTAATAAAGATCTTAAGTTTTAATAACCCTTAACAGTAAACACCTTCAGGGACAGCAGAGAAATGACTAGTCAAATTCAAGACTAACACTCGTTGCTTCTTCAGATGGTATTGAAATAGCATTTACTGGCTACAGGAGATGTTTCCCTTTTGAACTGCGTGGTGAGGCACCAGATGCAGTGAGTCATTTAAAATCATACTCCAGATGAAGAGGAATTCAGAGGACTGAGGTTTGATTAATTTTGCATCAAAAGAAATGCAGATAAAAATAAGCAAAGTGCAGATCAGTAGCTTCTGTCCCTTCCCCCTCCTCCTTAGTCTGTTTTTTCCAAGGGAAATGTTAGTGTAAAGGCTGCTGTACTATCCATAACATCTACGATGTCTCAGCAGACAAGAGCAGCAAATTGGCAATACAATACATCATGCAGTATTTATGCACTATTTATGCAGCAAATTCCTGTTTTCTTCATGAAAGCTGCGTCTGTCTGATCAAATATATAGTGAGAACACATTACATCTTCTGTTTAAGTTCTACAACTGAGTGCAAGATCAGTAAGCACTTATTTTCTGCACGAAAGAGTGCAGTGACACTAACACTCCTAACTGTGTGCTTCCTAGACAAGAACAGATTCAGACTGAGGAACCTGTGAAGGCTGTCCAGAGCAAGGCTAACAGAGCCCTCAGGGGCTGTAACAGCAGGCAGGACCAGCAGGCTCTGTTAACCTGATGCAAAACATTGCCTACCAGTTCAGACCTTACTTCTAGCTATTTTATGTACCTGCAGCAGCCAGCTTCACTCTCACCTTCCCAAGTGAATCCTCTGGTAGACACTTCAAGGAATCATGTTCTGATCTCTTGATTAAATTATTCAATGCAAAGTAGAATTATTTCATAAAGGGGGAGAAGGCCATTGTAAAAGGTTATTGCTAGGTGTTTCAAATGCTCATTTCAAATGCCCTTCTCTGAAGGGACTTCTCCAAATTACTTTGGAGAAAAATTTCTAGGTCATTTCCCACATCCTTAAGTTATTTAGGCACATGGACTTCCAACTTAGATGCTGACAAGAAAGGAGACCGCTCCTCACCCCTTCAGGAGAAGCCTCAGCCTTTTTACTGTCATCTCCTACAGCCAGGCTACAAGAAGCTTCTTCAGAATCAAAGAACAGAGCTTAGCAACATGTGCCTTTTTGCTTTACAATTTGAACAGGCAACCCTTTGAGTTTTATTCCAAGGACTCAAGGTGATAGAAAAGCTGTTGACACTGAGCCAGAGACCTATGGATTACGATAGGAAGTGCTAAGCACTTCCTCAGAGCACTGTGCAAACGCTGCTTTGAACAAAGTAAGAACCATCCAGTTTCCTCTCCATTACAAATCTTGTTTCTCTGCCTTATCTCAAGAGCAGCTCAGATACAGGATGATGCACCAGTTTTTGATAGCTGCAGAAGACGGCTGGCCAGTCCTCATCCAGAGATCTGGGGGGGAATGGGAGAACTGGCTACAAAACTAGCTCGTTATAGAATATATAGAGGGACCAGTCCAAACTCTTGAGGATTTGTATCCAGCTACATTTAACTTTTTCTATCAGTAGTTGAATGCAGTTTCCATTGCTTGAATTTTGCCTCTGTGAACACTTGAGAAACATGGATGTTGCAAAGAAAGCAGCTCACGTGATGCCAATATGCAGAGTAATCCCTTCAGCAAGACAGACAGCTGAGGAATTACCAAACAAACCCGATGTCCAGGCAGGCTAGTGCCCACAGCAACAGCAGGACCCACACTATTGCTCCTTACTACCCAGAGGATATATTCTCCTGCTGTCAAGGTGGGGAGGGAGGGGACACAGAGCACATGGCTCTTCTGGCCAAACTCAGAGGCTGAATTCAATTTGCCTGTCTACCCATACCACTGTGCCACTTGTCAAAGATCCCAATTTATATACCCCGTTCTCCCTCTTCCCTTGTGGAAGACCTTAAAATGTTGAAATCAAGACACTAGATTAACAAGCAGAGTGGAATGCAGCAACTTCATCCCTTTGAGGTAGGCCTCAGTGCCTTCAGTTCCCTCCTGATGCTAGGCATCCTCTTCCTCTCAGCTTCCCCGCGCTGCAGCCTTACCATGGCACTCAGAGAGAGATGCTCAGGTAAACAGTACTGGTCCAACCTCCTGCTGCAGCAGACATAAAATTCCTGCCAACTAGAAGTGCTTATCAGGAATATGATGCTGTACGCTGCTCTGTATTGCTACAGCTTCTTAGTTTAAGTGGAGCCACCCCTAGGTCTCATGGGGCTTGTTGTGCTCTATTCCACATCTGTCTGGAAACCACTGGCTTTGTAAAAACCGTACCTGGCACTACATAACCATGGGGCAGAACAGATCAGCAGCAGACATTCCTACTGCAGTCTCAGAGCTCCATACAGTTTTATAATTTGTTAGTTACATGCAGTTTTCCATGTGATTAATTGGAACATTTTTTAAACAGCATTAAATAGGAGAAACAAGAGAAAGTTTATGGACCAAAACAATTAGGCAGAGAGATGACTTTTCTATTAATGCATCTTAGCACTACCTCTCTTTCCTTAACATTTATGTACTCGAAGAAATGACGAAGAGAATGGAAGATTTGGAAAACAGGCTAAGATACTGACGAGAATTTAAAGTGTATGCTACACTGTATATTTATACATACAAATGTGTCAGAGCTATTTTCTTAAACTGGTTCAAAGTAAAATAACTAATCCTTTTGTCTGAAGTTGAAAAGAGTATTTTGGATCCCTGCATCTATATGCCATGTGTTGTCTTGCATTGATTGCAGATAAGAAATGTTGAAAATTTTATAAACAATTTAGTAACTAGCAAAAATCCTAATTAAGCAGAACTTAACTGAAATAAGCTATGCAAAATAATAAAATGCTGTTATTTTTTGAAGTGAAACCTCCATGTTTTGACGTACTTTTAGGGTATGAATTTATTTATGGCTTTTCTGTATTTCCCTCCTCCACTCTGCTAACATTTTATGCACCCAATCTGTGTGAATATATATAGTACTAGGTATACATACAGAGATAAACAGAACCAGTGGGACAGCACTCACAGCCATTAGGTTTTACTTGGATTCTTCAAATGAGCAGACTACTGAAATCAGCTGGAAGTAAAAAATACAAATTTACACCTTTGTGTTTAAACTGTGATCAAAGTAAATGCACAGAGGGGCAAGTCTGCTGGATTATCAGGGCATCACAGTCTGAAGTTTCCAGTACTTTTTCTCTTAGCGCGTCCAGACCATCCACCCTCTCCCTGCTGTCCCTTGGTCAGTATTCGGATTTTCTAACTTTCCTGAATGCAACTAATATTTTAATTATGAAAACATTATTTGGTCAATACAGCTAGCACTCCAAAACCAAACACTAAGGAAGCCCTAGCCAGCTGGGATTTGGCACCATTCTTGCCATTATCAAGCCTTCCTCCACTTACCTCTCAAGATCCACATCTTCTACAGAAAGAAACAGCCAAGCTTTGTCCCATTAAGGTTATTTCTAACACAACATGAAACACAGCAGTGGTAATGAATCTTCATTTATATAGTTTGTTCCCAAAACCAAGAAAGGTATAATAGAAATTTTTCTTAAAAGATATCTGTAACCAGTTTTATTGTAGAAATAACACCTTTACAGCATTTACTTCTCACTGGTTTGTTCTGGCATGCTTCTAATGATGTCAGAGTCACCTGTAAAATAAAAATATATTGTTACAAAAGGACCCACAGAAGGTGCTTCCAGGAATAAGCCAAAAAGCAGGAAAATACCCCACCCATAAAAACACCACGATGATTCTAGAAAAAGAAAACAACTTAAAAGCAGTACAGAGAGCCTGTTTAGGAAAAAAGCAAGTAATTTTTACGGATTTGATAAAAAAAAATACTTGTAACTGTATTTTTCTAATCCAAATACAGTATTTTTCCAGTAATTATGTAGCTGTTACTAGCATTTACAAAGCCAGTACTAGAGCAGCAGTCTAGTGCTGGAGGACACAATGCATAGTTTTACTCTAGCGAATGTCTAGCCTCCCCTGATCACAGCAATATCAGGACAGCGAGAATATTCGCATTTCGTTTGTTACACAGCAGCAGGATTTACTTGCAGCTCCCACCCCACCCGAAAGCAAACCTAAAAGTGACATTTTGAACATTAGGTTTACAGCTACTATTTGAATACAAGCAAGCTAAATAAAGTTTTCTGAAGTAACAGTGAATTCAAACTGATGTCATTTGGGGAACATTTGGTGAAAGTTATTACAGAAATCATTAAACGCATGTGTATGTATTCTGGGCAACAAACAGAACAAGAGAGTGATTCTTCTCTTAGAACATTCTGGAAAGAGGCTGGCAAGTCACCTAATAAGCAGTCTATATAAGGAACTTGAGCAACTTTGTGGGACAAAGAGTGCCACCAAACCACAGAAATACACAAAGACTTTTACTATAATTTTCAATCCTTGATTAGCACCCATCTGCATATAAGTTATTTTTGGATATATCATTCTGGGAAGCAAAACAAGTCACAATCCTTTGGTTTCGATTAAGAACAGTCAAACAGGGCTGATGTAAACAGCACGTTGCATGAGCTCGTATCTGAGTTAATGGGTTCAGAAACAGGTCCCATAAAGTTGCTTCCTAGGTACTGAAACCTCCCTATGGACCAATAGATAGAGAAAATGCTCACAAGGTTCAGCAGTAAAAGGAGCTATGTACAAACAGAATCAGCAGTCCTTCCAGGTTCTAAGAACCTAGGACTCACAAAAGAACAGGATATTGGTCAAAGCAAATTAAGAGTTAAACCTGATGGAAAAAGGCAAAGTGTGTCATCACTCCTTCTCTTTACTTGCTCAGTGCTGCTGCTCACAGGAGAAAGGAGGAACCATGAATACATGCTCATTTGGTCCCTCTGCTGTAGGAGGGAATTACCTGGGTCGATGATGGCCAGTGTGCACACTCTGTAGTATTTTCCACATGCTGTGCCCAATTCAATGTTGTTGCCACTGTAATGGTGGACGCCAGTCTTGGCAAGCATAGCATAGTACTCAATCTCCGATTTTCTGAAATCCAAAAACTGGGTGTTACAGTACGAACAAACAATTCTGACTGACTGCAATACAGAGAGCAGCTTTAACTCATATCACACTTAAACCTTACACAGTTTTCCTTAGCACCCAAAGAAACACAGCTGTTCCTTGCCAGACAAAATCAGCCCTGTGTTGCGGCTCAGGTACCCTTACCCAGACTTATGCTGAAGGTATGTAATAACATACCTTGTTATAACCCCTCAGGTTGCTCCTATACCTCCTTATTTCTACACAGTAGAAACACGTTTTAGGTCTTGCAGACCTCTGAAAAGCTGTAGCTGTGCCAAAATGCATAAACGAAGATCAATATTAATGTTGATATGCAGTGGTCAGACACTGAACAGAGATACAGCTGCTGCTAGCTGAGAAAGAAACTGTGTATTGTAATTTAAAACAAGAAGTCCACTTATATTCCACTCTCTTCTGGCTTCCACCAGGAGAGTCTAGCGGTCAATATTGTTTTTCAAGCACTTTTGGAATCCCCACTAACACTGGGGATTGCTGCCTACTGGAACAGTCCTGCCATTTCTCAAGAGTCTAATTTCTCATTTTCACATCTGCATTTTCTTGAGTCTGTTAATATCCCTTGACAATAAAAAGGGATATTCCACAAGGGATATTCCACAAGGAAAGTGTCAGGAAGTTAGTGAAGATTTCATTCTCAAAAAAGCAACTCTCTCACCAGGAACCCTAATTTATAACTAACTTGGACAGCAGATTTTGTATGCTTCAAATATTTTAAATCAATTACCAGTTTTCCTAGCTGTAAAATTATTTTCCAATACACTACTTTGAAAAAGCAGAGTAATTCAGCCCCAGTACACTCTCAGTGAATGCTAACAGTGTGAAAAGCTTCCTGTACTAGCTTCTCTAGTATGAACTCCTTGGAAGAGAAACAAAAAAAAAAACAACAACCCACTGGGAAGCATTTCAACATATCCAGACCTGAAATCATTACATACCAAACCACCCATTACTTTTATTTCACATCACTCTGGAACATGCCCATGAAGTCCTCTGCATTACCTCACTGCAGCAATTAGCACACACTGCATTTGTACGAAGAACTTGTCTCAGAGAGAACTGTTTTTCCAAATGTCTGCTCACCTCAAAGCAGGACAGTTGTTGGCGAGGATGACCAACTTGGCTTTGCCCTGCCGGATCATCTTCAGAGTCTGTTTGTACCCAAGAACGTATTTGCCACTTTTCATAACCAGCTGAAGCCTTGAGTTTATGGACTCCAGGGACTTTTTCTGGACAAGATGTAGAATAGCATTACTGTGTGTTACTTTGCATTTTTCAAAATCATGGAGAACATAAGAAAACAAAGACATTTCAAATACAAGCAGAACTGAAATACAGAATAAGAAAGGCCACACAACCCTCTGAGTGTAAGAAAGTTTGTTGATAAGAGGTTGCTGACACTGTCTTCCCAGTTTCAGAAAGTTTTCTCTTACCTAGGTATCTTACAATAAGAAAATACATCTCAAAGCACTGCTGCTGCCTATGCAAGTCAATGACATCTGTGTGTACCTGACAGGTCCTCATCAAGCTCAGCTACTCAACTCCCAAGTAAATACGAAGTCTTGCAAGTAAATACTTGCAAATCTAAGTCAAGTTTGGAGTCTGTCTCTCCCTAGGGTGCACAGTGGCAGCGTGATACTGGGCAGCAGAAAAAAGCAATCCCGTGCTGAAGCTCCCACAGGTAAGGAAAGGCATTTGCAAAGACGAGCACGGCCCCTTTTAACACAAAACACAGACTTGTTAGAGCCACATTAAGAGAAAGGCCAGAACATGGCAGGAAACGCAGAAACTGAGCTCCACCCGCACTAAGAACTGCGCACCAGTTTCCCATTCCTCCATTCAGCTCAGGGCCTTGTGAGCTGCCCGGGAGGGAACACGGACACGGGACCCGGCGGGAGGGGGCCGGGGAGCGCGGCCTGCGTCAGGATGGCACGGCCCGAGCTCTGAGGCCCCTCCACCCCGGCACCCCCGGTCCCCAACCCAGACGTGCCGGGCTCCGTTCCCCCTCACCGGGGCGCGGCCCGTTCCGTCGGGCCGCCGCCACGTGCACCCGGCGCGGTCTCGCTCCCACTCACCGTCTTCTTCGCGGCCACCATGGTGCTGCCTGGCGCGGGGTCCGGCGGTACCTGGAACACAGTGGGATGGAGGGGAGCGGTCAGCACCTGGCAGCGCCCCGGCCGCGCCCCGCGCCCCCCGCCCGGCCCCGCTCACCGCAGACGCGCCACCAAGATGGCTGGGCCGGCAGAAAGGGCCGGTCCCGCCGCGCACCGCGCGAATACCCGCGGCAGCTCTCGCGAGAGCCGCGCGCACGCTCCCCGCCCCGCCCTTCGGCCGCCAACGCGCCCCAACCCCGGCGGGCGGGAATGGGCAGGGCCTGGTGGAAAGGGCGGGGCCATGAGGGGCGGGTGGGGCGGGGCCTGTCTGGGGGCGGGGCCGGCTCCTGTGGGCGCGCGCGGGTCTGGGTCCGGCCCCTTCCCTTCCCCATCCGCGCCCCCTCCCGTTCCACAGAGCGGCTCCAAGGGCCCCTTTACAGTCACAGCCTCGTGGGAGCTTCGGACGCTGATGAGGGAAGCCCCTCGCAGGGAGAGTCTCAGGGGCCCGAGCTTTCCATCATAGAATCACGGAGTCATAGAATGGCCTGGGTTGGAGGGGACCTCAAAGATCATCTCGTTCCAACTCCTCTGCCATGGGCAGGGACACCTTGTACTAGACAAAGTTGTTCAGAGCTCCACCCAGCCTGGGCTTGAGCACTTCCAGGAATGGAACATCCACAGCTGCTCTGGATGCACCTATTCGAAAGGTTCCTATTCAAAAAGGTGCTTGTTTGGCCCTTTCAGGGAATATATTTAAAGGCACACTCCTTCAGAACTGTGTGCAGTGTTATGCAGCTTGTTAGCTCACCTGGATGTTGGCCTACAGAGCGCACAGTCAGGCATCACAGAGCTGCATCCTGCCAGCCTAGCCTGTGCAAACTCTTGAAAATATTTTCAGTAGTATCTTGCCATTTGAGTACGATAACTAACTTTCAACTAGCCTGTAGAAACAGATAATTAGCACATCCTACAGTACAATATTTTAACAGGAAATCGAGGCAAGTTGTGGAGCAAAGATTTCTCTAAAGACTACACAAGTCTGAAAATGAAAAAGTCAGAACAGGAACACAACCTGTTCCAGTGCCTCACCACCCTCACAGTAAAGAGCTTCCTCCCAATATCTGGTTTAATCCTATTCTCCTTCTGTTTGAAGCCATTCACCCTCGTTCTGCCACTTGTAAAAAGTCCCTCTCCATCTCTCTTGTGGGCTCCCTTCAGGCACTGGAAGGCCATAATTAGGTCACCCCTAGGCCTTCTCTTCTCCAGGCTGAACAATCCCAATTCTCATAGGAGAGGTGCTCAATTCCTCTAATCACCTTGGTGGCCTCCTCTGGACTTGCTCCAAAATGTCACTGTCCATCCTGTGCTGGATGCAGTACTCCAGGTGGAGTCTCATGGGAACAGAGTAGACAGTCCCCTTGGGGACTGTCACTTCTGATAGAGAGTTGATGTGGAAACTTATGGGAAGGAGAAAATAAATCTCTTGGTTATCACAAGGCTCAGGGGACACACGTGGTGGTCTGACTCCATGTCCCTGCTGTAAGCACTGAGCATTGCCTTGGTAAAGCACCACTGCCTGCCTTCTGCCAGGCCTGGCAGCCCCTGCCTGCCTCTAGTTCTGCAGTAATCAGCAGCCTGTCCCGATGGGATACACCCCTGGGCTGCACAGTCACGTGGGTTTCAAGCATGGCAAGCCACTAAGCTCGGGTTCAGCACTGGGCACCCTCAGTGTACCTCCGGGGTTTGCCAGGCCGATGGGTCTGCTCTCCCACCAACTGTGCGGTGTTCTTTTCCCACACTGAGCAGCTCAGTCCTTGGCTGTGCTGGAGTCACAGTGCAGGGAAACCTCCTCTTGCCCCTGTGCCCTCTGGAAACCACCAGCTTGAAAACTGTCTGGTTGAGCACAGACATGCTGGCTGTGAACATGGCCGTTACATGAGGTTCCCCTTTTTGATCTGAGGACAATTGTAGTCGATCCCACAGTGCTGTCCAGCCTGGCTGGACAGAGAGGCACAGAGAGCACGAGCTCAAATGTCATTGCAGGGATGAGCAGTGTGGGTCTTCAGGGTGAGAGTTTCGGGGATTTCCTGTGATATCCCCAAAAGGAGGCCTGGGGATCCACCCACAGGACAGCAAGCCTGCTGCTGATGTGACTTCGTGCTCTGAAGACACACCACACCAGAAAGGCACCCCGGCGTATACATTTTCTCATGAAATTACATAGCAGAAGAGCTTTTCTAGACTCGCCTGGGTTAGCACAAGCACGGGAGAGTGCTGTGCTTGTTGGCTTTAGCAAGTTTGATGCCTTTGCTGATACAGGATATGTAACAAAAAACTAAAAAGCCAAGCCCAAACGTTATATTCAGTCACTCTAATATGCTTATATTAATAGACCTTATTTCAAATAAGGCAAATCATTCATTGCAATATACTGTTGTGCTTTTCTACTTCATGCTTACCTCCATGCTAACTTTTTTCTGGTCTATGAGCACACACCTTACCAAAATATTTCCAACAGGATAACCTCACTGACAGGCAGCCTTTGGTCAAAATGCAAACCCTCATCCCAACCATTTAGGTTTTGACAGATCAGTTTAAGCACCTAGATTAATATCTAAGCTATTTATGCTGAGATAAAGATGAGATAAAGCTAGGTTGGAAAAAATGTCACCAAACTTCGGTGGCGCTTAAATACCCCAGGTAAAACTCAGACATTGGTCCATCTCTAATGATAAAGTTCTCTGGGAATAATTTCTATATTAAGCACATAAATGATATATGTAGTATATAAATAGTACTGTAATAATGTTACGTTTTGATGTGTCTCTACAGTCTAATTTCTCTTACTGAAACAAAATAATTTCCATCCCTTTAGAGAGCATAATTAAATAAATTTTGAAGTATGCTTCAAACTTTTCTTTGGCAGCTGAAAACTCCTTTCTATGGCTCTTTCTTTTCTGTTCCTCTTCATCCCTGTGCTCCAGCACTCAGCTGCATTGCTGTTATTCCCACTGTCAAACTGTGACTTTGCTTTTAATTCTTTATACTTTTACCCGGTTGGTTGTGGTCTGGTGAAACATTAACCTTTTTTTGCCTGTTGAAATTACTGGCAAGGGAATATTAAGTTCTGTGGGCTTCATGAAGTCCTCGGTGCCATTCCTTTCGACTATTCCATGTTTTATGATACCTTGCAAGATGTGGGAGTCATGCAGGGCTCCGGGAGAGGGAGCTGTTTCCCAGGGTACCCTTGCAACCTTTGCTCAGATTAAGAGAGAAGGCAGTACTTTCCTTAGCACTTTATATAACTAGTTCTTTCCAGTGATGTGCTTTTTAAAAAACTCTGCATTTCCAAAAGAAATTTCTAACAGACACTTTGGTCACTGGACCCCAAATTCTGTCCCTAAATCTGGGTGAAAAAAGGATTGGCAGAGGGGGTGAGAATACACGCAGGGATGGGCACTATTGTCTCTCATCCTCAAAATCTCCCTTCTGTGGCTGTGAAGGCCTTTCCTGGGGGTCTGTGGTCCATAAAATGTCCTTTATAAAGGCAAAGGGCAAGTCCAAGTCAGATGAAAACAACACTAGAAGAAAAAAAAGGCTTTGGCTCCACCAAAATTCCTTAAAACAGTATTATACTGACACTTTTTTGTTAAAAATCAACAGCTGGGAGCAGATGGGCATTGACAGTGCAGCTATTTGAGAAGCAAAAAAGGGGGAAAGCACGTCAGGCAGCGTTTGGTACCCAGGCACCCTCAGCAAGGAATGCAGAGCTCCCCTCTACAATGAGGCCGTGATACATCAGAAATAGAAGAAAGGGAGGGAAGAAGTAGACAATGTCTCTATCTACAACAAACAAGTCTGTCCTAGTTAGGACAACTGAGACCAGTTCATCAGGGTATGGGTGTAACCCAAAACTGTGTATTCTATAGCCTTCCATGCCATTTCCCAGAAACTGTTATCAATGAACCATTTACACCATCTGCCCATAGAGCCTGACTCCTCAGGCTATAAACTAGGTGTTAAGAGGCCTGTGAGATAGGAGGATGCTCCTGTCCTCACACCCTTTGTGGAACTCCCCGCCCTGAGGGAAGTGCTGAGCATTCCTGCCTGAACTGCAGGATATATAATCTTGGAGTCTTGGAACATTTTTAACCACTCTGTGGGATCCAGAGAAGGACTGCGGCTCATCGCTCTCAAACAGACTTGGACCACCACCCTATACTGGACTCCAATCACCACTTTGACCAGACTGCAACAGCTCTTCCCCCAGCATCTCACTGCAATCACCACTTTTGACTAGACTGCAACAGCTCTCCCACCAGCAGGTTCTTCCCCTCTCCCTTTACTTTGGACTCAAGCGGGGCCCAAGGAACACCACGTTGTTCATGCCCCAGGGTACTGGGTTATACATTTGGGTTTTGTGGGTTAAGACCAATTGTTTGTTTGTATGATTGTACTTACTGTATTATTTTAGTAAATTGTTATTCTGACTTATAATCTCTCCTTTGAGTTGAGTTCATTTCCCCTGCTGGTTAACTCTTAAACCAGCACATTTTTGGCCGCCCAACGTGGGGCAGAGAGAGAGAAGTCAGAATCACAATTTCACTTTAAGCATTTGTCTATTTGGATATAGAAACTCCCTGATCACCATGTTGTTTGATGCAGTCACATGGATGTTGTATTTGAGCCTGTTCATATTTCCACAGATGGGGAACTATTTGCCTGTTTTGATGCTCTCTTTAAGACCAGGGAGAGGGATCCAAATTGCTTTATTAGTATATTATGTTTATGTCATTCTAACATCAGAAGCAATGAGTTTCATTGTAAATGTGTATTCAGTCCTGTTTGCCTGTCCTGGTTTGGGTTGCTACCTCTGGGGCTTCATTAAAAATCGTACCCAGCCCTTTGGGGGAACAGGGGGGGATGGTTGTTTCCAGCCTCTCACCTCCTTCTTCCCCTTCAGACCTGCTACAACAGTTTTTGAAAATATTGAGTTCCCTTTTGATGTTAAGGACAGTATAATGTTATTGTTAGTGTTGCTCTGTCTGCTCTGTACTGTGTACACCATGTTTAGGGTCAGAACAGGGCCTTCTAGGGAGGTTGTCTGGACACCTGCCCTGGGAGCAGATAATGCTGAGTGGCACGGGAAGTGGGAGGACATCAGCCAGTATTTGGAGAAGTTTTCTCCTCCAATGATCTGGAAATTCACCCCTGAACAACTGCAGGATCCTGTTAGCATGATAAGACTGGTGAAGGAAAAATGCTCTGGCAGCTCCAGAGATGGCCAGCTCACAGCAACCTGCTGGGCCCTGGCCACTGCCTACCGGACACTACTTGACATGGTACAGCACTGTCAGGGGGAGGAGAGAAGGACCAAATCCGCAGGCACCACGTCCACCCAAACCACAGCTGAGTCAGAGGGAGAAAGAAATAAACCAACCATCTCCGTGTCCACACAAACCATCGAGGAGCCAGAAGAACAACCAAAACCAATAGCAGTCGCCCCTGTCCAGAAAAGGAAATCAAAGACTAAATCAGTCCGTATAGCAAATGATGACGAAGAGGCAGGACCTTCACATCCACTGGAGGAGACAGAGCCAGAAATAATCACTCGGTCCCTATCCCTGGGTGAGCTACGCGAGCTCCGGAGAGAGTTCACACGACAGGCGAACGAGTCCATTCTGACCTGGCTGCTCCGAATCTGGGATGCCGCAGCTAACGATACAATCCTAGATGGGAGTGAAGCCAGACAGCTGGGGTCCCTGTCTCGAGATGTAGTCATTGATCAGGGGATTGGAAGGAGGCAGGAAACTCTCAGCCTCTGGCGGCGACTGTTGTGCAGTGTGAGGGAGAGATACCTTTGCAAGGAGGACCTCCACGTACAGCAAGGACAGTGGAACACGATGGAACAAGGTATCCGGTGCTTAAGGGAGTTAGCTGTACTGGAGATAATCTTTTCAGACGATGAAAGATTCCCTAAAAGTCCAGATGGCGTACAGTGCACCTCCCAGATGTGGTTAAAGTTTGCACGACTCGGGCCAGAAATGTATTCCCGCTACTTAGCAACGCTGCAATGGAGGGAGGGAGAGGACAAGGTGGGAGCATTGGTTAGTAAACTCAGGATGTATGAAGACACTGTCACCGCCCCATTACGAGCCCACGTCTCATCTGTGGAAACCAAACTGGCTGAACACGTCAGAAGCCTGGAAGAGAAAATTGAAGAGGGACACCAGAAGCTAAGAGAGGAAATTAAGGAAGGGATCTTCCATATCTCACCAGGACAAACAAGAGTCTCTGCTATTAGGAGCCAGCGTCCCCCAGCTAAGGAGAGAAGGTACACTCCACGTGGCGATCTATGGTTTTACCTCCGTGAGCACGGAGAAGATATGAGGAAGTGGGATGGGAAACCCACCCCTTCCTTAGCAGCCCGGGTACATGAACTGAAAAGAGGAACAAGTACCACAAGGAACTCTTCAAGGGTAAACGTTGCTCCAGTCTCTCGTGGGCAAGACTCCAGACGGTACAGGAATGATGATACGTCTGATCCTCTTGAAGGGACCTCCAGGTCATACCCACAAGAAGAGCACAATGAGTACCATGACCAGGACTAGGGGTGCCCTGCCTCTAGCCAGGTAGAGGAGAGGGACAATCGAGTCTATTGGACAGTGTGGATTCGGTGGCCTGGCACATCAGAGCCACAAAGGTATAAGGCCTTAGTGGACACCGGCGCACAATGCACTTTAATGCCATCAAGATACGTAGGGGCAGAATCCATCTCCATTTCTGGGGTGACAGGGGGATCCCAACAGCTGACTGTACTGGAAGCTGAAGTGAGCCTGACTGGGAAGGAATGGCACAGACACCCCATCGTGACTGGCCCAGAGGCCCCGTGCATCCTTGGCATAGATTACCTGAGGAGTGGGTATTTCAAAGACCCAAAAGGACTTCGTTGGGCTTTTGGCATAGCTGCTGTGGAGACGGAGGAAATTAGACAGTTGAACACCTTGCCTGGTCTCTCAGAGGACCCCTCTGCTGTGGGACTGCTGAAGGTTGAAGAACAATTGGTACCGATAGCCACAGCAACAGTGCACCGTCGGCAATACCGCACCGACCGAGACTCTGTGACCCCTATACATAAGATGATCCGTGAACTGGAGACCCAGGGGGTGGTCAGCAAGACTCGCTCACCCTTTAATAGCCCTATATGGCCAGTGCGTAAGTCCAGCGGAGAGTGGAGGCTGACGGTGGATTACCGTGGACTCAATGAAGTCACACCACCCCTGAGTGCTGCTGTGCCGGACATGCTGGAGCTCCAGTATGAGCTGGAGTCCAAGGAAGCCAAGTGGTATGCCACCATTGACATTGCCAATGCCTTTTTCTCCATTCCTTTGGCAGCGGAGTGCAGGCCACAATTTGCTTTCACTTGGAGAGGTGTGCAGTACACCTGGAATCGACTGCCTCAGGGGTGGAAACACAGTCCCAGCATTTGCCATGGACTGATCCAGACTGCACTGGAAAAGGGTGAGGCTCCAGAGCACCTACAGTACATTGACGACATCATTGTATGGGGGAACACGGCGGGCGAAGTCTTCGAGAAAGGAGAGAAGATAATCCAGATTCTCCTAAGAGCCGGTTTTGCCATTAAACGGAGTAAGGTCAAGGGACCTGCTCAGGAAATTCAGTTCCTAGGAGTGAAGTGGCAAGATGGACGCCGCCTAATTCCCATGGAGGTGATTAACAAAATAGCAGCCATGTCCCCACCAACCAGCAAGAAGGAAACACAGGCTTTCCTAGGCGCTGTGGGCTTTTGGAGGATGCATATCCCCGAGTATAGTCAGATTGTAAGCCCTCTCTACCTTGTGACACGGAAGAAAAATGATTTCCAGTGGGGCCCCGAACAACAACAAGCCTTTGAACAAATTAAACAGGAGATTGCCCATGCGGTAGCCCTTGGGCCAGTAAGGACAGGACAGGACGTGAAGAACGTGCTCTACACCGCAGCCGGGGAGAATGGCCCTTCTTGGAGCCTCTGGCAGAAAGTGCCTGGGGAGACCCGAGGACGACCGCTGGGATTCTGGAGTCGGGGATACAAAGGATCTGAAGCCAGCTATACACCAACTGAGAAAGAGATCCTGGCTGCCTATGAAGGAGTTCGAGCTGCCTCAGAAGTAATCGGCACCGAAGCGCAGCTCCTCCTGGCACCCCGACTACCAGTGCTGGGCTGGATGTTCAAGGGAAGAGTTCCTTCCACACATCACGCCACCGATGCCACGTGGAGTAAGTGGATCGCTCTGATCACGCAGCGAACCCGGATAGGGAACCCTAATCGCCCTGGGATTCTGGAAATTATCACCAATTGGCCCGAAGGTGAGAGTTTCGGACTATCCTCTGAAGAAGAGGAGGAGAAGGTGACACGGGCTGAGGAGGCCCCACCATATGACAAGCTACCAGCAGATGAAAGGCGATATGTGCTCTTCACGGATGGCTCCTGCCGCATTGTAGGGACAAACCGAAAATGGAAGGCAGCTGTATGGAGTCCCACACGGCGAGTTGCAGAAGCGACCGAAGGACAAGGTGGGTCAAGTCAGTTTGCAGAGCTTAAAGCCGTTCAGTTGGCTTTGGATATAGCTGAACGAGAGAAGTGGCCAAGACTCTATCTCTACACCGACTCATGGATGGTGGCCAATGCTCTGTGGGGATGGCTGGAGCGATGGAAAAAGGCCAACTGGCAGCGCCAAGGGAAACCCATCTGGGCGGCGGAGATGTGGCAGGACATCGCTGGCCGGGTAGAGAAGCTGAGTGTGAAGGTCCGTCACGTAGACGCTCATGTAGGCAAGAAACGGGCTAATGAGGAGCATCGTAACAACGAGCAGGCGGACCGAGCTGCCAGGATTAAAGTCTCTCAGGTAGATCTGGATTGGCAGCACAAAGGAGAATTATTTCTGGCTCGATGGGCCCATGACGCCTCTGGTCACCAGGGGAGAGATGCAACATACAGATGGGCTCGTGACCGAGGGGTGGACTTAACCAAGGACATTGTCTCACAGGTCATCCATGACTGCGAGACGTGTGCTGCCATCAAGCAGGCCAAGCGGGTGAAGCCTCTATGGTATGGTGGACGGTGGTCAAAGTACAGGTATGGGGAAGCCTGGCAAGTTGACTACATCACGCTCCCCAAAACCCGCCAAGGCAAGCACTACGTACTGACCATGGTAGAAGGAAGTACTGGATGGTTGGAGACATACCCCGTGCCTCATGCCACTGCCCGGAATACCATCCTGGGCCTTGAAAAACAAGTCCTGTGGCGACACGGCACCCCAGAGAGAATTGAGTCTGATAATGGGACCCATTTCAAGAATGGCCTCGTAGACACCTGGGCCAAAGAGCACGGCATTGAGTGGGTGTATCATATCCCCTACCATGCACCAGCTGCTGGAAAAGTTGAGCGGTGCAACGGACTGCTGAAAACCACCCTGAAGGCACTGTGTGGGGAGACTCTCAAACACTGGGAGCTGCATTTAGCAAAGGCCACCTGGTTGGTCAACACCCGAGGCTCCATCAATCGAGCTGGCCCTGCCCAATCAGAACTTTTGCATACTGTAGATGGAGATAAAGTCCCCGTGGTACATATGAGAGGAATGTTAGGGAAGACTGTATGGATTAGTCCCACCTCAAGCAAAGGCAAACCCATCCGAGGGATTGTTTTTGCTCAAGGACCTGGTTCCACCTGGTGGGTAATGCAAAAAGATGGGGAGACACGTTGTGTACCACAAGGGGACCTAATTTTGAGTGAGAATGGTCTGTAATGTTTCATTGTATATATATATATATATATATATGTATATAGTTTTAAAGGGATATAGTTTTTTAAAGGGGGTTAATTTGGGCATGACATGGATGGCATAGAATAAGGGGTGGATAATGTCCTAGTTAGGACAACTGAGACCAGTTCATCAGGGTATGGGTGTAACCCAAAACTGTGTATTCTATAGCCTTCCATGCCATTTCCCAGAAACTGTTATCAATGAACCATTTACACCATCTGCCCATAGAGCCTGACTCCTCAGGCTATAAACTAGGTGTTAAGAGGCCTGTGAGATAGGAGGATGCTCCTGTCCTCACACCCTTTGTGGAACTCCCCGCCCTGAGGGAAGCACTGAGCATTTCTGCCTGAACTGCAGGATATATAATCTTGGAGTCTTGGAACATTTTTAACCACTCTGTGGGATCCAGAGAAGGACTGCGGCTCATCGCTCTCAAACAGACGTGGACCACCACCCTATACTGGACTCCAATCACCACTTTGACCAGACTGCAACAGCTCTCCCCCCAGCATCTCACTGCAATCACCACTTTTGACTAGACTGCAACAGCTCTCCCACCAGCAGGTTCTTCCCCTCTCCCTTTACTTTGGACTCAAGCGGGGCCCAAGGAACACCACGTTGTTCATGCCCCAGGGTACTGGGTTATACATTTGGGTTTTGTGGGTTAAGACCAATTGTTTGTTTGTATGATTGTACTTACTGTATTATTTTAGTAAATTGTTATTCTGATTTATAATCTCTCCTTTGAGTTGAGTTCATTTCCCCTGCTGGTTAACTCTTAAACCAGCACAAAGTCTCACGATGGAAAGATCCAGGGAGCAGCTGGAAACCTCAGGAAAACCAGCGTTACTTCTCCCAGCACTAAGAGCAGACACTGTGGTCTCATCCAGCCCTCCTGCCTGTCCCACCATGCTCAGCCAGGGAGATTTTCTCTGGTGGAGTCAGGTATTACTCCGGCCGAGGGGCTCTGCAGGCTGGTGCTCAGTTTGTCAGTGAAGATGAGCATGCAGGGAATGGAGAGTACTTAGGGAAAGTGAAGCCACTCCTCCTCCCCTACTGCTTCTCCCACCCTGGCCTTAGTCTGTGCTTACCTAGTAAGAGAGCAGGAACAGGGTTTCCAGTGGAGAGGGAGATAACTTAATTCAATCTGGAGAGCAGTGGTGTATAGTTAACTGAGAGAAAAGGCTGGAAAGGAAAAAGAGAAAAGGAGAATGAGAAAAAATCATTCTGAAGTCTGAAAAATGAGCAGTACACAGGCACCCTATGGCACAGGCTGGGATGGATCATTCTGTTAAATTCTCTGAACTTCTGAGATCTTCATAAAGCTGAAGTGGCAGCACTGCTGACCTTGTGAGAAAATGGGGATCACTCTGACAGCCAGAGATGTAGAGGAACATCTGAAGCTGTACCCCTGCTTATCCCCCTTCCCTGAGCATCAGCAGACAACGGGTAGAGCTCCTTGACAGAGCTGCCAGGTCCCTGAAGCAGTAAGAGGTACTGACCCATTGCCAGCAAAGTTCAAGGAAATGTTGTGTGATGTGACAGTGGAGGGGGGGGCTTTTGATCTGCTAAAGCTGCTGAAAGGGGGACAACAGATCTACAGCTGCCCTTCAGGTGCCAGAAGTCACATGCTAACCCTGAAAGATGAGGTTCAATTCAAAAAAGAAGACCGATCTTTTGAAAAGCTAGGCCTACATCTTTATTTTACCAAAATGAATAGAACATACTATTTTGATAGGATTAAATATGCAAAAACACAATCCTGCTTTTTCTTAGATTTATAGTCTGGTCAAGTCTCTGCACATTATGCAACCACGTTGTGTGAACACCTGCAGCCATTATTTTTTACTTTTGCACATCAGGGCTATTAAAGGTGACAGACTGTGTTCTCTGATAATCATCACATTTACAGTGAATGCAAACATGTTCATCCGGTTTTCACACGGTCATGCACCGAACTATCCCCTGTATTGTCAGGCAGACAAATGCAGCTTATTTCAGACTGCTGGGAATTTGAAATCCCAGTAAGGCACAGGTCCACCGCATCTGTATGCAAACCTCTCCTTGGCCACCCTTGCATCACCTTTAACATGAGAAAGGAAGGAAGGAAAGAAAGGAGTTAAGTAGGAAAATGGGTCAAGTGCTGAAAGGCTATCTCATTAGGGAACAGGGAAAATCTTGAGGTTAAATACAGTCTGTTGTGAATACCTGGATATCTGCACAACTTGGGTAGATTTTCAGCCAGTGAAAGCATGCTTAGAAGTGTGTGTATGCACATACATAAACATATACATATATAAACACATACATTTGGATACCTAGATGTGTAGCCAGCTTAAATACAGTGCCTGTACAACAAGATACTGCATTTTCTAAGAGCCATATTGTGCAGAAATTCATAGGTGTGGATATCTAAACATAGCAACTAGTTTGATAAGAAAATCTTCAGTTTGCCTCCTTTCCAGGAAGTTACAAGGTGTGTCCTAGGAAGTAAGTTTCAAGGTCATTGCATCCCATGCGAAACAAAACAGCCATTTCAGAGGGCAGTTCTTAGCATCACAGAAAAGCCTTCAATGGAGCTACACAAATTTGGATCAGTGGAACATTTGGCCTGAATTATCTGACACGATAAACATTTTAGAATACTTTATTGCCTGGTTAGGTGCTGGTCTTTCTGTACAGAATAGCCAGAGAGCTGAGAAAAGAAATCACAAAGAAGAAAACTCATGATTAAGATAATGTTATGAAAAATCACTGTGATTTGGGAAGTCCCAGGATTTGGGACTACCAGAAAATAGATAATAAATTTAATAGCTGCAGCAGGAATAGTACTCGAAATTTTTAATAGCTAGTGAGCCTGCAATGAGTGCAACAAGTTTGATCATGGAGTACTGGTCTGGGGAACTTGAAAATTGCCAGGGCCTTGGAAATTTGCTTTTAGAAGTGTACTGCTGCTTGTATATAAGAGGTCATAGGTATTCGATGCTTTACTGCTGGAGAAACAGCTATCCCTGAACACTCACAGTTTACATTTAATTTTAATTTCCCAATTTATATTCCTGACTAAAATAGTTTTCCTTTGTAAAAAAATAACTAATTTGAGATGATTGTTTAGTTTATTTGCTGTTAAATGGGGTTTTTTTTAGCTACTTTTGTACTGTCTTCATTTGGGGCAGTACCAGGGTGGTTCAGATTAGAGAAGGCAGGGAGTCTGTGGAGAGGTGCCTTGCTCAGGAAAATAGATGGGAAGGCTCCCAAGGATTTTCATCTCCCAACATCATACTGCAGCCACTGGATCACTTGCAGTAGTTTCTTTGGGACTCTGTACAAGCTCTGTACAATCTTGTGCTCCCAAAAGGTAGGACAGTGGCACAGAGGCAGCTGCAGAGCAGCATGTAGTTATCCTGCAGGAATGTGTTTGTGATGAATACTCTGCAGAGGGCACACATTGTCCAAGCCTGTCCTGGTATGTAGCAAAACAGCTGATACACTGAGGTGTAGCCTTGTCCTGCCACAGCCCCACCTATATCAGCTCCAGCACTGGCTCTGTTGGACTCTTCCTGCTGAAAACGTGCAACTTTTCCTTCACTCATGGGAGGAGGAAAGAAGACCATGGCATCGTTATTTAGTGATTCTGGGAGTCACCTCCCAAATGGTCCTTGGGTTTTCATTCCTATTTCTGTATCTCGTCCAAGGCCTGTTTAAGGAACGTGAAGTACAGACCCACCCTGGTCCCCTCGGTGAGCCTGTGGCTGCCAATACATGCCCACACGTGTTCCCTCTGGCCTCGTAAATCTTGGATGCCTTTCTCCGCTATTTAAGTTAGATGGATAGTAGGTGCACTCTGCACAGCTTACCCTTTGGCTAGGACACGGAGGGAAGCAGGTACAAAGCTCCTCAAGCAAGAGTAGGAATTGAATGTAGCTTTCCCTTTTTATTTCCCTCAGTCTCCAGTGCTCAATGAGTCTGTCCGGGTGGCCCATCCTCCTTGCTTTATTCTCTGAAAGATCATAGAAGAAAAGTGGGAAATCAGATATGTTTGCCATCCCTCCCTTTCGTATGTGCTGTCTCCAGGCAGCTTCCTCAGCTGTCAGTACTCCTTCAAGTCACAGACACTTCTACTTTCCTACCTGTGGTAGCAGAGCAGTGGGGTGCCTGGGTGTCTTCATTTGTGCTGTGCAGGGAACCCACATGTGCTGTATAGGGAACTCATTCCCACCAAAGCACACTCAGGATTTTACACCAGCAGCATGAATATTAAATATTTCTGAAACTAATTTTTAAGTTGCTAAGCCCTTTGTTGCACTTCTGCTTTTGCCCTTAAATGCCCTTAAATACTTTGCTGATGCTAAAGTTACCAGCATTTCACCACCAAGTGTCTGATTAAAATCTTATGTATAGCCATGAAGAAATCCATATAGCCTACAGGGTTCTTTCTGTTATTTTTAAAAAGGGTCCTAAAAATTAACTTAAACAGAGGAAGTAGAAGTTACTGCAGAAGTTATTGGAGTAATTGCTACTGCTCCATCTTGGCTGTGGGACATTGCACACTCTGGACAAATGTCCAAAGACAATATGGTTTGTCTGGACAAGTTTCTGGATGGATAAAAAATGTTCATTTAGAAGAATGGGTGATTACTCTAAATTTGAAGGACATAATGAAACATGTCTTGGGTGCAATAATTGCTTATGCAAGAAAATGTGTGGCAAACATTCTTCATTCTTACTCTCTGGAAACTTTTCAGGCCACCTGGACTTTCCTGGACATCTGCTGATTTGCCTACATGCAAGTATAAAAATCATGTTTTCTTTATTTTATCTTTAAGGCTCATGGTAAGGATGTTGCAGGTAGCTGCTGAATCTAGAGGAATCTCCAGCCCAGGGGTTCTTTCTTGCCTTCCAGTTGCCGAGACCCCAGAGGTCTCCCTCTCCCGTACCACGAATGCATCCACTTCTGTTCCCGTTTGTAGGGAGGGCCGGTGGGGACGCTGAGGTCCCTGTGTGTGTACGAGCACACACCCCCGGCACGTCTCTACCACATACACCTTAAGTGCAGATAACCCAGTCCTGCTGCTCCTCTCTGCTGGTCCGGATTGGGGTTCCCTACAGAAACCCCACACCCTCTGTGTCAGGTTCATAAGCTCGGCCACAGTCATGGCCCCCCAAACATCAGCATGGCCTTCAAATCCGTCTGATATCCCCCTCCAGACCTGGACCCTCTTACCCGGAATTATGGGTCTCCTCGATACCAACCTGGGTCGAAGCTTGCTCGTGAGGTTTACGTACACAGCCCCAGGGTTAAACTCACGGGGCACACGGACCTGCAGTCCCCCCTCCTCGGCTGCTGCCACTCACACCTTGGGGCACCCGCACACAGCGCTGAAATCCGCCCCCGGGGCAGGGACGACCGCGGCGGTGGCCCGGGCTGAACCGCGGGGGTGTGTTTTAAGGCTCCGTCGCCGGGGCCGCCCCCCGGCTCCGTCGGTCGATGATGCCCGACTCCCCTCCAGCCGCTCCTCACTCGCCCCGGTCCCGTCGGGAGCGGCTGCAGCGCCGCCCGCCCCGCCATGGGCTGCTCCAGCAGCGCCCGCAGCCGCCCCCAGGAGCCGCCGCCGCCGCCGCGGGGTGAGCCGGGCCGGGGAGAGCCGGGCCGGGGTGAGCCGGGCCGGGGAGAGCCGGGCCGGGGAGAGCCGGGCCGGGGAGAGCCGGGCCGGGGGGTGCAGGCGGGTGCTGAGGGTGGGAGGCCACGGTGCTCTCAGCCGCGGGGTGGTCCCGTCCCGTCCCGTCCCGTCCAGCCGCGGGTGCGCGACCCGCAGAAACCTCGTGGGGCAGGAGCCCGTCGGGCTTCTCCCGGCTTTCAATTCTGCCTGAGCTGTGGATGGAACTGCGCTCCGTGAGCGATGCTTCGAAACTGCTGTTTCTTGTGAATGAATGCCTAAGTCCCCTTCCGCTCCTTTCCGCCAGCTTGTTTGTTTGTTTGTTTTTTAATTTCCAGACAGGTCCTGCTGTTGGCCGTTTCGTGTAGTACCTATTCAACCCAGTGCCTTCCCCCCCCCCCCCCTTTAAAAGAATAGCGAACTAGCAATACCTGACCCCACTATCCTTCCTGTTTTTTGACAAAATCCACCCCTGACACCGTTTGCAGCACCGGCAATACTCCTGTGGTTTTGACTGGCTCAAGTCACAGCAGACTAATTTTGTGTGCAAGGTGTATTTGTAGAATGTTGCATAAGAATATCCTTGCTATTCAGTGGAAATAAAATAAAACTTTATTTCCATATTCATCACACTTAGCTATTTGCTCCAAGGATGGTTTGAAAACACTTTCATATGAACCTGCATGCTACAGTTACAGATATTGGCTTCTCGAGAAACACACTTCTGAAGGCATATACATAAATGTTGTTTGCACTTAATTTTGCTGCATTTCTTTCTTATATTCTCGCGTTATAAGTACTTGCTGTTATTTTGGCTGCAGCATCCATGTTTTCTATATGGGTTTATTTTCCATGTGTTGTCTGGCAATGCTGTGGCTTGTTACTGCAGAGACAATAGCAGGTTGTATGGGGTGAGTGTTCTCGGTGCCACTACAGAGCCAACATACATTTGCAAACTGAGGAGCCCAGCTGAAAGTACCCGGCAGAAATCTCTTTATCCTGTGCCTGCTGTCTTGTTCACCTGGTCAATGTACCAATTCCTCTGCCTTTCCGTCCTCCACTGAAAGATGTTTGCACAGGAACACTGAAGGGCTCAGGGAAATAACTGAACTAATTTATTATGAGTATTTTAAGAATTCTGTCTAGGCACCTGTTCATGTCAGGATAGGTTATGAAATGTAATAAATATGTAAATTAATGTCATGGTAAGGATGAAGTGCAGTTTGTAGTTACAGATGAAAGATCTCCATTAATTGGGCAGTTACCAGCCAGATATATTAATAATTTTAAATCTAGTTTAATAAGAAAGGACAATTTGAAAAAACAACTTATCCAAAGGTGTTAATGTGGGGAAATGTACATTTAATGCATAAATGTATTTAAAATAAAATTAATTTTATTAAATGTATTTAATAAAAACAAAAATCTGAGGCTTTTCCAAAAGGAAAGAAAGAAGGCAAAGGGAAAAATACTGTTGCCATGGCCCACTTAAATTCACTGTGTTTGTCATTGTTTTTCCAGCCGAAATTATCTACAGCAGGGAAAATAAAAATTATAAATTTAAAAATAAAACAAAACTAGCCAGAATCCTAGGAATGTTGATTGCCACATGATGTTCATTCTTCTGGGGGATAAAGGTATTGAATAGATTACTGTGAGGATTTTTTTTCTCCATATTAGGGAATTCTTTGCATTTCAGATGAGAGCAGAGGAATGCTTCCAGGGTTTCCAACAGTGCAGATCTCATGTTGCATGGCAGTATTTTATAAATCCAATTTATATAAAACATCTTGATGAAGAGAAGGCTAGCTGGAAGTTACAAGGCTGATATTTATAGAAGCTGCAGGAGATTCCCAGTAATAATAGGTCTGAGGTTTGTTTTTTTTACTGCTAACAACAATTGAAAACATTCTGATTTGAATGGCTCATTTATTTCTGTCCATAAGTTTTAAATGCTCCTGACACCAAGCAAGGTGAAGGCATTTAGAAGTGTCCAAAGAGATGAAAAATAAGAATGTGAAAAGATTAAGTCTCTGGTCTGTGAGCATACATTGCTTTTTTTTAATCACTGCTTAGAGTAGCTTTAGGTTAAGATTTACTTGCTGTTATTCCAATTGGGTATCTGTTTCACCTTGAGCTTCATGTTAGGAAAATGAGTGCCTGGAAGACGAGGTGTGATAGAGATCAAGAGAAGGTAATCAGGGGAAATATATTTGCTGTTTCTTGTAACACAAGAACCGTCACTCAATGAAATGACTTGCATCAGGCTTAAAACCAACCAGAATGTGTTTTGCAGGGGGTATAAGTGGGCTGCAGCTCTCATTGCCACTGGTCATGGGGGAGGCTGAGAGTAAATGGATTGAAAAGGGGCTTGGGCAGGTTGACAGAGGAATGTCCACTGATGGACTGAAGCTCAGCCCCGTGGGTTGGGACCATCTGTCCTTTCCCTGTCCACCAGCTGTCAGAGGCTGGTGCTGCCCTTTGAGGGCTCTGTGGTCTAACATGCGTAGCTGAACTTATCTCCTGTTGTTCGAGTTGTGTTATAAATAGCCATGTCTATGTGGATTTGGAGGGCATGGTTGGAACTTGGATGGGTTTACAGATCTTGGGACAAATGAGATTTTATCTATGTTGTAGTCAAAGTTGCTTTCTGTCCATCTTGACAGTCCAGATTCCCAGTTCTTGCTCTTCTTCCTGCTTAGCTATCCTTCCCTGTTTCTCTAGGCACATGCTGACTAGGTGACGCTTGCTGGCAAGGTGTTTTGCTTGAATGCCTCAAAAGAACTGTGAAGTTACTTTAAAGCAGCAGTATTCAAGCAGCTGTTTTAAGAGCAGGAGGTATTACATTTTTTTGCTGTTCATCTATGTCTGTATGATCACGCATAGATGTGTTCATCTGTGAACAGTGTCATATGATTCTGCTTACTGGCTTTGACAACACAATCATAATTTTCTCAGAAAATAACATTTTTCCAGTTGTGTAACTATTATATAAACATTTCATACATGAATTACTAGGGTTTTCATCCTGGCATTCCTTTGAAGAAGGTTAACTGCAAGCTCTTGTCAAATTGAATTTAATCAGAAGATTATTAAATCAGTCTGATAGGTAGGTATAACTCATTTTGAGTCTTCAACCTTCATACTTAAATACCTGTCAGAGTAATTTTGTCAGTTCTTTATTCATAATTTTTTCTGCCAAAACCCATTGCTTTACTAGCCAATAAGTTGATGAAAGATGAAAGAAGTGGAAGTTAATTTGTTTAGGCTTCCTGTTATTGATTTTTTTATTAGACAGAGCATACTATGAATGGTAGTTTGGTATTGAAAAAGACAGACAAATCAGTTTTTGTTTTAAGAAGTGGGCACTGCTTGTCCTTCAGAATGAGAACATTCTCAGGGTTTTTCATTGAGCCCACCTGGAGGCACCACTAGAATTTTCCCACGTGCAGCCCAGACCAGCAGCTCCCTCACACTCATCACATTGATCCTGTGCTTGGTTTGGGGCAGGATAAGGTGCTTCCTTGCATAGTGTCCCATCACCTGCAAACCACCTGCACACTTCAGATACATAAGGCAAAATGTAATAGGACAGTGACCTGTAAACAGGTTGGCTCTCTTCATATAAAAATATATGATATGCTTCAAATGAAAACTTCCTTTTAGTGTAAGAGCAGCACCATCTTCTATGGGATATTTGTGGATATGTGCAGCACATCTGTGAGAGGGTATGTTCCTAGCCAGGAGGGAGCTCTTTGACAGGTAGTGCTTATGCGGTTCACTGTGGGTTTAATTTTCATTGAGCTTACTACTCACCAATTCTCTTTTTTCTTTCTTTGCCCTTCTGCAACTAAAAGCATCACCAGGTGCAAACACCTTGACTGCAGACAATCATGAAACCATAGCTGACCAAACACAGTTGGACCCAGAAGAGGATGTGAGCCTTGCCTCTGAGGAGACAAACCTAGGAGAGCATCTGCCAGGAGAGGAGGCTGCAGCCATGATTCTGGATGCTGAGGAGAAGACCGATTCAGTCAGTAAAAGGGAGGAGCCGGAGGGCACCGAGCCCCTGCCTGCAGGAACAGAGGAAAGCTCTGAGCTGCCTTCTGTATGGAGAGAGGAGGGCAGTGGGCCTTCACCTGCAGCACCAGAAGATGTTGGGGCACCATCACCAGGACCAGCTGAGGACAGTGGGCTGGTAGAGGGCAGTGACAGCTCTGTAGTGGAAGTCATGGATAAAGTACATATTACTGAAGAGGACCACCTCATTGAGGGTAATATTTGTACTTTCATAAATTCAGGAGACCGAATTTTGCCTCCAGAGACATCTGTGTGGGTACTTTTGACTTTACTAAGAGCCTCACAAGAGCTTCTGGAGTCAGAATTTGGTCCTGGAAGCCTGTACTATGTGGAGCGTAGAAGAATGTGGGTGAGGAAGCCTCAGATTTACAAGTCCAAGCTGTAATAAATTTAATCAGCATTTCCAGTCATTATTTCTGCTACTTCATTTCATGTCCTTTTTGTTCTTAGCAGGTAAAATGCCCCACCGTACCCTCATTTAAAACATTGTGTCTTTGTATAGCTCAGACACATTCCTTAATATTTGCAGAGCCCAAAGGCTCCATTACTTAGTCACATGTATTAATTATAAAGCAACTCTCCCTGGGCACATAAAGTTGGAGGCTGCCTGGATGTGTAAGAAAAAGCATCTCTGATGTATGCCTGGCATATCCAGTCTGTCCTAGAGCCTTGGCTACTAGACAAGCTAAATAGAAGTAGTAGCAGAGGGACATTGGACTGGGCTTTCAAAAAATGTCTGGAGATGACTAGCGGTGGAGGAAGGCTGCATGAGGAGGCAGTGGTGTCTGAGATGGCAGATATTTCCATGTGCAGTGATAGGGACCTTTAGTGGGAGATGTGCTTGTTCCTGAAAATTGTAGGCTATGCTCGTCTTTGGGTTGGTGCCCAAATGCACAAATGCACAAATGCACAAATGCACAAATGGACTGCACATGCAAAAGGTGAACACTTCACAGGAGGAGTCGAATTTCTCTTGAATTGTACAAAGTAGCTTGGTAAGGAATCAGATACATCCTGGGGGAGCTTTTTTTCAGGGAAC
Organism: Pipra filicauda; assembly: GCF_003945595.2. Taxonomy (NCBI): domain Eukaryota; kingdom Metazoa; phylum Chordata; class Aves; order Passeriformes; family Pipridae; genus Pipra; species Pipra filicauda. Next base: position 1,626,116 of record NW_024103552.1, on the reverse strand, counting down.
AAGCAAGCGAAGCACAAAGAGGAATATTTCTCTGCAGGGAAACATGGTATCAGCAGCCTTCCTCACTCCACATTTGCCTTGAAGAAATGCAAGATGCAGAAGGACTGGTCTGTGTGAAGTCCAGAACCGCTTACACATGCTACCACTAATCCTGTGGCTTTGCTCTGCATGTCTCTGAACTGGCTGTATAAATCTCACTCTTTGCATTCCGGTAGCTGAGCAGGGTGGTTGACTAACTTTGTCCTCTCCTGTGTCTCTCCACAAAAGAATTTTGAAGTTTCCTCTACATAACATGGGCATCTATCCTTAGGCATACAGCCTCATTTTATGTAATGAGTAAATGACAGGATGCTCACCTGTTAAACACACAGTCTTGCCCAGTTGCAAACTCATTAATCACCATTTCTAAGCCTCAGGGCAGAATGCTGAAGGCAGAGCAGCACACACTGAACATTGCTCTGCCACCTCATGTCTGTGCAAACGCATTTACAGTTGACTGGCTGAAGATGAGTCGTGGGGCTTTGAGCACCAAATGATGTGTGAAGACTTTAGGAAAAAGATTTTTCTCCTATTACTTCCAAGCTAGATGTAAATATCTTAACTTGTGTGCATTCTCTTTCCATGAGTCTTTACATTTTTATGCTACGGTGCATAGGATACTTAGCATTTGTTTCACTTTCCTTTATGCTTCCATAGCTTTGTGAGGAAATGAATCAGGGAGCAACTTGTCAGGGAAAGCACAAATTCAGCCAGACTGGCACATTACCATGTTTTCTATTTCCGTTTTGTTCCAATTGCAAATAAAACTGCACATATATAAAATAAAATCCAGGAAAAATAATTTGAACAGAAATAGTACTCATGATGTCTTTTGGATATAGCATCAAGGGGATTTTGTGAAAGCATAAGGAGAACTTCATGGGCATGAGGCATGCATATAGCTGGATGGGGTCATCCTGTTTGTTGTCTATGGATTCATTCAGGGGGTACCTTTGTAAGGGGCATTGGAGAACTGACAAAGCAAAATTAGGTTTACAGAAGGGAGCTGGGGTGCTTGGTGCTTTTCTCAGTGGATGCTAATTTGATCTCCATGGTTACCATTCCCAGGTGAGACGGGAGAACAGGTGGAAACTGAGCTGCTCAGTGAGACAGTAAGTGGAGGGCCTGAAACAAAAGAAGAAACAGGAGAAGCTGTGGATAGTGCAGCAGCGACAGAGATGGGTACGTTGACAGAGGAGGGAAGGACCACATGGGTTATTGTTTAGGAGACAGAAAATACTGTGCTGTCCTTAATGAGCACTTCTTGTCATTCCCCTACCGGCAGGCAGCTGCTTTCCGCATTTTAACACGAGAGCATCATAAATACTTTTGTTTACTTTAAGAGATATTTTTGAAAGCAATCAATTGGAAGTCATGCTTTTTACATGGGTCGTCTTTATACAATACATGAGCCTTACCAGAGATAAATTATCCAGCTTTGGAGAGTATGCTAGACTGTGACATGCAGTCTTGGAAAATAAAAACCTGTGTTAAAATCATGACTCTGCTCATTATTATTTGCAGGCTTCTTTTTGTGAGCTAAGCCTTAAAGCTGCTTTATGATTTCCATTCTATGTCAGTCATTTTAGATCCCCTCGTTCTTCATATCAGTTGGAATCAGCAGTGTGGTGCTGCGGTGAAAGCACATTGCACAACAAATGTAGTCAAATGGTGGGAAGAAAAAGTCAGAGGCCAAATAAAGTGCCTTTGAAAATTCATCACACCAGTGAAGAGAAAAATTCGAGGAGATGGGATTATCCCTCTGGCAGACTTTGAAATTATGGTCACAATTCTGTCAACACAGTCTTTCTGCAAAAGTTATTTCTTTTTCTTCCTCCACGTTCACTAAGAATCCCACACTCAAGTCCATCACATAAGGTGATTACATGCCCCAGAAGACAGAATTAGAATAATAGAATTATTTAAGTTGGAAAATACTTCTAAGATCATTGAGTCCAACTGTTGACCCATCACTGCCAGGTCCACCAGTAAACCACGTCCTTAAGTTCTACATCCACATGTTTTTTAAACACTTTCAGGCATGGTGATTCCACCACCACAGATTACCCTGTGGTATTGCTGAAATGTGAAAAGGGATGAGCAGGCAACACAGGCACCTCCTCTCTTCCCCTGTTGAACTTATTGCATGATGAAACCATCTTTCCCCTCTCCCCTCTCTCCTAACCACCATTTGTAGCTGTGCTCAAAATCTCTCCAGGATAGTGAGTATTTCTGTAATTGAGGACAGCTTTAGCAGAAAGAGTAGTAGATACCTTACACCAGTGCCTTTCATGACTTCCAAATGAACCTCTTGCACCTGGGATGAGAAATTTTTGGTTCCTTCCCAATGCTAGCATACACCAGTATATGCTAGTATATGTCAGCTTTGAGCTCCCAGCAGCAAGCCAGCTTGTGCTACAAGACTAAGGAAAATGTTTTTCAGCACAAGCACTGCAGCCTGGAAAACCAGTAGGGTGATGGTCCAGCAGTTTGGTCAAGGCATAAGTGCCTTTATGACTTTGTGATTACTCAAGTAAAATTAGATCAACAGCGATAAAACAAAAAAAATTACTCACCTCCCTTTAATTTTCATGTTTGGCAGTTGCTCCCCTTTATACTGCTACTTATTAAGCTAGCCTGTGAGGACAAGCAGATGTTGGCCACTGACAAGTGTGCTTTTGCAGAATTTTTAGATTTATGCCATATAGCTTTGTTTATGAAGTCAAAACAATTCTATTCAATCAACTTGTTTTTAATGTCTTGCCCATATGCTTTTGCAAAGAATTATCTCTCTGTGCTGAGTTCAGCAAAGCACTTGATTCTGGGAGAATCAAAGAACAGTTTAAAGAACAGCTTCCTGCTCCTGAAGAGTAAGAGAATCATAGAAAGGCTTGTATTGGAAGGGACCTTAAAGATCATCTAGTTCCAGCCCTCCTGCCATTAGATCAGCTTGCTCAGGGCACCTTCCAACCTGGCCTTGAATACTTCCAGAATCCAGAAATTTCATCATGTGATAATTACAGCTTTATTGAAATACTTTCTGCATTTTCCCGCTTTGACAATATTCTCCTCAACAGTTTTGTAGGGAAGCAGAAAAAGCAGCCCTGCTTCTGTGTCTGTAATGCATTTCAGATGATAGGAATGCATTGATGCACACAGCTCAGAGAATGGCTTCGGGCAAGAGGAGAAAACTATGTTAAGAATGGAATAGCAACCATTTAAACCTGGGATGCTGTTGTGTAAGGGAGCAATTCTTTCATCTTGAAAGGATATTGAAGAACTAAAACAAGATTCTGGGCAGGGAAACAGAATGGCTTAAGGGAATGAAAAAATTCTTACTTTGAGAGACATCAAAACCATTCAGAGCCTTGCCTCTGAGAGGGTACAACTAAGAGGATATGAGCTTTTCCTAGTGCAAAAAAAATATTGCTCTAAAGGTAGCCGCAATCCATCTCTGAACGAATGCTCAGTGATATGCTAAGTGTGTTGAATTAAAAAAATTCAAAACCATTAAAGGTAGTTGGTTATTTTTCATGCTACATTAGCCATCTTCATGCTAATTAACTGTCTTTGTCACAGTCAGTCACTGCAGTTGGATGTCTGTCACTCAACTTGATTCCCATGCAAATTTCCCACCTTCCCACCCTCATGGAACACCATTATTCACTATGAGGAAGTGCCATGTTCTCATGTTCCCAATCTATCCTTGCAGCATCTTCTGGCTGGGAAAGAAGTACTTTGAGCTTGGGTGGTCTGACACTGTGATTTCAGCCAATCATCCCCTTGGCCACTTTTTTTTTAGCTATCAAGGAAGCCAGTGAGCCTCAGAACTTCTCAGCTGCTGATGGTTAACATCAGTAGTTTCAGGGGCTGGTTCCCCAACCATACTTTGTCACGGAATGGCTAAGGTAGAAAGGTGCCTCTGAAGCTTGTCTAGTCCTGCTCAAAGCAGGGTCAGCTGGAACAGGTTGTCCTGTTGGGTTTTGAATCCCCAAGGATGGAGATTCCATAAATTGTGGGCAGTAAATTCTCATCAGTCAGTTGTCCTTAGAGAAAAAAAAAGAAAATATTTTCTTATATTTAATACTCAGTTACTTGAATTTATGCCCTATGTCTCTTGTCCTTATTTAAGATTTAATGTCCATGAGATGCCTGCCTCTATGTCAGATATGACTGAAAGGATCTAGTGATTTCAAAAGTTGTTGAGAGAAAAGGCAGCAGGGTGGGGAGGAGCACGAGACTGTTGCAGCATAATACAGAGGTGATGTTAATGTCTGTGAGAGGAAGACTGTATGAACATGATGGGGCAAGAGGAAGCAGAGCCAGTGGCTGCTTGTGGTCATTTCAGGTCGACACAGAACATTCTTACAGATCTGGGAGAAGAACAGATACCCCCTTCATCCTGTGATGCTTCCAGGGAACTTTCACTTTGAATTCTGTGAGATGTTGTGAATATCAAGTTGTACCTTCAATTAATCGCTAAATTAATTTTTCCATGTGTTTCAGAGACAGCTAATAACAAGGAATAGAAGTTATGTCTCTATGAACATCCTCTTCTTGGGCCTGCTCTTCTGTCCACATGAACATTTTAAAATTTTACTGGGTTGGGAAGATAGAAAAGCTTTTATGGATTGAACCACTAGCTACAGACACATGAATAAAAGGCATCAGAAAAAGTTTTACATAATGTAAATATTCTTTAGTTCAAGCTGCCAAGATCTCAAGTGTTTGAAATACCTAAACTTTCACCACCCTGCCACAGAGTGCCTTCTGTACACAGTGGGATAATTTTCTAACAGCGGTATAACCATTCAGTTTTCAATTAGGATTTTTTTCCAGGTTCAGATAACTAACTTCAAGCCGTTTATACCTTCAATCAGCCTTATATAGGATAAAGAATACAGTGCAGTGTTTTGTTTTTTTTAAGTGACTGTATGCAGGCAATTTCTCTGAGTGCCTGGACTACCAGTGTACGGAGCTGCTCAAGTGTATAGCTTAGAGGACTCAGAGGACTGGGAGATGAAAGTGCCTATTTACCAGGCTGTAACTAAATGCAGAGGTTAGTTTTCCAGAAGATAGAAGATAACAGGGTGCATTGTCCAGGACCCAAGTAGTACGTGCTGCTCACTCCCCATTTTTAAACATAAATTTATTGAAAGAATAGTAGTATGTGATGAATAGTATATGTGATGACTTCTGCAAAAACAGGGAGAAGAGGGCATATTTAACTGGGTAGGATGTTTTAGTAATATAAATCCTAGAAGATAATTTCACAGCTATTAGCATTCATGGTGATTAACAACCTGTCTTTAGCTGTGTAGGTCTCTTCATATGCATTTGTGGCTTCCAAAATAGATTTCTAACAAGAGACAACTGTAAGCCTGTTCTCAAAGGAGATGGCATCTATTATATTTCCCTGTAGAGCTGTCCTCCCGGAGAAGTACACCATCAGGGACTGTATGGGTTATTTTCCAAAATGCTAAATAATCATTTTGGAGCTGAAGCTGAATAGCAAAGCTTTCAAACAAATTTCCTGTGAAAATGGGTCCTAAATATGATTAGTGTTATGGATCAGACAGAAAGTAGAAATATGTTCTGATAGTGAATGTTGCAAAGGGACTATATATTGTATATTGTTGAGGACTGTGTTAACAGGATGCTCTAGCATAAGGAAGTAGAACACGGAAAAAAAGTCAATTACTTAAAAAGAGCAAGCACGTCTGTTTTATTAGCTTTATTGTACAAAAGGACTTAACAAAATTTTGTGCTGCATGCGCACATCTGACTCCAGCTGACTCTGGTTTGTATCAAATAACCTAGTTGATATCCTTGGGCTATCAGCCTTTTGTGTAAGCTGATATAACTTGGCTGTATCACTAAATCTAAGGTTTTCTGCTTTGCAGCACTCTTTTGAACTTGTCAGCTTCATTTAATGTCAGCATCATATAGGCAACACCATACGCTTTTAGAACCCAAATGCATATTTACTATTTTTTTAGGGATTTTTTGCTAGGTGGAAGTTGCTTTTATTTTATTTTTACTAGCTTTCTATAATAGAGAAGCTAAAATGAGCAGCTAATTCTATTAAAAATTTGCGAGATCTATTAAAAAAGTGAGAGTTAAAAATCCAAAGAGAGGTAGTCAAAACATGACAAAAATCCATGAGAAGCATACTATGCACTTTGGAGAGCTGAGGAGGGGGGGAGCAGGTACTGAGCAGGATGAGGACAGCCCTGGGTGATACAGGACTAGGCTGGGTGTACATCCAGGGTCCAGGACTCCCCTTCAGCTGCATCTCAGGGCTGATTTCCTCCTGTGAGCTGGGAATTCAGGTCAGCCACCAGCACCTGTGCCAGCATAACCTCACTCCCAAACACAGGAGATTAAATTGGTGGAGGAGCCACGCTGACTACTTGTAAGACCACGAGTTGCAGTTTGACCAGCTATATTAAACAATTTTAAAGCATAAACCAAGAAGAGTTCTGACAGAGATCAGTAGTATTCACAGCAATAGAGGAGGCTGCACTTGGAAGCAAAATGTGAAGATACACAGGAGTCAAAATGACCTGCTCACCTCAGTCACTCTTTTCTACCACTGTTGTAACAAGGAAGATGGGTGACAATATATGTTCCTACCTCACTGTTCAACTTTTTCAGGTCATTAAGCAATGCAATAGAAAAAAGATGAATATAAACCAGTCAATGACTCAACAGTATCAACCTTTGTCAATCATCTTCATCCTTACATATTCTATAACTACAACCGATGAAACCTATTTTTCCTTTCTAAAAGATGAAATATGCTTGATACTTTGTTAAACGTGAAAATTTAAATCACCTAAATTCTTACAATGCAGCTGCTAGATAGATGCTGAACATCTCTGCCTTGAGAAATAAAACATTCCTACCTTGAAAATTTCATTGGGGTCTACTATTCATGATCTGTAAGCTACCAAAGCATGTACTATGGATAAAGGACCAAAATGCAGTTATTTGCCTCTGCAAACCTGGGACATCACAGAGGTTCCCAAGGATAGAAACTGGTCTGTGTATCGAAGAGCTTTTTCATGTTAAAGGCTGGGAAAAGGATATGCTCCAATGTCTATGTTTTTTAACACAGGCAAGCATTTTTGAAAATTGCTTTGTATTTTATCAAAAGCTGGACAATCTTCATCCCTCAGCTTCATCCAAGGTAGAATTAATTACTTCATGCTGCAGGGAGAGCTGGGCAGGACACTTGATGGAACAAACTGGATTTCCAAGCAAACAAGGAAGTTCTGATAGAATTTTTTTTTTTAATTACCAATAAACACAGTCCTAGAAGAGGTTAAATTTGCACCCTGTGTCAGCTCCGTGCAGGCACATATGCACCCTGTAAGATCTCAGAAGATACTTGGCCATCTGACTGGCTGGGATTGGCTCTTTCACTCAGTGAGGAGCTGCTTTCAGGTAAACACTGCAGCAAATGCAAGTGCTTGTAGCAAATTAGGGCAGGTTAAGTGCTTTAAGAGAGCAAAGTTAAACTTGGCACTGAAGTTTATTTTTGCATTGTTTAATCTGTAGAGTATATAATCATTTGAAGAAGAAAAAGTTCTACTAAAAGAAACACCTGGTAGAACATGCATGTTTTGGTATTTCTTTACTTTCACAGAAAGAGAGGACCTATTCTGTTGTGGTTTTTCAGTTACATGTGATGGAAACAAATTCTAAATGGTGAAAATGGGATTCCACCAGCTGAATTGCAACTTCATATTTTGGCATGCTAGCGGCTCAGTCTAGCAAACAAAAAAAGCTATGTTTAACTTGCCTCTACCTAAACCAGGTTTTATTAAATATCCATGTACTAAGTAGTTTGTATGCTAAGACCTAAGAGACAGTCACGATACTTGCTTCTTGTATTAGAGAATTACAGAGCTTAGCCTTTTTGTTTTAAAGAATAGAATCAAATAATAAAAGTCTGCTTAAAAAAATAAATGTTTTATACACCTCTATGGAAGGCTGATTGTTTATGTTGAGAACTGTTATAGCTGTAAATAAGAGGTTTTTTCAGTTATTCTAGACTTCCTGTACCAGAAGAATACATATTTAGATCAGAGCCATTCAAGAAAAGGCTCTGATCTAAATATGTAGTCTAAAAACTACAACTGGTCTCCACCTAAAAAATCGTAAAGCTAAAAGTGAATTTTAGTTCCTGACTTTTTGCACTGATAATAATGTTTTTAATGGAATCAATGTGTTCTGCCTTGTTAGCTGCACCCAGAATGCATTTTTTTCCAGGTGTTTCACTTACATTTCAGTCTCAGACTGACCCTTACTATGTAAAGCAATGGTGTATTAACATTATTCCTACCAGGGAAGTCTCCCAAAGGAGTTCTATAAAGGGCTTACATCAGCCAAAGCACACGTCAGCACTCCAAAAAAATATCAAAGCTGCCATCTAGTGTTATGTTCAAGGTTGGCAAAGAGGCAGCACGGCACAGGTAAGGCAGAGAGGTAAGAAGGGATAACCACAGCGATTATACAAGGCTGAACTTAGCTGATGTTCAAGACTATTGAAATCAGCTGATTTACGGGAACTTGAACTATTTGTACAAATAAGTGAAATAAATTCAAACAACACAATTATATGTGAACAAAGCTGTTACAGAGAACCCCAAATATAAATTAGAAATTAAACTCCATTTAAATGGAGTTCAAATGTAACTTCATTCAATTATATTATTCTTATTAATTGATAAAGTGAAGCAATATCTGCTCTTTGTTTCCTAGAAAGTCATATCCGTATTAGTATACTAACTCCTTCCTAACAAGTCTGACCATGTGTTTTCTTAGGAGGGATTGCTTATTGAGTCAGAGTTGTAGAGCATAAAGACATTAATAGTATAGCCAAGGAGACAGAACAAAAGCAGAAGCCAAAACTAATAAAGTTTATGTGTAGGAAGTTTATTTGCAGAAAAGTTAGGTACTTTTAAAAAGTTGTTTGGAAGTTCGCTGTTGAAATACTGAAAGCATTGTTTCGCTTCTAATAAAAATAAGTATCTCCCATTTTTTCAAGGGAAAGCAAGATAATACTGTAAAATATCACACATCACAAGTATATGCTTACTGTGACAACCTCATTATGAATGTTTTTTCTATAAAGATACAATTTATAACCTCAGTGAAAAGCAGAAACGGCCACTTCCCATCACATCCAGGAGGGTTAAATAGGGCTGACTTCCTCACAATTTTCCAACAGCCCATCTGGTGTATGCTAAAGTGATACCAGGAATGCATGAAAAATACAAAATATTCTTACTGCAACTGAAGTAACAAGATCTGGAAAGCATAGCTGGTGAGCAGGAAGGTAAGAAACCACGAGTGGGACACCTACAGTTTATCCAGGGATGGAAGATGATTCACACAAGGCAACATCTGCATGTGCCATGGCAAGATTGACAGCAACATGGTGCTGCCAGATTGGACTCTTCTTGTGTGCTTACCATATGAAAACCATTAGCCAGGTAAAAGTATGCAAGAGGAGCATCAGCAGGCGTTATGCACAGAAACGCACACACAGAACTGAAGTTTGGGGTCGGAGAGCTGAACAGACAGTATTGGGACTCGCCATGTGGCAAACCACCGTTATGCCTTCTCCTCACTATATTACTGCTTTTGTGCTTACCAATATTAAGTGAGTGTGATAACACAAGATGGGACTAGAAATAGCTTCTGATACGCTCAGTCACGGCACTCTGGCATACAAACGACTGCCTCTGGAAGGAGCAGCCTACGAGATTCCCTCTTGCAGTACATTGGATAAAGCAGGTACACATCTCCACCATTAAAACAGTACTTTCTCCAAGACGCTGTTTATAGCTATTTTTACTTTCTACACAAAGACAGTGAAGACACAGTGACAGCAGCATCCATACGCAATCCGATGGCCATCTTCACAGAAGAGAGCAAAAAAAAGATGTTGAGGTGGACAGACTATAGCAGGAAAGAATTTCTGCTCATTTCCCCCGAATAAACCAACTGTGCTTAGTCATGTGGCTGTGGGGAAGATGGAATCAACTCTGCCATGAGGCAGCTGACTTTCAAACAGATACTTAAAAACACAATATCTATTGCTACTTGGTTAGAAGATCAGTAGGGATGGGATAACTTACTAGCAACACCAGTCAGACTTCTCAATATGGCTTAATCACCCCATCAAACTGATGCTTCTGACCTTAATGGCAGCAAAAAAAGAGCCAAGAACTGTAATGCCACAATTGCTGAAATCGTCCTGTCTTGGAGAATTTCATCCTTAGCTATTAGGAGAGACGTAATAAGCCTATTCTTCTGGTTCAAATTATTTCTTATTGAGTAAGCAAAATGCGGATTTTTTTTTTGTAATGGATAATCAAAGCACAATCAGGAAAAGAATTTTGTCCCCAGAATAGACAAGCACGTTTTTGCAGTTGCAATTATATTTTATTCTCATTAAACTTTTTTTTTGTGGATTTTGCTTGTTTTTTTTAAAATCAAAACACAGTCAAAGTTGAATTGCTATGAAAAAATTATGAAAAAAGTTCAGGTAGATATTAATTTACAGTTGATTTATAAAGTTAGCACTTCACTTCAGAGAACCATAATTTTCTTATTTCTGAAATTAATATTAACTTTCTTAAACAGTTGCTTACATGTGAAAAAAAGTGACTCCCAACAGTAATCTATTATGTAAAGAAAGAGGTTAAGACAATTCAGAAACAAATGGAGTAAAATTCCCCCAAAGTGAAAATATGTCCTACGCAATTCAAGTGTTCTGTTTTCTCATTTCTGTCATTTTTTCTTATTTAAAATTGTTACTTACAAATCATTATAGTTTTCTATGTCCAGATCACACATAGTATAACTTATGACAGTATAACTGTTATAAGTTCACCCAAATATGTACCTTAATACCTGAATATCCAGTGACCATCACAAAGTGGGCCCTGTCCTGCAATCAAGATCAGCTGATTTTAGCAGGACTCCCACAGGTTTCAGGGTTTGCCGGCAGAGAACTCACTGTAAGCTCATATTTTAGAGAATCCAAGGCCCCAATCCAGAAGAGGGCACCTTTCCTTGGTAAATTTACTACTTTCAACTGCATGTAACTGCTGTTAGTCAACTCTAGGAATGGGATGTAAGGGATGTATTAATCAAATCCAAAACTGCTGCTGTAGGATATCCAGTCTCTATTTATAGTCAGGCTGAAGCATCTTGGAGGGGTCCCTGAATGGCAATAGCTTCAATCTCAACTCGGGCACCCTGTGACAAAACAATGAAGGAACATATTAGGAATTTAATGTACCTGTTTTATGAAGCAAGTGGATGTACAACACAACCTTGAAAGAACAGTGATATTTGAGAGAGATTACACTTCTGACAGATTTAGCAAGGTTAAGTAATATTGACAATTCACTTTACACTTACTCAAGTATCATAAGCCCTTACTTCTAGTGTTGTAGCTATCTTCCACAATAAAGAAATTTATATCTCATATTCAGATCTCTGATAATGTGTGGGAATAAGACTGGTATACTTAGAAAAAAGCTTATTAGGAGTCTCCATTAAAATAATTGCGATCGAAGCTATTTCAGAATAAGAAAAGCTGTCAGAATGCTTCAGAAGTAAGGTATTTCAGAAGGGGGTTTTTTTGTAGGCAGAAAAGTGACACTTACTTTGGGCAAAGCAGCAACTTGATAGGCTGCCCTGGCTGGAAAGTTTGCCTTGAAAACTGCAATTTAAACAGAAATATCCACTAATCACTGAACTCTGCTTGATAAAACACAGTTCAAAGTAATCGTATAAAATGCAGTCAATTTGAACAGTTCAAGGCTACAAGTCTCCTGTGCCAGCTATCATTTTTCCCTTTTTGGTTTGTTTTGGTCACTGACTGCTCTCACATCTCAGCAAGCCATCATTCATCACTAAGAAGCCAGATGCAGTTGTGACGCAGTGACCAGTGATACTTGCACTCTGCTGATACTGCAGGGTCTTAACACCAGCTCGGCTGAAAGATTAAATCAGAATGGTGATCCTACACCAAGGAGTAGGAGATGGCTCTTTCATAGAAAGAGCAAGAGAGAGAAACAGGACCCTGCCAGAAGAGTCATGAGCAAAGACCCCAGATTTATGCAAAGTCAACAGCAGTCCAAACTTACTCATCTCAAAGGAAAGCAGAGAAAAAAATAGGCCCTTGGCCTATTCCTCTGTGCCCGCTTAGACCTGGCGGTCACAGGTGTTAGAACAGGGGGTGAAGCAGAGGGAAGGGTACTGGTAAAGATATAAGAGCTGAATTTGTAGAATCATAGAATTAGGTTGGAGGGAACATTTAATGCTCACATAGTCATATCCACCTCCCTGCCATGGCCAAGGACATCTTTCATCAGATCAGGTTGCTCAAAGCCCCGTCCAACCTGACTTCAATCGTTTCCAAGGAGTTTGTGTAATTAAACGAAACTTTACTGAAAGCTGTTAATCACTGAGATAATAACTCACAATGAAAGAACAGCAACTGCTTTCTTGAACTACAGGTAGGAGGCAACACATAACTAAGTGTCTAGTTGGCCTGTTTTTACCCTGCTTAAACACACACACCATTCCATTTTGACATGCAGAAGACTGTGTCGATTGCTCATCAATGAAAGACTTCATTCAAGATCAGATGCTGCTACCCAATTAAAGCCAAAGGAACATAAGGAACTCCTGTGCATATTCTCTCAAATTCTTCTGCACAATATGGGTCATTGGCATCACCTATTTCAGTTGACATTCAGTTTTGTTAACCAAGCATTGTTTGTTTTTTGTCCTCAAGTGGAGCATCTTTGTATAAAAAATGAGCCCTGTCCCATACCAATAACCCACAAATTGTTCAAAGATATAAATAGACTTTAAAGAAATGGAGATACAAAATCTAAAATTAAGCATTTGAAGGCTGCCTACAGTAGAATTATATTAGGGACAACTGAGCATCTATAGAGATAGAGGCATGGAAGATCAACCTGGAGGGGTAGCAGGAGTTCATCTTCACAGGACAGTGAGTGAGTGAGATGATAGGTCACAAATTTACAAGAAATTAGGCTGTCCTTGATCTGATGCTTGCAAATGAATTTTTGTAAAATTTCTACTGGAATTTCAAACAACATGGAACTGCATCATCTGAGTCATTCAAACACTTTGAATACCATGAATATAATTTGTTACACAAGCCATACTGGTAAAACAGAAACAAAACATCTACTTACATTGCTTATAAACATCATTAATATCATTGTAGTCCTTCATGTCTGCCATCAAAACCGTAGTCTTCACAACTGGAAATTATATAACTGCAGTTATTTTAGACCTTGGCCTTGCATATAAAAGTTGAAAAACTTTAATGCATTTCTTGCTTTTATTTCATAAAGTTCTCTTGAGTAGTCTAATACATTTTGATAAGTTTTCCAAACAGATATTGACCATTAGAGCTACAACCTAAAGAACCACCCAAAAAATCTGAGTACCTCGTATGTAAGAAAACTTTAAGGACTTGAGGTATTCCTGACCAGCTCTGAAAAAGCCAAAATCTTCCAAGAGGCACAGAACTGACAAGCAAGTCAATTAAAAAAGCTGTTGTAAACCAACTGTTGGCAATAACTTATATATAATATCTGTTGTGAAAAAAAAATCCATAAAAATGCCTGAAAATACAGTCTACGCTAGAATTTTTTGCCCATGACTGTCTAAGGCAGCATTAATCCTGCTCTGGCTGACTATTAGAGTCCCCCCAAAAAAAGTACTGAAAGTGTCTAGAATATTAACGCCATAGACACAAGCCTTCTTTTACCTGGAGCAAAGCCTAGGATGCTTAAAATGCCTGTAGTCAGGCGCAGCTCTGTCTATACCTAAGCTTTCCCAGCTGGAGTTAAAGTATTAGTACCACTGGCAGAAACTTTCAGTGAAGAGTAGTGTTCCATTGATACCCACTGCAAAGATCACTTTAGAGGTCACTTGATTTTTTTTGTATTTTAATTCAGGTGAAAACAACTACTTGTTTGCCACCATCATAGCACCACTTACCATTGCCATAGTCACAGCCTGCAGCTTTCAGGATTTCTCCCATGTTTTTTAGAGCCTAATGAAAAATGAAACAAAAATCTGTTAACTATCAGCTGGGTTATATCTATGTAAGTATGCAAATACGACTTGTAACTTGGCTGCATCCATGTTATATTGTAAGTTCACCCAGCAAAACCTCAACTGTCAAAACTGACCAAAATAAAAACTAATAAAAGCGAGCCTCTAATAAACCATAAATATTAAATCATCTATTCATTAGATGTAAATTTATGATGCAGCTCCATCTCATCCTATTCCACCTCTTTGCTTTTGGGGGAATAAATCTTTCCCCAACTCAAGTCAGGGTTTTTACTGGGGTGTGAACCTTTGTTACAAACATTGATTCTTTCTTACTTTCCTATATAAAAACACTTCCCAAATCTATGTTTTTATGGTATAAAAACATAGATTCCTCCCCTGACCTCCAAGTTGTCCAAGCAGAAAAAAGACAGGGTTAGGATGGAATGACTTTTTCTTGCTTTTTCCTCATCTGGAGGATGCAAAATGCACTTTCTAGTCTTCTCAATTTCTCACAAGTCCACATTTAACTAAACACATGCCAATCCCAGTACAAGTTCATTGCTAGAAGACTTCTTACCTGCTTAGCTTCCTCCTTTGCCCCTCCAGAGACAAGCTGCCCGGTGGAAGGTTCTAAGCCTATCTGTCCCGCAATGTACATTGTCCGGTCCACCAGCACAGCTTGGCTGAAAACACAAGTCACATTGTAGGTTTAATGTTTCCCCATGAAAACATCCAAGTGTCTGAAAGCATATGTCAAATTTTCTACAGCAGTTTACAATATCTCAGAAAGGAGACCGAGGTTATGCACACACAAGTTTGTACACACGGTCATACACTCAACAGGTGTATGCTTTTGGAAGTGCCAAGGTTAGGCCATCTATGGAATTGCATAGACCTGTTTTTGAGGAAATAAACTCCCTTTCTTGCAAAGGTTCAGAGTATGAATGCAGCAACACAACACTAAAGTGACCTATAGATTCCACGCTGCAGATAGCACAGATGCAAGGCAGAGTAAATAGACATTTTTTGCACACGTCTAGATAAATATTCCATCCTAGTTTGGGAAGCAGACAATACCTTTTATCTACATCTCAGCTGCAGAGCGATGAGCGGAATGAAGGGAAAAAAAAACACAGAAGAAAGAAAAATCAAAAGAGGGATCATTAGAAAATTTAAGAGTTTTCCTCTCAAACAGGCACCACGGTAACGAGTCACAGCTGTGAGGTGACACCCTGCCCACTAGTTTTTTGGCAGTATTCCTCCCTAGTCATGAATTTGGGCAGTCAGCAAAACACCTTGATCGCTCCATCCCCAGAACAATCACTCTCCTCTCACCAAATAACCTGAGTGACCTGTTGGCTGGGTTAATTCAGAGGAATGCAGAATTAAAGCTAGTTGCAAAACATTTTTATATAAATGTCAGGTGTGTTTTTGCTGAAGTAGAATTAGCAATTATTAACGTCTTTAGTTATCACAAAGAGATTAAAAGATTAAAACAAAGATTTAAACTACCTAGCAAACATTATGCAAGAAACATAATTTAATTCTCTTCAGCTAGTAATTAAAAATATTTTGCAAAGGAACTAGAGAAAGATTTTTTGAAAGTGTTTGTGGCGTGTCAATACCGTTTTTCTTACCTCTTCCATTCCACAAGAAAATGCATTGTTTTAACCATTCAACAAGTCTCTCAAGCTACATAAACTACTCGAGCACCTCCCTTAAGTATCTGAAGGAGTTTAGCTTCCCTTAAATGTCAGTAGAAATAGAAATGGACACTTTCAGAGTACATTTTTATGACATCTCTTCTCTCAATTGAGATTGACTCAGTTGGATTGTCTCAATCCAACCTCACAGGTGACACACCTGACTTAGGGACTCAGTAAAATGATTAGGGTCAGGCAGTTCAAACAGGGCCATCATTCCCATCTTTCCTTTTATCCCTGTCCTACATTCTCCTGTAATTTCATAAGGGGAAAAAACAGTCAGTAACTTATTGGATGAGGTAAAATATCTTATGTTACAACTATTTTTTCTGTCATCAACTAACAAAACTGGAGTAAATCATGGAACAACACCATTTAAAGATGAGAAACTAGTGAATAAAATAGTTTTCCAGCTGACAGTCTTTTTCATAGAAAATATGTGCCTGTACACACACGCTTCTTTAATTTTCTTTCCTACCATGTCCTGCTTTGTTTGAGGCACAGGCCCTCAACGCATAAACTTCTGTTCTGTTTGAAGCACAGAGAACCATGCAACAGGAAGGTATGAGCCCTCTAGAAAAAAAGACATTGTCTTGTACTGCTTATTATAAAATAAATGACATGACAAGATGTTTATCTCAACAGAGGCCTTAGGAAAATCCTAAATCACAAAAAACAAGCTGAAGCCTTCTGATACCACTGCCAGACCAACATCTGCAACAGCCTTATTGAGTCTCCTTCTCTGCTCCTCCTCAGCTTCCTTCTCTTGGTATGCTTACTGATGGACTCCTCCATTTCCTGAGACTAGTAACAATTTACCAGCCAAGGGGTACAGTTCTACTGCAGTCAAATGCACGAGTGAAGCTCAGAGAAACTTCAACCACACAAACCCCAGTGGCAGTTATTTCTTGTGCAACTTTTCTGCTCACTGGACTTTGACAAGTTTAGCGAAATCTGATAAACTAAGTTAGTGATAAACTTACTGATGTTAGTTAGACCTGTTGTACAATTAACAGGTAGCATAATAAGAAGTATTTCATCAAGCACTATCAATAAGCACAAAATGTTGGAGTGCAGTTAATCCAAAACAGAAGTGGAGAACTATATTAAAGACCAGGCCAGTGTGGTGTGTGCGTATGCAGCAGAAGAATCATCACCTTTCCATGTCTTAGATGTTCTCCTAACGCCAAGCAGTGCCGAGCCCCTGGCTGCAGTACAATAACAGTTTATTGTTTACAGAAGTTAACCTTCACGTCATGTCTCTCGGCTTCCAAACTTTGTATTTTTCCATCTTTAAAATGTCTATAAGGAACACACAGTTTGAAGCTCAGAAAACTCAGGACACAAAGTAATGGAGACAAAAATGCACCTGGAAGGCAATAAGGTACTATTGGGAATACAAAGACTGAATGCAGAATTAAAATTTCGTATAAAATGCCCTAGTAAAAAGCCCTCCGTACCTTAGCTATAAGAGTATGCTATACTGATTGAACTTTTTTTTCTTGTCCCTATACTAAAGAGAAACCCTTCTGCAAATAAAAGTGGGATTTTTCTTTTTTTTAAATTGCATGCAGATCTGCTGCAACAACAAACTTGTGAAAACATTGAACAACATCTTACATATTTTTACAGCAGTTAGTTTTTAGACTGAAAAGCATTTACAAACATTCAAAATAAGGAAGGATCCGCAATTCTGAGGCACTGAACTCTCCATCTGCCCAAGCTCACCCTGGATCAGGCTCAGCATCCATAGTCAGCATTCTCTGTAACTTCCCTGCACAACACGCTCGTCTCTAGGCAAACACATTTTCCTGGAGAAGAATCATTCTTCCTCTTGCAGTTTATTTTTCATTCACTTCTTGCCACTAATTTCAGAATTATTTTCCCAAACTGACTTCTGGAGGGGCATTTTAAAACGATTAGGAGACATCCCCCTGCATGGCACTGCAGCACTGCTCCTACTGCAGGACTCCAGGTGTTCCAGGGGTTACCAGGGAGGGGACCAGCCCCTGTTCAGGGGTCCTGCCCTCACCTCAGCCCCTGGGCTGCCTGACAGACCCTACCCGGATCTGCCGAAACTCCACCAGCAAAACATGCTTCTGCTTCTCCCAAGAGACCTCTCCCTCACAGAATCACAGAATTGTTAGGGTTGGAAGGGACCTCTGGAGATCATCCAGTCCAACCCCTTGCTAAGGCTGGGTCACCTAGAGCAGGATACACAGGAACATGTCCGGGTGCGTTCTGAATGTCTCTAGAGAGGGAGACTCCATGACCTCCCTGGGCAGCCTGTTTAGTGCTCTGCCGCCCTCAATGTAAAGAATTTCTTCCTCATGTTGAAGTGAAACTTCTTGTGTTTTAGTTTATGGCCATTGTTTCTTGTCCTGTTGCTGGGCATCACCAAAAAGAGTCTGGCACCATCCTCTTGGCACCTGCCTTTGAGATACTTATATGTACTGATGAGACCCCCTCTGTCTTCTCTTCTCTAGACTAAACAGGTCCAGCTCCTGCAGTCTCTCCTCACAAGAGAGATGCTCCAGACCCTTCATCATCTTTGTAGTCCTCTGCTGGACCCTTTCCAGTAGCTCCTTGTCTTTCTTGAACTGAGGAGCCCAGAACTAGACAAAGTACTCCAGATGTGGCCTCACTGGGGCCAAGCAGAGGGGCAGGATCACCTCCCTCAACCTGCTGGCCGCACTCTTCCCATGCACCCCAGGATACCATGGACCCTCCTGGCCGCAGGGACATTGCCAGCTCATGGTCAACCTGTCATCCACCAAGACTCCCAGGTCGTTCTCAGCTAAGGCATTACCTGTAGGGACCCAGTGCAGGGGCCTTGGTAGTGCTGATTATTTTCTTCACGAGCGAAGCCATAGCTGGCGCCGGTGCTGCCGTCGGTGCCCGTGCTGCCGTCAGTGCCCGCCCCTCCCCGCCTCCCTCAGGATCCCGCCGGCGCACTACCCGCCCGCCGCCGCCCGCAGGGGTTCATGGGAAGTGTAGTCCCCGGAGCTGGGTGGGTGGGCATGGTGCGCATGCGCCGCACGGGGCGCAAGCAGCCGCGTGTGCTGGTGGAGGTCGCTCCGCGAGCGAGCGCTGGGTCTGTGGCGGTGCCTGTGCCCGCTCCGCCCGCGGCTGCACCGCCCGCCAGCCCCTCCCGCCTCCCCCCGCTACCCAGAGGCTCGGCAGCCCCCGCCGGAGATGTCTGGGGCGCGGGAGAAGAAACGGGCCAAGAAGATGAGGAACCAGCCGGCCAGCGTGACGCTTCCGGCAGAACCGGGGCCCTTCGCCGGCGGCGGGAGCAGAGCCTGCCCGCCCCCAGGTACGGCCGGCCGGGTGTCCCCGTCCCCTCAGCCCCCGGTGTGCCCGCCATGGGAGTACCCAAGGCTTCGTCCCCTGCTGTAGACTCCTTTAGTCCTGGTGCTGCCATAAATCCCGTTAGTACAGGATTCTCGTTAATATGGGAGAATCGTGGAGTCTCCATCTCCGGAGTAATTCCAAATCCACTTGGGCGCGTTCCTGTGTATCCTGCTCTAGGTGATCCTGCCTTGACAGAGGTGGGAGGTTGGATCGGATGATCTCCAGAGGTCCCTTCCGACCCTGACAATTCTGGGAATATGCGCTTCTTTGTATCATCCATTCGATTACACAACAAATCCCTGTGGTTCCTAGTCTTGAAATGAATTTGGATGTTATATTTCATCCAGCGGCCCCCCTCTTTTTCTGTCAGACCTCGGAGCTGCAGGAGGGGCTGGTTTAGCCTTCTGGCGCTGTGAATAAATGCACTGATTTTCCCTCAGATCAGCACGCCCGACCAGTTTGCCTCTTGGGGCTTGTGGCTCCTTTATCTATGCAAGGGTATTGGCAGGAGGCAGAGGGACGTGTCCCTAAAATGGCAGTGTCACTGGGTCATTGCTGGAAAATTCTGTACACAGGTAACCTTTGCAGCTGAAGACTGAAGGATCCTGCCAGCTTGTATGCCACATGCTTTTTTCATCTGTCTGTTGACCTGCATCCTGTCTGTTGACTGCTTCAGTTGGACCTCACACACCCTCCCATTTAGATATATTGTTACCTAAAAACACCACACATGAAAGGGCTTGTTACTGTGAGGCCTTCAAAAGATGACAAATTGCGTCTTTGTGGTTGGAGAAAAAAATGCTAAAGTGTCACAGTGTATTTAGGTGACTGAAGAGTTCCTAAGCAGACAGAATGACATAGCAAATTATGCTCAGTCATGTCTGAAGATTTTGGAATATCGTTACAGCAGTACTGCCAGATTAAACACATTTTTCTAACTTTATTTGTAGCAGGGAACTTCTAAGATTACATGGTTATGCTTTTCTGTTCTATTAAATAGAGTGGATTTTCATCCATGTAACATTCTTCTATAGTGTTAGTATCTCAGTTTTACAGGGCTATTTTGTAGAAACAGGAAAGAAAAATTCTGATAGGAGTTATAAAACTATGGATATCCGTAGAAGCTGGAATAATTTAAATTTTTTTTAGGTGTTAAGTCATTCACTGCTTTTTGAAACACTCTTCCATCTTCTGATAAAATTTTTAGTTCCTCCATTGAGAGGGTGTGCTTGTGATATTAGTTAATTTTGGGCTGTAAGGCTACACAGATTTGCTGACTGAGGCAGCTTCCATTCCTCTTTCCCAACTATTTCCTTCTCACCTTCACCTCAGTGCCTGGACAGTGCTGCTCTCAGCCACATGGAAAACCCAAGTCAAGGACTTGTTCTACTTAAAAGCTGATTTCTGTTTTCCACACCAAATTACTTTTTTAGCTGTAGTACTGCGGTTCTGCATGATGTGTGGTTGCAGCAGGCTGTAACAGCATTGCTACTGAACATAAAACTTCAACTTCTTGCTTATTTGAAATGGAAAAAAAAGGTTCTTTACCATTTTTAGTTCACATAAACTGATGCTGCTGGAGGTGAATCTGCTCCTGGCTGTTCTTCGTGCCAGTGGTAGCATTTTTGAGATGAAAGGACAGGCTTGTCTCACCCCATTTCTCTGCACATACAGATTGATTTTTCACTAGAGAAGTCCCTGAACTGTATGGCCCCATGTTCTCTCAAGCACTCATCTTGATGAAGTGGGTGGGGTGGTGGGAATGGCTCTCTGGGCCCTTTTTAGTTGGGTTTCCAGCTTGAACAGCCTGAGAACCATATCTCAAGCTATACTAGAAATCCTAACCAAGACTTAACTGAATATAAAGTAATCTAAAGTAATATATAATGTTAGTTAGGGTGAATATACAATAATCATTGAATATGGACTTCATGACCCTCTTCAACTTTAAGTACTGCTAAGTGGTCTTGTTCTATAGTGCCCGACAAGAATACATTTGCTTATAGGAAAAAAAGGGGGAAGAGGAAAAAATAACTGCTGGTTTGATAGTAAATCCTGACTAGACAATAATAAAAATCACTACTGATGTTGCATGGACTGATTTCAGTCAGGCTCTTGGAGACAAAGTCTGGATTGGGTACCATTTTCAGAATGTGCAGAAGTTACTTAATCTACTGTAGGCTTGCTGCAGGACAGTGTAAAATTCTTATTTATTCCTGTAAGAAAGAACTTAATTCTTCTGATTTCTTATGGCTTTTTCAGTTACATATATTAAGTATAATAGGAGGAATCTGCAATGCAGTTTCATGAGGAAAGACTGTAGAGTTATTAGTTACTCAGACTGCTTTGCATTTCTCTAACCTCTTTTCATCTCTAAACCTTCCAGGAGATGTTCGTTCTGAGCAGCAGCATCAGCAGCAGAAATTTTCAAATCAGTCAGCTGGGCCTTCTTACAGGAAAGACCAATATTTTCCAAAAGGGCAAAGTAGAGGAGAGAGAGCCAGAGGAAGAGGAGGATGGCAAGGAGGATGCCAGAGTGTTTCTGAGGAAATGCCAAAATACATAACGGGTTCGTATCTATGAAAAGGTCATAATTTCATGTTCAGGACAATTTTGCTGGCGATTAAGTTTGCTGTCTGTCTTTGTTTTTGTGCAAGAGCAAAAATTAGAACTGATGCTATGTTCTTCTGTTTTTCCTGATTTTCTCCAAAACACAGAAGTAGTTGTGAACTGGAATGAATGACCAACTCTCGTTCAATGGGTCCTTTCGGACTTCTGAGTTGAAAATTTGCACCTGCTTGTAGTGAGGGATATGCATTTTGGTTTCTGTTTGCCAGCAAAATGAGTACCGACAGTCATCTGCTTTTAATGTAGCCAGTGAAACTGATTTTACCCATGATGTAAGTTAAAGAAAGCTTTTTATCTAACAGAACGTTTATTTAGGAGAGCAGATTAGCTTTGCAAAATGTGGCAGTGCTCTGATAGTGGATAGACCTCCATAAGCATAAAACAAGACCAAGTTCTGGATTTTTATTTGATCATTTTAAAACAGTCTATAATGTGATTACTGCTTCCTTTTTTTCTCCATGCTGAAATTCTTTTCATCTCTCTGAATATCATCTGAAAAGATTGCTGTTTTAATTTAACAAAGAACTGTTTAATGCAAATAGGACTTGTTGGTTATACCACGGCTTTCAGATTCATTCACATATAAATATTTGCTTGAACATATCTGTAAGCTTCAGGATATCTGAAGAATTGAAATTTCCTCAGTAATAGTGTGCAGTACTTACTTTTATGTCAAGAAAGTATTGAACTGATATACTAGGAGTAATTCCATAATTTACGTACAGTATCCTCTTTGTTTTTTGGTATTTGTCATGCTCTGATGCAGTCCTTTTCATTCCAGTGTCCACCTTTGCTCAAGCTCGTGCTGCTGAAATCAGTGCCATGTTGAAAGCGGTTTCGCAGAAGTCTTCAAACTCTCTGGTTTTCCAGACTCTACCCAGACACATGCGACGGCGAGCAATGAGTCACAATATTAAACGCCTACCCAGGCGGCTCCAAGAGATGGCCAGGAAAGAGGTATAAGTGCATTTTACAGCCTTTGATATACTGGGCATAGCTAATGCACAGTGTTCAGCTGCACATTTATTAATATTAAGACCTGAAATTGTCTGCAAAACTTCCCTGGGTACCCTAAAGTTTGAGAGACATTTGGATGCAAAGTGCAGGAACACCTCAGTTTTAGGTGTTTGCTCAAGTAGGTCTCATTAACCACTTGGCTTTGCGATTGCTGGACATCTTGAAAAGTTATTAGAGTAGTGTTAAAAGGGTCCACTGCAGGAGGGTTTGTTCAGGTCGTGCACTGGTCTCAGGTGGTCCAAGAGTCCACAGTAAGACCTATCTGCCTTGCACCACCACAGTTTTAGGGTGTGACCCTGCTGGCTCAAACCAGCATGGCTGATGGACAGTTCACATGTTATAGCTCTAATGTGGCAGGTACACTGGGGTTATTGGCAGACTGCATGCAGCTTAAGACTTACTTATTGACTATTCCTAGTAGCTTATGAAACTGATTTTGTGTCAGTATTTCAGCATTTAGTCAGAATATGCCTATGCACTTGCTCCTTACCCCCTGTGGCTTTCATGTGTGTTTAAAAAAAAATTAAAAAATTGTTTTGGCAGGATTGTATTGGAAATTATCTTTCTGATGTTTGGCACTGATCACTTTATCATCTTTAGAGACTCCTTAAAGTGACTGAGTTTGCTTGGTAAATTTTCTATGTATTAAGGTTGACTGATAAATGTATTTATTGCATTCTTTTTTTCCATTGCATTGTCTTTCTTAAGTTCTTTGAGACTTTACTGCCTCCATCCTCAGTTCCTGAAGATAATTGTTAGTAGTTCAGAAATTGCTTTGGGTACTTCCTTGCTGCACACCAACTACATGTTTCTTAGGATCCAATAACTACATGTTATTGGATCTTCATAACCCATAACTCTTATTTTACTATGTTGGTTAGCATTCTTTTTGCTTTGTCAGTCATGACAAGAGATGCAGTTTGGCCTGTTTTCTGAGAACTGAAGGAAGAAGGTGTGGGCTGTTTTGCATAGTTAATTATTTACTCTATCCTTGTTAAATCTAGATTTCTTTAGTGTCTATGTTCTTTTGTGTCCTGCTTTTTTAACTCCTTCCATGTGACAGCTTGTCTGACTTCTGTGTACATGCTCACACTCTCACATCCATGTACGACTCCTGGATATTTGACATTACTTAACTGGCCCTGGTACAGCTGTATTTCTTCTTCTGTATTTTTTGTCTTCAGGTCTTTTGGTGTAGTCTGTGTGTTTGCACAGTCTCTTTTGTTTCATGCTTTCCTACAGCTTGTCATATCTCCATTATTTGCTTTTGTAAAGCTTCTGTCTATTACTTTGCAGTGTTTGAGGTCTGCATCTTCAAAGTTACCTGTTTCACTTCTGCTGCATTTTCTTCATTTGTCTAAAATCCTTTATCATGACCATTTTCATCAAAACATTTACCCAAACCATCTCTTATCTCTTCAGAAAGCTTAAATATGTATATTTTTCACCTACAATACCACATCCCTTTTTCTCTAATTGCCTTTCTAAGCCAGTCCCCTACCATTGATCCAGTGGCTTGTATTGCCTCCTCTGAGGTGGAATTGTGGGTCTGATGGGAAGATATCTTCTTTGTTTTTCAATTTTCATGGGTTACTTCAGTGTTTTCTGTGTTCTTGGCACCAATCTTCTAGGATTGTCTTTCCTTTGCTGTTCTTATAACCAGTGGTCTGTTGTCAACTGTTTATTGGTGAGCTTGCAAAGGATATCCTAAGAATTTTTTTGTATCTTATAGTCCCTATTTCTTTCTACCACTTCTCTTCACAAAAAGACAAATCAAATGTTGATTGAATCAAGCCTTCCTCTCCAGCCATGCATTCACCCATAATAATTCAGACCTTGACTGGGTCTGGTTATCAAAAATTTGGTCAAGATATCACCATAGTCCTCTCTTACCCGCTTTTACATATTGTAGAACCCTTAGGGCCCTACCTGGCAATCTGAGAGTCTGTACTGCTTCTGTAGGAGCTCAAATCAACTGGTGTTTTTAATGTCACATGGATTTGTTCATGTGAATATACTGATGTGTGGCAAAAACTCAGACAGGAAGTAGCAGATCTTACTGTTCACTGTTAAGTTTCTGAATGTGTGGGGATTTTGTTTTATGTGTGGGTTTCACCCAAACCTTGACGCGCTTCCATGGATGTCGCTCGTGTAGAATGGTTCAAAGTGTTAGTTACCCTCACGAATTATCCAACGTCAGAATAAAGTATAACTCAATGTTAGTGCTTCCTGTATCATTATGTTTCAGCCTTTTTCTTTTCAGAAGTTTGTTCTCGAGATTTACTTCCATATCCTCTCTTTTAAAAAACAGGCAGAGAAAGCTGTACATCAGAAAAAAGAACAGTCAAAGACTAAATGCCGCAAAGCCAGAAGGCGCCACATAAACTTGGTAGCAGAGTTTAATCGTAGGCAAAGAAAGAATATTTGGCTGGAAACGCATATTTGGCATGCAAAGAGATTTCACATGGTAAAGAAATGGGGATACTGTTTAGGAAACAACCCTACAGAGAAGAGCTACAGGGCTTGTTACCGAGCCATGACAAAACACTGCCTTCTTCAGGTACCGCGTTTTACATCTGTTTTCTTTGTTATTTTGCCAAGGCGAAGTAATCAACTCTTCAGTTATAATGAATATTTCTGTCTCTTTGAAGTATTGTTGTGTCAGCTGTTAAAAAACCTGCTAAGTATGAAATAAAAGATTTTATAATTGTAATTAAAGGTGGCGAGTATCAGAGAGAACAAGATGAATCTTTAAAAGACTTATGGTAACTATGACTGAAATACTACATTTTCAGTCTTCTCAAGAGCCAAGAGATTAAGCAAAACCCTGTATCATCTTCTTAAGCAGAATGCTATTGAAAAGAGACACTTTGTTCCATGTCCTTTTTGGTCTGTTGGTTTGAGAGGAAGTTGGCCCTCAAATGAGAAATACTTGTCAACCTTCCTATAACTAACAGTTTTGAGTTAGAAAAGAAAAGTAATTTTTCCTTCCTCTTTGACAAATTTTAGAGAATGAAAAAGTAATACTTCAGTGTAAATTGTGAAGCCTTGTCTGGTCCTTTCTTAGCAGGCTCACTTTCAAGAGTTATTCTTACTTTACCACTATCCTGTTGTTTCAGGACTTATCATATTATTGTTGCCTGGAATTGACTGGTAAAGAGAATGAACTTCTGAAGCAACTTGGTCGAATATGTAGCATTGACACAGGTAAAATTTATGTAGTTCAAAAGAAAGATTCTGAGTAGACTAAAGGATGATCCATCATTTTCCTTTTTTAATAATGTACCAGTCTCAGTAACAAAGTTGATACTGAGTTGTGTTTTTGGGTGGAAAACATAATTAAAATGTGTCATACTAGGACTAGACATTCTTATTTTCTTATTAAGTTGCTTATTAATAAGCTTTTTATGGTACAACATTAGCAACCCATCAGCCAGACTGAATTTCAATTTTATTTTGTTTATTAAACAAGAGATTATTTTGTTTTTCAGTAAGTGTGGTCTCTTTTAGGATTAACATTTCAAGAAGCTTGTTGTCTGTCTGGAAGATTCGAGGGTTCCCTGAATCTCTACCGAGCAGATTGCTATCCTGAGGAGATGCTTGGTCCTGTTACATTTATTTGGAGACCCAGGGATGGGTCTGAACACAGACAGTTGTGGATATGGGTTCATCCAGCTCTAAAGCAGGTGGGTTTTTTTATATAGTTGAACTCTTATCTTTTTATGCATTGTACATATTAATGCTGAAGATGTCATCTGAAAAGTATGGAAGAGTTGGATATAATACATGACTTTAGGAATTAAAAGTTGGAAAACTGTTTCTGCTGTAGCAATATTCATGTTCTGCAGCTTGTTTTTATAAAGGTGGTACAGAAGGTGGATGCTGCTGAGGCATTTACTGTTTTTGCTTGTTAAAAGTTTTGTAGTGTCACTTGCTTCAGGATACATGTGCAGTATGATGTTACTTGATTCACATCCTTTCCATTGGCACCCCCAACAGGCTAAGTTTAATATCATCACAGGTAATCATAATCCGATACTTAGCTATCAGCTTTAAAAAAAAATTAAAAAGTAAAATGTGCGCAAACAATTTTTCTTATATTAATTTACATGAGAACAAATTCTTAGTAACGTTCAATATTACTTTCAGCTTTTGTTAGCAAGCCCTTAAATTCAGCAGAATTAAGTTTATTCCTTTAAATCCAAATAGGAAAATTAAATAATATAGTGTAATTTTTTCGAAGTGTACTTAAGTTTTGCAGGGCACTGCATATCGTCCTAATACAAACTTTGTTTTTCTTAAGGACATACTGAGGGAGTTAAAAGCAATTTTTCAGTGTTCGGAGCCTGAAGAAATCTGTATTACTGAGCCTGTTACAACATCAATTCAAGAGGAAAAACAAATGGAGGTTGTTATGAGCCCTGGCAAGAAAAGAAAGAAGGAGGATAAAGAAGGAGAAAAAGTTGTGCCAGTTAAAAAAATAATTGGTGACGGCACTAGAGATCCATTTCAGTCCTACTCTTGGATCTCACAGACTACTGGTATTGGAATCAGGTTTGTTCATAGTAGAGTCAGAAACTGTGGCCTATAACTACATAACATAGCTGGTTTAATAGTGTACTGGGGAAAAAAAATGTATGTTGTACATTCACTTGAAATTTTTCTCTTTCAGTGACAGAAGCATGGAGATCCTCAGATACCGGCTGATTGGCCCGTTATCACATTCAGTCCTTACAGAGACCCTGAAAGCTGCTTCTGTCCAAACAGTAAGGAAATTGGCAGTTTGGATGTTAGTGTAATTTCAGTAATGTTCCTAGCATGTGCAAGCTTGTTTTGGCTAGAAATAACCATAAATTATCTAGCCTTACTTATTATAAAGGCTAACCTGTGTATTACTCTTGTTATCTTCTCTGTATTGGGTCTCTTGATCAATGCTGATCTCAGGAAGAACTCCTATCTGGATTTTAAGTGGCAGTAGGAAGAAAATAAAAATAATGGTGCTGTTGAGCAGGCTGTGTAGTTTCTGCTGTAGTGATGTTTTCTGCTGAGAGGTCCAGAATAATTTGTGTTCTATTTGACAAACCCTAGACCGTTTTCTCAAGCAATGAGCTAGAGCACTAGAACTAAAGGGCAAACTTTTGTGTTTTCAATCAAATATTCAGTTCCTCCAGGATGTGGGGGTTTTGTGTGCCTCTTGGCACATGGTATCACTGTGGTTTTAATGGTGGGGAGTTTTTTTTGTCTCTTGCAGCAAACATGATGGGGGACATGAAATTTCTGGCTTTCTGTAAGAAATAATGACAGAATTAGGAAGTATTGTGCATTGCTTTTTTATTTTTGGAACATGGGCTAAATTGAACAGTTTATTAGGGATTACTGTAAAGTATAGGACTACATTGAATCATGAAAAAATTATTTTGGTTTAAAACATGAAGGGAGAGAAAATGACTATAGTGGTTGAGGCAAACTAAGAGTGAATTCACACTGATAGAAAGTAATAAATAACCATTTGAGTTTAATTAGATGTGTTGTTTTCCAGGAGATGGCAGACTCAGAGACGGAACTGAATAACTGGTGGGTAGAAAACTGCAAGGACTCTGAAAAAGTATCTCTTCATCAATGTCAAAGTGCTATCTTTGAGCTACTAGAAGGTATTTGGGCATGTGGGTGCTATGGGAGGAAGGGGAAACTCTTAAAATCTAGTGGTCAGAATTGGCATGTTATTGAGTTGACTTCAGTGTGGACATGCTTATTTTTTGCATGATCCAGAAAGTGATGCCTTTGAGAATGTGCTTAGGTAATTACCATGGCATGGCAAAGAATTAAGAAATGTTACATCAGAGTTTTTAAGGGAATTTAAATCATCTGTGTAGTCCAAACTGTTAATAGATAAACTGAATCTTGTTTATCTTTGTAAACTTAGATTTGAGATTGCTGATGGGATACATAGTCTGATGTATGCTCTTACTCCCTCCCCTCATACACTCAAATTAAGACAATAAGTTGTACAATACCTCCCCAGATAAAATGGTAGTCTTCTACCCAAAGTGAAAGTATTATAACTTGCTTTATAAATGTTTGCTTCTAATTAACAGTTGTATATTTGGCTGAATTTTAAAGTATCATAAAGTTAACAACATCTCCTCACTTTCTAGCACTGAAGCAGGTAAGGAACTGGCTTTGGTAGATCTCACACTGTACTCAAGCTGTCTATCCAATGTGAGGCAGTTAAGCAGAGATGAGGTAAATCTTTTACAAAACATTTCTAAATTTCCTTTCTCTGGAAGACAAGTATAAAACAAAGGTTGTTGGTTCTTTGATAATTGCCAAATGCAAAGGATGAATTGAGCATGGCCTCACTTTTATGCTTAAAATTAAATGCAAACCAAGTCTTGCCTTGCTGTTGTTGACTTCCTTGGTCTTGGACATTTAACAAGCATTGGAGAGTTTTCAGAGCATTAAATAGAGTATTCTGGATTGCTTTGCTGGCTTAGGTGGTGTCACATCCCTGCAGGCAAAAAATGCATAAAATACCAGTCCAGAAAAAGATCACAACTTAATTGGTGCTTTCATGGCATTGTTCATCTGTGTGTTTTTAAAGGGATGAGTTCACCATCAGAAATGCCACCAGGTACAATTCTTGGCCTAACTGTTGGAGATCCTCGAATCAATTTGCCAAAAAAGAAGACAAAAGCCATGCCTGACTTTGAAAAATACCAAGGTAAAATGCCTGGCTTATATTATGCTTCTTGTGGAACTGACAAAGGGAGGAGTTTCAGTTTCTCTCTACACTTCTTTTCATTTACTGTCATCTCCTATGGGTTGTCTCTTGCTGTTTTCCTTTAGCTTTTGATTTTCAGAATGCTTCCTTCCCCTTTCCACAGCCCCTGGCCAAACAGAAACAGCTTGAAAGTTGCATAGGTTTTAGAACAGCAGTTGTGAGGGAGGGACATGCACCAAAGCTGGTCTTGTGCTCAGTGGAAGCCTCTGTCTGACCATACAGATGATCCAGGTTCGAATCCTGGCAAGGCCAACCAGGTGCTAAAAGCTGCTTAGTAAGTTTTTGTTTGCTGTTTAGTCTTCCTGATGCTGTCTATCTCTACAAGAAGATATCTGCTATTTCTGATTTATAGTCTTACAGTGATGAAAGTTCCAATTTCATTGGGAAAAAATAATAACATTGCAGGATTAGTATTTCAGATGGCCAGGATGTGGTTATGCTAAAAAATGAAAGATGGAAGCATGACTTCTGAAATTTTCATTTCAGTGCTGACTTACACAGGATTTCAGTGCAAAATTCAAATTCAACTGGTTGTGAACGTTCTTGAAAAATGTGCAAGAGTTTATACCGTGGGGTTTGTGCACAGTGCTGTGTAGGCATTCCCAATTAGGTTGAATGGACACAGGTTGACTGACTTAATATACAAAACATCCTTGCCAGCTAGCAAGCAGTAGCACATAGGATAAGTTGAAAGTTCCAGAGACTTAAAAATACTTAATTTCCTTGAAGATGCGTCTAGTGAAAGACACTAGAATAATATAGTCTTACCTTTCACTTAAATCAGGTTGAATACCTACTTCAGTTAGTATCTTTTAGCTCTCTGCACAATTCTGTTATTTTTATTTTCTTACATCCTCTGCTTCTACATCCTAGAACAGCCTTTCTGTTAATGATTTCTGCTCAGCTAAGTTTCTCATCATTAGTGTTCCTGTTGGAAATGCTGCAGCATACATGACCTCTACTTTGGTTCCTTCCTGTTGAGAAGTAAGGTGAGCAATGTAGCACTTGTTTAAGGATACTGGTTTGAGCTGATAGAGGAGTTAGCAACTGCAAAAAGTAATTTGGCTCCCTTCATTCTGCTTGCCATGTCTGAAGATGTGTTCAGGAAGGCAAGATCAAGAGAAGGCATCTAGGTATTGGAAATGTCTAAAAGTAGTTTCTCTCTCACTGACAGAGCTGTTTGTCCCTCAGGAAGTATGGTCATGGTAAAGAGGTAATGATGTAAGATAGGAAGTCAAGAGGACCTTTGTGTTTTTCCTGTGGCTAGCTAGAAATGTCCATCTTCAAGATCTTTCTACTTGGGGTTATCCTTACAAAAAATCTTCCAAACCACAAGTACTCAGAAAACTTGGTGTTGCTTTCTGGTTTCTTTCTGAGTCTTTTTTTTTGTTTCATCATGAAGTCAAAGCTGCGTCTGTCC
This sequence comes from Pipra filicauda, assembly GCF_003945595.2. NCBI lineage: Eukaryota > Metazoa > Chordata > Aves > Passeriformes > Pipridae > Pipra > Pipra filicauda. The sequence continues at coordinate 1,595,044 of NW_024103552.1, read as the reverse complement.
TCTCTGACTTTTATTCAGGAGAGGGAGAAGGTCCTTGTTCAGCTAGCAAGAGAAAGTAAACTGCCTAATACCTTCCAATTTAGATTCTGCTAAATGACTTATTGTTACACATGACTAAAAAAGTTGAGGAGGCAGAAAAATGAAAGAAGACAGACAATACAGCTGTCTTCCAGTAGCAAATCAAAAGGATGTCACGGTAAGAGAGGAGAAGAGGAGAGGACAGCCCTCCTACGTTCCTGTAATTAGGGAGAGAATAGGAGGAACTGATGGTTTAGCAGGGAAAGTGGCAGCTGTTTTCTACATTTCCCACCTAAGTTTGACTTCCTCATGCTGCGTGGGAAAAATCATTCACAAGCTCCTGCATGCGTATTACACGTGCAGTGGGGGAATCCTATGGTGCTGTAGTTCACATCTCAAGACTGGGGTCTAACTGCCACTTTCCTGTTTCCCTCAGAATATTCTTCCACATTAGTTGGAAAGAGAGGCTATTGTTACTCTCTAAAGACTTTTGTTCTTAACCTAATTTTGTAGTTGACTTTGTGTCAGCTACTACCTGTGATTTATTTCTGCCTTAATGAGCCTCCTCGTTAAAGTAGTTAAAAGCAGAGAACTTACATTTTCTTTTTAAATCCTTCTAGAAAATTAATCTACGTTAAATATTTAACTCAGATACTTAGATAATTTTCTAATCAGGAGAAAGCATTCCAGTGCATTTGGTTCTTGTTGGTTTTGAAAGAAAAAGTAAAATTGCATATGTATTAATAAAAGGAAACCTAGACATAACTGTGCAGAATCCATTTTATGTCTAATCTGTTCTCTGTGCAATCATTACACTTTGTTGCCGTAATTCACTGTTTCAGGACCCATTATAAGGTCATTCTGAATTCAGACTAGTTTATAATCTCTTCAGAGCACGGGGTCTTGCTGCCTATTTCACTGCCTTTATACATCAGTTAGAATCATAGAATCATTTAGGTTGGAAAAGACCTCTAAGATGAAGTCCAACCATTAACCCAGCATTGCTAAGTCTATCACTTTGATTTATTCTTTTTTCCTGTAAGCCTCCTTGGTTGCCTGACAGGTTTGCAGAAGTTAAAATCAGTTAAATATATGAAGAAGAACCTATTGCAAGCTACTCAGTGCAAAAGAATCACCTCTAACTGAAGAAGTTTGTAAGCCACAAGAGGCAAGGAACTGGCAGAGTGAAGAAATGCAACACAATGTACTGATTCTAGTGTTGTACTCTTCCCTAGGACCCTATTATTGGCCAGACTTGGAATCAGATGAGTGAAACATCCAGCAAGAATTTCATCAAAAGCAATGTATTCCTAAAGATTATTCTAGTTTGACTTAGCATTTTCACTAGTATTTTTCCAATCAGTTCTATCCCCTCATTCTACTGGTTCTTTTGCCAGGAGTAATGGAATGGAGTCTCCCGGGAATGGAGACTGCCCTCCTCTTCACTTTTTTTTGAAGGGCAATTTGTTCAACCAGAAAAGGAAGGAATTTAATCATGGCACATAGCATACATCACTACAGCAGTAGCATTATCAACACTTCCACAGTAACACCCACCCAAAAAAAGTTAGACTTCTCTAAGATCTGTAATTCCATTTCAATGGTATTAGTTTTCCCCTTCTGTAAGAAAAAAAAAAAATCTTTTTATAAGCCTTAGAACTACATAAACTTTCTGAACCTTGTTTGTGTTGTAGCCTTACTCAGATGTGGTAGTATTTTCAGCTGATCTCAATTTAAAAAATATTAATAGTCATTCATTTACCTTAATGACATCATGTTGGTTAAGCAATAAAAAGGAATCATTTCTGTATTCCACACTTTTCCCCCATTTTTCTTCCCAGACACTCAAATGCTATTAGGATTGGTATTAGTAAGATTGAAATGCCACTGCTTATGGTAGCAGATTCTATATGTACTTTAGCCTTTCTTTTTCTTCAGTGTCATATAAAAGCTAACTGATTTTCTTAGACAATCTTTACTAATTTGCATTTGTTTGTCAAATGAGTGAATAGTTTAGGTAAGTTACAGCCATCATCTTTGCTTGTGGATTGTCATACATGCACTCTGTGAAATTGATACACATCTCTCCAGATTGATTTTTTTTCCGAAATGCTGTTCTAAGGTATGCCTGAGTAGTTTTTCCCTGTGAGTGACATGCTAACAAATCAAGTGTAATTCCAGTCTTTCCCAGTTACTCACACTCTTGAATGCATATGCATGTGTGAAAGCTGTGTTATGGACACGTGCTGATGGGATTTAATCAAAAAACTGTCCTCATTTCTTCAGGCTGGAGGATAAATCATTTTTCACTGCCTTCTCAGCAGCTTTATGCCTTCTGGAAGTCAAGGCTTCCCCGTAAGCAGTCAGTTCTCACATGACTGCACATTAGTGCTGTTCTTTTCTCCAGTTTAAAGTACACTTCTGACATTTTGATATGTATTTACTGTCTTCTGTGGGAGAAAGCACATTCCACGACCTTAAAACCCAGTCAGTGTGGAGTATGGTGAAGCTTTTAAATGATGCATATAGATGGATGAATGAGATGCATAGAAGGAAAATACACCATGAAAGATATATGAGCTGAAGTTCCTTCTGCAGACACAGAGCCTGGGTCCTTGCGTGTAAACACGTCTCTTGCAGAATTTCAGGTATCTGTCCTCAGTTGTCCTGATACACAAACCCCTATGTACATAGGACTCTGAAACTGCTTTTTTTTTGGCTTTTTTTTTTGGCTTTTTTTTTTTTTTGCAAAAGGGAGGAAAGAGAATTTTCAACTCTTAGGCCTGTCTTCTAAGACTGTTCAGATAATCAGCTATGCAAATCAGATCAACAGCTTGAAATGGAACAAAACCTCCCTCTATCTGTTTGTGTTGTCTAAGCACCAACTATTGACACCAGCAGAAGTAGCCTGTCACTGAGCTTTCTGTGCTTAGTAATGCAACTTCTTGTTTCCTGTACTAGCCCTAACATCTTTCACTGTCATCAGCAACTTATTCATCAGTAGGGTTATTTCCCCAGCAATCTTAAAATGTGGACTGAAGAAAATGGGAGAGAGGTAAGAAATAAGAACTGGTGTGAGAGTTTGGGATTATGGTTTGAATTACAGTATGCTTAGTAGAAAGAATAAATTCTCCAAGGTAGTGGGGATCAAAGAAAAGAAAGCACCAAATTAGAGAAGAGTATTTTAAGGTAGTGAGGAAGATATTGGATGCATGGTGGTGATGGAAAGAGAATGACTTAAAAGGGCTTTCTGTAGTGGGAAAAAACATTCATGCCATTATAGTATACAGGAATTGTAAAGAACTCCAAGAATATGACAAGGATAGACTGCCTGAACTGTGGTAATAAAAAGAAATGTTAAAAAAAACCGCAAAAAGTTACAGTGAATAATTTACAGTGAAGGAACTAGAACACGTTTAAATGATTTAACATAAAGAGATTCTGGTGTTCGCAAATGCTTTCTGTACAGAAGATAGAAAAGGTTCATTCCTTACCTTATGTTTGCTTGTAATTATGTGCCCTAAGTCACATAATAAGAGTCAGAAAGGAATTCCCCACCAGCACTACCTATAGTTTTATTGCTGTCTTTTCTCCTTCCTTTGGGGCATTGATATTTGCTGTATCTTCAGATAAAATGTGCTTTGTCTCTAGGAGTGTTGAGCTCTCTTAGGTTCTTAATCAAGTTCCTGTCCTTAATTTTTGGTCTGAGAAGGAATTCTTCTGGCTTAATTGGCAAGAATTTCTTTTTAGTTGTATTGTTCTTAATTTGGAGAAATGTCACCCTAATCTGATAACTTCTTTAGCATTTATTCTCACATAAATCTAACTCATTAGCACAAATGCATAGCAAGTATCAACTTGATAACACTATGAAACTGTCACAAACGGTGCCATAGGTAATATTTTTTGCAAAGGATTTTGCAAATTTTAGTAATGGGGACATCTTAAAGAGTATGGATTTTAAATAAACAGTTACTGCAGTTATGTTTGACAGTACCTATTGTATTGTTATTACTACTGAATAGTCCCTGTCTTCTGTGCTTCAAGTCTTTGTCAACATTATCTGGAAAAATTAGTGGAATCATTTTTAAAAGACTTAAGTAATTTTAAAAAACAAAACAAACCCTGACATGTTCTGTTCCTTTAATGTGTAAGACCTTGTAGATGACAAAATGAGGAGCAGTCACTCTAAGTTTTAATCACAGAACTATTAATAGGTTCATTGAATTATTTATGGATAAGAATTATTTTACTTAAAATATGGATCAGCATACATTACATACTGTACACTGAAGGCTTTTAATCCACAGATCACTAAAGGTAGGTATATACTTTCTTTGTTTTGCTTAGATCGCAAAACAGAAGAGAGAGGGTATTTAATACTTCAACATAAGTTTTAAAGCTAGAAGTGTTATTTATCGTCAGTAACATACACAGCTGTTGATTTGTGCAGACATAAGGAAGAATAGTCCCTTCCTTGAAGTGCAGACTCTGAAAAGATCCAGAATGGAAAGCTAGTGCTAAATAAGTAGTTGCGTGCTAGTCATTTCCATACAAATATTTCCTGTATGTACATTTCTTAAAGGTAATACTTTTCTTACAAGTTTACTTAGGCAGACTTATTTCAGGATTTGTAATGTTACTCTTCCTGATTTTCTGCAAACCTGTTGAATTTCACACTCTGCCTGAAAGGTCAAATTCCAGAACATTAAAGTTGGCATGTAAAGATCTAATTTAGGTTGCCAAAGGTGTTGTCATTTCTAATAAGAAATGCTGGTAAAAAAATGCCAGGTTAGTTCTTCTAACAGTTTGTTTCGTATTTGGTATTTGGAAAAACATGATAGGAACCTACTCCAGAAGCAGTGATGCTTGTTAAGCTTTTAATAGTCTTTCCTTGGTTGTCTACCCATAGTACTTATGATAGTGGAGTGATTTTGGAAATTTGATATTTAAACCACAAATTTGTTTGAATTTTGTTTAAAGGTTCTTTTCTTTTCTAGATAAAGTTAGGCAGCTGTACCTGGAGGGTGTACCCCTAGACTGTGCTCACAGCTTTATCTGGGACCAGGACATCTGTAAGAACGTCACTGAAAATAAAATCTCAGAGCAGGTAACTAAGTAGGTGGATTGCCACAGAGAAAATGGCTAGTGGTCCTTAGAGTCCATAGAAAGAGGCTCTTGAGACTTCTATAAATCCAAGGTCGATCAGTAGTTTCCTAATGTCATAGTATCCAGTTGCTGACTTGAAGTGATTTTTTGTAGCCTTTGTATAATGTTCTCGCACAACCATTTTTCATGACTCAGTTAAAAGAAAGCTTTATTGCATTGTCTACAGAACTAAATAGTTGTAGGTTTATTTATCAGAAGAGTTTGGAATTAGATTTTCCTACATCACCTTGACTCAAGTGCAGCAGATAAGAGGGATAAGTGGCAGAGAGAGGCTCTGGCCTTTCACTCATAGCCAGGATTATTCTCCTGATAAAAGAACCGCGGAAGTTGGAAGGAAATAAATCCTCTGGTTCTGAACTGCAGCACACTATGCTGTGGGCATTCTGGGCAATAACTTGTGATTTGTAGAGAACTTTAAATTTGCTGTTGCAGGTTTGAAATCTATCTTGACATTTTCATTCACAATGGAGGAGCAGCCCATAGGGTTCGTGGGTGAATTGTGCTTTATGTGGTGGTTTAGTCAAAACAGGTGATAAACTTTCAGCACCATTGTAATCAGAAAGAGTAAACACTTGCATGGCAGAAAGATCTTTATAAATATTCTCTTTATGAAAATTAGTTTTGTGCTCTTTCAAACTGACTGACAGAGTGTTAAAAAAGGAGAGTACTTGGAAAATATTGCGCTAGCACATGACAGTTGTCAGCACAATCTTTTTGTAGATGACAGTGTTTTTCATGCTATCATGAAATTTAATGTTTACCTTATAAAACAGAGGGAGTCTGATGGTCTATTTTTTTATAAATGTATTCTTAATGTGGTACAATGGAATATAACAACTGGTGATTGACAAAGCCTTGGTGCCAGCATGCTTTATGTGAAACTGTTTCATGACCAAATGTTCTTCCCATCTCCTTGGATGTAGTTCAGATTTGCTCTATGTATTGACAAACTGTCTGAAAGCACCTGTTCAGTCTAGTCTTGTGCACAAATCTATAATACGATGTTGCAATGTTTGTTTTTCCTCCTTCATTTGTGTTGTACATTTTTTTTCCCTGAGTTTCAGTACCTGCTCTCCATCAAGGACTACAGAAGTAAGAAGAATGATAAGAGGGTGCTTGATACTCTTCTAAAATAATTTTTCATACCCTGATAAAATTCTGTTAAAATATATAGTATATTCCTAGAATATTTTTTCTAACTGTAAGCTCAGTTCTTCTTTGTATCTTGGAAGGGTATCTGGAAGAGGGAAGAAGAATGGTTACTAACTTCTGGGAAATGTCTCCTCCTTCTCAGGATTTAAACCATATGAGAGCTCAGTTACTGGTACCTGGATCACACCTTGATTTGGGTCCTTGTGAATCTAAGATTCCCATACTGTTGGTGCAGCAGCCAGGGAAAATGGCTGGAGAAGATCGACCAGGATGGGGGAGTGGCTGGGATATCTATCTCCCAAAGGGCTGGGGCATGGCTTTCTGGATTCCTTTTGTAAGTGACTTTGATGCCAAATTGCAAGTAAATATGACAAATAATTTGGTTTAAATTAATCAATTTTAGAGAGTATACTTCACATTGTATAACCAATTCACAATTACAGGATCAAAATCCCACTTGAAAAGAGCGCGTATGAACCGATTTGATGACTGAAGCTTGACCTTGAAACTTTAAACAATATCTTCTGTTGGGTATAACTATGTCCACATAGCAGCATCTAAAAGCAGCCAGTCAGTGGGGAGTCAGGAGGGGAAGCTGAAGCTATAGCACTCTGGTTTTGTGTTTCTGCAGGGATATGTCTCTAAAGAGAAATCATTTAGTGCCTGCTGCTAATCTATTTTCAGCTTGGCTATCTCCACCTCTGTCAACAAACTGGTTGCCTCTGATTTGGGAGAGATCTTGAAACACAAAATTTGAGTTAACCTTGAATACTTCTCTGATGCTGTTTGGAGCATCCTGCTTTGAATGTTTAGGTGGCAGTTTTAATATCTTTCTGCAGTTAAATTTATGCTTTTGAATGTGCAGGGGCATTAATTGCAGTGATACCTGTTGTGTGGTATAGATTGGGCAGTGACTGTTGAAGTATTACAACATTCCCGGCAATGTACAGGATTAGAACCTGTGAAATTCTTTTCAATTTCATTGATAGTTTTTCAGAATTAAATTTAAAAGCATTGCTAACATTTTTGTTGAAATAGGCATGTAGAACTGTAGAAACCATACTTAAGTTTATTTTTTGAAAGCTAAAGTGTTAGACTTTCAATTTTCTAAGGCAGTACCTTCTGGAGCATTAATGTTTTTGTTTCAGTTAGGAAGCTGGAATCAGTACAAACATTGCTTTTTGGGTGTTTGGTTTTTATAACAGATATATCAAGGTGTACGTGTCGGTGGCTTGCAAGAAGCATTAAAGCATTCTGAATATCAAAGAACACCTCACATTCCAAATGATTTCCCAGACTGCCAGGCAGGAAGGCAGTTTGCCAAAGAACTGGAAACCAGTCTTCTTGAACAATTCAAACGGTAATATTAACTTAAAAATTAATTACAAGAATGACAAAAAGGAATACTGCTTAAAATATTCCCTTAATTATCTGTCATTGTGTTCATTTAAACTTGAACTTAATATTGACATCTTTCACTAATGCTTTAAATCTTATATTTTAAAAAAGAATCCTAAATATATTTAACTCTGCTAAACAGGGCATACGAATTAAAACATTCTGTTCCCAGAGACATGCTCAGTTATAGGACAGTAACAAGGCTGCAAAACAATAAAATAAACAAAGCTATTCCAAGTTCCCTAGGCAGAAAATGAGGGAGGAGGTAAGAGAATGCAGAGGCAGAATACCAAAGTGCGTACCAAGTGTTAAAGAATAAAGTGAATTAAGAAGTACATCTCAATGTGTACTTTTAAAATATCAGGTATTCTGAAGTTTTCCTTCATTTTCACTGCAACAAACACAAAACTCTTAACCATGAGTGTGGAGTAGCTGGAAGTGTCCTCTGCACCAACTGGTGTTGGTTCCCCTTCAAGCCAGGAGGGGAACGTAGGAGAAGGTCAGAGGAAAAGGTGGTGGTGTCAATCACAGCACATAGACATTTCCAGCTGGCTGAAAGGATATGGTCGTCAAACATACAGCAGTGTTTTCTAGATTGTAACTTTAAAATTCTTGTTCAATGAGATAACAAAGGGAATGCACAGTTAGCTTTCTGCTCTAAATACTTGATTTTGAAAACAGAAAACATTATTAGACTAGCAGGAAAAAGTAGACAGCCTTTTGAAGTGCTAAGCACTGAGTAAAGGCCCAGGAAACAAATATTCTTACCTACTTACTTGGTTTATCATTTAGACGTCCACCTGCAAAAAGGGCAAATTATGTCAAGCTGGGCACTCTGTCTCCTTTCATCTGTCCTTGGGGGCAGCTGACAAAGAACTGGGAAGGAAGAATGAAAGCTTCAGGAGGATTTGTACGTCCTTCTTCCCCACACCCTGAGTGCTGCACAACTGAAGGGCATAATTACTGTGACCCCAAAGCAGAAGTGGTCAGAGAAACTTCCCCTGAAACTGGTGAGGTAGAGGAGACCATGGAAATAACAAGTTCTGAAGGTGCCCTAAAACCAGAGGATGTTACAAGCACCCATGACCTTGGTGAGAGAGATGAAACTAAGACAAGTGACTTTATTGTTCTCAGGTATGTCAAAATGATACACACATGTTATTTCTTTATTGGGAATTATTGAATTGAGGAAAAGAAGAACCCAGCCTTGAATATTAAGATAAGGGAATTATTTGATCCAAATACAGTGAGATTAAATAGTTTTGCATGGATCAGAATTTCCCATTGAGTGGAAGTCCTTTGCTTTTCCCCAGCAAACTTAGTGACTAGATGAAGTAAGTTCCTGAAATTATTTTACATATAACACTCTGGAGTTTACTGTGTTCTTAGAGTTGGCGTATTCTGGCTGCTTCCAGGTGGATGGAGCTTTTAGAGGTTCATGTTTTTGATTTTAAAACTGTTGCTGTGAAAATCATCTTGCATTCTCTTCTGTAATACATCATCACAGGTGGTTCTTGCACTCCAAAGAAAATAGAGAATCCCCTGCATTCCAGTGCAACACATGAGGGCAGCAACAGTGTTTGGAAAGTGCCTGAATGCAAGACTTAGTGTAGTTTTGTGTAGTTACCAGAGAAGAAAACATTGGAAGTTCTAGACTGCATTATGTCACTGAAGGTTTCAGAGTATTTGTGATTCAACAGGTTTTGAGGGTTTTAACAAGTAGTGTCACCTTTCTTCTGAAGAAGACACATGAATTCCATTTCCCATGTTCTTTTTGTGCTCAGAGTGATCTGAAAACCCCAGGGTTTTTATTAATCATTCTCTTGCAAATATGTGGGGTGCTGGATTTCTGTCGTACTGCTTGTTAATAACTATCCATGATATTTATTTTTGAAAATTTTTAATAGGAGTGAGAAACTACTAATGCAGTTATCAGCCTGGTGCTATCCCACTGCTGGAAAAGATCGGCGAATCCGTCTTATTTCTCGACTGCGACAGAAAGAAATGACTGAAGATGTTTTTTTGCCAATCCTGATGAGCTATCCAAGGGCTCTTGTCTGGGTCAACTTGTCACTCTTGAGAAAGGGGAACCCTGAATTACATGCCATGATTTGCATCCCAACAGAAGACGACTTGCTGCATCTAAGCAAAGACAAACTCTTCTGTGGTCCTCAAGAACCCAAACATCGTGACATATTCAAGGACAAGGTACAGAGACAAAAAGAAGAGAAGAAGAAGAAGAAAAAGGGTGGCACGAAGGCTTTAGAAGGTGACCCTCTGAGCGTTCCAGATAAAGACACAACTGAAGACCACGAAGACCTCATTCTTGGTCTTTGGTCAGATGCTCTCCCAGATGTTACTTCCCACTGCTCCAGGACTGTCTTGGGATATGTCACTCGAGGGGATTTTTCATTGGCTGCAGGGTGTGGAGAAGCTCTGGGTTTTGTTAGCTTGACAGGGTTAATTTATATGTTATACAACCAGCCAGCAGATAAGAAAGGGCTCGTTTTGTTAAGGACTCCAGCATCTTTACAGTACAGATTTGCAAGACTTACCATTGAGGTTTAAGTATAATGGCAACGCAGTAGAATGCCAAAAATACCAAAGAATGCCTGTTTTGTACTCTGTGGCCTTTCTAATTTGTCTCAAATTTGAGGTTATTCTGAGCCCCAACATCTCTAAGATTCTAAAATAATTAAAAGGCTTTTTAGCATTATTCAAGAAAATAACTAATGCATAAACAGACCTAGTATTACTTTTGATGTCTGCATTGCTAAGGATTTCTAACGGGTCATTATCACGATCTTCTTTATCTCTAAAGAAGCATATTCTTCATTTTTCTCCTCAAAGCAGTGGATGCTGTAACAATATACAGAAACTCATCATTTTCATTTTAGAAACCTTTGGTCAGATGGACTGTAGCTTCACAGTGCACTTTCACATGTAACTGCATGCAATCTGATCCAGTATATATAGCAAGTGGCTTTCCTAATTCCTCGTACTTGAATAGATGTGGCTGCAGTGCAAAGGAGCCGAGTAGAGAAACTTTGAACAAAGTTTAATGCTTAAATGAAATGCAAATAATATGTAGCCCAGCTATATAATTTTGAATTATAGGAACTGGAGTTTTTAAAATGGAAAGCATATCAGTCTCTCTCTCTAGTCTGAAAGGTAATAAGCTTTTCAGATGCAAATTGCTGGTAGTGGGTCAGCATACATTTTCTGTTAATAATAGGGGATATTTTTCTTCCTTATAACATGAGATTATTTTTGTATGGAATGTGCTAGGATTGAAAGTTTCTTCATGTTACAGTATGGTTCATGAATGTTGTTCAAACAGTCAAAATTTGTAAAGCATGCTGGGGGATGAAGGGAGAAAGGTGTTTGAATTCACTGGGGCAGTGTGTGTAGGTTATTGGGTTTTGGTGTTCTGTTGGGTTGTTTTATGATAGCCTTAAGCATTTAGCCATTCTTGAATTAAGCAGCTTGAAAAGGAATTTACAACAGTACGCTGTAGTTAGTAGCAGCATGATACAAATATATGCCAGTTGGTAAAATTACTCTGAAATTATCATGTACAAATAAAAATGTAATCTATTCTTGAGTTGGGAGTCTATTGACTAAGCTTGATTCTTAGAAAAATTAAACATGGATAAGTAACAACCTTCTCTTTCTAAGTATCAGTCTGCAAATTAATTCTCTCACAGTTCTGTTTGAAAGTCTTAGGCGAATAGATTAATGTTGGCTGGAGTTGTTGGAGAAAGGATTTAGCATGCTTTACCCTCAAAATTATTAAAATTTAGGACCATTTTTTGATTAAATATAGCACATACATGGGGAAGGGGCGAAACCATCTCTGTCACAAGGGAAGTATTGGAAGTGGGGCTGGATTTGGTTTTTTTTAAGTCTTCAGAATATGGATTGTAGAATGTGCACCATCCGTGGGAATTAGAGTGGCATATGGGACAGAGAGATGGAACCTCCAGCACAGCTTGGACCACAGCTCCATGAGAAATCATACCAAATGGCTCCAGCACCACGCACCTTTGATGCACCTGATAAACCAATCACCCTCCCAGAAAGGTCCTGAGAAGCATCTGCAGGAGAGCCAGCAGATGGCCCCAAAGGAAAAAGCTTGGTTCTGGCAGGGCTGGGATTCACATGCTTCTGGCCGTGTGAGTGCTGCAGCCTGTAGGTATGTGTGAATAAGGAGCCTCTTAAACATTACAGCCTGGCTGCTCTGATCAAGTTCTCTTGTGGTAATAATCCTGAATTTAATGAACCTTTTGAATTGTAAGCCCCATTAAAATATTTGTAGGATCACGTTTCCAGAGCTGTGCTTCATGGGAAGAAAGGAGGGGAGGTGATGTCTGTATGTTTTTTTCCCTCGTTGCCTCCCTCATCTTAGTAGATACATATTTTCTTACCTCACTGTAGACCTGGCTTGTATGTGAGAAAGAAAGAGGAGAAGCCCCCCCACCCAAGCTATCATTTTTTCTTTTCTGCTTGTAGATCTTTTGTTCTCTGAATCTTTCCCAAGTTTTTATTTTTTTAAAAAAACATCTGGAGTCTTTTTTCTTTTCCTCCTATTGGTAATTTCTGCCAGGTTTTCATTTTGACACTTCCTGTTACTTTTCTTTGATTTCCATTCTTTATTTTTGATTTATGATCCTTGTCTCTTGTGAGCCAGTGAACAGAAACTGGAATCCAAGCGCATCCTGTTCTGTATATCTTGTAATATTGTTACACAGTTGTTTTCCTTTAAGTCAATGATTTATGCCTTAAGACTTCACTCCTTGTAAAAAGCAATGCAAACTCGATAAGTTAAAAATGCTCAAAACTCCCAGCCAAAATTTGTCAGAAAAGTACTATGACTTTATGTAGCTGCAAGGAAATTTTTATCTGTGGTTGCAATTTCCAGATTCTGAGCGTCTCGAGGGTAACTTAGTCATAAAAACCATGTCAACACCGGATAATCAAACTGTGGATAATTAAACCTGTGTTATCTGTGTATCAGCTGTACTGTGCGTCTGTGCTCATCATGTTGAATCAGGTGTAGTTTACAACACACATCTGCTCTTACTACAGTTGCTACACGTTGGTTAACTACCCCAGAGCATCTGGACTAGCTCCTGTGGGCTGTGATACATGAGCATTTTTGGGAACCTAGGAAGCTCTTGCCTAGTGAAAGCAGTTCTCACAAGCTCTCTGACTCCCATGCTGTCCTCCAGATAACTTTCTCAAAATAGATGCCAGCACAAATCCTTAGCTCTCGTTCTGTGCTTGGCAAGAGATTTTGGAAGCTAAAATGAAGTACAGAAGGCAATTTTGGCATTCTCTGTAGCACTGGGAAGAGCTTGAATGGTAACACACTGCTCCTGTAGCTCTTTCTACGGCTCCCTCAGAGTGGCTGTATCAGACTCACCTGGGGCAGGGTCTTTTCCTGGCCTGAACTATGACTTGCATGGTAGTTGCCTGCCATGTTGACAGCACAGTGACTGATGGACCTACCAAGATGAGGGTCTCCAAGATACATGTTCTTTACCATTGCAAATCCAGAAAATAAGGTTGCAGAGAAGGGTGGTGATTACTCTGTGGGATGAGGTGAGGTGTGACTGTGTCCAGATTGTGTGTTTGTTACAGATGTTCAGGACGCTCTATTTAGCAACCTCTAGGTAATGGAAGAAGTTACCTGGCAGAAGGACAGTTGGGGTTGTTGAAACAAATCTGGGAAAATAATTGACAGGGTGACAGACTGCTCAATGGAGGTAGAAGCCTCAGGGGATCATGGAATACACAGCCAAAGAGTTGTCAAATGCAGCATGACGGTTTTCTTTCAGTGCTCTAAATCTGGAAGAGCCAGATATGTCAAACCTGATCCATTCACATGTCCGTGTGAAGTAGGTGGTAGGAACAGAGCTTGCAGGAGTAAACTACAAAAGGCATGTTTCTGAAGCACTCTAAGACTGAGAAAAGCAGAACAGCAATAGCATTGTTCTATTTTCCAAGGATATAACATGCAGAGAACTCTTCCACCCAAAATCCCATGTTTCTAAATGCTCTTCCCAGAGGTCAGCAACATAAACAGCACCCACAGTTTACCTCTTGCAAATTCAGCTCAGCTATACTAAAGTTCTTTGCGAACACTAGTCTCATCAAATCCCTGCAAGAGCAAGTAAACTTGTAGTGAATAATGAGAAATCAGAAAGGATAGAGGATATAGGCTGAAACCATTTTGTTTCGGCTTTGAAAGTCAGAGCCAGGTTAACGCTGGACAAAATAAAATTAATGAGTTCAAGGTAGTTTGCAAAGTAGGTGGAGTGACAAAAGACAAAATACAGCTTTCATTTATTGCATTGGGTCTCTTAAAGAAATACAGTTTATTCTATAGTAGGAAATATGCCTGCACAGAATGATTTTATTATTTTTAAACTTTTTTAGACACTTCAAGATGTGCCTAACATCTGCCATCATCAGCTTGCTTGACACATTTTAACTGTCTTTTCATCATGGGCTTACGGCAGTGCTGCTGTTCTGACAGCCTTGCACAGCTAAGCCCAATTCTTAAGAAATAGAACCAAAAAGACATCCAGGACACAGCAAGAGTAAAGCAGAGAATGAAAAAGCAGTCTAAAGGAAGAGTGACTCAAATTTCTTGATCCAAATATGTTAGGATTTGCTGTAATTTCTAGAAAGGATGATGCAATTCAATATTTCATTTCATCTCAAGATCAAATAAATAGCCAGGATGAGAAAGCTCTTTCAGCTCATCCTGTTCTCAGCATCCTGTTTCTTAGCCCAGAAAATGTTTATTGGTTTGGGTTTTTTTGTTTGTTTGTTTGTTTTGGTTTTTGGTTTTTTTTCCTTTTTTTTGGGGGGGGGAGGGGCTGCTTTTTAAAGAATAAAATGGTTGTGATGAATGGGAGAGCTCAAGCATCTGGAAACCCATTTACCTGTCAGGGCTCACTCTCACACATCACTTCTCTTAATTTCTGTGTTTGTGTTTTTTTCACATTGAGCAATACTAAAGGCTTTTTGGTTTGTGGTTTTTTTCTTTCTTTTTGTCCTTTAACAAAATGATGAAATGAAAGCAAACTTGGACAGGCAAAACCTCAGTTATTTAGAGTTTTATCACTTACAGTGCCACTTCAGGAATAAGCCCCCTCCTCTTCCCCACTTGAGACACTCCAGTTGTTTTAACTGTGGCTCTAATGATGAATCCTGTGTCTACAGTTGTAATTGTTTATAAATACCACACATATACTTCTGAAAAATCTTACCTGGGTTGTACCAGGTGTCATCCAAGGCAGCTTTGCCCATGGGCAAGGCCAGTTGCTCAGAATGAGTTGGGTTGGGTGAGAAAGAGGGATCACACACATCAAAGTCTGTTACTGTTCCTTGGGGTTCCAAAAATCCAGAGTACATGCACAGAATAACAAATTGTAAATCTCCAATTAAAAATAGACTTTGCAGATGGATAGTTGCTTAATGCAGTGGGTTTTAATTTTTTTTAAAGATGCATGTGGAAGTAATTGTGATACAGACCAACAGGGATTAAAGGGTTAACAATGGATAATTTTTTTTCCTGTAGAACAAAATGTCTTACAGAAATCAATTGCATCCAGGTTTTCTGAATATTTTTGCAATGCAATAATTCTTTTAAATTAGTTGGCAAATATATGAAGCGGGTTCCAAATGAAGGCACAAAAATGTATGAAATTGGCTGAGAACTGTAACCAGTTGGTTTTGGTTTTTTCAAAGAGAAGCAGATGAAAATAAAACATTAGTGCATAGTAGTCCAAGGAAAGTCTTAAAAGAGAATTAATTGTAGTTTACATTAGTCTTTTAAGACTTTCACTGAGCTACTGTATTTTGAGGAGTTAATTACTTGCATTCATTACAATAAATTATTTTTATAAAAAATTAGGTGTTGTTTCTGTTAGTATCTTTAAGAACTTACTTTTATGCCTATAGGTAGCACACAGTGGCACAACTTCTAAAATGGCAACCCCAAAACTACAGATTTCTGTGTCCCCTGAAGTTTCCCCAAACCTGATACTGGGAGAGAGGAGGCTTCCAGGATACTGCACGTGTCCGGCAGCAGCCAGCTGACACAGGCACTGGAGCCTGAGAAAACAACCTCAGTAGAATGTGCTCCTGGAGCAATGTGACAACACCCTCTGTCAAAAGCTGTGGAAGCCAGTCCTTCCTGTGCTGATGGTGAAGCTCTGGAGTCCTTTGGTAAAAAACTTTCCTTTTTTAGGTTAGTAGATGTGTAGAAGACTAGTTTTACTCCGTTTTTGGATTATCCACCAAAGCCAGAAATATCCCAAAATAGCAATTCCCTGCCTGAAGGCTTGTTTCTCACATCATATGCAATCAACCTCTTTTTGTTGTACAACTCACTGGTGTAAAGCAAGAGCTCACCGATGTTAAAAGATGTGGCTGTGCAAGTGTTTGCACATGGGCAAACGTGGCACACAGGGTAAGAGGCTTTCTAAGGAACATACATTTAAATCTCTACTTCCCTTGGAGTAAATAATTTTCTTTGATTGCCTGAGGAGCGGAAGGGGCTTGATACAGCTTTAAAATCATAGAAACATGAAATGATTTGTGTTGGAAGGGTCCTTAAAGATCATCTAGTTCCAACCCCCATTCCATGGGAAAGTACACCTTCCACTAGATCAGGCTGCTCAAGGCCCCATCCAACCTGGTGTAAAAAACAATATATGCTTTGCCATTGCCTGAGACATGAAACAAAAAGATTTAATTGAAAAACTGTAAAAGGCAAGTTGCTTTAATTAAAAAACCATCTCTTTAATTAAAAAACTATTACATGGTAAGGACTTCAACTAAATATACTCTACCAAATAAGGTATACCAGGCGAATTTTTCTTGGATATCAATGAATCAGCCAATGAGCACCCAGACCCTACTGTGGTGTGTTTCTATCGAAATTAACTTCTTGTGAGACCTGCAGTTGCTTCAAAGGCATATAAGTGCCCAACAGGTTGCAGAGAGAGAGCACAGGACAAGAGATCACAAGAGAAGACTATAGAAGAAGATCGACAAGGATGAGAGACAGCAGAAGACAGAGAGGAGATTGGGGATAGAAGACAAAAGACCAGAGATCAGAGCCCAGTGGAGATCTCCTCCACTCAGGAGGACTGAATCTACAAGCCAGTGCTGAGCCCATGGTGGTGGTAACCACTTTTCTGTGCTTCTAGTAATTTCTCTTGGCTTTTCCTACTTTTCTGTTTTCCTACTTTCCCTCCTCTCTTTTTGTTTTAGAAAATAAAGTTGAATTATCATTTTGGAATCCAACATCTGGCCTCATTTGTGCATTAATCTCGCTTTTGGGTGGATTAGAACCTAATACTTTTCCACGTTTGTGGATCGAGACAAACTTCGTCTCTCCCCACCTAAGTGGATTGGAACACCTGGTTCCCCCCACTAGTTCGTATTCAGTATCCTCCCATTTGGTGTGGAACAGTTTAGTTTTTGACAACTTTCCTGTAGAAGTGTAGTAAAGACCACAGAAGAGGAAAAGGCTACATCTATGCTGTATGTGTGTTTTAAATTCCACTTTGATCCTATTCTGAGTAAACTTTGGCCTTCATTTTGAAACACTGCATTTTTTATCCAGATTTCCTTCTGTAAAAGACCATCAAAAGCTGAAAGATTACTGTCCCACAGTACAAGGAGGGATGTTGTTAGTCTGGCCAAGCAGCTATCAAAAATATGCAGGAAATACAACATAAATTCATTTTTCTCCAAATGTTTTCTACAGTAAGATCCCAGGCTATTAGGTTAACTCCAGGGACTACAAAGACAATAACTTGAACTACAAGTCCCAGGACAGTAGCCAGGTTTCATGTGGTCTTCAGGGATCAGAACAGAAAATCTAACCAAAAATAATAACTTCCCTTTCACCACTGAAAACAGTGAACTCCACATGTCAGCTGGATTTCAAAGTCTATTAAGCAGTAAGAGAGGTCACCTATCTGCAAGGTCATTAAACTGATGACCACTAAAAATTGATTCTCATCCAGATCCATTTGTAAAATTAATTTGCATATTTTCAAGGACATAAATTAATCTGTGGGGACCTAGCTTGGAAAAAAACATACAAGTTGCAGTATCTGTCTCCTCCTTTTCAGTCCTCAAAATGCTAAGACCACTGAGTATTAAAAAATATTAAAGCTTCAGCCAATCTCCTGACTGAAGTCTGAGTCTCCTTCTCAAACAGGCGCTAAATAGGGTTTCTGACCTCACAGACAGGATATACTTTTATCCCATAAAATAAAATAGTAGAAAACCCTTAAAAGATTCTCCTTTGAACTTTGATTGCTATCATTTAAATTTCTTTCCCTTTGTATAACACCTATCTTTTTTCGGACTGCAGTAGGCAGTCTTCTATTAACTGGGTCTTCTTCTCTATGTACCTTCATTTTTTATCATGGTAAAATTTTTTCAAGTGGAAAATACAAGAGGAAAGAATGAAAACCAAGTATTTTTCTGAGCTTTTAGACATCTGGGTATTTTTTCCCAAATATGAAGAAATATATCCTACAGGAAACTCTATCATGGGTTTTCCAATTAAAATATTAATTTAAAGAAAAAATACAAATATTTTTAGTAAGTTTTCTGTTTCCACTTTCAAGCCCTGAAATACACTTGGATAAACTGACAGAGCATTTCTCTTCCCTAAGACTCTTTTGGGCACCAGCATGCACTCTGAATTGATTCCTTTCCTCTAAAGAATAAAACCATCAATCTCTATATCCTGCAACTTCAAATTCAAGGCAAATGCTGAAAGGAAAAAAATAGTGATTGGCAGAGCTTGGAGAGGGAGCCAGGAGTGCCAGCTCATCCAGCAGAAAATTTCATGCGAAATAATTCCTAGTCCAAGGAAACCAGACCAAAACGCTCACTATAATTTCCATCATTGACAGAAACAAAAGCTGTCGTGTTTCTGAGTGTGTTCCAACTTAATGAAGGGACAAGGAAAAAAGAGGAACCCCCAACTGTGACAGCACATATGAACAACATCTCTTCATGAGGGAAATAAAGCAGTGAATTAAAATTTATGGCTTCCCAGTAGCATTACATACCCTGGGAACAGTGAATGTTTTGTTCCTTCCCAAAATGACAAGTGTTAAGATCATAAAATCAAACTCAACTGGAGTAGCAAATTGATTCTAGACTATCTAGTTCTTGCAGGCTGTGTCATGCTGACTGGAGTTGATGGTTGGTTGCCTAGGGTAGCAAAATATTGGGAATAACACACAATTTAGTGGCTGTTCCTTACAAGCACGCCTCCGAGAGGGGAGGGAGGTGTGTTCATGTGTTACTGTGCTTAGCACAGCAGAAACCCTAGAACTGAGTCAGTCCTGAATGTTGCCTTTCTAGCCAACTTTCCAACAGCAGTGAACTAATAGCATTTCCAAAGGTTAACATTTCTGTAACTTTGCCAAATGATAGGGTCATGCCCTGTTTTTCTGCTAATAAAATTTACTTACCTCATTTTTTTTCTCATGACCTTTCTCCCACTATTTGCCACCATCCATTTTGGCCCTTTCCCATATTACTCCAGACCTCTAACATACTTTATATTTGTGTTTTGCTCTGTCCACAAGGGCTGCAGAGAAGCTGTAGATGTAACAACTCTGCCTAAGCCTTAGCTGTTAACTATGCAACAAACAAGGGAGCCTCTTAACTTCAGAACTGTACAGGTTACTCATGTGTCCAGTGTGTTCAGGGCTTAAATCTGGTTTTAATGGAACATTAACTTGTCAGCAGTAGCAACCATGGATATGTTGCCCTCGTGTTTACCCTTACAATTCGGGTAAACTACTCTGTGCTGTCTCCGGTTGCAATAATGCCATTTAGTAGCACAAAATGCACTGAGGACAAATCAGGTATCTGCTAAGTAAAAATGCCACTCTTAGCCAAAAGAAAGCAAGAGACACAAATAAGAGATAATCTCTGTCTAAAGATGTCACTTTCTCTGCAGGTTTCTCTGAAGAGATGGCCAGTAATTACTGTACCCTTATGTTGTTTATTGGGCTCTATTATTCCCTAGTTCTCAGAGAAATGGATCTTCAAACCTTAAGTCCACTTTGCCATGTTCTCTAGTTAGATGTCCAACTTGTTTGCATTTTCGGAGCACACTGCATTCTTTGTAGCCCAACAGCCCGTGCAGGTGACACAGGCAGAACTTACACAGTGAGCAGGAGACAACCCACAACTTTGGTGAAGTGCAATGAGAAGACAGCCAAATGTCCCAGGCTGAGGCTTATAGGGGACACCACTACTGTTCAATTTTGTGATTGCAAGAGCTCACCCTGGGCATGAGGTTTGTCCTTCTCTCCAGATCCTTGGCTTCCTCAGACTGTTTACTTCTGGAGATGCAGTCCTGCATGTGGTGGTTTGCTGCATAGAAATGCACCAGGTGCAGTTTTAATGAGTGAGTGAGACAGTAACACCCTCCTTCCCATGCTCCTTAGGTGATTTCCAAATCCTTGTAACTATCCAATCAACAACAAAAATTTCTTCTGGGATGTAGCCTTGTGTTGCACTCCATGAACATACTTCCACAGCAAATAATCACTGCCTGTTATTGCGCTCTGCTTGAAGTCCTACTTGGATGGTGGGGGAAGGCAGGGAAAAGGTCTGAGTATATTGTTTTAATGAGGAGAGGGGTTTATTTCTTCACTTCCCACTCATGCAGTAATGGCTGAACTTTTCTTTCTTCTTGTGAAGGAAATGTTGAAGAATAAACAAAACCACTGAGTTGCGGCAGCTGCAACACCGGGAAATCTGGAACCAGGAGGCAACACTATCTTAAAGTTAGGGATTGAAAGTGAGGTTACGACCAAAGCCTTTTCAATACGTTGGCCTCTGTTCTCACCCTGGGTTTGCATATAAATCATTGCCTAAATAACTTACATGAAGCCAACATGAAGAGAAGCAACAGGAGAAGGATACGTTGGCAAAAAAAAGGAGTATTTCAGATATGTCAACAGTGGAGTTGTCCACAGAAGACGCAGGAGAAGCAGAGGAGCTGTGCAGCATGATCATCCACAGGATGGAGGAACCAAAAGAGAGAAACAAACTGAGAGACTAAAGGTGCTGTGGCGGGTTAACAGGAAGCTTCGTGTGAGCAGGGACTGTGAGATAGCTGGCAGAGGATGCACCTCTGAGACCGGGGGAACATGCCAAAGAAAAGAAGTCCCTGCCCACCTCCTCCCAGGACCCTCTCAGCTGACCCGCTGGCCCCAGTCCCACCTGCGTGATGCTCACAGCCTGGCCCACCTACCTCCCACTGCGCATCAGCTCCTTGCCAGGGCCAATGATCTTTCAATTGCTTTTCAAACTCAGGCTTGGGACTTGTATTTTAGCTTGAAAATAAATATTTTGAAAGCTGTCTTCTTTCTCACAGTGCCGGCACAAGTTGTTTTAATTATCTTAGGAAAGCTTTCCTTGCCCAGACCAATTTGTTCACTGTTTGTCTTGTGGAGCTGGCCTATAAAGCAGCTTTTAGGGGCTTATTGTATAACATTATCAAGAAAGTAATCTTTGAAAAAAACTGAAATCACTTATAACAATCTTTATTTTTTCCTTTGCAAATAACTTCATAGAAGCGAAATGATCACAGCGAAATGATCAAACCTGCTGGAAAATTCTTGTTCCAAATGAAAAGGTTTAGATTTAGTCATGTTTTAATCTTAAAAGGTTTTAAGTGATGATTTAGGCAGGAAAAACGTTCTTCCTGTAGGGGGATAATATGGGAAAAGCAAGACTTTTTAACTTTTCAGAATTATATATTTTGGAGTCAGCAAATGCAGAGACGAGCAAGTCCTGCTCTTTGCTAGATTTCTGTTGTTTTACACACACGCAGACCCACACACATGCACGTGTACTCTTGTTTAAAGAAAGAAAGCAATGGGGAGAGAAAGGAACGGCCTCCTGGTTTAATTATTGGTTTTGCTCTACAGACTCTGAACCACATGAGTGTTGATGGTTGACTTTTTAAGCGACTTAATGAAGGTTACCTTTGGAAATTCTGACATTCATAATAAATGTGCTACTCATTTGGAGGAATTCAAATATCTTATACTGTAACAAAAATTTATTTTTTTCTTTGATATAATTCTGCATTATCCTTTTTCAGAGTTAATGCCAGTATTTTTTCAGATTACTGTAACTTTATTGTTTTCCTACAGAATAAGGGAAAGGAGATACCTTTCTTCAGTGCTCCTCAAAAAGAACAGAAAATCAAGACCACTGTAAGTAGAGAAGACTTCAATATTTGCATTTTATTAGTATTTGAAAGGAAATTTGATGAGAAAGGAGTTCTGCTTTTAGTCTGACTATCCTTTTATGTCTAGTTTCTGAGACATCTCTTATGCACTGAGAAAATGTTTCCAGGCTCTGAAAAGGCTACTCCTCACTCTGGAAAGTTAAAGAAACCCATTGGAAACCTGCCTCTTTTCAGGGGTCCACACATTTCCTGTCCATGTATTCTAGAGCCCACTCACCTTTTTTTCTTGGGATGTTGCTTCATTTGTGGCTGCTGATGCAACTTTCCTTTAGATCTATACTCCCTCTCAGTTCTTGCGTGTTCTGATCATCACAGACATCAGTCAGAAGGTACAAGGTGCTGAATGTATCAGCTCTGATATCATGCTCTACTTCATGAGAATACCCAGATCTTCCATCGTCAACTTTCCACACCTGCTTGCAGCAGAACAGCATGGATTACATTTGCATTGAGTTTAAACATTTCCTTCACTATGACAACAATTAGTGCTATTTTCTGTTCTGCTGTAAGTTAAAGCTGTGAATAACAGTGGAGAGGTCTAACCACCCCCTGCTCTCCAAGCCATCCTTGGCAAACTTGGCAGCTTTAGGGAACAATGCAGTTCTGTGCTCAGATGTTATTGTGTCCCTGGGAGAGTATTTCTCAACCCGTGCTCTGGGGGCCACTCTTTGTCTGCAGGACTTCAGAGAATGGTATCTGAGATTATTCTAAAAGAAAGGAACTCTTCCCACTGTCTCCCTCACCCCAAAACTGCTCAAACCCTCACACACATGCTGCCTCAACTTTCAAAGGGCAGCCTAATTTTCAGTTGATTTTCATGAAGACTGCTGCATTAAGACTGATCAAGCAGTCTGCAGCTTAATCCTCCAAAAAAATTGGTGGAACTTTGGATTAGGGAGCATGGAGAACCACTGCTTTGGAGAAGTGTGTCCACTATTTCATTTATTTGTGAAGACACAAAGTCTTCATGCCTTCTCTGTACTCTTTAGAGTCAATGACAGATTGCCGCATCAGGCTTCCGTCTTCCATCAGGTGCTTAATACTCACAAATGAAGCATACTACGTGCAACAGTGCTAACAATAAAACCAGCAGGTTAATATTACTTTGTTGCACTCCTTTTGCCTACTGGACACCACCACAGATACTGCCGAAGCCCTTACTATCACTGTTGCAGTAGGCCAGGTTGACCTTTCCAGTATAAATATCGCTCCTGGAATATCTCAGCTTCTGCATAGCCTCCATTCAAATGCAGGTCTTTTCCCTTCCTCACAGCATTGCAACTTTATTGTTGCAGGAAGCCAAGACTGAATTTAACAGCTATATCAGATTGTGGAGCATAGGACAGGGAGTGACCTTCACAGCAGAGGCTCCTGTGCTGTTGCAAACAAACACATCATACGTTTTGCAGACTCCACCCTAAGACTAGTTAGGTTTCTTGCTCCCACTGTTTCTACTGTAAAGCTTTTTGGAACCTTGTTCCATTGCTTACTTTTACAAGAGCTTGCTGGAGACTTTGTAACTCCAGACACATTTTTATGGTACATGTAAGCTTATTTATTCTTTTGTTCATGCTGCTGTGGTGTCCCACCTTAAGGGGAAGATTCGATGATGCCTGCGGTCAAAAAGAAATTGCCTTGGAGCTACATTTATCACTTTTAATCCAAATTAATCATGATGCGCAGTTTGTTCTTTCAGACCTTTCTGGAAATGAGTCAGAGCATTTTGGGGTCTTGGGTGGTCTTGATCCCCTTCTTCTGAGTTGACCTTTGGTCAACAGTCCACGTCTGCTTCTTGACCTCATTGCTGTGCTTGCACTGTACTGTGTTGTGCTTATTTCCAGGAGCCAGAACAAGGATACTTGTCCCAGAAAAGTGCTGCCCTACCTCCATATGGTCCTCTTGTCCAGCCACATCCTGTTCTTTCTCACAGGCATGGTTATTACCAACAATCCTTGGTTGACTCCACGGCTATTTGGCTATCAGAATGTTGAGCCATACACATTAGCCCCTTATCTTCTGGGCTTCTACAGCTGCCTTTTATCTAAGTGAATTATTTGTACTGCATACACACCCACAGGCCCTACCCAGATGCTGCTGAACACTCAAAAATGCTGCATATAAAGCTGACCCAAAAGGATTCAGGACAACACTCTAAGCAGAAGATGCCAGACACAAAATGTGTGCAGGGGAGTCAGATTGGTGTCCTGACTGCTGATGCCTCCTCCATCACAGGGAACACAGAAATACCCTAAAGTTCTGCTGTGAAAGGCAACTGGAGGGAATGGGGAAGATTCAACAGGGGTGGTTGCTCCAGAAAGGAGGGAGCCAGGTTTAAGAGCTATACCTACTTCACCTGATTTTGATTCTTTGGAAAAAAGAACCAAAACACTGCCCTACACATAAGTACCCAGGAATTCAGGATTCCTGTCTCTTACCCATGCTGGGACACAATTTGTTGTAAGTACAGGCTCAAGGCAAGAGTCAGAATGCCTCCCAGTAAGCCCCCAGCTCACACCAGCAGTTTAGTTGTTAGTTATTAAGCAGCTGACAGAAAACACAGGGACTCTGCTGTGGCTTCTGCAATCTATGAGCACCAACATTTGTTGAAACAAGTTAGGACCATTCCTGTAATTTCTTTAGCACTCTATTCTTGTAGGCTGATGATGAGACAACCTTAACCAGTGCTTTACTGAAGTGCATGTTGCACCTTTTACCCTGTTTCATGCAGTCCCAGCTGCAGCTTCACTCTGCCAGTGGCTTGGTGTGCTTAAGGTCACCACTTAACATAACAAAAATAAACACAGCTTTGAGTTTTGGGGAGACAAACATGACACATTGTTAAGATGTGATTTCGTTTTGGCCAATGGTTAATTACACATTTTAAGATGTGATATTATTTTGCATTAGAAAACACATTCATGCACACTAAATAACTATTTTTTTCCCAGTTTTAATGATATTTACTGCATTTTGCACAACTTCATTTCTAAAAAAGAAATAATAAAAAGGTGCACTCTGAGAACTGAGTGGCACAGTATGTTGCACACTAACAAACACATGATAGGGCTGGTACCACTGAGATACTAATCTCTGCCACATAAGTATGCAGTTAACCACAAATACCCACAAACACTTTTTCCTCCAAATAATGCTATTTCAAGAGGGCTTTGTTCTCTCCTCTAAGATCACATTTTGAGCTGACCATAAAATTGCCAAATTTCTACTGTCTGAGTGGGAATTTTTCATATGAGGTGTTTACCTCAGAGTGCTGCTGATGGTTATTTATAGTTGGAGAATTTAACAATACTGTTTAACTTCAGAGAAGAAGATAGTGAAAACTGTTTAATTTTTAGGAAAACAACAACACTGGATTTTTTTTTTAAATGTAGGAGGAAAGAAACATCTTGTCCTGACAGGCATATGAAGTACCACCATAGCACTCTCTGGATTGCAGCAGCAGGGTCATGGCCAAGCAGAAGTCCTCTTTCCCCAGTAGTCCAGTTCTTCTAGTTTCTGAAGACATAGCTAATGGTCTTCAGTTCAGACTCGGAAAGGATTTCACCTTGGACTTTTAAACTTCACATTAACGTTTTGACCACTAAGAGGTATCCAGAGCAGTGTGAATCCTGACCTTATTTAGGCCATAGAAAGCCATTTGTTTCGTACAGTGCCGCATCCTTTGAAGCCATGCCCAGGACTTCAGGGCACCCTATTGGTGAGGCTGGTAGACAGGGCTATGCAGATGGTGCCTAATCTGCTTTAAGCAGTGAACAAGATTAATGGAGTTCTTCCTTCACCGACAGTGAAGGCAATGGGAGGATACTCAACATGTGCTGTGTAATGGCGTTGGCTTTGGTCCGTTCAGCTGCCAGAGCTATGCAGCTTGATGGCAAGCAGCTGGGGGAAATGCCATTTTTTACTCATCACAGTCTTTGCAAAATTACAGTTTGTCTGTGCTATAAGTGTTTAGGAAATGTGTCTAGGAAGTACATGTCCAGGATGCTTCTGGAATTCATGTTAGTACTTGTTTGACCCAAGTGGGATACATGAAAAGCTCAGCTCAGTTAACCATCTGCATCATCAGACCCTGAATCAGGGAGGAGGGGGCTGACATTCAGATCACTCCTTGGCAAACTTGCCCCAAGACTTCTCTCCTTTCCCTTCCCTTTCAAGGGTGCCCTTTTGGCTTCCCAAACGAAGACTTTGCTGACTGCAGCTGGAGATTAAAGGAGTGCCATAGACAGGAAGGTAGGAGTCTATTTATCTCTGGCACAGCCTGCCTTTTTCTAGCCTGGATGGAAAAGAAGACGCAAGTCCACGGAGCACTTGAGTGAACAACAAATGGCATAAGAACAAATGCAGCGAAAGGGAATGCCAAGGTTGTCATCTCCCATCAGCAGTTTGGATGAGTTTCCTCCTCGGAGAAGCACTGGGGAGGCTCGAGGCGGGACTCGTGCAGGAAGCAGGTGGTTTGCTTTACCAAGAGCAATGCGTAATGGTCAGGGAGCTGTGCCGCACGCCGGCCAAGCTACAGCAGATGGGCTGCAGTTTGCTTCACTCAAGGATATTTTTCACGTTATGTGTGGAAAAGAGCAGTAACCCTTGTTTGTTATATGAGGCCTTGTAGGATTTTATTTGGAAAAAAGCCATTTTTGAGATTAAAAAAAAAGCCATTAAAAATGTGAGTCACTGTAATCACATTCAAAGTCCTCCGACGGGGCCTTTTATTTGCAAAGACTTCAGTATTAAAAGCGGCTTTTTTTTTTTCAAATGAACTCTACCACAAAATATCTCAGGCTAATTGAGGTGACATTAGAGATCTGTTCATTTGAAAATACCAAGAAGAACCACCCCAAACATCTCAGAGCACTGGATTCAAACTGTTCACAGTGCAAAGCTACTGGCAAAATAGCTGTGCCTGCTCTGTGGTGTAACGGGACCTTGGGCTGTAAAAACACAACAACATTCCCTCCAACACAGATGAATACCAAATCCAATATCCACAAAAGGGCTGGGGAACACTCAGGGAGGAGCAGGACCAGAAGGGCAAGGTCCACCTGGGAGCAGGACCCTGTGGGAGCCTTGGAAACCTCAGGGTGGGACATCCACAGCCCAAGCAAATGGCTTATCATCAGAACGATCCAAAGAGGCCACAGCTGGCAAACACTACTTGGGGTCTTGATGTCCTATTCAGCATTGGCAGGTGCTTGTGTCCTCTTGGAGGGGAGAAGTCCAAATTGCTGCTTTCAGAACTTGTGCTCACTGTGAGGTTGTGAGCAGTGAGGGACAGAGGGAGCAGAAGCCTTTCTGTCATATATGACAAATATCAGCATCTTTTCTCTCTGGTGCACCATCACCATCCTTGAGAAGAGATCAACCAATTTGGGCAGGGACTCCCCACATCCAGGCACCTCTCACAGGTCCTATTTACTTACCACACCTTAAGCAGTCACTGAATTAGTCATCCTCCTCCCAAATCTCGCTGAACTCTCAAATCTCTCAGGTGTTGAAGAAAGAGCAGCTCTGTAGTGTTGCTTACTACAACTGCCAGGTGCCACCACGTCTGTGTCAGACCCTGGGCCAGAGGGTTTCAAGGTCTCCTTCTGTGCCAGACCTCCTGGGGACCTCTGAGCAGGAGGTCCACTGGACCACCACTGAACTAAGCAATGAGTCAGACATCAAATCACTGAAAATAATTGATACTGCTGCATCTCTGGGTGTGCAAAACAGCCAATGTTAAAATACAGTGTCAAACCAAAGTGTAGGCACCTCCCAGGAGAGGTGGCAGGGCTGCAGCTGTGAGAGGAGGGGAAGCGAAGCACTTGATCATGGTGCCCTGGGTCTGGTCCAGTTCTGTGCTACTTCTTCCGTGCTGCTAGGATCGGATTTTCACTTTGTATTTGACCAAATGCAGATACTGAAAAATGGAGAGAAATCATAAAACCACCACAGAAAACAATTTGAGGGCGTAAAGAAAGATCTGATGCTGAGAGACTTAAAAGTTCCTTCTCTTTGGCTTAGCAAAAAGCCCAAGTCATCATACTATATTTCACTAGAGGGACTCACTGAATGCTTTAAATCACTGGCAAAAGACAAACAGTGCAAGTTAAATCCAAACAAGTTAAAATAGACATAAGGCAGAGTTCAAAAGCAAGCAATGACTCATTGGTAGTAAAAATTACTAATGGCATTGGTGGTTCCTCTACTTTGACTAGTAGGAGAGGATGGGTTGCCTTCTTCTATAGATGGGCCAAGGGGTTCACACAGAAGTGCTCAGAGGAGGTTGCCTGACTTGAACTGCAAAAGAGGCCAGGCCAGATGACATAAAGCTGCCTTCTTATATCAGCAAACTCCGTTATTCACACTTCTGAATCAAATCCTGCAGCACATGCACACACCCAGAATCCAGTCAGTATTGTCAGGACATGCAGTTAGTTAACTGTTAAACATTGTCTGGAAAAAAAATAAACACGTGGGTAACTGCGATGCTTAGTAAATCATATTCCTCAGCTCTTTTCCCTTATAAAACACAGAACAGCAGTTCTTGGAAAACTGAATAGAAGCTCAAGTAGTTTGTTTTATTCTATTGCTGTACAGTGTGTTACCAGCAGTGACCTTCACTGACAGGTAAGAACTGCCTAATTAGCAGGCTCTGTGCAGTGCAAGCTTGCTTTCTTACTCTTGGCTGAGGGCATTGGAGAGCATTAGACAGCATAAAGCTCGGGGCTTGATACACTTGCTATTGAAACTCAGGAAAAACTTTTAACTTTTTTTTCAAATGGAGAGAAAACTACTGATCTTGTGTTCATGCTGCTCTGGATTTACGCCCACAAGCTATCAAATGGAAGACAAATGACAGTGCTGTTATTTCAACCAGTTTAATGATTCTGGCAAAAGATCTGGCAGCAGACTCCAAAGATTTCATCTAGGCAAGGCAATGCCTATTCCAAGAATGGAAATCTCCAACTAGAGAGCTGGCAAGTGCATGTTTGTGCTGGAGGCTTAAATCAATCATTTCTATTTTTCCCAATGTGATTTAGCAAAGTACAAAAATTGGCTCCTTCATCAATGGCCACAGACCACTTTTCATATTTAAGGTATTAGTGCCACGGACTACAGTGAAATATCGACTTCATGTAAAGCAGTCAGTGTTAGAGCCACCCGTTTAATCATTTCCTTTACAGTAGCTCTCCTTTAAATATTGTCAACAAATTCTTTGTTGACACTGTCAACAAGGAGTCCAGGAGACCACTGTAGTGTGGACCCCTCTGCATTCATGCAAAACTCTTCAGCCACCATGATTTCTCAGTCTGCCGCTGAACACCGTCCTCCTCATGGTTACCTTGTGAACTGAACTGACACAAATTCTCCTGGCACTGGTGACCGAGTCCATGAGCAATCAAAATGCTGCTGCAGATTTGTACTATGAAATGCACTTTGAAAGGCCTGGACAAGCCTTAGAGCAAAACTGGGATTTAGATTAAATAAGAAGCCTACTCAGCAGCCACCTAACTATTTAGATCTTGAAGTTCCTGAGGTGTTAATAATTCTGCTTCTGTGGATACCCAAAACTGCCCTTGCTTACTTTGGTGGGAATCAGAAAATAAAGGCAATGTAATCTAAGTCTGTAAGTTTATACAACTTCCTTGTAAGGCAGTACTCTATAAACACTTCCCAGGTCATGGGAACATTCTGGCAGTACTGTATCTTCTTATCAGAGTAATCCTGTGGTGTATATCCACCCCACAGTCTAATTTCCCTAAAGGGAGGACCCAGTAAGAGCTCTGCATGGAAGACAGTACATGCCCAAGAGACATTGACATCCTCAAGGCATGCTTCAAGAATATGTTTATGCGCCTAAGGGTTCAGATCAGCTACATATGCTCTGAACAGATGTAACACATGGCAAGAGGACCAGGATCCTTTCTAAATGGTCATGAGTGCTTAATATGTAGCGACGTATTTGCCTCCTTTTAGGTTGCAACTAAATGGTTACTGCAGCCAAGTGCCTGGAAGTTGTCTCTATGCATCTCTCATCTTCAAAAGGTTAAAACATCTCCCATCCACCAAGGGAGATGCTTTTCTAGGCAGAGAATAGTCAGCCTTCACTCTCAAATCAGTAGGAAAAAAAAAGCCAAGCTAAACCACATACAATATATGGTATATAATTATGGTAGTTAGCCTTTGTCTCCTTTGGGCTGATTGTTAACACAGTCCAGCTGATTTCTGCAGAAGGAATGAACAATAAATTCCAACAAGAAAAATGCCAAGTCTTAGAGGACGGTAACAAAAGGGCAAACTGAAAGACAGCTCAGCCTAATCATCTGCACCTCAGTGTTATCAGAGGCAACACTTTTCTCTGCAAGCAACCAACGATCCTGCATAAAGTGGGCTGGAAGGAGAGATCACAAGAGTGAGACCATTTTGAGTTCAGAAGACTTTTCAGTCCATCCTTCCAGCACTGTTTATACACCTTATAGCAAACAGTCATTGGAAAGAAAAAAATTAATCCTCAGAATCATTCATAGTCAGACATATGTCTGGGCTTCTAGTTGACCCTGAGACACTGCTAGTGTCACAAGCTGCCTATCTCAGCCCCCTTTGGGGCCACATATCGCTCACTATACAGAAGCCAGTTCTCCGGCTCACGGTTTTGCTTCAGGAGTCAGACGCTTAAAAGTTCTTCAAGAAGCTCATAACTGTATTTGGGTTATGGTGATACATGAAGAGTGATCTTAGCAGAACGCTTGCTGTATAGAGAATCTCCTCAGGAGAGAAATAATGTAATAGTTCCCCCTGAAGAAGAGAGGTCTCACTCCTTCTCCTCCTTTTCACATCCTTCCCACCATACTCTCCAGTCAGTTGCCTCAGCTCAGAGAGCTATCCCAGCAAGAAGGATACAGATTGTGTCTGCAGGATGGGTTAGCTGAACTGGCTCACAGGAAGCCACAGGACCTCACATCCAGGAAAAAGAGGATGAGTCTTTCAGCAGCGCTGAACCATTCAAGCAGCTTGCCAAGTGCATGAAACCATAGCTGCAAAGCATAGAAACTCAAGCCCTTATAATGTCCAGCTTCTTTCCTTTGGCTTTAGGTAACCAGTGCCCTTACATGAAAAGCATGATGCTGCCAAAAGTTGGGCTGTAGGGAGGAGCAGGCAATCAGCCTGCCAGGAGAACACCAGGCCCCTACCATCGGCAGATAGACAAATCCAGTCCAAAGGTCACTTATTTTTTGCCAGCTGAAACCATTTGGTAAATGCATCCTGATATTTTACAGCAAAAATTAAACAGCCTCGCTCTACTCCAGAGCTCCCATTTCCAGGCCCATGGCCAGTTAATACTTCATTCCTTGCTGCAGCGTGACCAGCAGTGGAACAAGCATTAAACGAGTCCTCCTGGTTCTGGTCTGTCAAAAATCCCAAACTGGAGCCTGGAGGACCACATGGGATGCTGCCTGCCCACCATGCCTTCCCCTGGTTTGATTTCTGCATATCCCATGGAGGATCTGTTCAGGAAAATTCAGTCTGCAGGTGCAAGTTTTGCAGCTTATTATCTAGCTCACATTTTTGATATCAGGAAAAACGTTACAGAAAAATAACTCATTATTAAAGAGAAGGGCTTCAGAGACGGTTTAGTATTCCAGTGCAAAGGCTTTTGCTTTGTCTGTGGTGTTTGCTACCTAAGTATGGCAAGCAGAATCTGAAAACAGCATTGATTAGAAACTGATTCTTGAAACAAGTCATGTCCCTTTCTTGGCAGAGCAGTAATGACTTCTCATCACTGAGTTTTTCTGATCTTGTAATATATTAATTAGTTGAAACGTACTTGAGCTTCAAAGACCGTGTCAAATCACAACTTTTAATTGCATATAATTCTCACCAGTGTTTTGCTCCATAAATTACTTTCAAATATGTTAGGGTTTAAAGACAACATTTTAACCCTTATAATTTTAGTATAAACCCATAGGAAGAAAAAAAAAAAACATTGTTCAGGAAGAAATACAGAAATATAAAATAAATAATAACTTTTGCCACAGATTTTTACATTTGATTTCTTACTCTAAAGAGAAAATCCTATACCTGGTAACCTTTATTACCTCCTCCAGACCTCCTGAGTCATGGAAACAGATTTCGGAAAGATGCCCAAGGCCAATCATTTACAAAAGCAACAAAACCAAACCCTTTCACTCATTTGTTTCCCAGGTCATAGAACAAAAGTCTGTAGGCCTCCTATTTCCATCTTTAGCACACACTCTCACTTGAGACTTAGAAAGAAGCTTAAATTTGACTTGTAAAAGAAAGAGAGAGGCATGCTCTTACCCCCTGGAGAAAGCACCTGAAAATAACGTACTTTTAAAAATTTTTATTTAAGCTTTAGAAACTTCAACTCAAGCTGTAAGAGGGGAAAGGAAGGCCAAGCCAGGCAGCTAGTACAAGTAAGGTGCAGACACAGAGCCTTGTCCTGTGTCAGCTGGGAAAGGTCCATATTGAAAAACAGCTTCACAAGTCCCCACACGCCCTAGTTCCTGGGCCATTGCTCCACAGGAAAAACTGCAGCTCTGTGCGTGCTTTGTAGCATTTGAAATTAAATTGCCTTATGGATCTTCAACTGTAGCTATTTTAAAATTAAATAAAAAATTATTTGAGAAAGAAAAAGAGACCTCATTTCCTCTTATCTCACTGAAACAAAATACACACAGTCTATGGCCCCTATCCATTACTGCAGATTAATTTAAACCAAAAACAAGACATGCACATTATTCAAGAGCACTTTAAGTTTTTATGCAGAGGATGTGTCTGCTCCCCACTGTGCTGGCTGAGGTGTATCAGTACTATCAGGCAGGGTTAAGTGGACCCACGACGAATGCCCGGAAGAAGCTTTTTTTTTGCTGGGCGTCTGGGACTGAGGGACACAAAGACCTCCTAAATCTGAATACGGAGCCTGTATTGCCATGTTTCCCATCACTTCTGGCTCTTTAAATCAATGTGGAGACACTACCATTTAATGAAGGAAAAGTTACCATGACTCTTTGTGGTTCTGTTTTTTACAGCCTTTCCTCACAGAGTGGTAACAAGGACCTGCCCTACTTTTCTTTTTTAGGAGTATTTTTCCAAGACACATCAAGAGAGGGAGCCTGGCTACCCCACTTCCTTTGAAGAACTATGTACTTTCTTCACTAAAACCTGCTTTTGCTGAAAAAGAAGCTAAACTCAGAACAGACTATGCTAACAGGTTGTAGAGCCCAGTGCACAGGACTCTTCTCGAAGGATGTAAAATGTCAAGCATAATTCCTTAGACCTGCCTTGGCTGGGCACCTCAGATGTATGCACATGCCCCGTGCCTATGTTTATGGCAAATATTCTCTTCCCCCTCCTCACACAAGTGTTTATTTCCTTGGAAGATAAGAGAATCAATCTGATGGTAGGAGATAATCAGGATTGTCCCTCTACGTATAATCCAAAATTCTTTGTGTTTACCTATTTGTGTCCACTGTATATATGCCCACAGCTTTGACTCCTGAACAGGAAGGAACAGATTTAAAAGGAATTGTACATACAGCAGAATACTTTGAAGTCACTTATGAAAATTCTCATTTCCCACCTTTGTCTTTAAGCATCTACACAGATCTGAGGGGTTTCAAAGGGGAATTTTTATAATCCTGTTCTGTGCCTATTTGCATTTCAAGGCAATTAAGACTCTAAAAATATCCCCAAGAGGCATTGATACTAGGAGAATATTCTGTATCATTAATGGTTATTTAGTTTTTCTTAAGGCTTCCTTTATATTTAGAATCCATTTGGTAGAATCACAGGATAAATTAATTAGGATTAAATAATACTATGACTCATCAACATACAGGAGTTCAATGTGTACTTAAATATGTTCAACAAAAAAGTGCTGCTGTGCCTTGTTCCAGTGGTATTCCTCCTGTTAGTTGACAAGTAAGGTCCTTTCTTCTTTCAGCTTTGACTTTTCACCAAGTCATCTTCCTTATTCAGTGTGCCATAGCATGAACTGTGAGAATCTGGTTGAATTTTCCCTGTCAGTTTGTGTCCTAAGGAAATGTGGTGAGAGAAGGGAAAAACAAGAACTCTGTAAAGAACTTTAATAAAACAAATCCCCCATCAATCCACCATTTAAACATTCTTTGCTCTAGTAATCATTGTTTTCATTTGACTGGTAACAATACTTTGAAAAAACTGAAAAATTCTTTGAAAAATCTGTTGGGAACAGGAATAGAAATTAACGGAACAGTATATTTTTTAAATATAACTAGAGCACATCTGTGACTCAATTCTCCTAGGTCATCCCATTATCAGATACCTCATTTAAACAGAGACAGAAAAAAAGCCCTACGTACCAGGAATATGTCCACAGTCAATAAAAGGAATTTGTAAATGCTCCTCTTTTTTATTTCTTGCAATTATAAACACACCAAGGAAAGACAGTAGACACCTGCAAAATAACAGTGGCAGAGTATCATTAGAAACAGTTCGCTGCATCTGAGATGAGAATTTCTTTCCATGTTTCTTTTTCAAGGACTTCCAAATACAAGTTGCTGAGTTTATAAAGAAACACTTCTTCCTGGCAGCTCTATAAATTCATCTTGGGCTTTCTTTCAGTCTAGTTTTTGCCTCCTGAAGCTTTATTATCAGTTCCAAAGGCTCCACAGCCAAAATTACACTTTCAGCAATATATACCTAATCAAATGCCTGTGAGTGTGAGACCACAACATTTGAATCCCTGAGCAAATCTTCACGGAGCATCCAAACTAGCATTCTAGCATGTGCAATTTCATTAACAACTCAGTCTAGCTGCAGACAATCAACATCTCTGTTGTTTTTCTCATTTGACTGTGTGTCTCAAGGGCAAGCTGCAAGCCAGAAGCAGTGAAAAACTGCTATGGTTGGACAAATCTTCTATCCGCTCTATGTTGGACGCACAACTCCTAATTCCTATTTGCCAAATACATGGTTGCTCATCTCCAGTTTTTGTCTCTTTTTTTGTCTGCAGTCAGACAAGACAGCAGTTGTGTGCACCTACTCCAGCCCAACTGCAGAAGAAGATGATGTCTGTAGCTATCAGCCCCATTTATTTGACAGCACTGTGGCAAGACACCTCCAGTAGTTCTCTGAGGTGCTTTTAACCATCTCACACCCATTATCAAGTAACTGTCCCCTGTCCCAAAAGTTTTTATGGTGCTGAGAGCCAGGAGAAGGTTCCTGCTCTCATAACACCTAGGCCATTCTTCAGGAATTTATTTAGCATGCTCTGAATTCTTCTGCAGGCACACTGTGTCTTTCTTGACACAGGACGGTGGGAGAGAGTTATTATATTATTCCCTTATAGGCAAGCAGCTCATATAGTTGCCCATGCCTAGCAGCAG
Organism: Pipra filicauda; assembly: GCF_003945595.2. NCBI lineage: Eukaryota > Metazoa > Chordata > Aves > Passeriformes > Pipridae > Pipra > Pipra filicauda. The sequence continues at coordinate 1,559,593 of NW_024103552.1, read as the reverse complement.
CAGACACACAACTGGAAGGTAACATGGGAGGAGACGTCTCACAGTCGTAAAAGAACCCCCTGTAACTTGATATTTGGTGCAGAGCAGTGATTTCTTCTTCCTGCTGGAGCAACACATGCTGCTGGTTTTTCATTCCATCATGAGATTAGTAGTTCATAAGTGTCTCACATTTTTACATATTTGGATTCAAAACCGGGCTCCAAACTCCCAAAGCACAGACATCAATCTTTTTTTTTAGTGTTTTTTTTATCCTGCTATAATGGCTTTTCCATAATATTTTAATAACAAGGCAGGTTTCTTCTTACTGAGAAAAGAAGGCACAAGGCAATGGTGTTTCAGTACAAACTGAAACAGTGCAGATTTTAGGCTGATATACTTACCCGAACAGAAACATGAACACACTCAGGAAAGCTGCACTTTGGAATTCCCGATAAAATATGACCCCTGGAATGTGACAGAAACAAGAATTGCAGATCTTGACTGGCTTCCAAGTGATATGAATTACAGCTGGGAGGGTCAGGAGCAGTGTCATGCTTAAACGGAGCAAAAAAATCCCAAATAAGGTATTAATGCACAGTGTGATGTGTTCACTTTATGTGCCTATATTCTATAATCTAGGCTTTTTCAAGATACTGCATGGGACTGGTGAAGATTTAGTCAATCAGGTTGGAACATGTGCTGGGTTAGTAACTGCACGGATGCACGTATTTTTTGCATTGTCAGCAACAGTTTTTATGCAGGTCAAACTCAAGGTCTTATTCACAAGCAAAGACATACCAATATAGCTAAGAGGTTCTTCATGGATTTCGTTAAGATACTCCAACAGACCATGTGGACATCTTAACTCCAATTGGGAACAGATTTTCAATAATTAACTGTGTCCCTCATGTTTATACCAAGTTAAGGGCTCCAGCAGACAAGTTTGCCAAATCTTTCTGGCTGAAGGGATCACTAGCTCTTTCTGGTCACCCCTCTTCCAGGAATTAGCACCTCTGTAGTGGAGGTGACAGAACCAGATGTGTATCTGGATCTCAGCTGCCCCGATTAGCAGCCAAGTATATTAGCTTTAAACCACTGATGAGCATAGTTCTGCTTAGAAACACCAGTGTGAACCAGTGCAGCTGAAGTGTGACTGTGTCTTCAAAGGCTGTAACTGGGGATGGGGGTGGCACGAGACAAGATACCTTCTACGAGTAGCCCAGCAAGATTCAGCAGAGGTTGTTCTTCTAAGCCCTACACTGGTTTAACTAACCTGGTGCAAATACATGTGTATCCAGTCTCAAAGCTATTAAGCCATTCCTGAATAGGTACTTGATCTCTTAAGGAGGCACCAGGCCAAACTTCCCATATGGCCATAGGAATGCAACCCCTTTTTGGCACAAGTCTTCTCTCAGTCACAAAGTGTAGGTCTCTTCTAACACAGGTGCTGAGGCAATCTGTGCGTGAAGCTAACTCCCTTCTCATTAATGGCAGCTCTGCATGAGAAACTCTGCACAGCAATGACAGGAAAGCCCCCAGTGTGTGTTAAAATGAGTCATAAATGTTCTAACAACATGATCATTTTGGCTCATTGCTGATACAGCATCTCAGTCGTCCTCCCTGCTCATGTTCTGATGCTGCACACCATTTCCAAGATTTGCAGTCCCTCTTTAACAATGCTGAGTTCAAAGTTCTCACCCAGAATAAAATGTTAAATGCTTAAAAAGTCTTTGGAGTAATTTTATTTCCTTCACTTAACCCAGAATTCCACCTTCTGAAACAGAATATACGCTAACTACTATGAAACACAGCTGGTTGTCATTTGAGTAGTTTGCCAGGCCATTAAAATTACTCTACCAGTTCGTATACAGAGAGGCTGGTGTGCACATGGTAAACGCATTTACTGGATGTCAAGATGAGGCTAGGATAAATGCAGGTACTTCTAGTAAGCCAGCAAGACACAGTAAATCACACATATCTATTCTGGAAGAGCTAGAATTTGATTGTTTTTCATAGAAAATAGGTTTGTGTTGGAAGGGGGCCTTAAAGATAATCTAGTTCCAACATCCCTGCCATTTATTTTGCTTCAGAAGTTGTGAACTTGTTTATTTTTCAGAACTTAAACACCTGTGACTTAGGAAAAACTTTTTGTGAAGAGAAAAACCATGGCTGGTTCGGGTTCCTGTTCACAGGTAGTAATTTTTGAAAACGTGATGTTTAGAACATCATTGTGTAGAGGCAGAAGGCTGGAAACAAACCTGAAATGATGGCACTGGTGGTGAAAAACACAAAATTAATGGGCACAACTGCTGTTGCTTCATACAGATGCATTGCTTGATTCAAGAACCTGCAAGACAAGCATTATTACACCTCATGCCTACAAGAGGTTCCTTGTACTTTAAGTCAGGTTAAGCCACCTTATGTCAGTTTAACAATGTGTGACTGTTTCTTACTCTGACAGCCCTAACTAGCATACATGTATTGAATTCACTTTCTGGTTTGACTCTGCAGAGTACAAACAAGACACAAGAGAGTTGGCATGAATCCCTCTGGCCATGGGCTATCAATGGATATTTTTTTTAAGCATTTTTGGAAAAATTTTGTCTGCCACAGATAAGGCAGGAATGCTAGGGTATTATTTCTTATGATCAGCATTGGTTCTTGGAAGCAGTGCTGCCTGCAAGCAGCCAGGGACAAGTTGCTCTAATTTAAACAGGTTGTGTAAGGGTATATTTACAGCACAAACATGAACATGTGAGTTCTTGTAGGAACTGTTTCACTTTGCTGAAGTCAACGTTGCTGCTAATGCTCCATCCAGCTTGGCTGAAACACCTATTTGTATATTTATCCATGCAATCACACCCCAGAAACATTCTGTCCCGCCGGGAAAGTCCAGGAAGATAGCTCCAAGCCTGCGCTCCTTGGGTTGGAAACTCTCTGCTGTCGTCTTCAGAAAGGCAACATGAATCCTCACCACATTCACGACCAAGAGTGTGCAGGACCACAGCAGCATACACTGCACACAGACCTGCAGGGTCAAGAAACTGGCCATGGAGTAGCCTGCACAGTCTGCATCAGCAGATCGAAAAGGCAAAGCAATTAACTCACTTTCACAGAGACCACAGCTATCAACATTTACCCACAGAGTGATCAACCATGAGTGTGAACTTGTGGATGCACCAGAAGATACTTTGTTATGTGAACAGTGCATTTCAGACCAAAAGAGAAAAATCAGGAGCCTTCAGAGTATATTCTAACCTATAAAAAGAACCACATTTAAATGTTTCACTGGTGCAATATATGTGCACAGTAAAAATCCAAGCTTGGATCTGTTTTAGCCATTAAAGCAATTGCATAGTTATTTTAGCAACTGTTGAACAGTCTCCATGGTGCTTTAAAAATAAAGAAATCCTACATATCCACAGGATAGTCAGGATTTTGAAGTCATTGAAAACACCTCATTATTTTCTCCCATTTGCAACAAACTTGGTCACAGGAACTAAAACAATGATACCAAGGCCCAGCGCTGGATCCAGGAGATTGTTCCAGCACAGGCTGTTCTGAGCTAACACATGACAATCAAATAAAATGAGGAAACAAATAAAATGAAAAATTTATTCTGACAGTACTGTCCCCATTAGAAAATGCATCCAAGAGAGAAGAGAGAAAGGCACTCAGCCCAGGGAATGAAATGGGCACATTTCACTTCTGTTTTAATTTTGGCCCGGTAAAAGAAATAAAAAAAAACTGGAAAGATGGAGGTTAATTCAGAAGCTTCCTATCTACCAAGCTCTTATTTCCTATTTTAAATGCCCAGAGCTGTTCTTCCAGTGAAGACAAGCTGGATGTAAATCACTCTATAATCTGCTACAGGGGAGTTCCTGAGTCAGCCATGGAGAGTCACTGCATAATAATGCATGGACTTTCTGATTCCACATGGGAATGGTATGTTCTGCCATGAAAAAGCTGGGTTGGCTCTTCTACTGGAAAATAATCATGCAAGTAAATACTCAGGCTTACACTGGAGCAGTCTAGATGAGATTACTGAATGATGCTATCAGCACCTGAAGCAGAGGGACAGGCATAAAGGAAACAGACACTCTGTTCAGCTGTAAGACATATTTTACCACACTGCCATACCCAGCAATAAAATGTGTATGAAGGTTAGGAGATAAGCAGAAGGTCACTTACTTGACTTGGAAAGCACAAGAACTTGCCATTAAAGCAACCATGACATAGAAAATGGAATAAGTTAGCTGCATTTTCCCCTTCACAGATAGTGTTATCATACTGGACACAGCCTTTACAGCAATGACAGTCATTGATGCTGAAAGAGAAGGGGATAGATTAGCAGGGCTGGATTCACAGCAGTAACCTCAGAGCACGAGGGAGAGAGGACAAGGTTCCAGGTCAGAGCCAGAGGTCTGATTACCTAAAATAAGACAGGTAGGATTTGGGCACCTAAAACCAAGTGTATAATTTTATAAACACTTGCTAAGCTACGTCAAAACCCAAAGTGGCCTTAGCTCCATGTGTGCTTTGTGTTTTGCTTTTAAGTTTTTGGAGCACATTGGACTACCAGTTGGAGGTGGTACAACAGCCCCCTTGACTTCTAGACATACTTTACTTAGCTCCAGCTGCTGATTTGGAGCCCATGTTGCATTATTCAGGAGAGGTCTGAGAGGTCTGGTTATCTGTTCAAAGCAGTTAGGACACCTCTTAATAGCAGCCTGCATGTGACATTGGCAGCCTAAATTAACTCTTCACCTTCAGGATTTCTCTGCTGAGGTGGGAGCTGGCCAAAGCTCGCCAAAGCTGACTTCTGGGATCACATCCCAAAGCTCCTAACTCTCCCCATGAGTTATGTATGGAGGGCAGACAACCAAAACTGCACTTTTCTTCAGGGGTGGGGCTCTTAAGAACATTTACGGGACTTAGCCAATAGAACAGAATATTTCAGTAGGGTGTTGTCAATTCATTGAATCACTCTCATTGCATCACCACAAACATCTCAGACAGCAGGCAACAGTTTTAACACGTCATCAGTTCACAGAAGTCTTGCAAGACAGGTCTTTTAGAAAAGGAGCTGAGAGTTACTTTAGATTTTCTTTTGGAGTGTGCTATTGGTTTGTTGAATCACAGCCTAACCCAAGTAGGCTGTGATTACTGCAAATAAAATGTAACAAATCCAAAAGAAACTAAAAATTTTAAGAGTCAGGCTTCAGAGATGACCTTTGAAGAAAGGTAATTAATTGTCAGGAGCACCGTTCCCCAGCTGGGATCCAGTTCCACCCTCGTGCAGAGCTGAGGAGTGTTGGATTTCAGTGGTTTGATTCATCCTCCTGTAACTGCAACATTCAGATTGGCAAGGAGACCTGTACTGCGCAAAAAGTTCAGGCCAAGGTTGGGAGAAAAGGTGGGGGGAAAAGAATGAATTCAGGTCTGTGGTTTTGATTGTAAGTATTTTTCTTTTAGCAAGTCCAAAAGTTCAGGGAGAGTTTAAGAGTTGCACACATCTTGTGATGATCCTGTTCACCACCATGAAATTCACTGTTTTCATAACAACATTTTCACCAAGTACTTCACTTCTTTCTCTGTAATGGAAACAGGTGAAGTGGTTTAACAAACACAGCTGTAACACCAAGTAGAGGTCAAATGCTGGTCTGCAGTAGTGCAAATGGTATGATACAAAGTCAAAAATTCACTCAAGCCCCAACAAGCAGTGCACATAAAAATTGAGATTTGCACTGTAATATGGGGGAGTTATTATTTTAAAAGAACACTTATAGGTAAAAATCAGTAGTTTGAACTGTCCACCTAAGAGTACATTCCTGAAATTTTTTTTCTGACGAAAGGGCAGTTTCCATGCCCTATAATTTTAATAAGGTAGAAAAGAAAGGACCGGGGGTTTTCGTTTGTTTGTTTTGTTGGTTGGTTTAGTTTCTTTGAAAAGTGGAATGGTCTTTTTTGCTAAATTAGCTCTGGAATAAGTTTCAAAACCTAGGAAATGGTTTTCGTTTCTCTGTTGTAACGACCTCCCCTCAAGGCTAGTGTAACAAATGATGTCACTTTCCAGCTGTTAGGGCAGAAAACTCTGAAATCTCACTTTAATCTGAAATATGTCCCCTCAAACTTATGATAACTTTCAGTATACACATGAGGTAAGATAATTCTCACCAAATGAATTTGCAGTTGTACTAAGCAAAATGTTTTCAGATTTTATGATCATCTCTGTATTTTCTTCATGATGAAAGTAGCTTGCATATCCAGTGAAACACAAGGGCTGCTCTCTCTTTAAAGAAACCTTTCTACATTTAATTTATATCTGTATGAACACTCCACTAGGAATGTATCTGAACAGAAAAAGATAAAATTCCCTTGCCCAAGCTTCCAACAGGACCCCAAGCCTCATCTACTCCTCCAGCAGGCAGGGCCTTCGAAGGGTCACGTGTCAGGGAGCAGGTCACAGCTGGGAGCAAAGTTACTGGGCAATTTCTCAACCCCTCCACCACTTTGCTCAGCAGAAAGGTTGGAGACCAAAGAGAAGGCTCTAGGTGTAACTTTGTGGGGACTGCGAGGCACCAGCACAGCTGCAGGAACCAGGGTCAGATGAAATCATGTATTTCATCTTCAAGGGAAATATCAGTATTTCAGAACTTCCCATAAACCAGGATTTGTTTGTTTGTGTCTTTTTTAATAGAGCAGAAGTAATAACAAATTTTTCCTCAAGCTGCATATGCTCACCAAAACCTCAGCAGCCACCAGCTGAAATTGTATTTTTGGTTGTTTGCAGCCTGACTACCAAGCTGCAGTTAGTGCCTGCCAGGCCACAGGTTTGCAGCCCTGCTGCTGTTCAGCATCTCCAAGTGTCCCTTTCACACTGGCAGCATCACGGCTGGCAGGCTCCACAGCAAAATAAGCGTGCAGGGCTACACAGATGAACCACCCACGTCTCCTGGAGCTGTGTGTTGACCTTGCTTGGGGCAGCCATCACGGTGGGCCTGCCCAGAACTGTGGCAGGGAGGTGTAGGAGCCCACCTGGAGATCTTCAGGCTTCCAGCTACGCAACAAGGAGGGTGGATCCACTCAGGAGTGCTTAGGAGTGCACAGTGCTTCACACTCCTCATAGCAGTGCTGGAAGCTGCAGAGCAGCTCAGGAGAGCTCTGCCAAAGCTGCCACGCTCTGGGCTAGGAGCTGGGGAATGGCTAGACTCACACTTCCCTCCTGCAAACCAGGAGTAGTGGAACAGTTAGACCTAAGACTTTTGGAGCTCTTCCATCTCTGCCTCATACATGGAGCGTGGACATCCTTCGATGCTTCTGCAGAGCTACACATCCTAATGTTCCTAGTACTGGGAAACCTATATGGGAAGACTATCCCAAAAAGTTGTTCTAAAAGTTTGAGCTTTTGAGCTGACTAAGAAACCACTCAGGTATCTGAAGGAAGATATTTAATAAAGCTGTGACGGTTTTTCACATTCAGTCAAGTCCAAATTTTGTACCTGGCAACCTTAGTGAAATTCTGTTTTATCAAAACCCTCACGATCATCTCCATTAGAAATGTGCTTTATGAGTCTTTGCAAACTAATACGTGCATTCACTGAACTGAGAGAATGACCTTTTACTTGAACAACACAGTTCAAGCACTTTTCACTTCAACCAAAGACTTGTGGTGTCCCATGAGGCTTTCATGGAGAAGCGACAAGGACTGGACAATTTGTCACATGGGGTGGTGAAAATTCTTAATATAAGCAGTGGAGCTTCAGAGATAACCTCCTGACATTTCTCAAAACTGATTCAAGTTTAACTTTATTGAAAGTTACCTGATAGAGTGACCTCCCTATTTCTCTGGTTATTGATTGTGGTGACAGTGGCCCACAAACTTCAGTGGCCCACTGAGTTCTTGTTATGCTTCTGGAAAGGTGGTAAAATATTAAATGTTGCATATGCAACATAGACAATAGTCATCAATAATTCAAAGAAAAGTTGTTGTACAGTCACAGCATATCACTGCATTTGTTTAAGGAGTGCTTACAAGGTCTTAAGCTGCTCTGTTTTAAAGAACTGATTTTCACAGCCTGTTCTCCAAAACAAAATTTCAAACAGTCCACTTTCCCAGGATCTAAACCTAAAGTGTTATCTAAAAAAAGGCTTCAGAATACCATTCCACATAGCATATTCATTTCAAGGTATCTGCAAAAAGAAATACTCCCATCAATAAGCATAGAAACTGTTTCATAATCAGCTTTTTTCTCCAAAAAGAGACCCCAGTAAAAATCATGTGAAATGTTTCAAATGTTTCTCCTTCAGCACACCGCTTTGAAATGGCCCCAATCTAAACTAGCTGAGACTGAGTGACAAGGAATTATCAAGTAACAGACAGGAACATTAAAGTGAATAATATGTTCTTACCCAGTAGCGCTACCATCATTAACAAAACCACGATGTGTTTCACAGCCTTTCTTTTGTAAAAATAGAGAAGAATGCAGAATATTAAAATTTCTAAGATCTGAAAATAAAAGAGAAGAAAGTTAGAGCTGTGAAACTATGCAATAAATGCTTCATTCAAAGACTGAGATGTCACATCACTTTTCATTGCACCTTCTGCTAAAAAATAATTTTATTGCCGGTTGACTGAGCTATCAAACAATTATTGTCATTTATCTTTCCTATTATAGCAAAATTTAAACTGAGCATTTCTTATTTCTTTAGTTTTTCTTTTTGCACTTCTATCTATATTTTATCACTGGTAATGTTGAGAAGACTTTTTTAATGTGACAGCAAAGGTACCCATATTTATTGTAATAATTCTTACAGAAACTCTGTTTATAATTCCTATGGAGTAAAGCACTTAGCTAAAGATAGAGCAGTCTCTGCTTTTAGCTATAATATTCTCAGTGTCACTCTTTGCCATGTGCAAGCTCATTTATCCTACCCCTTTTGCCCCTCTCACCATTTCTACTAAAAATTCTCCTCAAAATTTTGTTCAAATTTTCTGCCATACATCATAAGGAGGAAAGCATTTATTTCACATAGCAGTTCTCAAATCGAAGGTACCTGACAGAAGCTTACCTTGCAAATCTCAATGGCAACCAACAGACCACACTGCAGCTGCAATTGCAGCTGCCGAAGCAGCTTTACCTACACCATGCATGGTCTGGTTTTGCTCCTTCAATAACATATGACAGCTAAATGACAGACAGCTAAATTTACTGACTTGCTCTTAATTTGTCTCTGCAGATTCCCTCAGTAACTCTTGCCTTTTGCCATCTCAAAAGTGTGGGTATTCTCCCCCTCTATGCCTAAAGAAAGCAACAAGTGCAAGAGTCATAAAGCTTCTGTGAGGCCCAGCAGACTTATGAAAACAGGGATGATAGACTTTTGCACTGAAAAGTGCTCAGAAACCTGGTAGCCTTTGAGACAGCACAAAGAAAGAGAAATTTCAGTCTCACGGTAAGTAACTTGGCCAGCCTCCCCAGCTTTATTCAACAGTGCAACACTGGGTATGTCTAAATCAGGAACCGAGGCAGAATACATCTTAAGATCTGCAGACAGGTGAGTTCATCTTGGCCTCCCTGTGGAAAACTGTGACAGGGCTTTAAGGGAACTTGAGAGAAGAAGTAAAAGTTAGCAGATTTGCTCTTCATGCCACTGGCAAACACATATTAGGGCCACCGCAGAATACCACATTATCAGGCTGCACCTACAACAACCTCCAAATAGCTTCAATTGCTATTTTGATAGTGAAAAATTGATAACAGAATAGAAGAAAGATGTGCTAAATAAATACTCCTCACTCAGAAGGATATCCAGTCTAAGAAAGGAGTTCCAGAGACGCCTTAGGCATTCTTTTCCATGACACACAAGTCCAGGACTGGCACACAGGATGGTGTGAGATGGCATCAGGTGACACAGCACTGTGAGATTTGCTTCCCCTGCCAGGGCAAACCTGAGCACCAGTCACCTCACCCTTGGTCTGGTTGCCCTGGAGCGTACAGAAACCCATGAGACAACCCTACTGCAGGCAGTCAGCTAAACCTACACTGATTCATTTTATATCCTCTAGATGATCCCAGCAGGGGAAGCATCATCATCTGCCCTGTCACTTAGATTTCAAACTATGCAAGAATAATCATCCAAAACCAAGGCAAGGGGCAGTCACTGGCTCAAACTGTTCCATCACAGCAGCTCTGGCATTCCACTCCCTCTTCCACCTCACTCCTAACCCCTGACTGGCAGGTATTGCCAAGCAGCACAATCCTTGACTGAACCAGGACACCACAGCAGGCTCTGTCCATCAGCCTTCTGTTGATCCTCATCCTATCATCAGCTCTTCTCTTGCTAAAGCTACCAAAAAGCTCCACTGTGATCTCGTCTTGCTTAAAAGCAAACAAACCCACCAAGAAGACTCACTCCAGAAAGGAAACAGCCAAGAAAAATGATCAAAAGGACATAAGAGTCCCTGATGGCAGCTCTTGAAGGGGTGCACAGATCTGTGTTCATGTCTGCTTCTGCCTCCTGAGGAAGCCCCAAGAGCAGAAGTGGTGTAGGGACAGAGATGGCAGTCCTGTGGCCAAACCTAGGGAGAAAAAATGATGTTTGCTTTTCAGGGCTGCTATTTAAGTTTATTCAGCTCTGCCAAGTCTCACCTACTAAGCATGAAATTCAAACATTAGTTCTCACCTAGTGCTGCCCAGCAGCCAAACTGTTTTTCCATGGTTCTTTGCCGCTTGGTGAACCACCAACAGGCCACCTTTAATCACAAGACAAAGGAGAATCTGTGACAATTAAGTCACACTGCAAGCAGAATGCATGGCTCCTAACAGGACCTCACACAGACAGGAGCCCTCCTGGGGTGTCTCAGCTGTTGCCTATGATTGTCTCCTGAGAACTACCCAAAACACTGCTTGCTCTCATAGCTGTAGCAGTGTTAAATATGAACTCCAGGAATGGGAAGTGTGTAGATATATCGGCTTCACATATTCTGTTTAGAGGAATTGAAGGAACGTGACCTGTCTAACAATGATCTTGGCTGCTGTAACTAACCTCTACAGAAGTCTCCTCAAGCCCTCATCTCATCAACATTTTTTTATAATCATGATGTTTTTCATCTTTCTGAGCATTATCAGAAGGCACCAGAACAAAATACCACACTGTCTGCCTCAAGTGTTTTCCCAGCATATACAGCAACATAAGGACCAATAAACCAAGAGGGTCTTCTAGGCACTTTGAAAGAAAAGCAGAAATGTTTTGAACCTGATTTTGCAGAGATTAAATATTAACAACCCAATAGTTACTATGCTTCTGTTTAGGGAAACCTAAGAGCTTCCTCTATAATTTATGTTATCTGTAGTGACTCAAAGTGCACATAAGCAAAAGAGAGAAAAACAAGCTAGGCTAGTCATTCTTGCTCAGACATGATTATGCTACTGCAAAGTCTCAGAAGGTGACTCAAAGTTGTCTTGAGGGAACTGGAGGCTATTTCTGCACAATATGGCAGTGGAATGCCACATAGGGATGGTTTACCACCCACAGAGAACATTTTGTACCATTGGGGCTTTGTGTTTCTCAGCAGACAACACTTTGGGGCTACTTTTAGAAAGACTGTTGGACTGCATTATACTTCTGAACTGTCTCCTCACTATATATTTATACTGAAAACTCTGCAACTTCTGCTGCACTTTTTTGCATCTTAAGAGCCAACCTGTGCTAGGCATTTTATGAACAATTATGAATAGCTAGCTCCCTGCCCAAAGAGAATGTGTACAACATGGTTTGGTTGATTTTCCAGCAGCATACAAGGATAATCAGTCTGGTATCTCACAGTCTCTTGTGGAACCTTTCACTCCTCCCTCCCTTTTCTTTGGAGAGAAGAAGCCCAACACAGATGAATCCAGGGAGCAGAAGGAACAAATAAAGACTGATATATTGTTGATTCAACAAGATTTGCTGTGTACTTACTCCATCCCTCCCTACGACCCATCCTGTACATATAGAATTAGATGCTGGCTGAGGCAGGGAAAAGAGAGAAGAGGGGAAAAAAAGTCCAGGAGTTACCTACCACTTCCTCATAATGTTATCTAAGAAGAATACAGCACAGTCTTCCTAGACATTCAGTTGTGTTCTTACAAACTTTTCTAAAACAAAGTAAAAAAAGTCCTCAGACGGGGAAAAGCCCTTTTCTAGCAACCTGTTGGTTTCAAAAAAATGTGAATGGCATGTCACCTAGAAATTTCTGGTGTCACTGGGTGTGAATGGAGAGTTTTCTCTCTCCACCATTTCTATACAAATGGGTGAATCAACAATTTAAAATCAGTGCCTAAAATGCCAGGCATTATCATCTAAAGGCGAAACTGCATGGTAGAGGGGGATATTCAGTAGGAAAGAGAGAGGGTCCTCCAGTGAGCACTGAGATCCCTCTTCTGAACCCTCTCCTAAAGAAGTCCCTCTCACTGTGCTGATTGTATGGACTTGCTGAAGCTCTTGTGGAGGCTGAAGCAACCCTTTTGAGTACCCCAAAACTCTTGGGCACTCCTTTCAAAAGCCTCTCTACTGCCTGATTGAAAGTGCATGTTGTGATTTATACAACATGAACATTAATTTCTTCCATTGAGCTGTATCATCATCTTTCAGGATCTTTAAAATGCACAAAAACTGAAAGAGAGTTTAAAATGCACAACAAACTGAAAGAGAGGATCAACATTTTTTTTATGGTAGCGTGTAATTTGCGCTTAATCAGTAGTCTCATGGATATCTAGATGTATGTAAAGTCTGGAGGTTGGTTAAAAGATTAAGGTCCTCAAACTGTCTACTCAGTGGCTTTCTAACTGAGCATCCTACCAAGAAAAGCCTGGGCACTAAGAATCTAATTCAAGTGAGTCACTTTACTGGGAAAAAAGTAACTGCTTCTGAAGCTCCTATATTGCATCTTTTACATTCAGCTGGAGGAAAACATTTTCAACTTTCCAGAGGAAAAGAGAGACAGAAATTCCTCCTACACTCTCTGGTCTTGTTTCTGATGCTAATTAAATACATCAAAGAAGACATATGGCATTTGAAGTTTGTACACAGATACTTTAATCAAAATGGTATTTTTGTATTTGAATTCTAACTCAGGTTAAAGCAGGCCACCCCTTCACATCTCAACTCCATACAAAGCTCCTTTCAGCCAAGCTTAACAACATGGGGATAAACCAGAGTGATAAGAATGGAAAAAGCAGGACCAAGAGTCTGCATAGCCTTTTTTTAAAAGCACAATTCCATCACATTCCAGACAAGCCCTGTAACTTAGCTGTACATGCAGACAGAGTGGCATGAACACATACATAGGAAATATAAGCAGTACCAATATTTAGGTTTTCCCTCAATATCCCCAAACCCCCAAATCTTTCCATTCTTGTTAATCCTGCACGACTATGACCTTCCCCTGGCATGTAGCTCAAAAGACAGCTTCTGGTGCTGCAGGGGACAAGGATGATGACCCAGGGACTTTCTCTCTTATGAAAATCACACAATTTATTGCCACGAGCAGTTTTTCTACCACTAATTCATAATGCTGTTAAAGGCCCCATAATACCAGTTTTTCTGATTTAGGGAGTAGTAAGAATCAGATACTCACTGAATATACCAAAAAAGGCCAGCTCACTAAGTAATTCTGTACTTGTCTTGCTGTGAGCTCTTGAGGTACATTTGGAGCAAATGTCACCAACAAGTATGTCCCTGTTACTGTCAGTGTTCCACCTTTAAAGAAAAGGATACATTATTTTGGTAATACAGTATTTGGCAATCATGGTCATCCTTGCTCTCCAGATGATTTGGAAATGGTTTCTAGAAAAACATTTAAGTCCGTTAAAGCAGATCTGTGCTTAGGTAATTGGATCATCTTGCATTTGTGGTCTTATCTAGTCTAATTTTTATTAAAGACTCAGAGAATTTTGGAAATGTGAAAAAAGTTGTCAGTAAAGCCGTGTAATTTTGGATTCCAACTCAACAAAGCATTTTCAAATATTCTCAACTCTAAAACCAAGGGTATGACAAAGCAGAATCAATTCTTTGTATTTCTCACAGGCACAAAGCACATCACATAAACTTAGCCTAAACTGAAAGGACAAATTGCTTACTGGTGCAGTCAGCTAGATCATTAACCAGCGTAAACATATGTAACTCTCCCAAAGTCAGTGTGGCCACTGAGATCCGCACCAGATATCAACCTGCCCTGGAAATATTAGATGCAACACATATGTTCCAGTCCAATGCTTATGTGAAGCTGTTGTGAGGCCAACATTTTGGCCACTCCCTGTTGTATTTGCAGGCCTATGAACTGTTTTATAAAAGCTTGATTTCCAAAGACTATTCAGCCACTAGGTTGCCAGGGCCCCTTTTCAAGGTCGAACTTGCATTATTGTACTTTTAATAAAAATCTGGAAGTTCTGCCTTGTGGACATCCAGCTGACAAACACAGATGTTCACTGAAGTATCAAGATATAAGTGAGCCGATCCTGAGCTCATAAACTGTATTGGATTAAGGAAGATATTAGCTAATCAATTTTTCTTCAAGTAATCCTTAAAATTCTTGGCAAACCTATAAATTGGTGTGGAATACAAGGCTCAGGAATACAAAACAAAGCACATCCGGAGGGCTTTGCTGGCACTGTTATCTCACACAGTTCCTTTGGAAAAGCAGAACTGTTCTATATTTATGCGCTTGCAAAACCATCATCATATTTCCCATCATACAGCTCATTCCTATGGAATGTAGCGACATTGTTAAATCCTTCTTGCAAAGTCAAACTCACAGAAATAAAATAAATCAGTGCTGAACACTAGTTAAAGCAACACAGAGTGTATAGGGCCATAAGGGAAACATGATCAGTGAAGGGAGGGGGAGTTTTGAATGTAGCAGCTGAGCTGGCAAACTTGGATTCCAAAACTAAATAAATAGTATATAGTATTCCTGGAATGATACGGAACAGATCTCTTTGAAACATTCATGAGAACAGCTGTCCTCAGTATAGTTTGGACAATCAGGCCTAGAGATGTCAGGAGAGCACAGAAATATCAGGTGCCCTGCATCAGGTGTGCTGTCCCAGCTGAGATGGCTTGGTGTAAAGCCCAAACCCTGAAATGTGCTTGTCTCTCAGTATTGCTGTGTTCAGGGTGGGCAGTTTTGATATGCAAAAAAATCTGGGACACAGACAAAAAGTTGGCACGCTTTTAGAGTGAAGACTACATTTCTCAACAAAACACTTGGCAACATGATTATTTGTTCTTTGAAGTGATAAAATTAATACCTAAATGGAAGTTATCACTTTTAATTGAGATTGAATTTTTGTGCGAAGTCTATGCAGTAAGAAAAAAAATCTTATATTTGAATGAGTAACTCAATAACTTCCCTGTTTTTATTAAAACTGTGTTGTACTCATAAAGATAATACTAAAGACAACCTCAGAGGCAAAAATAGAAAATGAAAATAAATTTGAGCAGTAAGGACACATAAGGAATGAATTACGGTTGGAAGAGCAGAGGATTTGGGAATGCAGTCTTATCCTCATGCACTGAAGATTCTCTCTCTTTTTATCACTTCTTCCCAGTTGTGAAAGTATCTGCCTTGAAACACTTGCTCGGGAAAGTGGGAGTGTGAAGGTGGGGGGCTATGTGAGAGTTACAGCTTGCTAAGCATATGGCAGCACACATGTCCATATTAGCAAATGCTTACTTACCCAATATATCAGCAGTCTTCATGGTCTTCTTTAGGAAAAAGACAGAAATAAATGCACTACCTGGAATAGAAATATAAAGACCTTTTATATGTGTGTGTGTATATATATATATATATGTTATAATATTAAGTGCTATAGCAAAAAGCTGCCTTGGGCCAAGTTTAAATATATCTCATGACTATTGTTGTTGCACCATATCATGATATAAACAACCAGGAGTCCATTCCTACAACCAGCAAACGCTCAGTTTTTGTAATATTTCAGATATATCCAGCAGGCTCTTACGTGGTTGAAAAGATGCAATACACTTTCCATCTCCCAAGCAGACACTGCTTAAATTGCTCTGATTCAGTCATATGTGGAAACACCAGGAAAAGGCACCAATCAGCCTTACTGTTTCACTCTCCTTTCTGCTACCAACTCACTATATGGACTTGCTCAGGGCACACTGCATCATGGAACAATAAAATTCTGCTTCTTTAGAGGCTTATAAGTAAAGTAACTGCAGTACAATTGAGAGGAAGAAAGCCACTGCAAAAGCATAGCATTGAATATGAACTAATAGAGTGGTCATGATGTCTGCTAACAAACAGGTAGAAAGCCCCATATATGTACCGTATGGGAGCACTGCCCATGCTCTTCCAGAGGGACTTGTACTGAGGAAGGAGAAAACCAGAAGTGAGCTCTGGAAATGATGTCCCATTTCCTGGAAAACTCTGTCCCTTGTTCAGCTCTTGCATCTGCCCTCTGCCAGCTCCTAGCCCTGCCCGTTTAGGATGGGAAGTAGCGCGCAGGTGAGCAGCAGCAGTGGTAGGGCCAGGATTTCTGATAAGCAATCCAATGTGGACATGTGCTAGAGAGGAAAGAAGGAGTTTGTACTTAAAATGTTGGCCACCTGGGAGAGGTGGCTCCATTACAACATACAACATTAGAGCATCTACCTCTAAAAAGAAGCAAAAGAAGCTGGGTAGCTCCTATGTAAAAGAGATGAGGAAAGTCCTTTGGGAGAGGTGCATAAGTAATGTTGGATTCATTTAGAAACCTCAAAGAAAGTCTCTGCCCAGGAGGAATGGTGAAGGCACACATTGAACTTAAGTCATGGGATGCTGTTACAAGAGCTCTGTTCCTGCCCACAAAGTGAAATTATTGTTTTATTCTTGAAACAACATTTCAACCTTTTTGCAACTATCTTTGCATCATTACCTCTATTGTTCTGATGGAAAATTTAATTTGTGATTAGCTAGTAGATGTACCCTAGATAAATCTGGAGAGGTACATACCAAGATATAAACAGAGAAAAGGAGTTCAGCATCATGTCTGTGTTATCCAGTCAGCAGAAAATCAGATCTAGCAGAAGTCACAAAGTTAAACTGTATCAAGAGTGATGGAGACCTATACAAATTAATAAGTGCAAAAAAAGAATCTTGAACTGAAAATGCCTCACAGAAAGTAAGGTGCTTGACACAGTTTTCTTCAGTGTTTCAGTGACAACTTTGCTGGAGCAAAGACACTGGTGGTATCCAGGCAACACTGGTAATAGCAGAGCTACCTAGCTTTAGAAAAAAGGAGAGGACAAAAACCAGGAAAGAAGTAGCATCATCCAAGACAGTGCAGGAATTAATTACTGCTCTGTCGCCCTGCTTTCATAACTTTCCCAAATCCCACTTCAGCCCACCCACCTAGGCAGTCAGTGTCACAGCAAAGACCTGTTGCTTAAATCACTGATACCTTAGTGATTTTTTTTTTTTTTTTTGAGTACTCCCTTGTTGGGGCTCTCTACATTCAGCAGAGATCTAGCAAATGCAATCTAGGGTTCAATTTCACTGTTGGCATTCAATCTGGGGTGAGACGAGTTATGCCCAGATTTTCAGAGCTCAATACTCTGCAGATGACAAATGGCAGCTTGGAGGGATCACAACCTCTGAGGCTGGCAGTGGGCACAAGGAGGTACAGGAATGGAGCCAGATAATGAAACTTGTCACTCAGCCTGTCATCCACTTTAATAATGCATTCAAATGCAGCCAGCTCCTTCTCCAGAGATAGCTGGTAATGCACCAATGAACATGAGCTCAACAGAATGTATGTATAATTAATGCTCTTTATGATGTAGACTAATATGTAGAGGAATCTAAAAATAGCAGAGGTTTGAAGAACATATATTAGACCATCCGGGATTAGAGGGAAAACTGAAGTACGGGAGGAGGTGAAAAACCAAGGTGAGGAGAGTAAGACCTAGGAGATACTCTGAACACAAAAGACAACTGTCCCTGTGGATAAACTGCCAATGCTCCATATATATTCCAGTGAAGAAGAAAAGCAAAGGGGGTAAATCTAAGAGAAGAAGCAGAGAATGGTTACACAGATCTGATGAGATGTTAGAAGACATATGTGACTGATCAGAAGCCTGGCAAACTCTGGCTATTACCTCCAGGGCTGAATTTTAAGCAAGTTATGGTAGCACAGCCAAGAGAACACACTGGCTAACAAGATATTTTAATTTACTTTCATTTTCTTAATTTTCTCGGTTTTAAGCTCCCAAGTTTGGCTTTCAGATAGTCTTTCATATTCTTCAATTTTTGAGGTAGGGATGGATCAAGTTAAAGCAAAGAAACCAGGTGGGCCTGGGAGGAGGGATATGGAGGGAGCCTGTGAGTTGCAGGTATGCAGGCTGGTGTTTTCTGGTTTTCAATTCTGATGGCTTTGCAGCTTTCCTTGGCTGGCAGGATAAATGGCAGACACCAAAGTGTATCCCAGGAATCCAGCAAGAAATGCATAGCCCTCCCAGCTGTTCTGCTCCTCCTCCTTAACTCCCTTGAGCTCCCATTCAGCCTCAAGTGCATTCAGCTGCTTGAGACATTAACTCCTCCAGAAAAGGTAAAGACAATATGTTAAATGGCCAACACATACTCCCTGCCATCTCCTTTCTGTTGGATGGCCTCCAAGCTGATCCTGCTGTGAGCAGGAGGTTGTGTTAGGGACTTTCCAAGGTTCCTTCTAACCTGACTTACCCTAGAGCCCTTGAATTCTTGGCAGGAGAGTAAGTGGGCATCCAGAGGCTACAACTAAGCCTACCAGATATATGGATTTAAGCACTTACTGTATACCAAATTCAGTTCCTAAATGCATCCCTGCTGAAACTCTCCAGACTCTCCATTTCTTTCCCACCATCCCTCAGATCACAGGGGAGGTGCTTTGCATGTTCCCACCTTTCCTACCCACTACCAATGATGTTATTCCCTCACACTTTCCTCCTAGGCCTCTTTCCCTTCACCTTGATTTCACCCTATAACCACAGCACAACTCTAACTTCCTACCACCCAGTCCCAATTTTCCCTTTCCCATGCCAGGGTCCTCTTGTTCTCCCTGTCACAGAAACTGTGTGCCTCCTTCTCCTCCTCCTTCACCATTATAGTGATGTGGGAAATAAATTACTGAACATTATGTTCAACTGTGTGAGTGAATATATGAGGAACTTGGGCAATTGGTGTGCTGCAAAGTATTAATATATCTTTGCAACTGGTTTTGTTTTGCCTTTTTTAAAATAAAAAACCCCCAAACCTATAGACAGTTAGAGACTGAGATCCATGTCAAAGTGAAAAATAGTCTCTGTTGGTCTGGGTTTTTTTAATTGGTCAGCAATAGAACACAGAAATGCAGACATAAAAACTGTGTCAAAGAGTAAGCTGGCAACAGCTCGGCAACAAAACAAGTGATTTATCATTGTTCTGAAGCCTTGCTAGTTTTGAACCACTGGTTTAGGGAATACAACACGTGCACAATTCTAAGCCTGGATTGTCAGCCTTTAAATCATCAGAGCAAAGACTACATTCCTGGTCATCTGAGAAGACTTGTATACTGTTGGGTGAATCAGAACTATTTTTGGCTTTTTAACTAATTTTTAAGGTAAAACTTTCAAAAGTAGGCACAGATCCAATTCCCATTCCCACTGAAAGTGGTCGCCTGCTAGATCAAGAGAAGGGCAGAAAATCTGCAAGATGATCTGTTAAGGATTAAACATTACAGAACCAACACATCCTAATGTAATCCTTGAGTTCGTTTCATGCCTTGATTGCATGCTTATAGTAATATCCATAATTTGAGAAGTAAATAGGTCCTGTAAAATGCCTGTATCTATATGACAAAGCCTTTCTGAATGCTCATTAAACTCAAAGGGAAAATATGACTTGACACTATATCAAAATAATGATAAATAAAAACTCTTGGGTGATAAATGAGAAAAAAGAGTTTGTTCAGGAGCTTAATTTTTATGTTGAAACAACATCTTTTCATACATGAGCATAAACTAGGCTGTTTTACATTCATTACTGAATGTATATATATTTACTATATATTGAATGATTATATATTCACATTATTGAATGAACATATATTCACTGCAGCATGCAAATTTCAATTTAAATCGAAAAAATGATAAAAAAAATGAGTTTCTTCATGGTGTGCAATTAAGTGCCTTGAGAGAAGGCTGTCATGGTGCTACACATAGCTCAGTCAGCTGCTCATTCTCTTAGGAGAGTGATCGTTTACAATTATCTCCATATGTACGTTTTCTCCAGCACAAACAGAAATAAAGAGCACTGTGATGTGTGGGTTCTGCAACTAGCAGACAATGAATGGTGAGAATCCAGCTCACAAAATAACTCCTCTGCATCCTAGACATGAAAGCTGCAGTTAGGATTGTTTCTTGCTTGTTTCTTTAAGAAAGGGATAATACGCAATAGGAGAAGTTAAGAGGTAGAAAATATACACTGATTCATAGTGTATATTTTCTGTATTTGTCCAATCCAGCCTTAAAAATTCAAATGAGTGTCCATCATTTATTTTTCCTACCCATAACTATTTAAAAAAGATATATTTTACTACTGTTTTCCTGATACTAAGGCTATTTATGAATATGACCTTTTTACCTCTTTTTTGTCAAGTCTTACACCATATAATTTCTTTCACAATCGATCATAGCTTCAAATAGTAGTATATACTTCCTTTTCCTCTTTTTGATTCCTAGATGAGCTTTCTGTATGATTTAAAAAACATTAGCGTTCTCCTCATAAATGCATAGACTGCCTGTACTACTTCTGTCTTCTCTAATAGTTTAAAAAAAAAAAACCACACCAAATTTAATATTTGCCTCAGATGTTCATTTTGTTAAGTGTAACTGATTCAGTCAGGTAAAGGCATTTAAAACTACCCATTTAGCAGAATATTTTGTCCCCATTTCACTGGTGGTCTGGATGAAATACCAAAGGAGGAGCACCAGCCATGGTTCAAAGACTATTGCACCTCTCCCAGTTTGTGCAACAGCGTTTCACTTCCAGACCAAGCATTTACTCTGTTTTATGCCCACTTAAGGGTCTGCTTCCATGTAATCAAGCAGTTTAAGTTCATCCAGTTGATTTTACCCTAAATCTGTTGAGCAGTGCTCAAGTTATGAGGATGCAGTTGCTGCCAGTTACATTTGGAGATGTGACCTGATTAAAAAAAGAGTACAAACATTGAAAATATCAGAGGAATTGCTCAAAAGAGAGACTAATAAGGTGAGCTTAATTCTGGAACTTGGATTATAGGAGATAAAAACTGCAGAGAGAAGGAAAAACTTTGAGAATTCTTTTGTTGCATCTTCTAGATGAGTACAAAAAAAAGTATTTTAAAGAATAGTTTGGTGAATGTTTCCCAGATATTATTAGCAACAGAGTCCTCAAAATTCCAAGTTCTTGGGCCACAAAGATGTTACATTACACGGAGTGGGTGAAATCCACTTTTACAGGAATGTCTGAGGATCTTTCCAAAGTACCATCGTGTTATCAATATTCAAAGCCTGAAGCAATTTCTTGCCCCACAGCTATTTGCGAAGAGCACATAAAAAAAGGAAAGGGATCTCAGCAATGTCAGTCTAAGTGAGTTAAGTGTAAAGACACTCTCTACAGCATGATGAAAACTGCAAAAGAAATTATCTCGAATGCCATTGGCCTCTACCACCCCAATCCCTCCACCTCCAAGCTATTTCTGCAGGCAAAAGCAAGATGATGAGCTTAAAACCACTGCTGCCTAAAATTACCCGAGCTACATGTAAAACATGATTTTTATTTTTTAAGTATAAAAAGTTTCTTAATGATCACATCAAACATGTATTACTCCTCCACTTTTAAATTAAAATTTACTAATTTATCCTCTTGAAGAAAACAACTGCTGTCTTCTCAAACTATTTAAAACCCTGAACAGATGTAGAGCTTGCATCATTGCAACCACACAGAGAAATACTTCCACTGTGTAAGAAGAAAAATATAGCCTTTGTAGCTTAATTCTAAGAAAAAAAATTAAAATCTGTTGGTGCCATGCCAGTTCATGGTCTGTGGTGCTGGATTCTTTTTAAAGCCAGTCATTGAAAGCATCCAGTTCAATAGAATGAGGCACAAACTTTTCACTATTTAATTGATACCAGGTTAAGTGCAAAATGCAGTTGGATGCAGTTAAATGTGGTAGCAGATCATAATAGATGTTGGCTCCATCTATTTTAAGATGCTTCCCATCAGAAGTCTGGAGATATATGATGGGTACAGCTCAAATCCATTCTGGGCAGATACTCCAGTCTACCTTATACTCCTCCAAAACCCTGGTTTCCAAGCAAAGACAATTTTCCATGCAGACCCAGAGTGAGGGAGATCTGCAGAGAACCCCCTAGATGACTGGACATGCCGCAAAGCACATTTCTCCTCAGTAACCATATGCACTGCATTCCCAATGCCACTGAGAATCAGCTCTTACCATATGGGGCGTGTTGACACCGAATTTAGGAAAAAATGCGGCTCAGAAGGTTGGACTTAGGGTTCAGATATACATTTGGAGTTTTTTATCAAGTACTTAATTTCTTCATTTAAAAAATTAACTCATGAAAGACATAAATTCAACAATACCTCAAAACAACTACCAGACTCTGCAAAGTCCACCCTCCACCACCTAAAAGAGGTCACAACTTATTGAGAAAAATATTTCTTGATCTTTTAAACTGGAAGACCTGCTGCCTACAGTATCCTTTGCCCAGTCGTTAGCAGATGATGCACATGTGTCTTGGTTAATTTGTCATTGGCCTATATGATGAACTCTTCTCAAATTAAGAGATGTTCTCTGGCTTTAATTTCAGAAAACAGGAAAGTAGTAGAAAATGTTATTGGGAAGTTATCACTATTATTGGCTGTCTACATAATTTTAATTTTCCCTTCCTTAAGGGAGCATTTGCTAGACTAAATAAAATTTCAGGTATTTGTTTGGGCTATGAAATGGATACTGTCAGCTGATATATGGGAATGGAATATAAACTATTAAAGTGCTTTCTGGGGTCTTACTGGATAAGCATTTTGGGTCAAAAAAAAGTGGATGAGAATTTTGATAAGACGTAACAGTTAGGAAAATGATTTCTTGGTATTTTTTATAAGTAAGGGGAAATGGAGAATGGAGGAATCATCAGATGCAACATTTCTTCACATTTTGCGAAAATAAAGAAGAAGGAATCTGCTCAGATAAAAATCAACCCTAAATGTGATCTCTTCTTTGCAGCAGTTTAATAACCAGTGGGATTTTTCATCTTCTCACTGCTTTTCACTTCTTCTTTCTCGTTTTCTATATTTGCGTTTTATTCAGTTTGGGCAACAAATTAGATTGGTCGATATCCTTTTATGTTCAGAGACATGTGGAAATGTCTACAGTTGTTAAAGATATAACTACTACCACCAAAATCACACTGAGATACGTCATATTAATTTACATTTCCACCTCAGGTAATACTGCATTCCTTTCTTTGAGAAATCTTTCCTACTGTGGTGAACTAACATGGCTTTACATTTCACTCTGAAATTCTGCAATAGTTTAACATTAAAGGTTGCAGTAAATTGTCTGCAGTTTCCTTTCTGCACTAAATTGCACCCACACATGGTTAGCTGCCTCCTTCCACTACAGCCAGGTAGTCCACTGGGAAGATAATTCATCTTTTCTACGTTCCCATGCAGAATCACTCACTGCAATGTCACTTCTGAGCATAAAACAGGTAGCCAGTGACAGATCATGAAGTGTTATCACCTGCCAAGAGCAAGTAAATGAGCTCCAGCATATGCATATCTTGAGATATCTCAGCCCTGGATGTTTCAGCTGTGGATGTGAAGTGACTGAGTTAAGGGATGCAGCTGCACCCTGAATTCCTGTTTTCACAGCCTCTGTACAATATCACTCTCTCCACCATGCTTTGCATTAGCACAACATGATAACATATTTTAAAACTTATGTTACTTTATCAAAGAAACATCACAGTTGTCTCAATATCTTAATTACAAAAAAAAACCAAATTAAGAAAAGAGTAAGATCATATCACTTCTGCTGAAGTCCAGTTAATCTGTACATGAAGGAACAAATGAACAAGTTTAATAATGTCCACAAATACACTAAATTTGTAGGCCCTTTTTGTTACACTTGCAGAGAGTCAAGCAAGTTTGCCCATGTTAACATGAGATATGGGGATGGGCAGGGGACAGGCAGCAGAAACTACTTGGCGTGATGGTAACATAGAAAACGTGTAGGTACTCAGGATCAGACCACAGCTCTGTGCAGTCAGCAGGATGCCAGCCTCCCTCTTCGGGGGCTTGCAGAGCTGGCAACACTGCTGCAGCACTGGGTGGCAAACTGGCAGGAACTAGCAGAGCACAGAGTGACACAAAAGAAAAAACTGTGGAAAAAGAAATATATTAGAAGAGTCTCTGAGTTAAGTAGACAGTTTTTGTTAAACTGTCAGCTCATGTAATTATATGAATAATTTCTTTTCAAACCACAACATTAACATTTTCCTCTTGTGTTCCTTCTGCAGTTCCTGCGGTTTTATTCCTAGTCACAAGCAAGCGTTTGATTAAAGCATGTACCCAAGCAAGAAATGGCAAAAATCTCACCTATGACAGATACACATCCCAGTGGAGTAACAAGAGTAATGGGGGCAAATCCATAGGCTGCAAAATTGCCCACCTCTCCAAGCCCCAGGAGGGTAATCCCACACCACCACAGCTTGCTCGTGTAGTAGGGCTTCAGCTCAGTTTGGCAAGCCAGTCGAAGATGAGCGCATTTCTAAAAAATTAATTATTAGGAACAGGCATGAATAGAAAGACTTCCATTGTGTTCTTATGTCTGACAAAAGTGGAATAATTAAGGGGGCTGTCAACTTCAAATTCCAGGTGCGTCAAGGTTTCTTTTTAAGCATGGTTTTCAGCTTGTTATTGCACAGCTTTGTGTTAACTCAGTGCTGCTTCAGATGTGTGCTTTCTGAGCTGTGGTGGAAATGGCTGAAAAATTAGGCCTCTGAATAAACCTGAAAAATACTAAGTGAATACTAGCTAGTGCTTCTGAGCTATCACTGCACGCATCTGTTCTTGTCTCAAAGCTGAAGCCCAGCAGTTGTGCTCTGAATCTGGAAACACTCAAAGGCCGGAGATGGAGCAGAATCAGAACTGCGGCAACAAACTGGAAGAAGGGGAACAGACAACATGGCATTCCTGCCCATGAAACATATCCTCGCCAGAAATAAAACTTCAAAATGAAAAAGGTAGCACTTAATCACATCTTCTGTAGGGAGGGCTCTAAATTAATTAGACAGAATTTAGGATTTGGCTACAGTCTCCTGTTTGACCTTAGAAGAAGATCATAGGTAAAGCATTATTTTCTGAAGGAAAACTAGCTATACCTGTGACAACAGGTATAACGTATACTCAAGTAATACTCCATCAACACTTCCTATTACATGAAGAAGGTATCATCGATACAGGCTGTAATTGTTTTCTCTCTGGCTGTACAGCAAGAACCTGTATATAACAAGATAATAATGTGCCATTGATCACACTGATCTTCTGAAACAGAGTCCAGGCAGTGTCCATCAGGAAGGTGTCATAATTGGGAATGATGCAATGTTTACCACATTAGTTCTGCAGAATATAGCTTCCTTTCTCAAATTCCTCTCCAGCCTCTCTGCACATGGGTAAAAAAAGTTGGAAATCAAATGCTACATTTATTGCAGTATAAATGGTGATAAAATTATTTTTTTTCTCCATTACTTGATATTTGATTTTAGAAGTATCCCTGCAGAGCCCTGGGGAGGTTGTAAACAATTTTCCTCAAACTCCCTTTCTACTTTGTAGGCTACTTTACAGAGTATATGCCTAACAGTAATGTCTGTGACACTCCATAGTCTTAGTCACTCCTATTGAGAGGATGCAGCACATTACTGCAGCTTCATGCAGAGGAACATATTCAGAGGATGAAATCCTAGGAAGTTTAGCCCTCTGAGGAGAAAAAGAGCACAAGGAAATCGAACTTCCTTGAGCCACAGACCTGGATGTTATTCACAGTAACATCCAGGATTTTGAGTGTTCCATATTTGTAAACACAGGGGAAAAAAGCCCAATAAAAATACAAATGAAATTAATATTAAATAATATTCAAATCAAGAATGCAAGTTTCTGCTGGAAACCAAGTTCTTAACTGAATCTTGAGCTGTGTCTTCTCCCCCAGATTCTTGTAGGATTAAGTCTTGAAGGCACAGTGCAATTGAAAAGATGTGCAACAAACACAGGAAAGTGATCTCAGCAACTCTCTTATAGCCTTCTTTCTCCAGATGTCTGCCTTCTTTACATAGTAATATGTGTGAATGGTATTTAGGTGGAGACTGTTTATAACCTAGATGAAATACATTGCAAATGATGACCTGTTCTTTAGCTGACAAACCTGCTAGAGGGAAGAGAGGAAGGTTAATGGACTGCATAGTGGGAAAAGGGCAGAGAACAAAAAAGTTCAGCCTATCCTTTTAATATCAGTATGAAAATAAATGTTGAGATCTAGGGAAACTCATTATTCATATTTAGAAGATACTGTTACTAAATGGAGAAAAACATACTTTAAAGGATTAAAAAAATTTCAGTTTAAAATGTCTGTCAAATTGCAATGAGAGCTATTGGGTCTTCCTAAATAGCATTTAAAAAGCTGGAAGATAGTTCAAATCCAGCAAATGCTGTTAATGATTACAAGTGAGTCACAGTTGGTATTTCCTTATAGCACATTACAAGGAGGAGCACTAGTTACGAATTCTTATTCAGTTCCTGTATGAGAATCACAGTACAAAACAGGTTGAGAGCTCCCAACAACTACAGCAGGGCACTGTTAAATTACAGTTGAAGAGAGAGATTGTTTATTAAATGCAACAAAATTTGTATTTTGAACTTTATCAAAACCAAACTGCAACAAAAGCTACTTGATAAATATAAACAACTCTGAATAAAGAGAAACAATTTCATACCTGTATATTCAAGGAGACACTAATCAGCAAATTTGAAGCAGCAGCAAGTAAAACTCCCAAGAGCTGAGTCTGCAAGATCACAAAACAAAGAAATACAAAAATACTTACTCGTTTAAGAAGAACAATATAATGGTGGTTTTCTGATAGCACACTGCAACCCAATAAAAAACAAATTATTGCACTTTTCAGTCACTGAGTTCACACTGCACTGAGTAAACTGATAAAAAATACCTTTGCGCAGTTGACTATGGCCCAAGTAGCAAACAGGTGGGAAGAGAAAGGGCATCTCAGTGCAGGGGGTGGTTTTGCTGTCCTTCAGTAGAACACCTTAACTCCCATGAAATAAAAAACTAGGCAAGTCTCACAGGTGTTCTTTTTTTTTAAAAAAAGACCTGTTTTGTTACATAATCTGGAAGGAAAATCATCAGCAATCAAACAATTCCTATTGGAACACAACTGTCTTACATGTTAACATATCCGCTATTTGACAGGGCAGCCAGGAACATAGATCTCCTGACAGTTTCTTTAATGTATTTTGTTATTGCATGAAATTATCAGACTGTCCAATTTTCAGTAAGATTTACAAACTTTCTATGAAGCTGATAAACTAATAACATTCAAGTAGGATTTGTTATTTTGGTAAACGGCCACTTAAAGATGCCATTTAAGCAAGACCAAATAACAGGTGCATGAGAGTCTACTTTCAAAATGTTGAACAAGCATTTTCAAAAAACACTTTGCAAGTCATCGTGAGTGTATTCAAGACCCGTTCAAGGTTACTGTTATAGTGCTGTGAGGAGCCCCATTATTTCGCAGAGAAGACAAACATACTATCAATTTTTATAAACAAGGTCATGGTAACATAACCCAGCACAACTACTGCTTGCAGGCTGTAAAACAGCATCCAATTCTGTGTTTGCAGCCTCGGCTTTCATGACTCTTACCCAAGAAGGTCCCTGGGCAGCTGTGAACAGGCAGCGCCCACCAGCCACAGAGACTGTTGCCCCTCAACATCTATAAAGAGCAACATGTGGTCCAGCAAACGCTTGGAGGAGGGATAATTTTTGTGGCTAGATTATTCCCAGAGAAAGAAAAGGCATCCCCAAAACGGTGAAGAAACACACCTTTATTACAAATTGACTGTAATATTCTTACTTAAGAGATACAGTAGAATCCAACCATTTCCATCCCCTATGTTTCTGTAGTGACTTAGAAGGAGAAGCAGACAACAGAACTGCTCTGAGTGAAATGCTTGGCTGACTGCCAGGTGTCAGCCAAGGTGCAGCCAGGTGTGACTGATGGGTACAAGGGGATACAGAGTGGAGAATACAGGAGGTGAGAGGGCTCCCTCTGCTAACTACTACAGCATTAGTGCCACAGCCTATGTACAAAAAGCATTACTCAAGAGTTTAGCCCATGCCTACTGGTCTTTTCCATCTTGTATCCTCTTCCTGCCCCCCCCCCACCTCCTCCAGTGGATGTTCCAGCACTGTTTCCTGGGCTCTCGAGCCAGTGCATTTTCCATGCTCTAGAAATACACCTCACTGGAACCAGCGGGGAGAGTGTGACAAGACATCTCAGCATGCGTCAGCACAGACATCTTTGCTGAGATCAGGCACTAACTAGGACATAAGCTGCCTTGCAGCCTCCTTCCACACTGGGGAAATGGTGTCACATGGACGCCACACAGGCGGAGCAGAGGGATGGGTTCTCCTTCCTTTGGCCTTGATGCTGTAGCATCGAATCTTAAACACCGATCTTGCACAAAGTTTAACCACTTCATCCTGCGCGCACAGCAGCTTCAAAAAACAGCAGTTAAATTGAAATTGTTTTCTTGCTCCCAAAGTCTTGTTCTTTTCAAATGACAACATGCTCCCTTGTGAGGAGGCGGAGAAGTGGCCTTGTCAGCCTTGTCATTAAGTGTTTAAGAAAAGGGAGACAGCAGGGAATAGAAAACAGAAACTGCCACCTCATTTACCCCATCATTTTATTGCTTTCACATCATTAATTGTACTACATCCCCATTACTCCCAGCAGAGAGCACAGCCTCTCTGCAACTCTTTTTGTTCCAGTGGTTGATCCTATCCTTATGGCTGCATCTCTGGATAACGCCTTGCAGCTCCTTCCTCCCGCTTTTCAGCTGGGGGTCACAAACACTGCATAGGACTCAGGAGGTAGCCAGAAACCCAGCAAGGAAACACAGTTGATCTTGAGACAGCCCAAAAAAGGGTATCTACCCAACTCTGAAGGTAAAATTTGCATGCAGCTGGTGAGCAGAGGATGAGGCTCTGTGCTCTCTCTGCAATCTAAAAAAATGTGTGAAATCAGATCCATGTACAAGTACTGATGATGACCTGAGTATGTGCCTCCAGAGGCTGTGAATCAAACGCCCCTTTGATGACTTTACACACTGCATGGACTGGGTCTCCAGCAATAAGTCTTCCAACGCCCTGCATCATGGGTGTCCTCCCCAGAACAGCAACTACTTTTGTACCACAGTGGTTGCTTCATCAGGTACCTGTGAGCTTGGCTCACATATCCTTGTGGGACACATAAGATTTCTAACACGATGACCAGCCTCTGTCTCAACTGGAACCATCTCATAAAAGTCAGTTCTCTTCTTAGAGAAACATAGAATCACAGAATGTTTTGGGTTGGAAGGGACCTTAAATATAATTTAATTCCAACCACCCTGTTTTGGGCAGAGACACCTTCCACTGCACCAGGTTGCTCAAAGGCCCATCCAACCTGACCTTGAACACTTCCAGGGATGGAGCATCCACAATTTCTCTGGGCAAGCTGTTCCAGTGCCTCTCCACCCTCCTTGTAAAAAGCTTGTTCCTTATATCTAGGCTAAATCTACCTTATTTTAGTTTAAAATCATTACCCTGTGACACTCCCTTGTGCCTAACTTTAGCAACCTTCTGCTCTGTACACAAGGAAAAACAGTGCATGTGTATTATCAAGGCAAATGCACAGCGGCAGTCTGGGCTCAAAACCTTCCCTCATGGCTCAGGTCACTTTATTGCAACGACCACATGTTTCACCTGAGCCTTGCTGTTGGCATATATACTGCGCTGCCTGCTCCAGGCTGACAGGTGCTAATGAGCTCTGGTTAGTATGGCAATAGAACCATACTTTCAAACCCAGGGCTGGACAGACCCCTAAAGATTAAAAGCAGAGTATGATGCCCTAAGGAGGTCAAATATCACATGGATCCAGTCAGGGAGATGAGATGAAAGTACAGTAACACCATGCAGCTACAGCAGGGCAAAACTGTCTTGCACAGGTTCATACTCAGACAGGCCTATATTAAATAAAACAATGGGAACAAAAAATGCAGTAAAGAGGAAAATTACATTGCAAACATCACAAATCAGAGTGAATCTTAAATCAGCAGGCAATTTCTATTGCACAAGAGATATCACATACAGCAGTGCTCAAAGAGAAGAGGAAAAAATAGAGTGGTATATCTCAGGCTAGTAAAACCATGCATGAATGAAAGACGACCTGCAACAGAAGATAGATCACCGTATCAAACTAAAAGCGTTGCTGTATTACTCTGAAGGCCACCATAGCCCTTCTGTTCCCACCTTGTCCTGTGAATGGTTTCATTATTTGTGCAGTGTCTGCCATTTAACATCTTTCAGAGGCTAAAGGACTGGTGGAACAGCCAGTTTTATAAGTAATAAACATATTCTCTGAGTTTCCAGTTGTGATATCCATTGTGATGCCTTCCACAGTACTGCAGAATTTTCCACACATAAGTCTTGAGACAAACTCCAGCTGGGGAATTCAGTTGCAGACACAACTTCAGAGCCATGGTACTACTTCAGTCAGCTAAGGACTTCTACAAGAAAGAGTCTTAAATATTCAAAACTGTTGTCATAAAAGGCAAGTTTCTTCATCACTGAAACACCTGCCTGAGTATACAGACCACTTTGTCAGATCCCAGATTTCAAACTGTTGATACATTCTTCCAGTACTTCCAAATACATGAGTCTTGTCACAGTCTTAAGCTTTCCAGAAACTAAAAATCACTACTTTTTTTATTTCCTTCACCTTAGTATGTTTTGGAACAAGCCATGAAAGTCACCTGCCCACTTTGCAGTCCTTTCTAGATAATCCTTGAGCGCACAGACCATGGACTGAGGTTGTGAATCTGCCAACATTTTCCTTGGTGGCAAAACAGGCTTGAGGAATGCCTACCTCTGGCCCCCCACTCCCTCACTGCCTCATTTAAGCACCTGAAATAATCCTCCCAAAATATACCCCATTAGCATTATGTTCTTTATACATCACCTGCCAGTGTTTAACACTAAAGGCACATTAAAATTCACAAGCCACAGCAAGGCTTTTAAAATAGTGACCTGCGTGGTTTGCCAGTGGTGACATTGACCTTGGGGGAACAAGTTCAAGAAATGGCAAATTCAGCTTGAGCAAGGCACCCTCAGCACTCACCTGGCATCCCGCATCTCAGCTGCACGAAGCTCTAGTGCAAGCCCAGGTGTGGGGAAGGGAGGTTTGAACAGCTGGTCAGTAGAAATCCATTTGCCAAGTGCAGTGGCAGCATATTGCTACTCCAGAGAAGTGAGTGGCAGAGCGGCACATTGCTGCGTATGGTCCTGCTTTGAGCACTCAGGCAGGATCTGATGCTTATTTACCATAGCACCTTTTCACATCATTCTGACAGTATTTTAAAATGACATCTTACGTGCAAAGTCACTATTTATTGTTGAAGTAAAGTAAGGAGTTTAAGGCAAATGAAAGTCAGCATGAAATCTATATCTTTGGCACTAATTCTAATAAATTTATCCCTTGTAGACTAAAATCTGCATTGGAGATTCAGTTATACAGTGAAATGCAATTTATCTATGTTACATGTATGTTTTCCTAAAGTACATCAAACTGCAGTTGCCAGGTCTGTGAAGTGAAAACTTGGAAAAGTGAACTTAATTTGCATTGAATAAAAGGTATATGCCATTATTTATGAAAACTTGCTATGCCTATAAATTGAACTGATGAGCAGAAAAAAACTGCTCCTTCTACTTTTCTTGATTTCTCCATTTATTTGTGATCTAATGGTGTTCCCAACAAATTTAATGACATATACTGTTTCAAAAGCTATGCATCATTTCCAGTAATTAGGATTTTGTCAGATCTCAATGGATCTTATAAAAAAAAAAAAAAAAGAGGAGGCAGGGGAATGCCTTCTAAACTTCCAATTATGAGTTAACTCCGAAGCGAAGGGCATTCAGAGTCCTTAACAAAAACCGTATTTTTCAAAGGGCTACCATGTGGGATTGAAAGAGGCTTATCATTTAGCTATTATTATTCACAGAGCTCTGGCTGTACTCAGCACTTTACAGATGTATAAAGAAAATAAGGTCCATGTTTCAATGGTTTTCATAGTGCAATTCATATACTCATATAGGGGTTCAGGTCCATATGAAGTACTGAAGGACAGTTGAAATAAAAGGGCAATTACCAGTGTGGGAACATGAAATGAAAATACACTTGATTTCTTCATTGTGACATAAAAGAACATTGCCCAATATACAAGAAGGAAAGAATTACAACATTTGGCATCATGTCTGTTAGGAATTGAGAGAGTATACTTAGTAATTAAGTCACGATAAATTTGAGTAAAGACAAGACAGTTTGTAGGTTTTACACAAGTTGCTGGTCTGGATTGCAGACCATAGTAGATAAAGTTCCTCTCCCATTAATATTACAGCATACTTACCTTTATTAGGTTTTACCTTTCCTTATCTCACAAATTTAAAATATATCTTTTTCCATAAAAGGTACAAATTGTAAAGGCTGGAATAAGAGCCTGTTAACTTTTGAAATGGTGGGGGTACTTGAGGGGATAAAGCAGCTATGGAAGTGTGACCCTTCCATTTATCTCTATGCTTTAATTATTTTCATGAGACCCTATTTATATTCATCAGTCTGATTACTTCAATTAATATCCACAGTGGATAACAAACCTAGCTGAAGAATATGAATTGTGAAATAGAGTAACTAAAGTAACTTTAGGATATGCTAACTAGGATTGTATATGAACATATCCATCCACTATCATGTTAACAAGCACAGAATCATAGAGTCATTTAGATGGAAAAGACCTCTAGAGTCCAACCATTAATCCAGCACTGTCAAGTCCACCACTAAACCATATCCCTAAGCACCACATCTACACGTCTTCTAAACATGTCCAGGGATGGTGACTCAACCTCTTTCCTGGGCAGACTGTTCCAATGCTTCAGAACCTCTTCTGTGAAGACATTTCTCCTACTGTACTATTTAAACCTTCCCTGATGCAACTTGAGGCCATTTCTTCTTGTCCTATTCTCGTTACTACGGAGATGAGACCATCACCCACTTCACTACAACCTACTTTCAGGTAGTTGTAAGAGAGCATTATAAGTAGGGTTTTTTTTTCTTTTTGAAGAGTTAAACTCAAACCTCTCAACTCCTAAATGTCATTTTCTTATTCTCAGGAAAGAAATCTCAACATTAGAAATAAATAGGAGAATGGGGAAAGGGCAGAACGGATTTTCCACTGTTCCTGTGAATAGCCTGTGATACTTTGGGACACTTTAGTTCCTGGGGTATTTTGCTGCATAATCAAAGACCATTTCATGTTTTTAAATACTGTCTGCTAGAACACAAACAAAAACCTCTCAAGTGACTGTATAAAAATGTCAATCACAGCCAGTAACATCTTAATAGAAAGATTCTTCTCAAGTATCATCACGTACCATCTCCATGGCAGCTACAAAAATTACATACCAGGAAAAATAAGAATAGTGTTATAAACTTTTGCCAGTTTCCAGGTCCCACAGGAGAAACAAGGAGGCAAGCCAGCACTGCCTCACCAGCTTCTTCCACAAAATGGCCAGTTGGCTCAGGGATGCTCTTCTATTGCTGCCCAGGAGCAGGCTTTCTGGATATTCTTGTTTGACCCTGTCTAATTCCTGATGTACAGAGGAAGGTTCAAGCCAGACCACTCAAAGCGTAGGTATATTAATCCCCAGAGTCTGACTCACATTGAGAGGCTGTGCTGCTTGTATCCTTGCTTCATGTGGCTCCCTGGACCCCCACATTGAGAGCCAAGGAGGGGACACAAGGCTTACAGGAAGCTGGAGTGTAACAGTTCCTGTCCTAAGAGCTCTGTCTGTGCTCAGAAAGACAGGTAAGCTCAAAAGGGAGCTGTCTGAATAACTGAGTAAATAATGCTGTTAAGTGTTACATCAGGCAGGGCAAGGCACAGCAAGTACTGTTGAAGAGATGCCTCACTCTGCATGTACACACAAACGTGCTTCCAAATCAAGCAGAGAGAGCTCATTTCCTCTTGTTATTGTAGTACAAGTCTTGCTGAAGAATGAACGAGCTATTTCTGATTCCATTTAAATCAGAAACACAAAACCTTGACAGAAATGTAGTCAGCTTAATACATTATTTACCAAATCCTCAAAAGAATTTTTATATAAAAATCTCCCTTTACCAGCTGAGTGGAGCTCATGAGAGGAATGGCATGCCTCTTCCAGCATGCACCTCTCCAGCATCACTTTCCAACAAAGGCAGGCTTGTTTCCCATCCTGACTCAATTAATCTTATGTTAGCTGTAACTAACCCTTCCTTTGAAGTGCACAGAAAACACTTTTCCACATCACAGCCTGAGTGATCATGCTCAGCTGTTGAACTCCGGTGTCATATATGCAGGACAGGGGTAAAAGCAGGCTGGGAATGACAATGTTTCCAAGCCAGTGGCATTTCAGAATTGCTTCTAACAGTAGTTACAACAGGGGAGGGAAAAAAGAAAAGACCTGACTGCATTTAAAATGAAGTTTGGTCCATCTGTTAAAAGAATTACTTGATTTTACAGTAGGGGAATGGGCAGCCCAAAGGTTGTTCCAGCCTGCTGTTCCTGCAGAGGAGGACTGCTCTACAATAGTGCCTTCCTTTCCTTCCTGCACCTCATGCACTTGGCTCTCCTAGTTTCATTTCCACAGAGTGTGTTAATCATTTACAGATAGTTCCTAATGCAAAAAAAATGACTGGACTCCAGAAGGCAGAACCTTCTGGTTAGCAGCATTATTCATTTAAATATAAACAACTGCTAGATTATCAGTGATGATTTAAAAACAAGAGGTCTTGCACTCTCTAAAATATTCAGACATATATAGATGGGTGCATACACACAAAACCACACAACTAACTGAATGCTTTTAATTTGCAGATATTTAT
This sequence comes from Pipra filicauda, assembly GCF_003945595.2. Taxonomy (NCBI): domain Eukaryota; kingdom Metazoa; phylum Chordata; class Aves; order Passeriformes; family Pipridae; genus Pipra; species Pipra filicauda. The sequence continues at coordinate 1,524,304 of NW_024103552.1, read as the reverse complement.
GTTCAAAACTGTAAGATGCGAATCTGGGAATAACAAATAAACTCTTTAAAGAAATGGCCTCACATGCAAGTTTCTTGCAGGGGCTCCAGATATAGACAGTGGACTAATGTTTGCTTAGTTCTCTCCCTGTGACACATTACAGATGTACGTTTTGACTTTTCACTACAAACTGTAACCTGGTTTAAAATATTGGTTAGCATTTTACAGTTCATGGTGAGTGCTGACATGAAGAGTAGGCATCTAGTTCACAAGAGTCCAAAACATCTACTTCATAGTTGCTTTCTGCTAGAGAAAACTAAGAGCTGTATAGGTGAATAATCCCTTCTAGGTACCTTTAACACCTCTTTATACTCTGTTCTACTTAAAGAGATAACAAGGCGGCAAGGGTTTTTTCCCCAGTTTTGAGTATTATAGTTCTTTCAGCAACTGTATCTTATGTGGATTCTCCAATATAGAACTTTCTGGGTTTCTTTCTGGTATTTTAGTGTTAGTGTAGGATGCAATGGTTATAAAGCTTTTCTTGACAGGGATTACTGCAGAAATGGGGCCATGAAGATAAATTGCTTTTCAGCAATTAAAAACATGAAGGAGAACTAAGCACTCATTTTAATGAGTCAGATGCTATCATCTCTCAAATGTATGTTTTTTAAACCATGCTCTTTAGTTTGTCCTGGCAGTCTCTGATGTATAGTTGTTGTGGTTTAACTCCAGCCAGCAGCTCAGACCCACACAGCTGGAGCCACTCCTCCGGCAAAATGGGGGAGAGCATCAGAAAGGTAAAAGCCAAAAAACCTCATGGGTTGAGACAGAGACAATTTGATAGATAAAGCAAAAGCTGCAAGTGCAAGCAAAGCAATATCAGGAATTCATTCACTGGTTCCCATCGATATACAAGTGTTCAGCCATTTCTAGGAAAGCAGGGCTCCATCATGGGTAAGAGTTAACTAGGAAGAACAACACCATCACTTCAAATGTTCCCCTTTCTCCTTCTCTCCCCTGCTTTATATGCTGAGCGTGATACTATATGATATGGAATATTCCTTTGGTCAGTTGGGGTCAACTATCCCCTGTGCCCCCTACCAACTTCTTATGGATCCCCAGCCTACTCATTGGGGCAGTATGAGAAACAAAAAACTCCTCAATGCTGTGCAAGAACTGTTCAGCAATAATTAAAACATCCCAATTGCTATCAATACTTTCTTCATCACAAATCCAAAACATAACACTATACAAGTTACTCTGAAGAAAATTATCTCTGGCCAAAGCCAGTACAATAGACAAGAGAAGGAGCCAGAGTCCTGACCAGACGAAAGCTGATATTATTTGTTTGACTGAAACTTCTACAACACTACAAGCTTTGCTCTGGGTCATCTTGACACAACAACTGAGTCATTGCTGCATGATAACACAGACATGCAATGATAATGTTCATGGTGCTTTAGTCACTGCAGGGAGCAAAAGACTGTCACTGAAAGAGTGAGAAACAAAGGAAAGAGAATAATGTAATTAGAAGTCAATAAACACAAGAGCCTTGTGAAAATTCCAAAGCAGGAAAAAAAATAAGAGGAAAAAAACCCCATAAAAATGGAAGAGAAACATTAAGAAATAGTAGGTTAGAGCCACAGAGCAAAGTAATTGGAGTCACTATCCTGATATTCCATCAGGAGCCCCAAAAAGTTAAACTAGGTTTCAAATGGGAGTTAAATATCTTGATACAAGTCTTTTATGTACATAAACCCCATATTTTGATTGGTTTTCACAGGAACCTTTTTCCAGCGGAGATATCCTTGGTTGTTGAAGAAAAAGGCTTCAAGTGCAATCCATATCAGCTGGCAAAATTACTTTGGTTTGAGCAGGATGACAGTTAAGTCATCGGACATGTTGTCTAGGACTCTGGTGGAGATTTTAGCTTTAATGAAGCTGATTTGGTTCTAGGGAATTAGATGTCAGCAAGAGGTAGGTTTGTCCACAAGAAGGTATGTACTTCTATGTTACTACTTCACCTCAGCCACCATGAAGAAGCCCTGCCCAAGGAGCCAGTATTTGGTCTGAGTCATTTCTTCCATGTGTAGAGGGGTTTCCTCATCACAGTCCAGACCTTCCATTTACCATAAGCCTCACAGAAACACAGAGGTGTTTCTGTGAAACACAGCAGGATACAAAGGGGAGTCACTTTAATGAAGGGGAGTCTCATTAACCAGAGAATCACTGTGTGCTTCATTCAAGAGTTAAACTCCAACAGTTCCATGATTTTTATCATAGTTCCATAATCTCTCTAATTTTCCCATTATGGGCAAAACAGTTCATATCACCAAATGAGGCCAAAGCCTCCAGCCTAAATGACATAAATCAATCATGGACATCATTGAGGAGAATGAAGTTATACTGGTATAATCTCAATTTAGGCAGTACATATCTGTTTAGTTTGATATTGACTATTTACTTTCAAGCATACTGCAAATATCACTGTCATATTTCTTAAGAGCTCTGCTCCAGGCCTGGTGTTGATTCACACACCAACTGGCTGTCCTTTGAAGCTGCTGGCCATATGTTTCAAAGTCCGTAGTAGTCAAAGAATGGAAAGCATATCTCCCAACTGCTCACATTAACGAATGCTATTCTCCTGGGACAGTTTGTGGTGACATTGTAAACACAAGCATAACAGTTTATACATGTCATCAAAACTCCAAACAGAGTAACTGCAGTCTCCAGTTAGCCAAAAGTCCTCACCTCCCTTATGACTAAAGTGCACAGTCTGCTGTGTTTTCATCTTCCTAAAGCCTTGCATTTTTTTGAGTTTGGTCAAATTTCTACTTGAGTAATTTGGGTTCTTTTGATTCCTTCAAACAGGAGTTAATCAGATCCAGCAGACTGCTGGAGACAAGCAAGGATAAGATTCAGACATCTCTTTTTTTTCGATGCCCAAAGCAGATTTCAAGAGCATAGGAAGACAAGATCATACTTAAAGTTTCAAAGAGCATTGAAGTCTTTGGATCACAAAATCATAAGGGGCCAGTATTACAGGTGAGATTTTACAAGCAGGACAAGCTTTATTTTAAACGTTATATCAATGAGTCAATTTACCTGACAAACTACCTCATCAAGGAGTCAAATGAGTGCTCGTGCAAATGAAGCAGAAGAAGCACAGATTCAGGGTGGGAGCAACACCACTGCTTTGGCTAACAGTGATGTCCTAGATCCACATAGCAACTTCATGAAATCTTAGGAGCAGACAGGTGTTAGCATGAGCAGCCAGACATTCACCCTACATCACCTTGCAAGTCACAGAGAAGGCTGTGAGACACCAAAAGCAATACAGGAGCCACAACCAATTTAATTTAAAGTCCATTGCTTGGAGAGTAGTCTAGAAGTTGGAGAGTGGGAGAGCAAAGCACTACACTGAGCCAGGCACCTCCAAAGCAGCCTTGGAGGGATTCAGATTCATCCCATGCCTAGCTTTTCCTATTCAGTGCTGACTAAGAGAAGAGGAGAACTCACCCTGCTCTGCTGGCTCCATATTAAATCTGAATCTGTCACACTGGATCACTGGGCTGTAGAGCAGTGCCTATGTTTTAAGCCCTCTAGTCAGTGCCTAAGCTAGATACCAGATATAGCCTGCACTATGCCTATGTTTTAAGCCCTCTAGTCAGTGCCTAAGCTGGATACCAGATATAGCCTGCACTATGCCCCAGTCTTTTAATAAAATAACATTCTGAAGCAGTCCAAAGCAAAACTAAATTCTGTACCAGGTAGGAAATGCGTAACTAATGACTCAAGTTTCTCTGCATTTGTTTTCTGCACCCCACTTTCTGAAAATTACAAGTACTGTAATTACATACCAGGAAAAATAAGAATAGTTCCTTATTGCCTAAAAATTTCCTAATTATCATTCTCAAACCTCTTAAAACAGATTAGTGTAATTACAAAGCTCCTGTTTAACTCACTGTCACCTCAATCATCAACAAAAATTTAAAAAAGGAAAAAATCAAATACATATGTTCTTCAAGATCCTCAGAAAAAGAATGAAAACTCATTGTACCATAGCAGCTACTGGGAAGGGAAGCATTGAAAACAGCCTGGGATTTGGGGAAAATAGCCCAGTGAGAATCAGGGAACAGACACTCAGACGAGCTATAGCTGATGCTCAGCACAGCCCCAGCCCTGCGAGAGCATTTGTTTCCAATTCCTGGATGAGGTGTCCAGGAGGAGCCACTAAGACTGCTTCAAAATGAATTTTGAGCCATCAGCTTAAATAAAGGGGCTTTCTTCACCAGCTTCTGTTGTCTGTCAGGATAGGAAACACTCATGCAGGCAAGTCTGCCAGCAATGGTGAAGAGATGAGAGTGTTCAGAATAGATGGAGTATGAGCTCTCCTATCATCAGCATTTGCTTTAAGTCTGTGTGCCCCAAGCTCAAAATGTGGAGCTGGGTTGGTTTGCTGTTTCTGCTGCCCAGCACCATGCTGAGCTTAGTAGGGAAACTGCCAGAGGCACCTGACTCCTTCCAGGCTTCGTAGGATTAACACAAGCAGGGTGGTAGAGGCCTGCCAACAACATGCACTAGGAAATTCTGTTTTGGGATGCACAGAATCACCTGGTGGAAACCAGATAAGCAGGTCACTCCTCAGGCTGACTTATAAAGCTGCATACTGCCTCCAGTTTTTGGGCTACTTTCCCGCCTAGGGTATCTGTTCCCGGCCTGGTGCCCCATGTCCAGCCTCCTCTATATTCAGAGGTATAAACAAACCATGGTTTACTCCCACTCTGCTTGCAGTGGTTGATGGAAAAACTCATACATTCCCCTAAGGAATTTGAGAGCCATGATGATATAGACATGCTTGTAGTACCATGCAAGGGGACAGGCAAGGGGTAACACTCTCCTATGCTTATATCCCCTAACTCTGAGTAATGAGTAAGTTACGATGCAGCAGCTAACCTTCCTTTAACTGGGAGGCTGCAGTTTATCTAAGCTATATGCTCATTTCAGACCAGACGTGACCATTACATCTGCAGGGGCAGTCGATGTTCAGCAAGGCAGAATGGAAGTATGAGGTTGTAAAAATAGATGTGGGTGATCCTTTCTAACAAGTGTTCTATTTTGCTTTCTCATCCAGCTTCTTGGTCACACTGCAGCTAATCAGAACACAACTCCCAGCACATCAGACCTACAGCTCTGGCAGAGCCTGAAAGCTTGGGTGCAAGCTGGCCTAGTTGACAGTCCTGCATTTATGACCCAAAGCCACAAATTCTTTTCTGGCAGAAACTAATTAAATGGGGACTAACCATGGAAAGCCACTGGATTCTCAACAGCAGAACAACACCGGAAGACCATGCAATGCTTTTTCATGCCTTGTGCTGCAGTGGGCAGAAACTGGAGCACAGGAGATTCTATCTGAACATGAGGAAAAACTTCTTTACTGAGAGGGTGACAGAACACTGGAACAGCTGCCCAGAGAAGTTGTGGACTCACCATCTCTAGAGATATTCAAAAGTCATCTGGACACAATCCCGAGTAATGTGCTCTAGGGGAGTTGAGCGGGGAAGTTGAATGACATGACCTCCAGTGGTCCCTTCCAACCTTACCCATTCTGTGATTCTGTGCTTCATTATATAAGCTTTGAGTTTTGAATTCCCCTATGAGAGATTCAAAAAAGTTGTTTCTGAAAGGACGAAAAAAGTCGTCTTCTTAAGTTTGATTTATAAGGACTGAAAATAACATACACTTCCCTAATACGTAGGAAACAGTATGCATCTTCTCCCATACACGTTCCGCAATAAGATAAAGGATACTGAAACTGCATGAACTCTGAAATCTGATAGGTAAAGGACAACACGATTAAATGGAGTCATTGTTTTGATACCCTTGTTTGCTTTCAGTGAACAGGTTTAGAATAAGGAACTGGGGGGTGATGTTGAATAGGAAAAACTTTTCACCACAGTCTTCACAGAGGAGTACAGCAGCAAAAAGCTGAGAGAGAACATGTTTGTCTCCACATTCCCCATACTTGGGGACTGGTTTAATGATTAATCTGAAACAGCTAACATCTGCAGTGCATCAGAGAGCAGACTGGAGTATGAGGTACACTACAGAGACTGAGAAAATAGCATTAAAAACCCCTACAAAACACTTGAAGTGGAAAAGAAACCAGGATGGTTTGCCTTCACCTTTAATAGCCTTTCTCTTCCTTCTTGCACAGGATAGATGTCCTGACTGAAACCCACATGTGCTGTGGCCATGCTGCCCTTTTGACTCCCACCCACACTTCCCATGGACACCTTGGCTTGCTCTAGAGCTTCTCCTAATTGAAAACCATGTTTGGAAATGTCATTGTTAAAGTGTTTAAAATATTCTGATGAACATTTGTAGGGATGTGCCATGATAATACTTTTCTCTGGTGGCAGTGCCAGCTAAAGAGAACTTCACTGTTTCTGGGGTGCTCCTTCAGCCAAGGCAAAAGGAGAGATAATCTTCCTCTTCATGGAGACAGGCCCCCTTGCCCTCCTGCGTTGGGTGCCTCATAGCACAGGTGAAGGAACTCCCATGGCATCAAAAGTACCAGCAGTGACTGTGCTGCCACTGAAAGAAAACAGGATCAAATCACGTTCTTACCATGCTGAGGCTCAGGGGCACTAGACATCAAGCCCCTAGTAAAGAGGGCTGAGTGGAAGCACTGTAGACTTTCTTCTTGAACAGAATGTGCTAAAAATCTTAATTGTGGCACTTCATGCAAAATCTACATTTCATGTATATGACAGAAGGCAGCATAGAAATACCTCTGCAAGGATGTGCTTAATCTGTGGGATTTCTCATCACACCTGCTAGCAGCTACCACTGCCCACTGGTGAGACCACACAAAGGATCAGGTTTCCTGGCAGCACACACTCACCACCTGCACGTATGGCCCATGACAGGCTGTGATATATTATCATGGGACAAGAGGCCACAAATCCGTCTGAAGGTACTGTCAACATTTTCAACCTCTAAATACAGATTGGAAATGATTTATTAATACAACCCACAAAATAAAACAATTTTCGAGGTGACTGTCTGGGCAGCCAGTAATAATTCCGAGTTTATTAAGACCCAGGCTAAGGAGGAGAAAGAAGCAGAAGTGAAATATCTTTCTATCTCCGGCTCAGCTTCTGCTCTCAAACAACTACACACAGTGTCTACACACAACACACATATGAAGTGCTGAGTTACAGAAGAGGTATTATGGGGCTCTGAGCAACCCGCTCTAGTGGAAATTGTCCCTGCCCATGGTAAGGGGGTTGGAACTAGATGGCCTATAAGGTCCCTTCCAACCCAAAACATTCTGTGATTCTTTTACATCTGAGCTCTCAATGACTATTCTCGCCCAGCTATTTTCTCCTTCTCTGATACAAAGGCAAACCAAGATCAATAGGGTAGGTAATAATCTCAATTAATCTTGCAAATTGTTTTTGTCCATAAACAACAATATTGGAAATAAATAAAAAACCTTTGAGAAGTCTTGAGGGAAATAATAAAATATTACACTGAGGCAATTACATACAGTTTCTATTAAGCAGACAAAGTCCACATGTTGTGGCCTCTTACATTCATTACTTCAGCAGACACAAAAAATATTACAATAATATTAGTTTACCAGGAAATACTTCAGGTAACAAAGTATATATTTCATCAGATTTTACTGCACCATTAAACACATTCATGTCCCATAACATACAATACACACACAGAGAGAGTGTGAGCTGTGGGAGCACAGGCTCCTGCACTGCTGATTTCAGAGATGTGGTTCCTCAAGCACCATCAGCAGAACTATATCCACGCTGATACTGAGGAGAAATCCTTCCTCCACCCTTTTTTCCCCACGACCATGTGTTCCCACTTCTACCTTTATGTCAACAGTTAGCACCAATTAGCCTGATCAGGGACCTGGCAGGAGAATAACCCCCATTAAAAAAACAACAAAGAAATGTAATGCCAGCACAAAGGGGCATTATACTACGTAGCCACATGTAGGCATTTTAACTTTTTCCAGGGAGCTGCTTGTTTACAGACATCAGTTAAGGGCACTCTAGTGCTATGGATTTTCCTAATTAATGTATCACATGTGCTGATCCTGTGTGGATGTCTCTGATAATCACATGGCAGTAGGCAACTGTGACTGATAGCCATACCAAGCCCCTCAAGTCTAGGAGCTCTTGAAAAGGGATCTCGCTCTTTCACTTCTTGATTGTTCATGGGGTTGAAGGGGCTAAAAAATACTCCCACAATAGCAACTCACCTCAGCTTTCCTGGAATGTTTCCAGGCAGATGAGAGCCAGTGCAGTTATGGTCTCTTATAGAGGCAGAAAACAAAGAGCTCCTCTTCAAACCAAACTAAGAGGATCAGATGGCCTCAAGAAAAGGGGAAGGGAAAGAGCCCTGTGTGAAGACCTGAAACTGGGCTGATCCATTGAATCGCAGCAAATATAACTGAATGGAAGAGGAAATAGTTTCTGAAGCTTCCAAAAGTGTAAAATGTGAAAATGGGGGTATTGGGAAAATTAAGGTTGGCATCAACACAGGACCCATAGTTACCCATCACCTGCTGCAAAGCTACAACCCAAGTAAATAAAAGAACAAAAATCAGTCTTGCCCAAAAACACCCAAGCAGCTCTAAAAAATTATGAAGGTCTTCCCAGAAAACTACCATGCTTAAAATCCAGCAATCCTTGTGCAATAGTCCCGAGGAGTACAGGAGCAGGGCTGGGAGGTTTTCCAAGCAAACAAATAACCCCACCTTGACATGCAGGTGTCCCCATGCCAAGGGAGTTCCCTGTTATTGCCTTCCTCTGGCAGCTCTGCGAGCTCACAGCCTTGGGACCCTAACTCATAAACCCACAGTAAAACTGTTGGCTCCACATTCTTGTCTCGCAATAAGAGGTCCCAGCTCTGGTCCCGGGAAGCACTACCATCAGCCATCAGCCAGGAGTCCTGCTGCACCAGGTGCCTGAGCACAGGAATTCACAGGTTTCCTTCCCTCTGAGAAGATGGGGCTGAAAAATGCCTCCTGCTCTATGGATATTCACACAGTAGCAAATGCAGTATCCAGAGGGGAAAGTTTTTGGGACCTTCCTCAGGCTATCACCTGCAACTGGGCTGATCACAGAGGAAGGAGAGCAGATAATTGCAAGTCATTTTATGCACAATTTATACCAATACTTTGCACTGTAAGAAAGTTGTTTGCCTCTCATGCAGAGAAAAACAAGAATGTTGAGTATCCTCCCATGCCTTCTAGTTTGTGAAGCAAAAAGGAGGGAAAAGGTAAAGGGTTTAATCAACCTCCAATTCATTTTTATTGTTAGCAGATGCTCCAGCTTGCTAGTTTTCAGGGGCCGCTTCAGTCTCTCTTTTGCAGTTGCCTAAATGCATTGTCAGCACTGACAGTGACAGATACACCAATGACAAAAAACAGTGATGCTCTAGTGCAGAACAGCACAGCTCTCTGCCTGGTTCCTAATCAGAAAGGACTGCTTGGAAGGGGAAGCCAGGCTGAACCACAGGGTGAAGAGGGAGCAGAGCCAGCAGCACACAAGTGCTTTTCACAGGACGCCTGGGAGAAGCTGAAATTATTGTCCCGCTCTCCGCAAGTTTTCACAGGACGCTGGGGAGAAGCTGAAATTATTGTCCCACTCTCCACAAGCCCTCTTCAGGGGACCCCACTATGGTGCTACACGGTGGACACTTACCTTGTGTGTGCTGTACCAGGGGCCAGAGAGGGGCCCGCTCATGGTGCCTGGTCCCCCAAAGGATGCATTCCAAGATGCCCTCTCTGAAACTGGGATGATGCCCATGTCCCTACCCTCAGGCCCCAGCCACTGGCCATGCCACGCACTGTCACACCAGTGACAGGGGATGGGTGGCTGTGAGGAAAGGCGAACAGGATCTGGACGTGGCACTCACTTCCTGGTGTGGGATAGGCTGCTGGCAGGGGTTACTGTGCACACAGGTGTAGAGGCTGCGATTGCCGGTGCAGCCGAGGCTGCAGCCGAGGGCTGCGTCTGCAGGTGTACACCAGGAGACCCTCAGCTGGGGAATAGCTGTAGCATAGGAGAGGAAGGGGAGCTTGACAAGAGCTTTTCCTACTCCTTCCCAGGACATTCAGGTGCCTTTTTTTTCTCTCTCTGACTTCTCCAATGCCCCACCCTGCTCTGAAAAGGCAGCCTGGGAATTTAACTCCTTCAAATCAGTGCCTAAATCTAATGCTCAGTTATTAATTCCTCACTGGTAGATTGCAAGACTTAGAAGTTGTTGTTCCCAAAGGCATGTAGTCAGTTGCATAAGTTCTAACTTATGTCCTGTATTGTTCTCTTGTAAGTATTTCCTGAATAGTTTATTTGCAGATATTTCAGGCAATGGGGTTTTTTCCCCATCTGTGGCTTTATCCGTTCATTCTCATATTGTTGATTTTATCGTTTAAGTTCTCCTGGGGAAAACGTAAGCTAAACAAAGTCATTAAAGGTAGAGTAGAGCTAACAAGGTAGGAGCTTGGCAGAATTACATGGGAGACAGAAGTAAAATTCTAGAGAAGCACAGAAAGAAATACTAAGACACTGAATCTTCAGACTCTGGACAATACAACTGCTTGAAATCCAGAGAGTCCATACTGTACCTTGGAAGAACTAACTTGTTCATCCCATTGGTTAGCTGGGCTTGAAAATGTCCAAAGTCATGACAATTACTGTGGCAGACAAGGGTCAGCAGAAAGTTATTCTGCCCTCTGCTGCAACAGAGTTTTCTCCTACTCTTAAGAACTTCCATTGATTGCTTAGTTCCAGCGGGACTGGTGGTCCTACCATATGGACCAAGAGAAGAGAGAACACCTCAGCATGCAGGATATCAGTCTAGGGACTGGGCTTCCAGCAGGCAAGGAGATATGATCCCTAATAGAAATGCAGCAAAGCTGGCTGCAGAGAGAGAAATGAGGATGCAGCCCCTCAGTATGATTAATTTGTTCAAAAAATGGAAGGGACACACAATTACAGGAAAGAAACTGAAGTTAAAATAACACTCTCTGACTTGACTAAATAATGTCTGAGCCACAAGGATGTTATTTGAATCCAGATAGGAGGTGATATAGAAAAGGCAGAAATGACAAAATAGTGCTTCAGTTAGGTGATGATATAACACCCCAAAACACAAAACCTTGCCTTTTAACAATAAATGTTTTGTTCACGTGTGTGGCCTAACTTGAAATACCAGTTTCTGTGATCACAGCTCTGGTGAGTCCCCTGTAAATACTGGAATTAGCTGCAGCCATGTATACATAGGTACACTGGAAAAAAACAGCTCCAATATTTCACGGCTATGTAAATTGCTGCAGACTATTTTTATAGTGTTGTGTAATTATTCTCTGCAGTCCAAGTTTACATTGAAGAAAAAAAATTTGAGACAATCCGGGTTATGGTTGCAAAAAAACCCTTTAAAGTGGAACTGGAGTGTAAACTGCTGCAATGATATTTGCCCCATCTAGAGAGAGTTGAAACAAAAGCTCAGAGGGGAGTGTGAACGGTCCCATTCTTCTAACTCAAGCACTAAACTGGAAGTCTGCTGACAATTTAAGTGTCAACATCAGCTACTTCAAGGCGGATCATTTTAGCAGAAACACCAGACTGATGTTCTTATTTGTCATCCTCAATTTGCACTTGTTGGATAGCAGATCCTGAGGTGAAGAGGAAAAGCAGCAACGATTGTCAAAGGTTGCTAGACTGAGGAAAGTTCTCATGCTTCTTCACCCAGTCACTCCTGCCCCAGCTCAAAATGGGGAGCAAAGATGTCAATGCTTCCCCAGGCTGGGGAAATTGTCTTTGGTAGCCAAATGCCGCAGCAGTCTCCACCAGCCTGCCAGTGACCTTCGCGGTATGGTTCTCTGTTGCCAAAAATGCACAAACTGGTAGGAGATTGAAAAGGAGTGTAAGGGGAGTGGGAGGAGAGGAGCAGCCCAAAATATCTCTTGAGGACAGTTGCTGTTGTTTTGCTTCATTCTTGTTGGTTCGCTGCCTAAAATACAAATGTGACTGTGGTTTTCTCTTGCATAAGAAAGCTATCGGAACGGGTTTTCGGTAATGTTGTCTATATGAAGCCCTTGTTCAATTGCTTTTGAAGTTGATCTAGCAGTGACACATCATTCCACACTTGGGTCCAGACATACCCACTCTGTCTAAACATGCCAGGGGCCCTTATGGCGTCCTTTATTTATTAAGTATCTCTGATTGTCTTGCATATATAACTGCCCTGAATTATTCAGATTAATTTAACTTTTCTTTACATTGTAAGCCAGCCATATTAAGAAAGTAAAGACTATTTTAGAAACTATTTCTGCTCAGTTACTACCCTCCATTAGAAAAAACAACTATGTGCAAAAGTCCCTATACTTGTGCATTTCTGTTTTCAGGCTGAAAGTGATGCTAGGGTGTTTGGCATAAAGGTATTAAGTCCTTGGAACTGATGCTTGAAATATCCTGCAGAAATGTCCCATAAAGTGAAAGCAGAAGACGGGATCTGCAGGATGTTTTAACTGAGAACATTACTTCCAGTTTTCAGTGGCAGAAAGTTTCTGCTTAAAGTCTAGTTCCGTTTGATGGTCCTTCAAATCAAGGTTGTCCCCTGCCAGCTGGGCTGGCAGAATAGATTATAACCACTTTGAAAACATGGAAATATAAGGTGTTTTCAGTGGGCACCACAATACATTAACAAAACAACACAGCAGAGATCTGGCACCAGGGTCAGAGTTACATCACTGGGGATGTGTGCAGAAAGCACCATGTACTATTCCCTATGTATGTATTTTCAGTTGTTGTCCTTGTTGTACTGTGGGGAGACTGGGGTATCTCAAAAAATACCTTAGTGAAAGTATCTGCAGAAAGGTGACCTGACTTGCTATTGTGGGATCTGTCTGATCACCTGAACAAAGGCAACAGAAGTGCAGGTTTGTGTCTGGCTGTGGTGGCTAACCCACATCAGTATCAAGACAGGATTGTTCCTTCCTCTGAGTAGCAGCTCACTCCCTTTGAGTAGCACACAGCAAGACGTAGCACCTGTGAATATGGAGTAGGTGCTGCTTGAGTTGGTTTGCTGGAAAATCTCAAGGTTGGTTAAACTGAGTAATTTGCAAAGTGGTAGTCTTTGATTTCTCTCATTTTCTTGCCAGTCATTTTTGGGTAGAAGAGAAGGGGCTACACAGCCTGGGAAATTACATTCACCCATCAAGTTCTTAACAGATTGGGTTACTTCTGAGCAATGGAGATGCAACAGACAATTTTGAGTGTTAATTGCATGGATTCCCTTACTTGGATTCTGTATTCCTATCTGATATTCTTTGGCCGAGCAACAGTTGCTGCTAACAGTAGATGATGTTCCTTTATTTGGTCACAAGGATTCAGTGATTGCAATGGATGCTTTGTCAGCCTCAGGTTCAGATGATTTGGGACAGTGCTAGATCCGTGTGTCTCCCTGAACTCTGGCTTGTATGATATTGGGGCCACATAAACCGATGGAATCATTATGCAGTTTCCTACCTCTAGTTGCTTTATCCTTCTGAAGTCATCCACAGAGAGCTTGACCTGGCACCAGGATCCCTTCATTTCAGATACTCAGTGAACTTGGGTGTCTGAAGAGGAAATAAGGGTTTTTCATGTTTCCTTGCCCATGTCCCATCACGTATCTGAGCTTAAACTATGACTCTGGAATGAACCACACTCTTAGCTGAGAAGAGTCCACATCCTTGACTACTGGGCTCTGGTCAGTTACCGAGACTTCCTAAGCCAGAAGATTAAAGAGGTAATGGTTTCCTTCTCTGCCTTATAGGAAAACAGCCCTTTGTCCAGGGCACTTAGGTATTCCACTGTAAGGATAGAGCTCAGGTGATGGGAAGTTCAGTGTTGGAATGGATGGTCCCTGCTGAGTGGTACAGGAGATAGTTGAAGACCTTGCTTTCACCTGCTGTTCAGAGTGCCAGATTAGTGCCAAAAGTACTAAACTTGAGCAGGATGATCAGACATGTTCCTGAGTTAAATGTCTACAAGCAGACTTTTGCTGGGTCAGTTGCTGTGTGTAAGGCTGTACCTGAAGGACTGAGCCCATGAGCCAGGGAATCTGCCTGGGGTGGGTTGCAGGCAGGGAATGCTGTGTAGTGGATAGCAAAGAACAACTTGTGGAAGATGTGTCTTGATTTTTACAAACAGCTTTCATCTCCCTTCCCCCAGCAGCTTTACAAGACCATGGTGCAAGTATGTACTATTTCATATGCTAGCAATTACAGTCCTTACTGGAAGTTGCTTTCCATCTTGCAGTCTACAACTGTACAAAAACCAGGAGCCCTGGAATCAAGACATACCTTACAGACCTTGGAGAAGGCTTTTGTCCTTTCTCTCTGGATGATGGATCAGTGAGAGACTTGTAGACTTTGGATATTTTCATTTTTGACTTTTAGACCTTACCAATTTAGGCTTAATCCTGATCTTTTAAAGTCAATGTCAGTTCCCGCTGACTTCAAAAGAGGCAGCCTGAGCTTTCAAATACTTTAAAGAATAATTTTAAGCAAACAAACCCAAGATGGATAAGAACTGCATTTTCTCTCTCTATTAGGCATGCAACTTATTTTCTCCAAATGTAAATGTTACCTGGAGAGCTAAGCAGTGATGTGGTTTTTATTATTTCTTTAGGAGGCTACAGTACCCAAAGTATATTCCATACATTCTTCTTCATTTCAGAGCCAAACATAGCTATGTAAAGTGAGCGGCTTGTTTACAGTAGGCCCTTATGGCTTGCTATCAAATTAGTGGCAAATCAGGACTGTAGTAAACAGAGGTCAAAGATCAAACCCACAATTTCACATAAAATTCCAGACCATGTACACAAAATTTAAAATGAAAAATCTTCAAATCACAAGACCATCAACTGCTCTTAAAACTAATCAAAAGCAGGATAAGGACTGGAGGAAATGAAATCTAAACATGATTTTAATCCGAATTTTAATGGAACAGCTACATCATGGGTATCTTTTAACCATGACAGCTGATTCCATGCTACTTATTACTTACCATGAAACAAGGCTTTCATACATCTCACTGGCCATTCATGCATGCTATTTTGCTTCTTTTTCTCCAATTTGAAATAAAGATAAAATAAATTACAAGAGAAGGGTTACTACCTTAGATTTTACAGTAGCTCTGTTGCTGCTAAAACCCATGGTAGTTTTGCATCGTTCCTATTTAGTGCATTAATTCTCTGTGTTCAGAAGAGGGAATGATAAGATGTCACTTGCTCCATTTTGTACTGGAACCACCATGTTTTAACATAGCCATGTCCCTTGGCTGATAGTCCCTTCCTTATCAGGAGGTCAGTGCCCATGTATGTGTCTCATAAGAGTTCCAGGATCATGCCTGTCCCATACATGTGTGTTAGACTAATCCCCAGTCTGAAGTGGTCTGAGAGGAATTCTTTTCTGCACACAACTAAGGGAAAGTAAGAATGCCGACTCCTTAAAACTGAAATATATTTGTTTAATGAAGATTTGGTTGCTGAATGCCACCAGATGTCAGTATACACTATATGATTAAAAGCAAGTGTCTAAGACTTCTGAGAAGTGAGCGGTAAAAAAAATGCTTTCTGTCTCATGGAAATGATGGACCATATCAGCTTTGCCAGGGGAAAAATAATGGCAGGGATTAGCTGGAAGAAATTGCTGTGAGGTTCTTCTCAAATATCTGCTTAGTTCTTCCATCCTTGGGGCATGCCCATCTGCCTTCCCTTTACCCCTTCTCCTCATCCATAGGTCTGTGAGAGGCCTGTATTGGCCCTGTCCCCAGCCTCCACCTCCCTGGGGTTTCCTAGCATGGATCCAAAGACCTGCATCTTCCTCAAATCCAGGGCAAGGGGGGGAGGGGAACTTACTGAGGATCCAGAGACCTGTTGTTCTTATATGTAGTTACAAAATATACACCTCAACCCCAAAATACTGCAGGAGTATCTGCTATGGCTATGAACAAACATGAGAACTCAATAAGCAGGTGGGCACAGAGAGTGGTTTGTGATGACTTAGGGAAAAAATATGACTAGCAGGAAAATTGTGATGTGATTTTTTTATTCTGTGATGTACTCTTTTCCACTCTGGCAAGCACCAGAAGGTCAAAGTTGTCCTTTGGATGACCCAGTTTAATACCTGCTCAAATGAGGTTTTCTACTACAATCTATGTATCTGAGGGTTGTATTTTCTCCTACTGAAATCAGTGACACAGCTCTTCAGAATAAGGGCCAACCTTTGAGAACCTGCAGCAAGACTTCTTTCCTGCTTTTTATTACCTGTCTTATGGTAGGCCATGAAATACAATCAAACATGCCAATCCACATGCTGAAGTCTTGGTGATTTAAATTCTGTTCACATGTACACACACTGTACATTTTCTTCTTCCTCCAGTCATGTACACCTTTTAAAACAGCTAAAGCAACAAGGTCCCTTCAAAACTGTTTTTCTTAATGAACATGTACAGAGCTGAAGCCATTATTCTGTTACTGTAAGTTTTGACCTAAATCTGCCATTGTCCACACACATCCTGGGAAATCACAGAACATTATTCTGTCAGAACGCACAAGTCCAAATAAGATAGTCACTCCACAGGACAACCAAGCAAGGTCGCATTTCTTTGGAGCTGTGAGTCAAAAAGCCATACATCTGAGTTTTCCGGTGCGTGTCCTCTTTTTCTGTCTTGGAGTTTTAATTTAGTTTGCAGAATTTTGATGTGTTTGGCTGACTTCCTGGGGGTACAGAAGCTTTGGTTGAAGGTCCAGTACAATAGCTCCAAGTGCACTGGCACCCCTCCAGACTTCCCAGCCCTGACTACTGTGCTGCAGCAGGTGATTCTGCTGGAGGCATGTGCTGTTGTCACCACGCACCAACACAGCAGATGTGATGCTTTGAGGCAACTTCAGAGGTCGCATGTTCGTAGAGAAGACACGAAAAGCAGAGTGCTTCTGGACACTATCAACACCGTTACCTGCATGTTATCCAGCTGCTTTGCTCCTGCTCAGGCAGTCTGGTATATCCCAGGAGCATCAGATGTCCACACCAGAGGCGCGTATATGCAGACGATCTGTGCAGCAAGCTCACTGCACGTGTGTATGCAGTAACATTGCTGAAACTCAAGCAATCCAAGGGCAAAAAAATCCATCAGGTCTTTTGGTCTAATCCATGGCATGAGGTAGATCAGTCTGAGGATGGTTCTGTTTAAATCAGTTGAGTCTCAAAAGAAGGGCATGTCCTGCCTATGTCTCATGATAGTGGCCTGGCAGTAAGGGTAGGGGACAAGTAGTCAGGAGATTGTCTATGGAGTGCCCAAGTGCCTTTTTAACCTGGCTCTGTCTGTGGTTTAGGAAATCTCCCCTCTTTTGAAGGGGATAAGGCAGGCACCTTGTTTCAAATCAGTTGAATATCCTTAAACAGGATTTGGGTGTCTATGTGTCTTTGAAGATCTGACCTGTGCCTCAGAAACCTTATTCCACTGAATAGCCCACTGACTTCAGAAGAAGAAAACTACATATTATAAAATCTGTATTCCAAAACTACAGTGAAACCAGCCCTGAAGCCAGATACTTTATGTATTACAGCCTTGACAACACTTACATAGGGTGGCAGTGAACTGAAACAGAGTACGATAAGGTTTGATCTGGATTGAATCTGTTTTAAAAAAAATAGAGATTTAAAAATAAAAATTATGGTATTTTGGTAAATCCATAAAATCCCTGCAATATTAAATATAAAAACTAAAATAACCTGAGGCAACCTACAGGATAACTGGACTGAGAACACACTACTTTTCTTCCCTCCAAGAAATAAATTGTTAACATGAATATCACATATGTCTGTGTGTGTGTGTGTGTGTGTGCTGGGAGCAGGGGAAGAGCTCAAATATGTTTAATAACCAGTCAATTGATATTGCAAAGCTTGTATATACACAATGTTACTCGTTAAAATATTTGGAGAATTGGAAACAAGCTTTCTTCACGTTACAAAGGACAAAATCTTTTTATGCCTTTGCGTTTTAAATTAAGATTCAATAGTTTAACTTCCTTAAAAGTTCTGTTTTCATAAATGTACCATTTTGCCTTCTAAGAACAGATAAGATATTCTGATTATAAAGTAGCTTTAATAAACTTCAAAGATCAAAGTCCCATGCTTTTTTGCTATAACTATAACAATACTCACTCTAGTGTTTCGGAAATGCTGCTTTCATCCTTGTAAAGCCATTCAAGCAAGCAAAGGCCATATAGATCTTCAGAGATGGGGATAAAATTCTGGGATTATTTGGGCAGCACAACAGTAAATAATAATAAATCAAGAACATGGTGATAGAATTCTTTCACGGAGAACATCTTCAATGAGGTGTATTGACACAGATGTTTCCTGAAAAAGCAAGTAGAGATCCCTGAAGCATTTGCTGCAGAAGTGCAGATGTTTGCTTTGGTGAGGAATACTATCACCGTGTAAGCAAACAAGATTTTGCAGGGTTATCTCTTGGGGGAGGTGTTATATTTTCTTCAGGAAAATGATGGATTGTAAGTACTTAATTGAAGAGGAAGCTGACTTCATTAATGGAAAAAAATACATATTTTGCCTGTGATTTGGGGTTTTTTTTTAGACATAGACAAATTTGTTAGAATACGTATTCAAGTTCTTAAAAATAATACATATAGAAAATATCTCCATCAAGGATGCTTCATGAGTTTTAACTTCCTTTGAGGTAAGTATTTATTTTCTTGGCAGAAATTTTGTTCTCTATTTAGAGGCCGCAGAACATTTCTTCCTATATTTATTATAATTTTTACCATATCATAATAATTTTAAGATTAATAGAATTTTTTTTACTTCAGACTGCATGACAATGTCCCTTTTTCAACGTAGACACGAGGAACTGATCTTTCTTTTGAAAATACCTTTTTTAATATTAGAGAGCCATTTGCAATACAGAGTTTACAGACTGTTTATGATCGTTTTGAATATGATGGAAAGAAACAAAGGAACAGTATAAATTGAAATCAAGCTATACCAGACAAGGAAACATATTATGTAAGGAAAAGATTTACAGTATTTCAATCAAGAGTGGCTTATGCGTGTAACACATGGAGAGGTTTCAGTTTAGTTGCTGCGGATCCTCCAGATCCTCATCCAGTCTTTGCACATGTGGAATAAATGGATTCCACCCAAATCTCGAGCCTGCAAGGTTTTCCTTTGCTTGTGTAATATACTCTGCTAAGTGGAATAGGTTTTGTGGGTTTCTCCTAAAGGCTGGTGATCAAATCCCAGATGCATGTGTGGGTGGGGAGAGACCATTTTCAGTCCATAGCAGAACAGGCTTTTTCAACTATTAGTAGAGTTTCATGTAGAAACCTACTCATCTCTTTATAAATCAAATGCAGCAATTCCTGTTATTTTAATAAGCACAGCTTGGAGTGTGCACAAATATCTTCACTTATTGCCATGGTTATACTGATCAGGTTTGTATCCACTAGTTAGCTAGTTCAGGACGTGTGTAACAGAAACGTATGACAGAAAGCGTGGAGATTGGCTTTATAAATAGCTCAAATCCGCACAGAAACTGTAAGCCAGGGGGAATTTAGGTCTTTGACATTTTGAGGAGGTTTTATTTTTTCCCTTTTTCCTAGAGGGTGATTTTAATTCTCTGTGAGAAATTGTATTTTGGAGTTTGAAGGGTATAAGAGGTTTTCCTTAACTTTAGATGCAAGCTGTGTTTGCCATCTCTGTAAAATCTTGTCTCCTCCCCTTGTCTTTTCTATTTTTACTTTATCCTTCATTATATATTCTTTATATATACATATATATATCATATATATATATCTCTCTGTGTGTATGTGTGTGTGTGTGTACATCCTTTTGTTGTGTACATCCTCCTTTTTCCTCTCTGTCTTGGGATATGGAAATGGTAAAGTAGGGATCAGGCCCTTAAGCCTGACTTCTGAGATGGCATTCATTTAGCCTGTAGAACTCCTGAGATTGCTAATTTTGAAAATTCAAGTGGAGATGAAGACTACTAAAAAGAAGAAGAAGAAAAAATTCTAGTTGCTAGCTAACAGGCTTGCAGGGTTAACCTGGGAGATGAGAAATCCCAATGGACAGCCAGGCACCACTCCAGTGTCACAAGTTGTTCCCAGACCAAATATGCTCATACGTCCCGGGTGGTAAGAGGGACAAGGGATTTGGAATACCCTGTCTTTCAGCTGGGATTGCTGCATGACAGCTTCTGCTACGGCCTGCTGAGGCAGCTGCCTGGAGTGCTGCAGAGCCGTACAGGGCAGGGGGTGGGGACTGGGGGCAGCAGGCTGCTGGGCTGGGCTCTGACTGGGTCTGTAGTGCTGCACAGACACTCAGGTCTAAGTGGTCTAAAATGACCTTGAGCTATTTTTGTCTTACTTGTCTTACAGAATGTAAATTTCCTACCATTAGCAGTCACAGCACGGGTAACACTGCTTATAAAATGGGGTTTTTTTCTTTTTGCGGTTATGCTTTTTTTCATTTATTTTTAAAATGAAACCTAATAAAAAGCAGAACTCAGTCTCAGGTTTCCAAATGAATACCTAAAAATTGTCCAGGAAAGAACATCTTCCCACAGAAAAGACAAAAAAATTATGAAGAAAAGCAAATAAAAGCAAATATTTAATTTGAAAAATGCCAAACCAAAACATATTTGCAAGGCATGTTAGCTTTTGTAGGTCACCCATCAGCCTCAGGTGTGGCTTGCAAATGTTCTCTGTGTCAGTGGTTTTAAATAGCATGTTGCAAGTATCAAGCTTTTGCAATGAATTAGTTAAGTGCCAGTTGCTCAGTTTTATGGTGTCTGAAGTTGTGAACACAGATTTCTCTAATCCCCATATTTTCAAGAAAGAAGAAGGAATTTGATGTCTATTGTAAAAAATTTGCATTCTGGTAGCACCGACTAAGACTCCACTGTACAAACATGACAAAATGATAATTCATTCCCCTAATAATGATTTTCACATGGAGATCAAGAGCAAATTCTCTTTGCTCTGAGCAGTTTGATTCAATGCTCCAAGGCACTGAAAGCAGCTGCTTCAGAATCATGTTAGCTCTCTGCATGCAGTCCCATTATAAGCAGTTTTTTGTTTAGGATTCCCCATGTGTAGCATACTGTCTTGTGATGCATGCTTATTTTCCAGCACATGCTGATGCTGCTGAACTGTCAGAGAGAAATTCCTTCCTTTGCAAATGTAGCATTGTCTTTGAAGTGGTTTGTTGTGAGCTGCTTCTCAGTAAAATTGTGTGTGATACACACCACAAGAGAATTGAAAGGGAGGTGATTTTAAATTAAGTGGAGAAAGCTCCACAAGGGATGGCTCAAGTATTGTAGCCCTACAAGACCTAAACTTGTTACCCACAGTTTATGCTTCCAATTTATCCAGTGGAGAATAACCATAGATAAAAACTTTAAAGTTACTAGAGGTTTCATAGGCAAAGTTTTTAGAAAAGGGGGGATTTTTCTTGTTTTGAGACTGTTGAGAAAAAGGCATGACCTCTTTCTCTGAAGGCTGTTAAAATCAAAACCAAAACAAACAAAGAAACAAAAAGCTTGTTGGCACTTTTAGCCAGCAAGCAGAGCATGCCTGCACCATGCCACTGGAATGATGGTGAGAGCTGGGGCTCAGTCCTGCCTCAGCTGCAGCACCTGTGGCATGCAGCTGAGTCACCCACTGCTCGAGGAGCTCAGATGGGAGCAGGATCAGCCCAGTCGGAGGATGGTTGGCCTCCCAACAGCTGTCTCACAGGCCTTGTTTATAATGGGAAATTACACTGTGGTGATAGTCACCGGGAGTCTCAAGCAACATGTTCTAACATGATGTAATTTCCCAGTGAAAACCATCTCACTGATATCTCTTTCCAGTTTCAAGGCCAACAAAAAACATTCATGTTGGGCTCAGTTGCCAGTGTTGCAGAAGTGTCCAAAGATGCCAGCTTCAGGAAGGTGCAAGCTCTTTTCTCATGTGCTTCAAATCCAATGTAATGCAACTGTAACAAGCCCAGGTGAGACTTCACATCTGTTTTGCGTGTGCAGAGCATGCATCAGCTTAATTATGGCAGCTTTAAATGGATTCCATTTAAGCCAGTGCATTTGTTCAGATTCAAGGTTGCAGCCTGCCTTTCTGGGTGCAGTTGTGATTGCTGTCCTCCCCTCTATTAGAAGCAAAAGGGATGTAAGCACCGCTGTCCTTCCAAACAGACAAGTCCAAATCATCCTATGGGATTTGAGACAGTTAAAGTTGCTGGCCTGAGGCAGTACTGGGGTTAGGCTAAAAACACTTCCACCTGCATCTCCAAGAGCAAACCACGGGGATGAGGAATGAGGACAGCTGCCACGAGCATCTTTTCCGTCAACACAGCTGGATCTTGAATAGGATATCTGTCTATGCAGAGGAGTGGAAAGCTGCACTAAAGTACCTCCAAGGGTGAGCAGAGCAAAGGAGAGCAGGAATCTCAGCAGCAACATTCACCTGTGTAGTGTAGGTACTTACGCAGTCTCACAGCTCTGAATTACTTTATGATTTATAAGGTGTACACCAACAAATACTGACATTCTGCTGGCTTTTTAGCTGACCAGTGGTGCTTAATGATTTCCTACAAGCAAAATCAGATACTTCAAAATCACAAAATCTCAGCTTCACATACAATTTAACATTTACACTTGACAAAAAGTCATCTCAGGACAGTGCAGTGAGGGACAGAGATGCAGAGACAGGGGAGCACAGAAGGAACACTGAAAATTACTTAAGTGTACTCAATATCTTGCCATGTTGGGAGCATTTTGCAGGAGGAAAAAAAATATTATGGCAATAACAATAATAATACTTTGCAGTTGGTATGGAGCAAGGGCTAAAGCAAGCACTGACCTCACCCTGTCCACAGGGAGACCAAAGGATTATCTGATCTGTTTGGTTTCACTCATGATATTTTTCCTTACATAAAATTTTACTGACGGCAACTGATTTACACCTGAATAAATAAACTAAAGCTGTTGTAATTCTTACTCCTCAACAGAAAGAGGAGAATCTAGAGTTAAGATCCCAGTTTAGGACATTTTTCTCTCTCCTAGCTAATTGATAGGAAGCCAACATTTTCTGTCAGAAAAATGGCACAGTAATGTAGAACTGAGCCTTTTCATAAGCTCCTTCCAAGCTAGGTGGATCGCTGAACACATTCTCAGCACATAAGAGATTCATTTATCCTTCCCTTTTCCTTTAGAGTTGGCAAGCAAAAGCATCACAGCCTGAAGTCCCGTACCTCTAGAGACACCATGGTCTTGGAATACAACCATGATCTCAGCTGAAGAATTTAAGAAACCTAAATCCCATAGCATTTGATAGCGCTTGACTCCTACCCTAGGATTTCTCACATTTTGCAGCTAGGAGAGGCAATATAGTTATGTTTATGGTAGAAACACAGAAAACCTGGACATAGAAAAGGATGCTATAAGAGGAAAGGCTGGTATTTGCATTTCAATTCTGTCCATCCCACAACTGAAGACCCCTGGTGGTCTAGTGGTTAGGATGCGGTGCTCTCACCGCTGCAGCCCGGGTTCGATTCCCGGTCAGGGAAACTCCCCCGGGCAGATGGAGCCCGTCAGCCCTGTAAGGCCATCCATCTAAGAGAAGGTCACTCTAAACAAACCTACATCCTGAGGACCTCGCTGTCACCGTCCAAGCTCGCTCAGCCCCGTCAGATGAACCTCAGGATTAAAGGGTGGGCTCAGTTCAGCGCACACTGTGTCTCACCTAAAAAATCCACTGTGCGGGCTCGAAGGGTAATGATCTTTCCCAAATCTTTGTTCACAAAGACTGGCCATGATGATGATTGATCCCACAACTGCAAGTAAAATGTATTCCCTTTATATGTCATATGAATTCAATGTCTCTTTGCCAGGCTACAAGCATTGCTAGAGCCTTGTAGTCCTTGCTCAATGTCCTCAGCTCCCCCCTGCAATGTTTGCTGGCAGCAAGGAAAGCCCAGCTGTAGGTGCAGGTGTCCCCATTACCTGCCATTCTGCTGTGCAGGGCCATGGGAGTCTGATAGCCTCAGGTGAAGTTTTTCTCTCCAAAAGCAATTTGATACTTCAGAGCTGACAGCAATGTTCTCTTTTTTCAGCTGTAGAGAAGGTAAATACACACAGTGAAAATCACCCAAACACAAAATCTTAAGTGCTTGAATTAGATTTAAACACCACTGCACAGGAGTTTCCTCTGCAAATAGTGTCTGTCTTCAGACAGCAAATACTGGTTTAACACTGTCATTTCTCACCACACAGCCACAATTCATTATATCAGCCAGTTATGTTTTCATAAACCTGGTTGTCTCTGGGGGCATTTGATAGCCTTTGCGGGACTAATAATGTAATCAAATCCAGAGAAATTAATAGGAGGTAAAATAATGTCTCTATTTTGCCATTACAGCATAATGACAAGGAAAAAACATGCCATTTGTTCCAGAGTAGTTGCATTTAATACTGTGATTCTTTGAGGTTTTGATGGAAGCTTTTATTATAATCAACTGCCGTCCGTGGAAGGGTGGGTGTTAATTGCTGAGTGGCTCTAAGCAGCATATTAATATTGAGATCTTTAGCTTGTTTGCAGAATCACCACCAATTTCTTATAGTTTGCAAAGAAGACAGTAGCAACCCAGACGTCCTCCTGTATAAAAGCACTGATTTTCTCAAAACTAGTGTGTGTGCTGCAGAGACATCATTAAAACTGCGTAGTTCTGGAGGCTGCAGTGCCCAGGAACAAGCATGCACGCTGAAGACAACAAGAGCTGTCTCTGAGTTAAAACAGTGAATTTGTATTTATTTTCTTTTGTTGCTTGCTCCTTTACTAAGAGGGAGAACATTTGTCACTTGCTCAGTTTTTCCAGCACTACACTGTCTCTCCCTTTCTCTTTCTGCATAGTCTTCAGCCGGTTTGTGTAGGACATACACGCTATCTCCTACACCCACTTAACTCCCAAGGTCTCTGAAATGCCTATGCCCTTTATATGCACTAAAATGTTTTGGGTTTTTTTTTAAACTGTAACAGATGCAGAGCCCCACCACGAAAAGCAGGGGAGGCAGAGGACGCCCACTCCACCAAGAGCGGAGGAAGGTGTAGGCAGCACATCCTGCTCTGCAGAGAAAGCCTTCTGTGCCACCCTCATGTCACTCTAAAAAGCTGTTTGCCTTGCTCCGTGTAAGGGTGTGTAAATAGGCCTGACGGAGTCAAGATTATTAACACCACTAAAACGAAGCTTCATCTCTTCATCCATGTATGGCAGCAGAGCAGCGAATGTGAATGAGAGCAGCAGTTCCTGCCTCCTTGCTGCACAGGCAGAGGACAGGCAGCCCCTTTCCCTCCCTGGAGAGTGCCTGTCCTGCAGGAGCTCTTTCCAGATGCCCCTGCCCATGTTGCCTTCTACACCAGCCTCTTCCTGGCCTGTTGCTCTCCTTTTGATCTCATGCTGGGATGGGGGCAGAATAACCCTTTGCAAAGCTG
The DNA here is from genome assembly GCF_003945595.2 of Pipra filicauda. Taxonomy (NCBI): domain Eukaryota; kingdom Metazoa; phylum Chordata; class Aves; order Passeriformes; family Pipridae; genus Pipra; species Pipra filicauda. Next base: position 1,498,735 of record NW_024103552.1, on the reverse strand, counting down.
GCATTCAACAAACATTTCTTGTGGTGGTCACTGTGCCTCCCCACCAGGAAACAAAATCTCCCTCCAGTGACAAACCTTGTGCTCACTCAGAGTCATAGAAAGGGCCATTTTCTCCTTGACTAATTTCCATTACTTTCTCATGGAGTCTTGGTGTTCACCATGATGGGACCTTATATATTTATATTTACTTATGGCCCTACATTGTTTCATTTCCTGCTAGCTTTTCACTGACAGCCTGCTTTGATTTAACTCCATGCAGGCAGGATATTATCAGTCAGGAAAATAGAGAAGATCATGATATTGGTGTACTGATATTTATGAAGAAAACAAAAGGCATATATATTTCCTCATTCTTTCCTCCTGGGGTTTCCAAATACACCTTAACTTATAGCAGTAGTGCAGTAGAGTCTCACCATCAGGGGAGAGCAAAGCCAGCCTATTGCCCCTTCTCCATCTTTTAGGAAATGGAAATGTGAGAACTTCTGTGATCTTTCATGTAGGTGAAAAGTCTTAGAGGAGTGCCCATTTATTACCTGACACTCTCATTGCCCACAGGATTCACAAAAATTGGACTGCAATTTTGAGTCCCTTCTACTTCGAAAATTGCCTTAGTTTTAGAAAGAGACATTCCTGCATTTATTTTGTCTTCATGTGATCAATTTTTCCCATCCCACAGCTAGGACTTTGTACTTGCCTTTCTTGAATTTCACCTAATTGCTTTCAGACCATTTCTTAAATTTATCAAGATCATTTTAAATTCCTCTCCTGGCTCCCAAGAAACCTGCCAATGTGGTGGTCATGTGTGAATTTCACAAACGTGTTTAGCCTTCCATCATTCAAGTAATTCATGAAAATGCAGGACAGTACCAAGCCTACAGATTTCTATGATTTCTCATCCATGTAACTATTCCTGTTTGTCAGGAAATTCTTGGGAAGTGCTTTCTGAGTATCTTTTTAATTACATTTTCAAAGTATTTGTGCATCCTTCTCATAGTAGTTTCAGCTAGACCAGACTGAGTTTCTGCATGAGAACATCAGAAAAATGTCAGAAATCTTACTAAAGTTGAGATATATCGCATCTACTTTCCCCTTTCTATGATGTCCATTTCTTTTCAAAGAGGGAAAGTACATTATCTTAACATGATCGGTTCTTGGTAATTCCATGTTCCTGTTTCTTATCGTATTTTTTTCCATCTAGGTGCTCTTAAATACATGAATTTATTTGAATAACTTTAAATCACTGCAAAGCTCTGTAAATTTTAAATTTCCAGACCCTTTCTCCACCTCTCACCCCTTTTAAAGGCAGATATTTTTCCTCTCCTAGCTCTGTGATATTGCCACAATTTGTAGTCAATTGCTTCTGTTTAGAGACTGCTTTTGATAATTCTTTGTGTCTCCAAGTTTTATTAAACTGTCCTGCATGAAACATCAAACCCACTACAATAAACTTCATATACATCTTCCCTGCTTTGTTCTAACACACTATTCCCTTGTTACTATTAATTATACTGTGCAGCCTTTTAAAACTTCATATTTTCCAGTCTTTTTGATAGGATTTCTTCACCTTTTACATCAGCTGCATTCACTGAAAACTTTTTGGGTTAGCTGGATATTTTTGCAGCTCTTGCTGTTGGCAACAGCATTGGGCCCTTTAAGTCTTTCTCATAGCTACCTTATTCTTATGTAGTAGTTTCTGTTCAGTTTAAGAACACGTCCTTGTTTCTCCTTTTTGAATTTCCAGATGAAGAAGAGATCTTGAGTGCACTCCTCCTGAGGGTAAGGAGCCACTCTCAACAAAAAGATTCAGCTGAACGTGGGGAGGGTGATGCTCTGAAGAACGGTCTGACACTGCTCATGAGTGAATCTATGTGTGGGTGTTTGAATAGGGATAGCAAAAGTGTTGGGACAAAACCAACTTGTTTGTGGACCCAATTGCATTTTTTAAAAGTGAAGTTGCACTTTAGAGTTCCTCCAGTGACCAGGCAGATGTGCAGGAGGCTCCAAGTATCTCCATCAGCATTCTTTTTCCCATTCCTCTCATTAGGACAATGTAAAACTTTGGCTGGATCAGGGAACTGATCCAGTAGAAACAAAAACTTACTTTAGCAGAGACTTTTCTTTTTATTTTTTGCTGATACGATTCAGTACAACACTACACAAACCACTGAGCCAGTGCCACAGAGGCAGCAGTAGTGTAGCTGGAGGCAGAGAACAACAGGAACCTCTTAAATCCCTTCCCTGTTGAGGGCAGGCATTCCACAGCCTGGCTCTCAAGGGGAGACCAACTTGTAGATCTGGAGTAAGCACCAGTGAAATGCCATGCAGAGCAGAACTGGTCAGGAATTTTTACTTTAATTATTTTTCCCCACAAAAAAGTTTACATTACAACTTCTGGCAGGAACAGGGCAAGGGCCAGAAACTTTCTTTTTTTAATGTTTTGTAAATACATTTAAAACTGAAATAGGATAGTTCAAGTGTTTTGGTTCAGAGCCAGCTTTTTTCAACTGTAAGGTAATTTATAAATTTAAAAATATGATATCAACATCAGAGCTATTTCTAGATTATTATCCAGGCTGTGTAGATTAATGGAACTCTGTGGATTAATGGCTGCTTCCTGAAAAAAAGATGTGCAATGCCTTTAGGTTGGAATTTCCATCTTCTTCCTTTCTCTAACACTAAATATTTATACTTTTTTTGAGGAGGAAATGTAGGACAGGCAGGAGTAATTTTGCTGTGGGCCACAAAATGAGCCAGGGTGAGCTGGATCAGTATTCAGGAGCTAAACTTGATTTCTCTGGGCTGCATCCCAATGGAGTGGGAAACCTTCTGCTGCCCAGTGATTTTGCGATGAACAGTAGTAAAAGCTTTAGCTTCAGGCAAGGCTGCCTAAACTTGACACAGCAAAGAAGTGGACTCAAACAGAATTGATCAGCTGAGGAGACTGACCAGTCGATCAGTGATTTAGCCTTGTAAACACAGGGTAACTGTTCTGCTTAACAGCATGATAGATAGGGAGAATGAAGCTTTGCACATGTCCTAAGTAACATCAGATAGCTCAGTTAACTCCTGAGATATGTGCCAGAGAAATAATGGCAAGGTCTGGCCCTGCTGGAATGTGATGACTTTTAAGAAGTATAAAAGTCAAATGAGTTGTTGGTAGTGAAGATATCTTCCCAAGATGTAATCATGGAAAATTCCTTTCAAGAGCTGGTGTTTAGACCTCAGAAAATGTACAGCAAATAGCATTGTGATTTATTTGTCAGTGTCTTTATAGGTTGGGCGTTACTTTACCCCACAGCTGGAGTCAATTTTTAATATTTAAAAGTGGAAAGAAAGCAAAACCTAAACACATACAGATCTGTCTGTTTTAGATTGTGCTTTTCCCAAACATTACTGTTTAGAATGGAACCCTGAATAGATTTTTGCAGAGGCCAGCTGGCAACACAGAATTAAAATAACTGGGACTGAGCAGACTATATAGAAAGACCTCCTAAACTGCAGCTAGCTGATCTGGTATTCATAGCCACTCCAGAAACAAATCTAATCTTTCCCTTCTTCTGATAAAGGACATGAGGTTCTATCTTACCTTTTTTTTTACCTTCATCTCTTTCTCACTCCTTTTGTCCTTCTCTTTTCCTGTCTTTCTTTTGTTCTTTCGCGCTATTCCGTTGCAAAGCGCTGTACCGAGTAGGTGTGGCACAGTGCATACTTAAATACAGTAGTTGTTGGTTACCATGAGAGCCTGCTGAAGAAACAGATAAATAGAGTGAGGTGGCGATGATGATTTACATCACTCTCGAACCACACACATTCAGAGAAATTAATGGAGAAAGGGACAACAAAGAAATTTTCTGGTGCCCATCAGCTTTTATTCAGTCAGCCAGGAAAGGCTAATGAAATAACAGCTGGAGTCAGAAACAGATCCTATTTCAAAGCCACACTGTACCTACACTTGAAAATTCAGTCTCCTGTGATTCATGCTCAAGCTTTGTTACAAAGGTGTGCCTGGTTTGCTGCAGCATTAAGTGAACTTACAGGTCAGTGCTTAAAGCACAGCTCCAAGGACCAGGGTTTGGGAATTTTATTGCATGGTCTACCATCAACGTGCCAGGTGATTTCAAAGCTTAGCACAAAAGTGAGTTACCATCATATGCAGATAATCATGGAACAACTAAGCCCCAGTAACTGTCTGTACATGTGTTTATAACCTCTAAGTCTGCCACTAAAGACTAGGTAACAACTCTACTTGGTCCACAGAGGAAGATAGTTAAGATGGATCTGCTGTGGGCTGAAAGCAGAAACACAGACACAGCTTGGCTGATGCACAGTGAGTTGTTAAGTCCCTGTTACCAGCTCATGTATTTAAGTGCCGGGAAAATTCACTTTGCTTCTTCATATCTCAGCTACAAACTGTGATGACATTGCCTGAGTCATAAATATACTGTTGCCATAGTCCTTGGTAAGGGCTCAGAGCTTCTCAAGGACCTTTGGAAGTATTTTAGTTGCTTTATTATTAGTGTGGATCTACTGTACAAAGAAACAAAAATCGCTAATACTGTTCCCAGTCTTCCTTCTTTTTCTTAAGGAGAGATACCTATGGAAGAAGCCTTGTGCCAACTGCCAGCAGTTTCCAACTTCTCAGAGCCTTTCTATGTTTTAGCAGAGCACACATGGAAACAAGACCATCTTTGCATGGCATATCAGACGTCATGCACAATTTCAGTCTCCAAGTTGCTGGTGAGTGGCCCTGGCACCCCTGCAGGGAGCCATGGATATGTTTACCAACAAAAGGGCTCTGTAATATGCAACATATGGAGATAGAAAAAACAACTCTAATTGGGAAAGGCACAATCTCATTTGGTAACATTGTTGTACCTCTTAATAGTATTTTATTTATTCTCTCTTCCCTACTGAGTCATGGTGGATGCCAAAAGCCAGGACCACCAAGCAAATCTGGCTCCTTCCCCAAGATATGCCTTGCCTGAGTGGATTCACTCTGTGAGGGATTGCAGGGAGATGTTCTCCTTCAAAGATTTTTATATGATTGGAAGGGATGTTGTGAGATAGGCAAAGAATGCTTCCAGCTGAGAAAGGCTTTAGTTTCCTGCTTGTCTAGTCCAGAGCAAGAAACTTTTTGGCTGTCTTTGTGGAGCTGCTGTCTGCAGACCACAAGGCTCTTGGTTCAAACCTCAGCTGTGAAAACGTGCACAAAAGGAGCATTTTATTCAGCAGATGGGGGACATCTCTGTTTGAGGAAGGCAGCTAATTCAGGGTCTGGCCAGCAGCTGGCAGTCCTGGCAAATGATATATTTTTTTTAAATATTGACTCTTGTGACTTGACATCCCCATCATGAATTTTCACATCGCTTCTTTGAAGATCAGCACAATTACAAAAGGTTTTCATTACAAATTTTTGAGGATCAGAAGGAGTCTTCAGAGCAACTCCTTGCTCTCAGGGGCATCTGGTCTGGACTGGTCAGGCTCCATCATGATGGGATTAGTTTATCTTTCAAAAACCTGCAGGAGGTGAGAAAGGTAGTAGAGACTGCTGTAGTGGCTAATAGAAAACACCAGTGAGGAGGGCTCATTCCTTCATACCTTAGATTCTATGTGCATTCTTTGACAAGAAGCATCTTTCTTGCTCTAGAGGCTACCCTAGTCATAGGAAACACGGCAAGGAATTTTCCTGACAAAACTATACTTCATGGGAAAATCTTTTGTTTCTACTCCTGCAAAGTTTTAGTTTGAAAAACCTCTTATTCATTCAAGTTTTCACCAAATTAAATAAGCACAACCCTGCCTGGATTCAGGGCAAGATAAGCAAAACCAGGGCCCCTTTCTCTGGGTCTGTGATGCTGCGCCAGCCCAGACATCCAGATCTGCCATAGGCTTTTGGCAGCTGGGACTTTTGCTTGTAGGCAAGGTAGCCACAGTGTGAGTGACTCTGGCAGCCAGCCCTGGTCTGCAGGACTGAGAGAAGGATGCCAGGCAGCACACTGTGAGTCTGGAGACCCAACGACTCCAAAAGGTGAGAAGCCTGCAAGCTCTGGCTCTGAGCGGGTCTTGGCTCGCTATGTCAGAGCAGGGATGCTGGCATCTCACAGAGCCTCAGGTGGAGCTACCCAATTCCCAGCTGCAAAGCCAACTCCTAGAAGGGCTGAGACAAGCCACAGTGATTCTGTCTACACCGCAAGACAGGAGAGTGGGATTGTTGCACCTCCTGAATGTAAGTAGGAAAAGCAGAAAAAAAGTTTTCAGGCCAACTTGTTCCAAGATAATAGTTTACAAATTTTTCTCGGGTCATACTCCTTTGTTTTGGATCACCTCTAGTGACACAACAAAACTCACATGTTAAAATGACTCTCAGTACTAAAATGAGGAATCTATTCCAAACTAAAGAGGCCACCTAAAAGAAACCATTCCCTTCCCTGGTATACATGCAAACTTCTTATGAGTTGCATTTGAATCTTACATGAATGACATGCTCAGCTATGTGAATAGAAATGAATAGATTTGAACTAGAGCTTTTTTGTGAGAATGGTGTAAATCTTACCAAATTACTGGAAAATATTCATCTCCATCCAAAAATTCTCAGAATCAAGGAAATGAAAGAAAAACACTTTTTTATGCGCAATGAGAGCACAGAGAGATGGAAGAGAAAGGTATATAATATACAAGGAAAAATATATTAAAAAATTAAGTCACACAAATATAAAGGATTCTATCTCTCTCAGACCCCAACCCATTTGATCCACATGTGTATGAGCCAACTGATGCAGAGTCTAGGGATAGAAGAATATTTTAAAATCATGAAGATGGATCTCATGTGACATAGAAAAATCTCAGGAGCTGATATCTGCACCACGTCTCAGATTTTTTGTTGAACATGTCCATATACAGACTTGAGCAACATAAACACATGCCTAAATAAATTGCTCCAACATTAAACGCTCCCCAGTATCACAAATGCATTTGCATGTGTCTACCTGGTAAGATCTGTTTTAAAAGTGGTGTGAGAAAGGAAAATATTTAAGGTAAGTTATCAAGTTTAGCTCAAGATTCAGATATAGCAATGTTCTCACTTATCTGGAACCTGAGGAGGTTTGACTTGGATACATTTCTCTAGAGAAATCAGATGTATGTTGCATATCCCCAAGACTGAGTGCAGTGCATAAACGTGACCCAGGACACCACAGCCCTGCCTCTGTTTCCTCTGTTCAGCATCACTTGATTGTGATGGTCTTGCTGCAGTCACCCCGATACCTTAGCCTTAGCCATGGAGTTATCTTCTGACAAGGCCCTAAGCTGAACAAGGCAATCCCAGCAAATTCTTTCTTAATTCTTGTGGCTAAATTTCGTTCCCCAGAGTCATACGGGCTCATGAGATGGAGAGGAAATTTCCCTTCATCTCGCTCTAAGCAAAGCACTTCTTCACAACTCTAAGGAGGTAACGCTGTTAGCAACTTTAAAGGTCTGTGTGCAGGTAAGCTCTGTCCTGCCTGAGAAACATTTTCAGTTTCAGGAACTTTTACAGAAATTCTCTGAAAAATGTCAGAGAAACAAATATTGAACAGTTTTGTGTTCCTGATGAAGTGCACAAGTGGATGAGCTAGAAATGGAGTTTGCAAAGAGAACCCGAATGGAGGTCCAGGGTGACTTTCCCCCCAGCTGTAAATACTTGTCACGTGGCACAGGTGATCCTTCCCAAAAAGCAAAAGGCATTTCTGTACAAGAGACAAAATCCCCAAAAATATGCCCTCATCAACACAATGATTCAACAATGTGCAGGGAGAGAGCAATTCCAACAGCAGCAGTGAAATCAGCCTTCCTATTTCTGGCAAAATATGACTGAGGTACTCCCCAGACCGATTCCTCCAAGCAGTGCAGCATAGTGTTATTGTTGAGTATGAAAAAAAGAGCATTAACCTTTAGAAACAAATCCTCCTGCTTTTCTATGTCCAGTTTTATAGCACAAATAAGGAACATGACTGAAGGATCTTAGCGAGACTTTTATACTCCCTTTCAACAGTATATTTTTAAATATGCCAAACAAGCCGTTGTCCGTGTTTCCCAGTTGTCAGGAATGGAAGCTATGTAGCACTGCAGCACTTAAATTCCTGGGTGAAATCTTGGCTGCACTTAGTCATTGAGGCATTTGCTATTTACTTCAACAGGGTGAGAACTGCACAGCTCTTCCTTGCCTGAAACCACAGAGAGACTATCTGCATAGTTGGCTGCAGGAGACTTTCTCAGAGCTGTTTCGTGGGATTTTGGCATTTCTGCCTCATGAGAGGGATTCTTCATGGTTTCTCATTTGAGAGATCTGGGCTACGTTTAAATTCTGCTATAAGATACACAGAAGCAAACTCCAAAGGGTGAGGTGTGAACATGTACCTCGGGGTAGAAATTGCTTCTTTTGGTAAAAACAAAAAAAAAAAATACACAGGTTGCGTGTGAACTCCCAGACTTGGGAATGCCTTTGAGCATCTTGGACCAGGGACACAACCAAGCTGTGTCCTCGTTCTGTACCTGGGCAAGAGCTGCCTACAAATGATTCCTGTACCCTTCTAAACCCCAGAAATCCATCCAGAAATGGGGTCTAGGCAGAACCCACTGTGTCCAGGTATCTGGTGTGAATAATCAGTGACTGTATCTGAGTCATATCATACAGCTTGTCCACTACTGCCCATAAAGAGGACTGGGGACACTCCGTTCCAGTTCTTTTTTTTTGTTATTCTTGAGATTAGCTCGGTTCGTTAGAGCATGGTGCTAATAACACCAAGGTTGTGGGTTCGATACCTGTATGAGCCATTCACTTAAGAGCTGGATACTATGATCCTTGTGGGTCCCTTCCAACTCAGAATATTCTGTGATTTAATGCTAACTCAATCTATAAGACATGTATATTCTAGGGCAACCACTTGTGAATGTAAATGTGATCCTCGAAGCCTTCAAAAGTTAGAGTTCCACTTTTCTGCCACTTGTACATTTGTTGAATTTATTTTCTGGCTGAATTACCAGTCATTAATAATGATAATAACACCTAACTTGTATGTAGCATGCTTCAACAATACATCTCAGAATGTTTCACAAAGCAACACACATCCCTTTTATTTCCATATGCCCCTGGAATTTCCATATTCCTCATTTAGCTCATTGCTTTACACAATCTGATACAATTCAGGATGAAAAGGCGACAAAAGAGGTCTTTGCCTGCTGCTGTTATCTAAGAGAACATCACTGCTCTGACACACAGATGGAGAACCTGCAAGAAAGGGTATGTGCAACCAGGTCAGTGAAGAGAGAGCCAGCAGCTGTGTGGGCCTAGCCCCACACTCATGCACAGCTGCACTGAAACCAGCCTTGTCTTTTGAGTAGGTGTAGAAAAAGCTAAATTTCACCTACCTCCTTATGGCAGTGGGGGAGCCTCAGAGAGTGATTCATAGGACCTAAATAAGGCAGTAAGCAGGCAGCTGCCTGGAGCTAGGCAATAGGAACATCAAGCACAGAAACACAAATGGAATTTAGCCCCAGTTGTCTAATATAAAAGATCTGTCAGGGACCAACTCGCTGTTTGGGTGGTTCTTCTGATGGTAGTTTGTGGTTTCAGTTATTACTTTCAACAAAGGAATGAGGATAATAAAGATTTCTGAGTCTAAATTAATCTTGCAAGGCTTGTAAAAGTTATATTCTGTACCAGCTTTGTGTTAGGCACAATCCAGTGGCTTTTATTTGCCTTTATATCCTTGACTTCTGAAATATGCACAGTACATGGAGATACTGGATTCTACAAGAAACACAAGGATCAAATTCATTCTGCATTAAAATACTCATGGTTGAATGTCAAAAGCCTGTCGGAAGAAAGTTTCTTGAAAACAGAGCACCGCAGATACAGCAGGATCAAAATTTTATTTTGAATTTAGAGTCAGACACTCTATTTAAAAAAAAAAAAAAGCTACACTCACATGGCTCACTTCTAGATAAATCATGTACTTCTGCCAGCTATTGTGAAACTCTGAAAACCTACGCATGCTTGTAAATAGATCACACTTAGATGGAAGGAGATCTCTAAATGCACTGTGACTCATACAGCATAGAGATACAAGGATGGATTGTACACTGCACAGCACTGGAGTCTCAGTATTTTATATTCACAGATTCTAGTATGCAGTATTAAAGGTAGCATTGATAAGAGGCCTGGGGAAGGAGAGCGGCTGTTTACCTGGAGTGTTTTGAATAGGAATAGAGATCCAATCATCATTTTACTTTCCTTCTCAGCAACTACTAATCAATTGAATAATTATTAACAGGACATTTTTAAAGCTTTGGAAGGTCTCACTTTACACAATAAGGAAGGAAAACATATGGCCATCCTCGGAAGACTATACTGTGTATGAATCTGTTCACCAATGTAACAGAGGACAGCTTTTCTTCTTTTGATTCCTTATAGTTATGAATACTCAAAAATTAATTGCTTACAGGCTTAAAGTTAAGTGTATGCTAAGTGCTTTGCCTGACTGCTGCTTTTCTTAAGTGCTTTCCTCCATTCTCAGTAGAATATGTGCTCAAATACTCATCTGTCTTCCCCATGATTTTGGCATTTAATCTCCCAATCTATGTCTACATGACTCTAGAGGGTGATGGACTGAGCAGCCCACGCATCTCCGGATTACTTGGCTGCTGTAGTGACCACTGGCCGGTCGCTTCTGTTGGCAAGTCATCATGCGGCTGTGTTTGGACATGTATTCCAACATCCCCTGGAGCATATGTGTGTGTTGTACCACTGATCATGTCAAAGAGAGTAGGAGCAAGGGTGGCTGGCACAGCCCTTCTCGATGGGGGTCCTGAGACTGCCGTTAAAAGACAGTGGAGATGTAGTCCAAGACACGCAGATTTTTATTCAAAGCTTGTTTGAGCTGGGAGACAGGAATTAACCGTGACCTTCTGAGCATTTTAGAGTATTGAATGAGCGCCACTTGTCAAAAACAAAGACTTAAGGACAGCACTAACATGTTTTATACATTTTTCACATTATTCCACAGTAATGAGGACTATAAACATCCTTTTTTCAGAACTGATATATGAGATTTTTGGAACATGAATCTTTGGCAAATTTGGTAAGGAAGTTGCCTGGAGCACTGAATTTGGCCAATGAGTGTATTTGCAGGCTTGTGGACCACAACGGGACAGCATCTGCAAATGCTACAAGGGAAAACCAACGAATTTTGCACACTTCTATCCTGGGAGCCTGCTTTTAGCCCTGTCCATCGATCAGCACATGCTTGAATGCTTCCTGTAACTGGGTTCCAAAGCAACACAAACCATTTGTTCTGAGGGAGGAAGGAAACTCCTGAGACCTCTGCAGCCTGAATTTTGAGCATCAAATGCTAACATCACTAATTGCTTCCAACCGAGCTAGCAAAGGCAGAACGATGCAGATCTCTGTGCATGAGCAGCTCACATTGAACTCATTTAGGAATGCTGGGGCAAGTCTACTTGGAAGGCCAGTAGTGTTCACTAGGCAAGTTAGTCTCTGCCAATTATTCCCTGTGCTGTGATTCAGAACACAGTTCTTATGTTACAGATTTCGTGATCACAGCCCATGCTCAAAAGGGCTTAGAAATGCAAGGCACTGCTTACAGGCTCTGGCTCTGTGTGGGATTTCGATATGTGAAGGATGCCTATTTTCATTGGAAGAGACTTGCCAGCAACAACAGAAAAATTTTGGCCCCATTAATTTTGTTTGTGAAAAGAAAATTTTAAATCTATTCCTTGACTTGGAAAATGACTGAGAATGAGTTTGTCATTCATCTTGCCATTTGAGGAGACATATTAATGAACCCTAGTAATACATTAGTCCAATTGTGTCTTTTCTCCTATTGAAAAAAACAAAAGACATAGAAAGAGGTTAAAAAATGTTGTCTGCCCATTGAGCTGGTGCCCGCATTTCTGGAGTTATGAGGTGCATACATTATGGGCCTGGAGGCATGCAGAATTTTGAGTGCATTTCAATGCCTTCCACTACTTTACCATTGAGATATTTGCTGACAACCTAAAAGGGTGGAGGCACCTCTGCAGTTCTCTCTGGGGACTCTTATGGTTTATTTTGTGTTTGTTTTGTATTCCAGGCTCACAGCTGTAATTTTTCTACTGCCCTTTTGATATTATTACTAGCTGTGAGTTAATTTCCTTACCCAAACTGGCTATGGCCTGTTTGTAGCCATCCCTTATCCTCACCACATTTCATGCCTGAAGGGGCATCCCACAGCTGGTGTCTCTGTATCTCCTGAGTGGAAAAGGGAGAACACTCACTCAGCAACCCCATTTCCCCCCTGTCACTGGCAAGTGTCCTCTCTGGCCCCCGCAGCACTGTGCAGCCCCAGGGCCATGGAGGTGGGCACTAGAGGTGTAACAACATCCTTGTGAGGCAGGTAGGACCACCACCAGGTGTCACAGGGAGACTGACTATAGCCACTAGTTGCGTATTAAGCGACTCATGTTTCCTTCAGGCCAGACCTACAACTCATAGCCCACTGCTGGTGCAGGGAGCTGCTGGCCTCTGCCCAAGCCCATCTTTCAGGAGCAGCTCACAGAGTGAGGCCGGCTGGCAAGGAGTCTCTTGCTTTTTACATGCAAGAGACTGTGTAACTTCAAACTTTTCCACTCTTTTCAAGCCCCAAGGTCTTACGTGAGCCCCCTGCACACCACTCATGCACCAGGGCCAGCAGAAAGAGGAGCTGGGTTTGGCTCCAGCCAGGGCCACAGCTGAAGCAGCTGCACTCTGGCCTGCACCCAGTTGGCATGGAGCTGCCCCCTGAGTGTCCATAAACACAGATGCTTGCTCAAAAACAGTGTGCAGACACAGTCAGACAGCTCTCTTACCTGGGCTGGTAGGAATGCCCATGACGATGTAGTTCACTAACTCAGGCTCCCGTGTTGCTTGCCATTTGGATTCTTGCCACAGCATCTGAATTGCCCAAAGCTGTCACTCAGAAGATACACCAGAAAAACAGAAATCGTGAAATTAGTTTAAGTAGGAGCTTTTTAACAGATCAATCAAGGCCTTCACTGTTTTTTTATTTCTCTGTCTTCTGAGACATTAGGATGTATGTGCTTCACATTCTGAGTCCTTCCTCTACTGTCCTTGCTTTTTAAAATAAAGCATAAGGTTCTCATTCAAATACTTTTCTTTGCAGCTCTAAGAAAAAAAATCGATATTTGGTGAGATTTGTACTAAAATCAATGTTGGCAGCATTGTCTCATTTGTTGAGTTTTTCCATGACAGAGAGTAACTTTGCTACTAATCCAGAATATGGACCAATATGTAGTTTATTCACAGAATCACAGCCTGCTCACCAGCTGCCCTTTATTCCAGGGGTTTATTATATTATTATATAAATTCCCTTGGCTCTCATATGGGTGAGGAAAACAAGCCTTTTCTTCATGGGTGCACAACTTATTTGAGCAGATAAGCCACTAAGACCCATTAACATCAGGTAAAATCCTGTCATAACCCCACCAAGCCTCTCCCACCATCCTCACATCCCATTCCAAGTTGAAGAAAAGCTGTCAGCACCAGAGTTCTTCTGCACAGAACTGAGTTCTCAGAAGAGATGATATGTGATGGTATCACATCCTCTTCAGAAGACAGAATTCAGTGCTGAATATTCGCTGTCAGCAACATTACTTTTGAACTTTCTGTGAGGGGGGAATTCTTTGAATTCCCCAGACTTTTCCAAGAGAAAGAGAAACGACTGTGGTGTAAAATTTCCATATTTTAATGGCGTCCATTTTATGTTCAGGCCCAGGACTTAGAATAATCAAGTTAGTTTCATTTCTGTTTATTGCTCATTTCTACTCAATTTCCTCTCCTGCCTTTCCCACAGTAACTCAGTGTGGCAGGGCTCACTCCAGCTGTAGATTCTAGAGGAAAAAGATTAAATCAAGTTAAAATTTGCTTCACTAGAAATACACTCACAGTTCACACAACCCATTTATTGATCCCCTTTTCGAAAAGCTTCACCTGTGACCTAACTGAACTAGACTACAAGCTTTTGATGATTTGGATTTTCCCAGATATTGCTTACTGTCTGTTTCTAATTCATATACATGTTTCTGATCTATGACAACTGGCTGGTTTATTTTTAATATCATTGCTGCACATGAGCAATAAAGGGTGACACTTCTTCAGAAACCCACAGACTAGCAAAAAGCTTCTTCAGTTACAAAGGAAAAGAGTAGAGCCCTACCATCAAGGAGAAACCATCAAATATTGGTGAGAAGTTTCAAAGAGAAGAAAAGAATCCTCACATGGTTCGTAACCCACATCCAAATATTTTTTAGCCACTCAAAAGTTTGTTGCACTTGCCAGCCAAGTGCTACACAGCAAATTCCAGCCCCACTGGTGCTACCAGAACTGCTCCAGCACTCTGAAGTTAATCTAAAAGTGGCTTATGTAGCTGACAGCCACCTAACGATGGCATGACTGGCTGAGAAGATGAGGGGAGAGCAGTGGATGTTGTCTACCCCGACTTCAGCAAGGCTTTTGGCACTGTCTCCCGTAACATCCTCTTAGGCAGGCTCAGGAAGTGTGGGTTAGATGAGCAGAAGCGAGGTGGATGAACGGCAGAGCTCAGAGGGTTGCAATCAGCAGCACAGAGTCTGGTTGGAGGCCTGTAGCTCGTGGTGTTCCCTGGGGTCAGTACTGGGTCCAGTCTGTTCAACTGATTCACCAATGACCTGGATGAAGGAACAGAGTGTACCCTCAGCAAGTTTTCTGGTGTTACAAAACTGGGAGGAGTGGCTGATACCCCAGAGTGTTGTGCTGCTGTTCAGCAAGACCCGGACAGCTGGAGAGATGGGCAGAGCAGAACATTTTGAAGTTCAACGAAGGCAAGTGCAGGGTCTTGCACCTGGGAAGAGATAGTAGATGTGAAAGAATAACCCCGTGCACCAGTACAGGCTGGGGGCTGATCTGCCAGGAAGCAGCTCTGCGGAGAAGAACCTGGGGGTCTTCGTGGACAGCAAGATGTCCATGAACCAGCAGTGTGCCCTGGTGGCCACCCTGGGGTGATAGGAAGAGTGTGGCCAGCAGGTCAGGGGAGGTGATCCTGCTTGTCTGCCCTGGTGAGGCCACATTTGGAGTACTGTGTTCAGTTCTGAACTCTCCTGTTCAAGAAAAACAAGGAACTACTGGAGCAGGTCCAGTGAAGGGCTGTGAAGATGATGAGAGGACTGGAGCATCTCTTTTGTGAGGAGAGGCTGAGGGAGCTAGGCCTGGTTAGTCTGGAGTAGAGATGACTGGGAAGGGATCTGTATTGGGTCTGGCTGAGCTGGAGTTCATTTCCCCAGAGCAGCCCTCACAGTGCTGTGCAGCTAGAAGGGTGTCGATAACACACCAGTGTTTTGGCTACCTCTGAGCACAGCATGAGCACTGTAACATTCCTTCCTCAGTCGAGGGCAAGATCCTGGGAGAGGACCCAAGTAGGCCACCTGACCCAAACTGACAAAGGGGATATTCCATACCCTATGATGTCAGCTCAGATGTAAAAGCTAAGGCAAGGAGCAGGAAGGCAGGCATTCGTTGTCTCCAGTGGCTGCCTGCTGAGGAACTGTTAGGTGTGCTGAAGCCCTGCTGCTTGGGAGTGGTCGACCGTCGCTGCTCATGGGAAGTAGAGAATAAACCCTGCTATCTTTCACTTTGCTTTTGCACGTACAAGCTTCTGCTTTGCTTTCACTTTAAATAAACTGCCTTATTCCAACCCACAAGTTGTTTTTCCACCTTACTGTCTCCCCTGTCTGGCTGGGAAGGGGAGTGATAGAGTGGCTGAGTGGGCACCTGGCATCCAGCCAAGGTCAACTCACCACAGGATCTTATCAATGCATACAAATATTTTAAAGGTGGGTATTACGAGAATGGGAACAGACTCTTTTCAGTGATGGCCAGCAACAGGATAAGGGGCAATGGGCACAACCTGAAACACAGAATGTTCCATCTAAATATGAGGCAAAATGTCATTACTGCAAGGGTGATAGAGAGCTCGGGGAACAGGCTGCCCAGAGAGACTGTGGAGTTGCCTTCTCTGAAGATATTCAAAACCCATCTGGAGGCAACCCTGTGCAGCCTGCTTCAGGTGAACCTGCTTTAGAAGGGAGGTTGGACTAGGTGTTCTCCAGAGATCTCTTTCAACCCCATCCATTCAGTGATTCTGTGATTGTAGAGGAATGGAGAAGGTCATGTGGAGGGCTACCATAACCTGCCTAAGTCCCCCTGTCTCTTCGGGAAGTAGAGGGTATTTCACAGGGGAGACTCATATTGACTTTCACAAAAGGCAACTGCAGATGAGAATGTACCATGCTGGGCCTAAACAGGCACTCAGGGGACAACACAAATCTGGCCAAAACCCCTGCTTTGTGTCTTCTTCTTAAACTGAAATGAACGTACATAAAAAGCCTCCTCCCCAGTGGCACCATCTCTGCAGCCTGCTGAAGTGGAATGAGACAAGCAAACAGGAGCATGATGGGGGATGCAGCTCCTCTGGGATGGGCCATGGAGGGGGAAGATGAGCTCTCAGCAGGTTCTGGGAGCTGCTGCTGGCCATGAGCTCTTGGCTGGGACCACACCCCCAAGACACACACTGAACAGTTACTCTCCCTCCAGAGAGAGGGGATGTTAAATTTTAAATTTCTGGATCAGATCAAGGTTTATTCAGCAAGTTCACAACTACATGTGGGTAAAGAGCAGTTCTTTTCCAACAACTCCACTGTATTTTTCAGCGTATCTTCTGTCAGTAAAGGTAATCATTATAAATAACACCCTTCAACTTTGGCAAGTTATTAGATCTAGTGTTACGCAATGCTCTCATGGTAGTGCTAGAAAATATCAACAAAGTGAACACTAAGCTGATGAGAAACCAACATATCATAGTGACAGCCATTATCGAATCAGGATGGCTTTATTAAGGCTCTGTCAGGCCAAGTGCTGAGCCTGGCACTTTTTGATGTCTCCACTGGTGATCTGGAAGCATAAAATCATTGCTAATAAGATATTTGGTAACCGAAAAGTAAATAATTGTGTGGGCTGGACAGTTATGCAAGACGAATTCTGTGCTCATTCTATCTAAATACCCTTTAATACAGGTAAATTGTATGTTGTACACTTCTGAATAAGGAATGGAGATCAAACCTTTGCAGAGAGAAGGTATCCTAGTCTGGAGTGGGTGACCCAGAATAGGTCCCAGTAAACAAATACCATAATTGATGGTGAACAAAACTAACTGAAGTCAGCCACTGAGTATGGGCACCAAAACCACAATACTGTGTATCATCACCATACTCTTTCTCAAGCTTTTTAGAAGGCTTCTGGAAAACTGAAGAAGATGCAAAGAGACATGAAAATATTGAAGGGCCAGAGAAAATTCCTTATATTGGAAGACTTAAAGAAATCAGCCTGATTTAAAAGAAGAAGAGAAAGAACTAATTTACAAGGATGTTAATGAAAGAAAATACCCACTTTGAAAGGGTAGTTCGTTTTCATAGGGAAAAGTGTAATGAGAACCGTGGTTGGGAGATGAAGCCAAATTAATTCACACTGGAAATAAAGCACAGATTCTTATCAGTGAGAACAAATAACCACTGGGAAAAAATTTGGAAAGGATGGATTTTCCACAGTTTCCTCCTAATGTCCCCCTGTTCAAGTCTGAATGCTTTTCTGCAAGTTAAATTTTAGTTTAAAAAAAAAAAGTTGTTGTACTCAGAAGCAATGTGAAGTAATTTAAAATCTGGAGACAGACAGGAGGTCAGGCTCACTTGGCAGTCCCTTCTGGGCTTAGAAATCCCCTGCATCTATGAACTGCACTGCTAAACACTTTGTGTCATCTCCTAACAAGTGTAATAAACAGAGAAATATTCTTGGAATGGATAACTTTAACTTTTGATTGGTCAGTGATACCTACCATTTAATGAAATATAAAATGAAGTGACAAATACCATCAAAAACATCACTGATAGAAATTGTTCAGATGTTTTTTGTGAGCCTCTGCTGTTATATTTGTTTGTACATTCGCCAAATGATTTCTTGGCCTGCAAGAAGAGATTATGTGCCTTATTGTATGAATGGGAAGAAAGCACTGCTTTCATGTAGATGATGCAGACCATATTGATTGTAGTAGCCAATTTATTAAATAAGAAGTCCAAAATACATGCCATTTAGTTGCTTGGGGATTACAGTCAGTTGCAATTTTTCTGCTAATTAAAGTTACTGTATAAATAACAATATTTTCATGTTGATTTCTTTTCAAGAGCAATGAGATTGCATGTCTAGTGCACAGTTTTATTTGACAGAGAAGCTTGCATCTGTATTATATCACTGACAGCTAGAGCATTTGCCTGCAGAATGCTATGAAAAGGTCATGATTACCAAGAGAAACATAAATGTGTATGCACTTACTAGCTTATTTGACTTGGAAGCGTACGCCCAGATATAGCTGAACAGAGTATTGCCATAGGTAGGAATATTTCTCAGAGAGGAGTGTAATCAATTCGTAATTTTAAAAGAAAAGCATGAATGTGTAGGCAATCTACATTACTGCCTTCAACTGGCTTGTTGGTCTGTGTTACATTATTTTAAGCAGCAGCTGCCTATTACAAGATTTGTGAAGGTGCTGCTGATTCTGAAAGAGCAGGTTTCATGTCGACAGATTGAATAATAATACTGTGTTCAAGACTCTGCTTCCCACTCTGATCAGCTTAAATTTTTCAGGAAAAGAACATGTTCTTGTGGGTAGGTATCTTCTGTGTCTCTTCCCTCAGTGGATAATAAAAAACATTTCCCCAAAGCTGACTTCATCAGAAAATGTAGCAGCAATTGCACTGAAAGACTCAAGCTCCAGAGAGGGGAAAAGTTCACCTCCCCTGGTAAAGCTCAGCACGCCTGTGAAATCATCCAGGCTCTCAGCTCTAACTGACCTTCTCTCCCCCACATCACAAAAATAGCCTTTGAGTTCAAAACGATCACATACTCATCTTACATAAAATGCACAGGTTCCCAGAGAAGCTTGTGTCCTATTTGGTGAGGCATTTACGGAATGATTTCAATGCCTGTGCATGATGGAAAAAATTCAGGGCTTGTGCTACTGTGTTAGAACTAATGCATAGGCTGGTAGTGATGAGAAACATACCGTTAGAAATAATAATGGGAATAGCACTTTTACTGGTGGACCATCAAAAATAAGACTGACCAAATGAAACCTAGTTTCAAAAGGAAGCTGAAATTCCAGGTATTACATCTATATTACCTGCCAAGCCTGGACCTAACACTATGTTATATAGGTTGGGCAGATGCCCATTCTCAGGTGTGAATTTCATGTGATCAGTGGAGAGCACTTGGATCTCCTCTGCTTGAGCCAAGTCCACTACTAAACGATTACCCCATCAGTTCCTGCAGTGGCATCCCACAGCTAATGCCACGCACACAAGGCTGCTGCAGTGGCGTTTTTCTGTGGGTTTGACACAATGTTCATTGGACACTTGATGGGGAATCACAGTCACTGAGACTGCAGCAGGGACTGATGGTCTGTGGGGAACTTTTCTTCTCAGCTCTGCAGGGAGAGTTAGAAGAAAATCCAAACCCACTCTTTTCTGCCCAGCTTGCCAGCTCCCCAGTAGCTCTCCAGTAAGCTAAAAATGGCCAGTACTGATGCTTCAACATTGTAATCACACATTTTTATCATGTTCGTTCAGGGAGTGAAGAGGACAAGCTGTGGTCAGAAATAAGATCCGAGTCTTTATACATTCACTTCATAATTCTGGGGGCTCTACTTCCACATATGTACCAAGATAACAAAGCATCTCCCTTTATACCTGCTTCAGTGGGTGATGGGCAGTCCCAGTTCTAGTCCTTCCCCCAGTCCATGGCTTACAGGACTCACAGCCCCAGTGCCACTCCCCCAGGCCTGCTGCCATGAACAAGTGGAGTTTTTGTGCAGCTGATCTTGCTTCTTTGCTAGCCTGCCTGATCTTCTGGTGTTGAATCTCCTGCAGGTCCACTTGTTCTCATTTCACCTTCTGGAGTTAACTGGGTACATCCCCATTACCAACATCAAGGAGCAGCTGCTCAGTCAGGGGCAGGTGGCCACACGAGCACAGGATCAGTGTTGGGCCCAGTTCTATCAGTGCTGGGCCCAGTTCTGTTTAATATCTTTATTGATGATTTAGATGAGGGGATTGAGTCCACCATTAGCAAATTTGCAGATGACACTAAGTTGGGGGGGAGTGTCAATCAGCTGGAAGGCAGAAGGGCTCTGCAGAGGGACCTGGACAGGCTGGAGAGGTTGGCTGATTCCAACAGGATGAGGTTCAACAAGGCCAAGTGCCAGGTCCTGCACTTTGGCCACAACAACCCCCTGCAGCACTATAGGCTGGGGAGAGAGTGGCTGGAGAGCAGCCAGGCAGAGAGGGATGTGGGAGTTTGGATTGACAGGAAGCTGAACATGAGCCAGCAGTGTGCCCAGGTGGCCAAGAAGGCCAATGGCATCCTGGCCTGGATCAGGAACAGTGTGGCCAGCAGGATCACGGAAGTGATTCTTCCCCTGTACTCAGCGCTGGTGAGGCCACACCTGGAGTACTGTGTCCAGTTCTGGGCCCCTCAGTTCAGGAAGGATATTGAGGTGCTGGAGCAGGTCCAGAGAAGAGCAACGAGGCTGGTGAAGGGACTCGAGCACAAGTCCTATGAGAAGAGGCTGGGGGAGCTGGGGCTGTTCAGCCTGGAGAAGAGGAGGCTCAGGGGAGACCTCATCACTCTCTACAACTCCCTGGTAGGAGGTTGTAGCCAAGTGGGGGCTGGTCTCTTCTCCCAGGCAGCTATCAGCAAGACAAGAGGGCAGGGTCTTAAGCTCTGCCAGGGGAGGTTTAGGTTAGATATTAGGAAGAAATTCTTTACAGAGAGGGTAATCAGACATTGGAATGGGTTGCCCAGGGAGGTGGTGGATTCTCTGTCCCTGGAGGTTTTTAAGATGAGACTGGATGTGGCACTTAGTGCCATGGTCTAGCAACCACAGCAGTAGTGGATCAAGGGTTGAAGTTGATGATCTTGGAGGTCCCTTCCAAGCCATGATTCTATGATTCTATGATTTGTCATTGAATTAGTCTTCTAGCCTAATGCCTTGTTAGTCATGACCTGGTCTCTCTGGCAAAGATATTCCTGAAAAGGACCTTGTGCCTACTGCACTGCTGGTCATTAAGCTGTGTGAGGGGGGAGGATTCCCTCACCTGGAGCAGTTTTCTTCTCCTCTGCCTGGTCCAGGTGGGCTGCCAAGCTTAACTCTCTGTATAATGCTCTGAAGAACCCTCCCCCTTCTAGAGGGGGACAAGAGGATCCCTTGTCTACTTTCAGACCTTGCTTTCCTTCACAAGTACCTGTTTAACACTAACTAAATCAGAAGTCATGTCAGCTTTCTGTTTCAGAAGAACTGGAATGCCCTGGAACATGACAGTCTTACTGTGCTCACTGTACAGCAGTCACCTCGGCTGAGAGCCTTGTGCTGCCACAGAGCTTCTGGACCTGCCTTCACTGGAGAACTAGCAAGGAGCCTGCAGGAAGCACAGCACTGAGGGACAGCAGTGTCTGGTGGCACACTGTGTGACTGTGGCTTGCCACCCAAGGCAGCCAAGAGGCAACCGAACACAAGGGGAATGGCTTCATCTCATCCGCCTTCACTTGAAGACACTACTCTGAGGTAAGCAAAATATCTTAACCTCAGAATCCTAGGGTTAGGACATCCTGGTTTAGCTTATCCTACTGGACAGCTATTGGTAGTCCCTGGCCCTATGTGCCAGGTACTTCAAAGCCAGCAGCCTCTGACCTGCCTGTAGGTGTCTGCTATCCAGGCAGGCACGTATGGTTCATGCTCTGAAGAGACACTTCACAAAAGGGCTAAGCACTCACTCAGATTTTAGGAACCTAATGATAAGTTCCTGAAGGAAGTCCCCTGAAGGGACCTTAGGTGTCTCTAGAATTAGGCAGTTCCTGAGCCAGGGTATTTGAGAATTGCATTTTGTAGCCTGACTCCTTCAGTTCCACACAGATAGGACCCATGTACCCAAGTGTTTTGGAGAATTCAGCCCCAGAATGAAGTCTTCTTGTTGGCTTTTCTGGAGATCAGGTGATTTTCCAGCTCTGACCCAAGCCTAATACCTTTGAGGAGCAGTTGATTAGTCACAAACAGGGACTAAACACAGAACCCACCTGTTGAAAATATCATCTTTTTCCTATTTTTTCAAGAGAAAGAGTTTCCCAAGAATCTAATAGCCAATGTGATTTGCATTAAATGCAACACATTCAAGTGCCCTTAATTTAACTAGGAGAGACAGCATCCTGCTATCAGTGTCCTACTGTGGCTCAGGGATTTATCCCAGTAAATCCTAGCAGGGGGCTATTTAATCAGCAGAGACCAAGCTCAGAGTTTGCAAACAGACCTTAAAATAAAAAATGTAGAAGTGAGTTAGACTGAGCAGGCAGCTTGGCATTCCTTAACAGAGAGGCAATTTGTTTTTATAACTTCTGTAGCTACAGGCTCTCACCAGTCAGCACATAAGCACCAATCAACCGGCAGGAAATCATTAGCTTAAAACAATTGCCAACGGATTTCTTTCAGGTCTCAGGAGTGCTGAGGACTGCAAAGCTTATCATTTGGCATCCTTAATGTTTCCAAAGGCAGCTAGAGAGAGTAGAAACCAACAGAGAGCCTTTCAAAAATCTTTTAATAGCTGCTTTCTCCATTTGTGTTTATAGTGACCATAGCTGTTGCAAAAAGCTTCCTAAAGCACTCCAGCCCTCCCTGGTGCAAAGGTTGGCTGGTGCTGGGCATTGTAATAGCAGCACATTCTTTCACAGGTGCAAAGTCACTCTAAAACCTTCTCTTTTCCTCTCTCCAGAGACCAGAGCTGGCTATAACTTTCCACGCCAAGTCATCCAAATCCGGTGTCATTACTGCAGATGTGGTTTCAGTACAGTGCATGGGGCTGGCAGCTCACTGATGCTGTCTCTCTGCACTAGGGACCTTCTCGTTAGAATCACCATATTGGCTGAATAGTAATGTTTTAATGACATTTGCAGATGTCATTCAAACCATGGGTGGCTTTACCCATTTAAACAGAGCATTTAGGCTACATGGCTTGGTGCAATTGATGCTTTGTGGCTTTAAAAGCATGGTCCTTGAGAACATTTTTCACTTGTGAAAAGAAAAGTCCAGATCCACTATAGCAGCTGAGACTACTTAGTAAAACTGAGGAGTAGGGACAGCAGGGACTAGTTAGTGGCTTCTAATCTTCTGTTATATTCTGTCTTCAAACTGTGTTGGAGAAGCTTAATACCATTTAATGCTTTTAACTTCTAAAGGATTCACTAGAAGACAAAGCACTCCACTCTTACCCTGATACTCTTATTCCTGCTACATGCTTATGTGAAGAATAAAGCTGAAAGTCTGCTCCCTAAAAGTAATGGAAATGTGATTTTTATGCATTGCTATTTCCATGTAATCCAAGAACCAGGGTCACTGTGTAACATTTATGCTACCTATGCTGAAGAGGAAAAATTCCTGATTTCCTCATTTCTCAGTTGGTGGATCTGCAAATACAGCTGTCTTGGTTACATGGTTTTTACATAGGACTGACAAAATCACCAGTAACCTTCATTCACAAAAGCAGTATCTCCCTTATAATTTGAACCATCCTTACAGAAAGCATGTCTCCAAAGAGACTTCTGTCAAGGCCAAGAGATCTAGATCTCATTCAGGATAATCAGTATCTCCAGCATTACAGTGACACCTGTATGGAAATGCTGTTTTCATTCATCTCTGTGCATGTGCATCCCAGCAGCTTCCTTGCCCAATATTCTGAAAAAGTGCTTCACAAGGTGACCAGTCCACTACCTGTCCTCCTTGTATAGTTGCAGACACAAAACCTGATGCTCTAGACCTGTTTGCTTATGACCTGACTGTCTATAGCTGTACAGCAGTGACAGAGGGTCAAAATGCCAATGCTGTCTGCTTCCACCAGAGTAACTTTTAAAATTATATCCTGGTCCCAACAATCCAGACATAAGAAACTGTATTGTTGGTTGTCGACTAAGTGGTACAACAATGCCATTGCTAGCTATTTTCAAGAGAGACTAGCCAGCAGATAGAAGTGGCCTGGGAGTCAAGTACCAAAGTGGCCATAAGCCTGGGCTGGATACCTGCATGTCTGTGAGTGAGACCACTGGAGGGACTGGCTACTGGAGGCACCAGGAGATCCAGGTCTACTCCTGAAGAGACTGTGGGGTCTCAGAGTCAGCTGGAAGACCCTTTTACGTGTGTGTGCAAGTGCACATGTGTGTGTGCAAGTCTGGGCGTGACACAGCTGGAGACAAAAGGATGCAAGGGCTAGTTTCTGGGTAGGCTTGGTGTCTGACCTTACTGGGGATCCACAGTGTGCATAGGGGACTGAGAGGCCTATGTGTTTGTCTGTGAGTGATGGAAATGCTCCAGACCTTGGTCTACACTCTTTGTACCTTGCTATGTATAAAGTATCTCTGTGTAAGTAAATTGAAAAGCACCAGAGACTGTTCCTGGGCACGGAACTCAATCACATTAAATGTAAGGTTGTAAGAATAACCCTTGTCGTGCTCCAAGTCTGTGCCAGCAAACACTCCTAAACAATTTGAAAGCATGCTTTGGGATGTAGCTCAAGTTGGAGTTTTCATGCAGTCATCCTTTTTTGGAAACTAAGCAAACCCAAGGCCCTCCTGTGCCAGTTACTTTCAGTGCCTGAGATTTAGCCTGCACACATTTAATTTAATGACTGAGTTGTAGGCACAGAACTCTTCCTTGGGTCCTGCACCCTCGACTTGGTCACTGAGCATGGTCCCCCTGCTCCGATGATTCTGGATATCATCCTGCTTGGACTGTGGTCACTGGTCCTGCTCCCTACCTAGCTCAGTGCTGGATCAAACGTCAGATCATACCATCCCCCCTCAAAGGGCATTGGCCCATACTTCTGCTCACACTGAATCCCTCCATTGATTCACCTGGTCTGGAAGGTCACAATTCTACAGTACTACAGTTTTTGTTATTCAAGATCCATAAACACCCATGTACCCTGGTCACATTGAAAGTCCTCCTTGCAAATTCTCCGTCCCAAAGCCTACCTAGAAAACACTTGCAGCAGTTAGCCCACTAGTGAGCTGAGCTACCACTGATCAGGTTGACTGTGACTGTTTTATTATTTCTTTGTGCTGAAAGGCTTGAACTCTGAGTTAAGGGGCAAGAAGAGACTGGCAAGACAGTAAATCATGTTTCTTGTGGAAAGACAAGATTTTTTTTAACTTGCATTTCTCAGCTCTGATGGACTATAGAAAAATGAACAGAAATGTGTAGCAGTGGAATGGAAACCCTACTCAGTGTTTCTCTTCATCGGGTCTCGATGATTTTCATCCCCATGGACCTATCTCTCCAGAAAGATCTCAGTGATTCCACTCAGTGCCCTCTCTGCACCAACCTGTATGGCTGATCCCCAGTAGCAGCAAGTGGTGGAGTGCCAACCATAAGTGATGGGTTGTAAGAGCTCGTTTTACCTGATCCTGCCTTCAGAGACCAGGTTGCTGGAACTGTAGTACAGGTCCTACTGCAATGTGGGAGGGATGTTGGCTCTGCTGGAGATGACGTCTTAACCACATGAATCTCCCTCCTGCCTTTGCTCTCCTAGATCTGTCTAGGAGGAAAAAAAAAACAATTTGTTTCTCAGAATTTTTCAATGGCAGTCTCTTTCCTATTGCTACAAATTTGAGACATCCCTTAGCAGATGGATAAAGTATTTGCTAGTAGGAGGTAGATAAGAGTCAGCACGAAACAACAACCAGCTGGCCATCATGGCCCATATTTCACATTGTTAAGGGACTGGATTAATAAATACAAAAGGATTAATAAAATCAGTCAGTGAAGAGCCTAGGGAGATTTCATTGCTTGTGCAAAAGGGAGCACATACCCCATCACCAATAATGCTGCTTTTGGTTAGGACCAGCATGAAAGTCATCCCAGAGAGTCAACAAAGGCTAAATCTTGCCAAACAAACATAGTCACTCCTTTCTTATTGATTTACAAAACCAGCTGATGAAGGGAATGAAGAAGCAGCCTACAGCCAGTCCGGAGAAAAGCTTCAGCTACAAAATTACTTGAAAAATGGATGCAAGTTGGCTGGGAAATGAGCAGTGTCACAGAGATTGAACACAGGCTGTGAGTCCATAAACAAAGAGGAACAAGAGATAAACATGAATATAAAGAGCTGATGGGAGACTATGTGGGGCATGGATTGGGTGTGGGGAGGGGAGGAAAGGCAGGCTAGAAATCTGCCCTAAGTCTGTTTTTATTTAATGCCTATTATGATCTGGAAGGAAGCAATAAACACCACATTAATTCAATTTATATTTGATGTAACAACTCCTATGAATATGTTGTGTAAACCAATGGGGACAGACACAAACCATAAAGAAACTTAGGCTGGAAATGACAAAACAACAGCCAAGTGGATGGGCACAAGGCAGTAGTCTGCAGGAGAAAGCTCAATCTCAAATGCAGACATGAAGTGGAGAAATGTGCTTAAAGAAGAGAGGCAGAAGGTCCTAATAACAGCAGAGATGAACAAACTGGCTGTGATCTTGTGAGGCAGACTCATCCCAGGGGAAACAATGGGGTAAGTATCTGGACCTATTGATTTACGAGAAATTAAGTCAATGAGACAAGTTTGGCTGTATGACAGCTGAGCAAAGAGAGCAGAGTGTGCTCAGGCGTTAATGTTGAGACTATCTGCTGGAGGTGAGGAAATACCCTGGGGACGTCTATCTGTTTTGACAGCGTAAACATCACAAAGGAGGAGAAGGACTGATTTATGGAGTGAGGAGGAACAAGGGTCAAAAACAAGCTAGAAGAATTACAGGCTGACTCATTGACAGGGTGAGCTGTACTGCCCTGTGAAATTGCTACCTGTGACATTTCTTTCTCTGAATCCCTTAAAACTAGATTGTATAAAAACACGTGAGAAAATAGGTCCAAGGAAACAGGCTTTTGTCTTTGAGAGGAGAGACTGAATGGATATAGAGGGCAATGGCAGCCAGGGTTTGTCTGCTGATGCGTCTTGTCTGTTGTAAAATCCTAAGAAGTGAATCTCTCTCTCCCCTTAATTGCCCTCACAGTATAGTTGCCTGGGAAGGAAAAAAAAATCATAAAACCAGGGAACAGCTGAAGCAAAAACAAGAGAAGAGAAAGTGAATGACCTGCCAGCAGGTACCACCCAGGAAAAAATCACGTACAGATAGGGACCTGGACACTTCACAGCTTAGGGGCTGCACTATTCCTCAGGGATGAGAGAAACCTGATCTCACTGTTCCTTTTGTCAGGGTGAAGTTGAGCCCACATCTCCCAACTCCCCCAAACTGCTCTAACAATACATTCTAGAAGAGGGAGCATGGTTACCAGTCCTCCCATTCATGCTTTTACTGTCCTCCCTGGGAGAAGGGAACCTGAAAAACATGAGCAGAAGAAAAGCACGGGGTGGCAGTGTGGATTGTGAGCTTTAAAGCCGACTGCTCAGCCCAATATGGGTTTGGATGGCTCTGGAGTCAGGACTAGAAGCTGATGATCAGGAAAAACTTAGCTGACGGAAATGCAGATGGCTCAGGAATTTAGGCAAAAAGAGGAAAGGGCAAGAAATTTTGAGGTCTAGTATTGGTTGTGGTGTTAATCTAGCACTGATTTCTTACAGGATCATTGTTTCAAGGTGTTAGGCCTCTTTCCTGTGCCACGTGAATGTCCAGAATACACTGGAAAATTACCCTTCATTTAGGTAACTCCGTTCCCCAGACAGGTAGCTATAATCCATTATAAAACGATATCTCATGCTCTGGGCTGAAGGAGATGAAAGAAGAAATCTATTGAAAATCATGTTTGCAAGCGTAAGACACCAGGAACTGGCTTCCCAGCTGTCTGGAAAAGATAAGGGCAAAAGTGAAAGTGAGGAGCATTTTAATAAGTCATTAATATTAGACTTGGCAACAAGCTGTATTTCTTTACCTAGGTAAAGAAATATAGAAATATATTTTAGAAACAAACAAAACACCAACCCAACAAAAACTATTACACCTTACTCCAGAAAGCTGGGAAGACACCCAAACTAAAGATCCTTACGAGAAGGGAGAACTCTCACCATACAGAATCATAAAAGGTATTCAAACATTAAATATTTCTCCTCTGATTCTGCCTATTATACAGACAGTCCACAAGTGAAACAGCCATTTCCAATTTTACTGCAGAGTTGTTCAATATCTTCAATATGCAGGAGGTAAATGCCAGGGTCATGCTTCCTATAAACTCCTGGAGGCACTGAATCACACAATAGTTGTGGCTGACAGGCACCCTGGAGATCATCTAGTCAGTCCCATACCCAAAAGAGGGCCACATTGTCCATGATTGTCTCTAGTAGAGTTTTGAATATTTCCAGGGATTGGGACCCCACATCATCTCTGGGCAGCCTGTGTAAATGTTTGACCACTCTTGGGTTGAAAAAGTATTATTATTGTGGTTTAGTGGAATTTCCTGCATTTCAGTGTGTCCCTGTTGCCTCTAGTGCTGTCAATGGGCACCACAGAGAAAGCTCTGGCTCCATTTTCTTTACAACCCCTCCATCAGGTATTTGTACACATTGATGAGACCCCTTCTCCAGGCTGAGCATCTGCAGCTATCACAACCTGTTCTTGTGTGTCAGATGCTTGAGTCCCTTAGACATCTTAATGGCCCTTTACTGGACCAGCTCCATAATATCCATATCTTTCTTGTTCTGGGGAGTCCAACAGTGGACCCAGCACTTCAGACACGTCTCACCAGTGCTAAGCAGAAGGGAAGGATCACCTGCCCCAGTCTGCTCCCAATTCATCTCTGGGGGCTGTTGGCCTTCCCTGCTTCCAGGGCACACTGCTGGCTCATGGCCAGCCTACCATCCACCAGGACCACCAAATCCTCTTCTACCAAGCTGCTCTCCAGGCAGTCAGGCCCCAACAAGTACTGTTGCAGACCATTGGTCTGGGACAATTTTTAAATCTCTTTGGAAATAAAGGGATAATCTTAGTTCTGCACCCTTTATGTGTGTGCTATGAGACAGTCACACAGACGAACATTTCTCTCTCTTCTCTGAATATTGGGCAAATGAAGAGGAGATTTCAACTGCTACTGGGAAAAACTTTTTAATGGTATGGAAAGTGAAGTGATAGTAAATCATGCAATCATGAAAATTCTGTCACTGGAGCTTAGACCAATATCTAACATTTGGCCTAGCAGATCCTGCTTTCAGGCAAGGGAAGGGATTTAATGAACTGTCAAGGACTTTGCCATGGTTCCCTGCTGATTCACTACACAAAAATAGTGGCATTGCTATTAGAAAAATTTTCCCCCCTTATTCTAGGTATGGTACCTATCATCTCACACAGTGCTGAAACAACTACTTATTCCAAAAAAAGTCATTTTATGGTCTCCTCTGCAGGACCCTGGTGTTTTATGAGCATTGACAAATTATCTTCCCAGGGCTCCTGAAAATGAGAAGGAAATATTACCTTCTATGTTTACTCATGACCACTGAGTCAAAATTGCCAAAAGAAACCATAGACTTTGGTTTCTCACTTGAGGTGTTTAAGGACAGATTTTTTTTCAGCATCTAAAATATATCCTCAAAGCAAATTTCCCATAATAGTGAGTATTCTGCATATCCCATATCATATTCCAGTTGTCAGGGTTTCCAGAAAATCAGTTACCATCTGTGAAAAGCTGTGAGTTAAGTGACTAGCCCCGCATTATGTTTGGAATGATGTGCAGAAGAATAACAACAAAATCCATAATAGCAACAAAATCCAATACCACGACAACTCAGTTTCCCAAACCACAGTACAATCCTTTCCTATCTTGAAGTTCCTTTGCCATCACCCTCTAAATTCCAGAGTTTCTGCAATGAGGTAACCATGATTCATCCCACAGCAAGTCTATCCTCTGCAGCGAGGGAAAAAAATAAGGCAAAGAAGCCACCAGTTTGTGGTCATACCATTAGAAATTGGAAGACAACATACA
Source organism: Pipra filicauda (assembly GCF_003945595.2). NCBI lineage: Eukaryota > Metazoa > Chordata > Aves > Passeriformes > Pipridae > Pipra > Pipra filicauda. The sequence continues at coordinate 1,468,595 of NW_024103552.1, read as the reverse complement.
CAACGGACTCGAATTATGGCAGTTTTAGTTCTGGCATTCCTTAACCTGGCTTGGCAATTATTATGATCTTTTGGGGGGTTATTTTTTTTTACTGTTTCAAGTAATTTCTTAGGCCTTTTGCAAAAACAAACTGGAAAGATAAATTCTTCCCATGGAACCAGATGATGCACAGCTGGGTAAACAGCAGAACTGGAACTTTTGTATCCTCACCACAGTTCAGCGGGTGAGTGGAGAGACACTGGCAGAGCTTCTAATACTGACACACTGTTATTATCAGATGGCTTTTGCAGTTGTATATCTTCAGACGTGACTCGTGCATTCCACAGGAAAACAGTGGTACATCTTTTCTTGAAAAAGATACTCTTCAGACAAATTGACATCTCCTGCTGTCAATCCAGCTTCTATCCCTCAATTTTGGTTAATTTTACAGATTTAACAGCATATTGGCTCTCCTTCAGATATAAAAAGTTAAGGCATATTGTTAAAAGAGGATCAGTTAGCTACTTTTGTCTCCATAGATTTTAGGGCCAAATAACCCACAGCAGATCTGTAACTGGATAGGAAAACTAAGTACCTTCTTCCTCAAACTGTGCATAGTCCCTGGGCCGATTTCTGAATCTAAAATAAGACTGAAAGCACACATCTCCATTCTGATCTTCCCCAGGTTTTATATACTTCCAATTACACTGATTACTGTGGAGTTAATTTCAGATAAGAAACACCAGCAAGTAACAGTACTGTTATACGAATATTTCGTATCATTTGAACATGGCTGTTTTCCCATGTTAAAAATTCACAAATGATCTAATACATATGTCTGTACATAAAAGTCCAATTCTTTCTTTTTTTTTTTTTGGCAATTTAAATCTCTTACCTCAATCAAAGTCAACATAGAAGTATTAATAAAACAATTAGATCTGAAGTAGTTTGGGTTGTTTGGTAACTTTAGGCCTGTATATAAATGGAGTTTGGTCTTCCAGCTCTAAATATCTAGAATAACTGAAGAATTCTAATGCATTTCCCTGCAGAAGAAAAGAAGCCAAGACTGGAAGTATTGCATTTGAGATATAGAAGCAAGAATCACAGGATCAATCATGCAAAATAAATGATATTATTATCAGTATCATTTAGAAGCTGTGTGAAAAATGACAAGCTGAAAGGATGTGTTTAAACATGCCAAATGTGTTTGGGATATCTCAGAAGCATTTCACTGTCCTCAGATACAAACTGGTCGGTTTTTGTTATTCAGGGCTAGTTAATCTAGAGAGCAATTCAATACACCGAGGAGCCAGGAGAAAGGGACATGTTTTTGCCTGATTATTGCTACTAACAACTCCAGTGGTATGGCATAAATCCGTGTGACATTGGATTTTGACAATTTCTTTGTTTCTCATGATGGCAAAATTACCCTAAGGAAGGCTTTGAGCAAAGTCCAGAGCTGATGTAGCCCATGAAATAGCAACAATAAGCATACGAACAAAAATCTGATGCCACTGATCAAGTTCAGTGCTATGGTAGGAACAGCAGTCCTTGAATGGTAGCTAATAAAGCACATCTGATTGGTGTTTGAATCACATCCCCATTTCTTCTTATGTCCTTAACTGATACTCATGTTGCATACCTGTGCACACATTTACTACCACATGTGTTCTAGTACTGTTGCTCCATTAATGGTGCTTGATATCTACTTAATATCTACTATTTGAGTGCTCACCAAAAGAACATCATAGACCCAAGGCTCAAGAGTGTTAAAGTCTATTTGGCAAACTGAAATGCTCTGTTCATTATCTATTGTCAGGAAAATATAACAAATACTTGAGATTTTTTAAGTTACTCTGGTGAAATGGCTGAGGCTGGCAGGTACCTCTGGGGAGCCTCTAGTCAATCCTCTGCCCAAATCAGTCATGTTGCCCATGATCATGTTCAATCAGGTTTTAACTATCTCCACAACCTCTCTGGGCAGCCTGTGGCAGTGTTTGCTTGACCACCCTTGCATCAAATAAGTCTTTTTCTTATCTTTTAGTAAAGTTTCCTGTGTTTCAGTTTGTTCCTATTGCCTCTAGTCCTTTCACTGACCACCACTAAGAAGAGTCTGGCTCCATCGTTTTTCTTCATCTCTTTACCCAATCGGGTATTTTATACCCGATACTGAGATCCCCTGGAACATTCTTTCCTCCAGGCCGAAGAGCCCAACCTCTCATCCCTTTTCCTCGTATGCCAGATGCTCCAGTCCCTCAAACATCTTGATGGCCTTTCACTGTACTTATGTCCACATCTCTTGTAGTGGGGAGCCCAGACCTAGCATATGGCACCTCTTTGGAAGTGAGAGGATTCTTATTCTGCATCTGCATGTACAGAAAATCAGAACTTTCCAATCTGGGAAATAATTTGCCACTTCTGTGTGTTTATTCTTTAATTCTTTCACAGGTAAAGGCTTGGAAGTCTTTCTGAAAAATACTTGATGATATACATTCCCTTGGAAAAGAGATGGCCAAAGCAACATACCTGAGTTGAAGGTAGGCATGCCAGCCCCTTGCAGATATTCTGAAGTTAGCTTTAACAAGTAACCACAGTAGTGTGGTCATAGTGATGCAGATTTCAGTAGAGAACAACCATTCAAGTACAGTTCTGGGAATGTATATAAGTTGCCAACTCATACTGAAGTCCAGACTGGCCTGTCTCATACTATTATTATCCATTAGAACAAGAGAACAGCTAGTGTGAGACTGCCTCTCTACACAGTACTTGCACATTAATTGGGCTATGTAAGCAACACCCTCCTGTCTTATTTCTTCTTGGGATGACCTATACTCTTGGCCCTCCAAGGAAACCCCCGTGTCCTGCACAGAGAAGCCTCCCCACTGTCGTCCATCTTTGCAAGGTTGTGTCTCTGATACAAACCCACCCAGGTTAACAAATTAATTTAGTCTGGGATATTGGGTCCATAGATAAGAGTTTTCCTGGCTTAGTTGTTTGGCTATATTGCAATAAGAATACCTATCTAGAGAGTGTTTCCTGTTACTAAAGGCATCACTGAGGAATGTTCAGTTCTTGGCAGGACTCCAGTTTTTGTTCTACACAATCCAGATGATACAAATAAATAAACCATGAACGATTCAGAAAAGACAAATCGCCAGTCCATCAAAATGCCTGATAAATTAGTTCGACAGACTGGACTACAGACATTTTCAGTGATTCATCATCACAAAGAGTAAATAAATTCAGATTAAACAAAACTTGATTGAATCATGCTGAAGTTTGGCAATTAACAAAATGGATCTTTCTGAAGTCGTACTTTAGGAACACATAATCTCTTAAGATTTATGAGTGTTATTGCTCATCACATATGTTTCTGTGTTAGTGTTTGCTGTGTTGAGAAATGGATACTCTGAGTGTACAAAGGTTTGCCTGCTATTACACATTTTAATCCCCAAAAAACTCTTCTTCTTACTCCCCTCTTTGGGATACAGAACAAATTTTTACAACAGTAAGCTTCCTGATTGCTTCCTCTCCCCCAGTACAATTTGTAGTTTCTTCCAGGTTGTTTTCAGTTCCATCTGATCATTCAATACATTTTGCTAAGATATCTGTTGCATGTTGTGATGTAGCCGAAATGCAAAAGCTGAACTCAGGCACTTTGGTTCAGTCATTGGAAAGAATCCTCAGCTTTTTTAATTCGGTGACACTATGCTCACATACTGGTCATTGTATTAATTTACTGGCAACTGTAGACTAGGAACAATATGTGCCTATGAAAACCTTTTAAGTGACAAAATGAGGGAAGAAATAACCTGCGCACTTTTTATCAATAATTATGTTTGTTTAATGTTTATATTATGGCAATATCCAGAGGTCACAGTCAGGGTGGGGATCCAGATATGCTGATTGCTGTGAGGATGGGAAGGTAAAATCCTTTACAAAACAAACTGAAAAATTATAACCACTTGAATATCAGATGTCAAATTCTCCCTGGTGTAACACCATAAAGCCCTCAACTATCCTTTCATTTGAGGATTTCTTTGTGCTATAAATATTGGCTGGGGATAGAGTTGGTATTATTAACCTTATTATACTAGGAGGTATAATATGCAGTACAAGTTCCAGACTAACAGTCGTGGAGACTCTGCTTTCAGCCTTGGATGGCAATCATATTTTCTGGAATGTTTAAAACAACAAATGTGGATTTTCCAGCCAGCATAATGGATTGTGGGTCCAAACTGTCAAAAGTTGATATTTATAATCTGAGTGTTATCACACAGACAACAAAGCCTCATGTCCCTATCCAAGCAACTGCCTGTATTTTCATCTGGAAATACTGATCTTCCTCCATGCCCTCTATCCCAAGTTTTACTGAAGGAAGTAACACTGGTTTTGGAGGGTCCAAATGGCAAAATCCCAGGAGGCCACAATTAGAACTAGAATATGTATGTTCAGTGCAAGTCAAAGTGTGCTCAACATAAACAGCCTCTACAGCTATAGAAACCAATAAACAAAAAAACCCCAAACCAAAGTAAAAACAAACCACAGAAAGATTAATTTTGTATCAAACTCCTGTCCTTAATTCTAAGTACTGGTGGTAACCATATAAGCAGTGCCTACACACGCACACACATACACATATGTGGATGTACACACACAAATATTATTTGTCATGTTATGACTGGACTCTGAAATAAGCCTGTTCATTGTTTCTTGAGAATTACAAAAGTAATATTCACTGAAGGAAACCTGCCCTTGGTGATGCCTATGTTCCAGCCTTTCTGTGGGTCAGACAGGAATGCTTTACAAGGCAGCTTCTGCTGGCTGCAGAACCTTGTTCAAACAGATGTTCTCTGACTATTGGTGTGGTCTCCGTGCTGCTAAGTTTAGATTTTGAAATTAACCCCAACAATACTGTAAACAGACAGCACTGCTGTATTCCCACTGCTACACCTGGTAGAAAACTGGCTGAAGTACATCTCAGCACACGTTTTGTCCTAGGAACTGCAGAGAAAAAATCTCTAAAGCATACATCTATGTCAAGCTCTCTCTAGAAAATATTCACTCAAGGTGATTTACAAAAGTGGTATGTGCACTTGACAGGCAGCACTAGGAGAAGACAATAGGAGGAAAGGGGATAGTGGAGCAGATCAAAAGAAGAACCTGTCTACCAGTGGTACAAGCCCTGCTACCTCTCAAACAGCTCTTATTTCCAGGCACAGCAGCAATACATCTGCTCTACTTGCGGCAGATTATGTGAATCAAAAATAGGATTTCACAGCCAGCAGCAAACTTGTGAGCCATAAAACCCACTCCCTTCAATTACAGTGATCACCTCCCAGAGACATTGTAAGGTTTGATCAACTCATGTTTACAGAGTACTTTGAGATCCTGAGATGAAAGTCACTATAAAAGGCTACAGATTTTTCATAGTGTTCATAGACCACCTGCTCAGACCAGAAGCATTTACTTTTAACATCGCTTGAGTCAGCTACCAATCTGATATCTCCACGGGAATTTCCTAAAACAGATGTGGCTGTCACATTTAATCTCTCTTTTACTAGGAACTCTAAAAAAAATGGAACTCCTGGAAAAGGAAATAAAACAAATTGCATTAAAACTGATGGTGAGAAGAAGCCCCGTAATTCTGTTCCCGCAGCTCATGGATTCTCCATCTGTACCTTTCAGAAAGCTGCCATAGTGACTAACTCTGTGAGCTTCATAAATTAGACCTGACCTAGATTCAGTGAAGTCTTTGATCAGCAGCTGGTTAGCGTAATATTCCAACTGCAATGAAGTTCAGAATTGCTCCACAAAGCAGCAGCTTGAAAAGAAAAACAAAGTTTTCTTCACAACATGCTGGCCCTCACTCGACTTTATAGCAAATGAATCAGTCAGCAAACCAAATGGTGAAGTTTAAACTACTGCTGTTTTCTCATAATTTCATAGTATAAGCTCTGGAAAAAAATTACTTCATTATTTCCTCTTACTCTATTATAGGAATAACAAACTCCAGGAGAGTAAAGAAAAGCATGATTCCGAAAAACAGAGGGGGTTATAATTAAGCATATTGTTAAGTGCTTTCTTGAATTGAGGTTAAAAAAATTGAAGTTTAAAATCATGTTAGCTAAGGATAAAACAGTTCAGAGGCTTTTCTTATAAACTGATCTGAACCATATGAAACTCTTCAGAGCATGGATCTGGAATGGCATCCCTTCAGAATAAGGTTTCCCATGATGTTTTGGACTTTCTGTATTGTATATAGAAACTGAGCACAGATGTCCCAACATGTTTCAGAAATTTTAAAACCTTTTGTTCTATGATAGCAGTGGGAACAGTGGGAAACATTAATTAGAATCTTATTTAGTGATCCTTTTGTTTTTTTTTTTTTAAATTGGCTCATTCTTGTTTTACATATGATCCAAAAATATCAAAGTGAATCAAATCCAAAGAAAATAGTTTCTATATCCTTCATCCACTAGTGAGAGGCCTCTTTACAACCAGAATATTTTTGGAGGCATATAAGAATGTACATACCTTTAATCAGATCCTTAGATAGGCAAGTCTAACCTTTAGGATAAATTACACACCAAACTGCCTTTGAGATACATTTCAGGCAAGGTACTGCCATTGCAAAGTTACAGTGAATGACTCAGAGATAGACTGTTGCTGCAAACAGTTCATTAGTATTTTTAAACAAGTGGAGGGTGCTCTCCCTTTTTAAAAATGGAACATAAGTTTTATGCAGGTTATGAAAAAGTTTTTCAATTCCTTTTGCTGTGTGGGCAGTTATTAAGGTAAAAATTATTAGAGTTGATTGTTTTTCACTAAACAGAATTTAACAAAAAACCTATCTTAATCACAGTAAGGCTTTGTGTGGAACAAAAGCTTTCTTTTTGTGCTTTAGCTTGTTCTAAAAAAAAAAAAAAACCAAAAACAAAAAAGGAAGAATCTGTTGGAGGTCATACCATTACAGAAACATATTTTGTTGGCAGTGTGTAATGGTCATGTCCTTCCAAGCTATTTGCTACAAACAGCTCAAGGAAAGCTGGATTTATCTTAAAATCTCAGCTGGCAAACTCTGCACATGGTGGTTTATGCGGCAACCGTGAATGGTTCACAGAGAGTATTCACAGTGCCTGTTTTAGGAAGCTTCAGGAAACTGGTTAGGTGTGATGTGCTTTCAATCACTCCTTTTTGGCGATGCTAAACTGCAAGAATATACCTGTATTGCCACTTTGAACCATTCCTTTTCAGGCCCATGTTGCTATTAACCACCCAGGACCCTTAAGTTTCTTCATACTCAGGCTGACTTCAGAAGCAAACTTTGTTCTTTTCTTGATGGGGCAACTGATGTAAATAAATTGGGTACTAAAGAACTGTGAACACCAGAGGCCTCAGGGCAACAATTAAACCCTTCACAAATAATATGAAGATAAAACAAAGGATCTTATGTTGGGTGGCTTCATTAAAAAAAAAAACAAACAAAAAAAAAAAAAAAAAAAAAAAAAAAAAAAAAAAAAAAAAAAAAAAAAAAAAAAAAAAAAAAAAAAAAAAAAAAAAAAAAAAAAAAAAAAAAAAAAAAAAAAAAAAAAAAAAAAAAAAAAAAAAAAAAAAAAAACAGAAAATGCTAGTATTTCATATTTAAGAAGCTGAGACCTTTGTTTAGAAGCCAGGAACCAGTAGTTTCTGAATCTGTGCTGAGCCACACAAGTATCGGGATGCAGGAGGCTGGAGTTCCTGATGGTCCTCTATGGTGAGAGGGTCTTAATAGTTAAGTTAGCTCCTCGAAATCTTTCTATTTAAATTGCTATGGTCTCATCCAAAAATCCAGTAAAGCTTCCTCTCATATGGTTTTAGGCACCAGATATTGCAGCATCAAGCTGTTTGGGCAGCCAGGGAGGGATGTCAGAGGCAACTCAGACATGGAAAGCAGATAGTGCACCTTCTCCTCTCTCTCTGTAGAAACACCTTTGGGAGGTGCAGGGAATGCTACTGGTATGCTTGCCTCCCATTTCCTTTGCTTCTTTGTGTTATCTCATTCATTGATCTAGCCGGGCATTAAGGTTTTGAGTTGTAAAATACATACATCTGGACAGATGACGTGTAACATTCTCTTATGCTCCTCTAATTTTTTTTAAGGTTAGTAAAGATGCTTATAATTCCAAACTCTACCTGGCCCACTGCAGACTAGCCTCAGCCTCTGTGGATGTGCTGGCCGTGGAATGATCAGTTCATCCTTGCCAATACCACTAGTGATGAAGCTGGGCAACAAAAGGCAAGAGCAGTGGGGCAGGTCTCATGGCTGGCTATATGCTGTGTGATGTGACTATATGGATGAGAAGACTTGGACACCCATCAGAAACTCATCCAAGGGGTTGGAAGGCACAGTCAATGGATTAAGAAACTGTGTTCAGCAGCAGTCTCTTCTGGCTGTTACCAACACAATTTCAATGTTGTTACTATTTATTTCAAAAACACAGAATTAGCTAAGGGTCTCCTAGCACCAAACTGCCCCCAAAAAGGAAGAAGAAAGAAGATAATACTAATCCATGTCAGGTGATTTTAACAACGTTGGAGCTGACCCATCATTGCAACAGTGAACAACCCTGACCTGAAGCCTACTAACCGCTGTAAAGTATTGCATGGTCCTTTGTGACTCCTGAAAATAAGGATATGCTATGAGCTTGGGTCACCTAGCTTGAGAAGCTTCTCCTCCCTTCTGCATGCTGGTTTCATAATCAAAATCAGTTTTCCTCACAGACTGAAAAAGATGCAAGCTAGGAAGGGGTTTCTCATATTCATGCTTTCATTGAGTAAAATGTTTCCAAGTAGGAACTGCTCTTCCTGCTTATGTTAAACTTATTGGTTTGGTTTTCCTAAAATGTAAGGAGGAGATTCCTGTGTCTCACACATACATACACACACATACACACACATACATATATATGTGTGTAAACAAGAAATTATCTCAATTATTATTTTTAGAATAAGGGGCCCAGATTTGTTTTGCATGAGTTTTCTCCAATTTGCATAGAGCAAGAAGCATTTCCCCCATCTTCTTTAAAAGTGCACGGAAGAAAAAAATGGAGGCAAAACACTCTGCACCATCTGAGCATGAGGCATGTTCTCAGTGAGAGCAAATCAGCTGAGAATATATCAAATCTGGGGATCTGTCCAGAGGAGCGGAGCTGTGCTGTAGCTGGAGTTCCCATGACTTTGTTTTCTAGATACACAGAAGTGTGAGAAGCATAAGAGAAGAAACACAGGGGTAGGTTCCAAATGCAAGTGAGATGTCATCTGACTGATAGCACAGAAGTAGGCTTTTTAGTCATGATTTAAAACTAGTAGCTATCACCTGGATCCAAGCAAGATCCTCTTTCTCCCCACCTCCATTCAAGCAAATATGAAAGAGGTCATGCCCACTGCTGGCTGCACCAAATACCACTGGGAAAGTGACCATTGCACTGCATCGGGTCAACATTTACATCCAAAAATGCAGCTCTGAACCCCCTTCTTTCCCATTGTTTATTGCTACGGGAAATGCTAACTGCTGAAGTTCAGCTGGTGCCTGGGCAGATCTGTCAGTATGGTTCATTTCACCCACCTCAGACATCAGTTTTCAGGAGGGGACAGAAGGTTGAAATTCTGTAATCTAACTAAAAGAAAGCCACAATTATCTAATGATGCTTTTTTGCCTTGCACTCCATGAATCTGGAAATGGTGATTTAATTAAGGAAGACAAAGGTTCCCACTGGGCTTGCAAAAGGTTATATTGCCGCATGTCCCTCAGAGTCAAGAATCAGGTGGAGCAGGCATAACAGTGACTAAGCAGGTCAATTCACAACAAAAGGCAGAATACCACAGAGTCATCACAGAAAAACTTCATTGCTCATGCAATCAGCACACCACAAAAGATCAGTATTTGTCACTCTGTTGAGGTGCTGTCAGCCGAAAAGAAATGTTCAGTTCATGTTCAGTATGTGGTTCAGTTTCTTCAGCAGCCAGATGGCCTTTCTGTGGTCCACTGGAGTTCCACTCTATCACAGTGGAGGTCTGTTTTCCAACATGGCTATCACTGCCTTGTAAACTTCTAGCTTAGTAAATTGTTTGACTCTCCTCCCTCCCCAGTTTTATACTGCAAATACCACAGAGCTTGTGCAAAGCCTTTCCCTCCTGAGAAAAGCAGGCATGTCAGCCAGGGATCTTACAGGGTGAGAAGACTCATAAACAAATGGCACTTCTTCTCTGCCTGTGGTTATGGGAGATTTGAGAATGACTGAAAGATCATAAAGCAGGGCTAATCTCACCTTTCATTAAGCTTCCAGGCAGAAAAGGCTGGCCATAGACTGCCAGCAACCAAACATCATGAGAATGGCTACCTTGCTGATGTGAGGGGATAAGAAAAAAATATGTTTAAAAGGGTCCCTCTTCTGCAATGTTCTCTCTCAATCAGGGTTTCTGCCAAACTTGGGCTGTACTCAGTTCATTTGGATAAATATCCAGAGATGTATGTAGCCTTTATGATTTTGTTTAAATCTATTTTCAACTTACTCATTCTTTTAGACTTGGCAATGTTCTGCAACAGTCCTTTTTGGGTATTTAAATGATCATGATGTGCAAAACCATTTTGATTTCTTTTAGATGTATTTACCAAATGGTCACAGTCAACAGTTGTGGCAGTAGAATTGCTGTCACAAAAGGGTCTCAGCCATCTGTGAGGATTTGGAAAGAAAAACAAATCTTTTATATTGATCTTAAACCAACACATTAAGACTCTAGGATTTTCCAATCCATTTGGAGCAAAAGAAAACACTCAGCAAGAATGTACACTTGAATCTGGCTCTGGGGAGAGAGGGGAACTTTTCAATAAGTATGAAGTTCAGACTAAAGTTCCACCTTCAGCATAATAGATGGTTGTGTCCTCCAGTTCAGAGCGAATCTATCCACCAAATCCACCATGCCAATAAAACCACTCATGATAACTTCCTTTAGACCCTATTCAGTACTTCATTAACACTGTATAAGTAGTAGTTATCACAGCAGTTTCACTTCTTCAAAGGTGATAATGCATCCAAGGCTCGGGGTATCCCACCTGCAGAACACAGTGCCATAGAGGGACCAGACAGGAGATGTGGTCTAAGGACATGGCTTCTTAAGCAGCAGCTTCCTACGCTGAGTCAGCTGCCAGCAGGCAATAATTTCCATATTCCCTCACAGTTCAGGTCACCACAAGCCCCAGACAGGGTGTACAGTCAAACACTGTGCCATGTCTCCCGGCCCTGGCAGGCACCTGTACACATGCCATGCTTTTACACAGCACTGGCACCTTCTCGTGTTCCTTAAAAACCATGGTACCATGTGTACCAATAAAACAAGCTCTGTCTCTCTCACACAGTCTCAGAGTCAGCAACTATAACCAGCAAACCCAAAGTTAGTTTAGCTATTGCCCTAGGGTGATAAGAATCACTCATTCATCTCCCCGCTCCAACAGGCAATTCTTTCTTGCTTCCTTACATTCCCAGCCCAGCCCCACCACAGCACTCCTCTTGCATTCTCTCCAGTCCAATAAACATCCGCAAGGCGTTGGAAATGAACGGTTGTTTTGTATTTATCCCAAAATGTGCTCTTCTCTGACACATCACAAGCTCATTTCATGCAAAAATGACATATCTGATTTCTTTTGACATATCTTTTGCCTTGGATTCCACCAGTGATAGTGTCTCCACAGCAATTTTTCCTGTAGTTACTGTTGGAAAAGGCAAAAGTACTAGGTCAGTAACAGACTTGCTTCTGTGTCTGTGGAGCAGAGAGCACACCCTGCAGAAACATTCAGATGAATTTTGGATTACTAACTTAGGTGCTGGAAGCATTTTAGCCTTATTAGCAAAATGATTGGGTTGATCCAATTAGCCCTAATTACAGGACCAGTTATATTACGCTAGTGGGAGTTGTATCCTTATGCAGTTATGTTGCTTTGCTGCTTATCTCCAGCATCTCTGCATAAACCTCACTGTGTCTTTTAAAAGAAAATGCAAATTAGAAAAGTGACCAGTGCTTTTTGCAAGGTAAAGATAAGAATGGAGATTGATAAATGAGTAATGAGACTGCTTATAACCGTTTTTCTTAGTAAAGTGGCTCAGAAGGTGAGAACAATGTATAAAAGCTTGGAAATCCTCTAAACGTATCTCCACTTAGTTTCTTCTGAAGCAGCATTAGGGAAAAAATATTTAAGAGTAAGAAAGAAGAGTAATGATTTTTTAATTAATTTTCTGAGGATGTTTAAGTATGTTTAAAGACCCCACTAGATAGGTAGGATAGAGCAGAGCTCATGAAAACACACAGACGTCACTTGAATGCACTACCAGCAGCAGCAGCTTACTATTGCTTGTAACATCACTAAGGAATACAAGTTATGCTTGTTCTCCTAAGAGTGAGCAGGAAATTACGATAGAGAAGTTTTGTGATTTATCCAAGCCCTAGGATGGCATCCAACTCAGAAATCTCAACGTGGTGGTTCCCAGTCCTATGTCCTGCCATCCCTTGCCCCAGGCATTAAAAGCCAGTACAATTAGAGCTCCCCAGTTGAGTAGTTCGCCAGCAGAGCCCTGAGAGGAGGCGGCTGTCACAAAGTAACCCAACAGCTACGCTGTTGCTGGGAGGCAGGACAGATGCCTCTCTGAACATGAAAAGTCGTTGTTACAGGAAAACGTGCAGGTCGTCACTGGGTTTGCAAAGCCTCCTCCCTGCTACGTGCAGCTTCTATCTCCTGTGTGCCCCGTCCCGGAAGGGGAAGAGCTGGGGGACCACACTGAGAGGAGCAGCATTTTCCCTGGCCAGGAGGGCAGCCTGGTGTACATAATTTAATGTCCCCTGGGATGTCACTGGATATGCAGTGAAGCATTCTGGGACACAAAGCTCTGAGCCAGGGCATCTGTAGGGAAGGGAGGCAGGAGGCAGCCACCAGCAGGAGAGCAAAGCAAGACCAAATACCACCTAAGAAAAGGCATGCAGAGGCAGCATCTGTAGTATTACTGAAGCATGGATTTTTCTGAAGCATTTCTGGGGGCTTGAGGGTGCTACGGGTCCATGCACACAGCTGTGGAAGTGTCTCCAGAGATGTGGAGTCTTTGGACACTCAATGCACCAGCATCGGTGGGATGTGGTGGGGTGATCAAACACCCCAGGCAGGAAAGCTGGGTTCTGGAGACCCAGCCATGCACCAGGACTTACTTGCCCCACTCCGTGTCTGCACTCGGTTTCCTGGGCTCTTAAAGGGCTGTTCTTTATTACCTGGGGGTTCCTTGTAAATAGGGTTCATGGGCTGCTGGAGTTGGAAGGTTTAACCCCTCTCCCTTGCCAAGGGTTTGAGGAACAAGCCGAAGGCGATGCACAGGGCTGGAGTGCTCGGGGCTCTGACAGGGTGGGGGGAAGCAAGCGAGGAGTCTTCATCCCCCTGCCTTCCCTAATCCTACAAAGCACTGACGGCAATTCATTTCCAGGAGCTGGACTTCAGATGCGTGGGACCATGAGTGAGAGGGGGTCAGGAGGCAGCTGGCAGGAGACCATGCGGGTTAGCCCATTGTAAAGCACCTGTCTCAGAGCATCTATGCTCTGCACAGCCGGCCTCTGATCGGGGAGTCAGGTGCGCAGTCGGCTCCTGCTCGCAGGGACTGTCAGGACCAGACTTCTGCCCAGAAAATTCGGCCTCAGGTCGGGCTCAGCATGAGGGAAAAGATTTCCTCCCAGTCGCCTCCAGCATAGGCAGGGACGCTGCTCTCGCTGGCCATGTAGCTGGACATTACTCCACTCCGGGCCAGCCGGAAAACTCTGCCCCGCCAAGAGCAGCAACGCAGGGAGGTCAGCCCTTCCACCCGCCCCGCTCGAGGTTCTGCCGTTCAGGATCATCCCTCCTGAAACGGCTGGCAGGGCAGCGTGGGGAGGTCGGGGGTCCCATCTGGCAGCTGAGGGGGCGGCTAGCAGCCTCCACACGCAGCCCCGCTCTCCTCACGCCAAATGGCCCCGACGAGTGCTCCCGTCTTTCCTATTGTGAGTCCCCGCAGGGACCCTGCCCAGGCAACACAGCGAGGACCTGCTGGTGCCACGGGCGGGGAGGGGGGGATAGCGGCACCCTCTCCCCCGGTCCCTTCCCGGCAGGATGAGTGGTAGAGAAGCGGGTGACGCCCCTCAGGAGAGGGTCCGCGGCTGCCCGGAACCACTGCGGCCGCGGGTGGGCGTCCCCCGTCCCCCCTCGGAGCCGGCGTGAGGCAGGACCGCGGTGGGGAGGGAAACCGAGTTTGCGGCGCCGCTGCCGCCGGTGCGCGGGGGCAGGAGCGGGAGCGGGCGAGCGGAGGCACCGCCGGCACAGCGGCCCCGCCGGGCCGTCCCTGCGCAGCCCCCGGCCGCCCACCCACCAGCCCCGATCGCCGCCGGCGGGGTCGGGCGGGGGGTAGGTGGGAGCGGCGGGGGCGGGCGGCAGCCTCGGGGGTCGTCGCCATGACGAGCGGGCGTGCCGCCGCCTCCCGCTGCTGAGCGGGGCGGCCGCTGTCCCTTCAGCACCGCGCGGCCACCGGGGCCGCCCTGCCCTGCCCTGCCCGGCACCTGCACCCCACCGGCACGGGCACCGGCATCCCCTCAGCATCCCCCCAGGACCCCCTCGGCACCGTCATCCCAGCGGCACCGGCATCTCCCCGGCACCGGCATCACCCCGACACCTCACCGGCACCAGCACCCCCCGGGCAGCGAAGCGAGCCCTGGCGGCCCCCGCGGGCGGCGGCGATGGCGGGCGGGGGCCGGGGGCGACGGGGAGCGCCGGCGGGGGGCTGCGGCCGCTGAGGCAGCAGGTAGGGCGGGCGCAGAGCCGAGCGGAGTCGGGCAGGGGGATCCCCTGCGGCCGGGGGGCAGCGGCGCCCCCCGCGCAGAGCGGAGGCTCCGGCCCCTGAGGCGCGGTGGGGACCGGGAGCCTGGGCGGCGGCGGCCGGGGGGGCTCCTCGTCTGGCGGGGCCGGGAGCAGCAGAAGGCAGGGAAAGGTCCGCACAGAGCCTGTGGCACAAAGGCCGTGAGTAACGGGGGGTTGGTGGGGAGCGGCAGCCGCAGCCCAGGTGAAGGGCGCGGGGAGGAACAGGAGCCTGCAGCGGGAACAAAGGAGCCTCTCTCAGGGTCCTCAGTGGGAGGTGGGAGAAAAGAAAAGGGGAACAAGGGGAGATATGGGTCAGAGGGTGAAAAAGAGGGGAAAGTCGGTGAACGGTGGGGGAAAGGGAGAAAAAGGGGGAAAGAAAAAGAAAGAAAATTAAAGAAAAGAAAGAAAGAAAGAGAAAAAGAAAGAAAACAAGAAAGAGAGAGAAAGAGAGAAAGAAAGAAAAGCAAACATCAATAGGTGAACATGCTGTAGATTTGTTCATTCTGTCAACTTTCTGTGCAATTGCATCCTAGGTATTCATTCCCTACACACTTTTGGAAGGAGCTCACTATGACAGGGCAGAGTCTGAATGCTTTATCTGAAGCGAATTTTGAAGACAATGAGATCAGCATCAACGTTGGAGGCTTTAAGAAAAAGATGAGATCCAACACATTATTAAGGTTCCCTGAGACCAGGCTGGGCAAATTGCTGAGCTGCCACTCAAAGGAGTCAATACTGGAGCTTTGCGATGACTATGATGATACCAAGAATGAATTTTATTTTGACAGGAACCCCGAGCTCTTTCCTTATGTGCTACATTTTTATAACACCGGCAAGCTCCATGTGATGGGAGAACTCTGTGTGTTTTCTTTCAGCCAGGAGATTGAATACTGGGGAATCAATGAATTCTTTATAGACTCCTGCTGCAGTTATAGCTACCATGGGAGGAAAATGGAGCCAGACCAAGAGAAATGGGAGGAACAAAGTGACCAGGAAAGTACCACATCTTCTTTTGATGAGATTTTGGCATTCTACAACGATGCCTCTAAATTTGATAAACAGCCCTTTGGAAACATCAGGAGGCAGCTCTGGCTTGCTTTGGATAATCCTGGGTACTCGGTTTTAAGCCGCATCTTCAGTGTCCTTTCAATAGTGGTGGTGCTGGGCTCCATCGTGACCATGTGCCTGAACAGCCTCCCAGACTTTCAGATTGTTGACAGTAATGGGAACCCCGAGGAAGACCCTCGCTTTGAAATCGTGGAACATTTTGGTATTGCATGGTTCACTTTTGAACTGGTGGCAAGATTTGCAGTAGCTCCTGACTTTTTAAAATTTTTCAAGCATGCCCTGAATTTGATTGACCTAATGTCTATCCTTCCATTTTACATTACATTAATTGTCAACTTGGTGGTGGAAAGTAGTCCGACTTTAGCAAATTTAGGCAGAGTTGCACAAGTCCTGAGACTCATGAGGATCTTTCGCATCTTAAAGCTTGCTAGACACTCCACAGGTCTCAGGTCTCTTGGAGCCACCCTGAAGTATAGCTACAGAGAGGTGGGCCTTCTTTTACTTTACCTCTCTGTTGGCATCTCCATTTTCTCAGTAGTGGCTTACACCATTGAGAAAGAAGAGAATGAGGGGCTAGCCACCATCCCTGCTTGTTGGTGGTGGGCTACTGTTAGCATGACCACAGTTGGCTATGGAGATGTTGTGCCAGGGAGCACTGCTGGCAAGTTGACAGCATCTGCATGCATCTTAGCTGGTATCCTAGTGGTAGTGCTTCCCATTACACTGATCTTCAATAAATTTTCCCACTTTTATAGGCGTCAGAAGCAGTTAGAGAGTGCCATGAGAAGCTGTGATTTTGGTGATGGCATGAAAGAAGTTCCATCCATCAACTTAAGGGACTACTATGCTTATAAAGTTAAATCCCTTATGGCTAGTTTGACCAATATGAGCAGGAGTACCCCCAGTGAGCTGAGCCTGAATGATTCACTGCATTAGCATACAAGTCTGACAGCAGTTTGCATGAGAGCTATCAAGAGCTATGTTTATAAATGTTTTCCTATTTGTCTTCTTTTTTTTTTTCCAAAGGTTAGTGTTGCTGACACTGCACTTGGCACTTGAGAAACTAAAGACATTTCTATTACAAGTTGACAGTTTGCACATTTTCATCCTATTGCATTGGATACTAAATGCTGTCCTTTCCATGCAAATGTTACCACTTCCATGACATTAGTGCTAGTGGTATAAAGATGATCTGTTACTTTGTGCATTTTCTCATCTGAGCAGAGAAATGAACGTAGACAAGTGGAATAAAAATTTTCAGATGTGACATGAGTAATGAAAAAAATCACACATCACCTATACTGGTATCTGTACTAGTGTAGGACTGCCATGCATTTTACAACAGTTTAAAACGATCACCTGTGAGTCACTGATATGCGAACACTTTTATCCATATTGCTGACCAGTAATTCTGATTGTCACTTGTCTGAAAACTCCACTAAGTTTGCTTACTCTTGAGTATGTATGTTAAAATCTGGGTGTTCTTGTTCTGAAATGTTATGTATAGTAATACTTTTGAGACTCTCCTAAGCATAGACCTTCCTGTGCTTCCAAGATTAGGTCAATACTGAACCCTCTGAAGAAGGCAACCTCACACTTTCAGATAGCTACATATTCAAATACTGCATTTCCACAAATGGTATGGAGGCACACATAGACCTCTCAGGATGACATTTCCAGAAGTGATCTGCTCCCAGCTCAGTCTCAGTGCAGCTGCAATATGCTGTATCAGTCTGTCAAAATGGTTCTGAGATTATACACACAAAGATGTGTGGGCTTTCAACAATTAGAAGCTCCAATGAAAAACTTGGATTTGTTTAATGAAGTGAAATATTCCCACATGAACTGTACAGGCAGCATTTTAGGAATTGACATTCATATACTGCAAAAAGACTAATTATAAAGATGCCATATGTGATGCTGAGATATAAAATCTAATTTTATCAGAAAAGCTTGAAAGCAGGTGTTGATGACAGACAATTCCATTAAGATTTCTGCCAAGGAAACTCTAAGGAAAAAAACACCCTGTAAGTCACATTTTCCCTCAGAAAGAAACTCACAATTTACAACTAAGGGAGAGTATAAGGGCCTAAGAAGGGAACAGATAAAGAAAAAGAGCTTAATACTGCAGCAGCCGTGGGTAGAACCTCCTACTTATTTCTATGATGTAGTCAATGTAAATCCTTTCAAGGGCTGGTATGTACTTTTTAAAAAAAAAAAGAAAACAAACCCAAAAAAGACATGAGAGAACAGATCATCTGGGACTTCCAGAGTAATCATGGATCTGCATAAAGTTGTTTTTCAAGTGCTCAGTCTCTTCCCTTACACAGCTTTACAGAGATCAAACAGGTAGAAGCCTGTAATCAACAGGTAGAAGCCACTGTTGGGTGGCTCTTTTAAATTCTTGGGATCTGTGCCAGAAAACAAACTACTGGTGCTCAGTGGGCAGAACAGCATTTCTCTTCAGAACCTGCTGCTTTTCCATCCCATTTATTACATATAATGTTCTAATTATTTTTTGTTTGTTTGTTTGTTTGTTTTACTTGCAAAGACTAGAGAGGTTCAGAAATTAAATTCAGACTAGTCAGAAGAGAAATTAAAATACTAAAGCTAAAATTGTCACATTTGGAAGACTGTTTTTGTATACCATGACAAGGGGCAGCCCAACTGATGGAATAAAGGAAATATGGCATGAATAGGTAATTGCCTCATTTAGGCTACTAGAGGTTGCTGTCTGATCTGTATCTTTTGATGCTTTGCTGTATCAGTTCCACCTAAAAACAGAAAGCTGAGCACCCAGGATCACATTCCTGTTTGCCCAGTGATCTATCACAGAATACACGATGTGAAATAACTTACCCCTCACCCCATTTCCTTTGAAAAAACTCTCCCCTCATGTGAGTTAGAGCCTGATTTAGGCCGTGAAGCATGAGGGAAATGGTCCTTTCCAACTTCACCAAAGATCTCAATAGAGCCTGCACAAGTTATGAAATCCATTGCAAGTCACTGCTTGCTGTCCCTGAAAATTAAAGAGAGATCTAGATAACCTTAATTTGGTGTCCAAACTTGAAACATTTTGCTAAGGTTTTCACTTCTGGAGGTCTGGTTCAAGTTCTCTGCTGGGTGATAGGCATAAATTCAGTACTCTTGTTCCTGATTCATATTGTGTGTGTGTAAACTATCACACACCTACAAACATCCACGCAGAATATGGGCCAGCCTGAGGTCAACTGCTGGACTGGAAGTACCAAGAAAGAAGTAAGGGAAGGAAGAGGTGGGCATGTGCAGCTCATGCACTCTGGTCAGGTTACATGCTGCAAGGATGGCAAGCTCTCTTCCTGATGCAAAGGACACTGCAAACTCTCACTAATTCTATTGGCTGGGGGCCTTCAGAGAATCCAGCTCCAAGCAGTGGTTTTATCTGTTTCAGAAACAGTAGGTGCACAGAGCTGAAAATCAGTGACTTTCAGGGCAGTTATTTGATGAGACCTGCAGACTTGCCAAAGAGTCACAAATTTCCTCAGCTGTTGCTAGTTTAACATTGCAAACGTTGGATCCAAACTTTACAACACATCATTTCAATAACCTATAGCTTATCTTATGTTCTAGATTTATTATTATTTGTAGGGCTGATTCTCTGTCATTTCTGCCAATATTGAATGGAACGTGTCCAAACTGCGTTTTACTAAAGAAAATTAAATACCCCAAGGAATTCAGACTTTTATTGTACTGGTTGAAAGGAATTTTCATTATTGCATTTTTATATAAGTGCTTTGGATCAAAGACACTAAGTAAATAAAGTACTGAAATTTAATATGTTCTTATTATCATGACAGTGACTTTACACAGTGCACAGGAATTCCTTTCATAAACTTAACTAACTCCATGTTAAAAGTAATCACATTTTTCCTCCCTCCTCCTCCTGAAGACCATTCCAGAGCTGCACTGCTCTACAAGGCTTGCACAACTTTTAGCATAATTTTATTAATGGATGCTTTATACCACTTTGTTTCTTTTTCTTATGCCAACACTGCTTAAATATTTCATTTTCCTCTTTGTGTATTCCTAGTGTATTTGTAGGCAGCATCCATATGCTCTTACATGCTTATTTTCACAGGATTATACCTGCCAAGCTTCCTTTTAGTTTTCTTTCTGCAAGTTGTGTTTCCCTGACCATCCTAGGGGATGTAGCCTTCTTTCTGCTTTACTTCTGCCTAGACTTATTATGTTTGAGCTGGCATTGTACTGCATTGTACAGCAGTTTTAATATTTGCTTATGACTAACAGCATTTTTGACCGAGCAGGATAATAATTTAACGGCTTAAGTAATGTTTCTGTCTTAGCTCCACCCAAAATATGTAGGTAAGGAAGAAGAATAAGGCACACTTTTCCTGCCATTTTGTGAAGTAACCTCTATTCTAGGGCTCAGTGCAATAAGTGCTGAAAAACCTTACCTCTCATTAAATAAAAACTGCAGAAAAATCATTACACTTTGAAGAAAAAATTCGGTCTCTCCAAAGCCTCACAGGGGCTTTGTGTAGTGTACTTTTTGAGTAGTCAGTACTTTTGCCAGAATTCTTCACTCACTGTTGTGTAAGAGCAGGACATCTGCAATTCCATAACCAGTGAGTCAGAACTGAAGGATGAGAGGACTAATTGGTCACTTTCTCCAGAGTTTGAAACTTGAAAATTGTTGTGGTCAGAAATCTCCTTACTATGGATATGCAGTTTACTGAAGAACATTGCATTGGCATGTGCTCCTCCTACCTGTGACAGTCATGTTCCTGGCACCAGTGGAAATGCTGTGCCTACTCTCTTTTGTCTGAGAGCTTTGTATTGTTTAAAGTAGGATTGTGGTACCATTTCAAATGAGGCAACTTACTTGATTGCCAGGAATAAACTGTTAGAGAATCTGATTTCTAGTACAAATCTAGGTTATTATGAGAGTTGGAGATGCCCTCGAGAAGCAATATGTTACATTATTTTCCTGAGATGTAAAATCTATATATAGATTGTGATTAAGCTTTTTAAGTATGTTCAGATTTTGTATTATTGCCTGGCTTATTACTCACTTACTTTCATCAGTCGCTAATTCTCTATTTCCCTGCAGACTACCCATTTTGAAAGCAGACTGTTTTTTCCTCACATATTATATAGAGCATGAGCTACTTCACATTGCAAACTTAAAAACAAAGAACTTGGCATTTAATTTTCCAACTTTAATACCTCCCGTATTTGTACCTTTTTGTATAGATCTTTACAAGACTGCAGGGAACTACTGTATCTGGTGCTCTTTGTACTGCGTTTCTTGTCCCAGTAGTGTATAACGCACTCAAAAACTCAGCTTTGTGCCACAAAATGAAAATTAAATGCATAAAAATGATATTCCACCAGGGATTAAGAACTGATTTAAGTTTCAGGATATTCTGAGTATATATTAGAATCAAAGAGAAGCGTGGGTCTCATTGTGAAGATAAGTTTCTTTTAAACAAATACATCAGGCTAGATTTCTAATTTTAGAAATGCTCTTAATTGGTGGTTTTGTTGGGGAGCCCACATTTTTCAGTTGAACAAACAGTGCAAGTTTCTTGTTCTCTACCTGACAGATTAGGGACTGAGCAACAAATCACCAGCACTTGTCGGCACTAAATCAACTTGACATGACCTTTCATCTCTTACAAAACAACCCCCATCCTTCGAGGCCCCAGCTGTGCACACATAAGCAGCAGAAAACCCCCGGTGTAACTGCTCTCGCTGTACTAGTTATCCATTTCCTCTCACAATACTCCTGATTTTAATCTACCTTTGATGGTACTTTCAAACAACATTCAACCCAAGTCACCACTCATATCCCTCGGTGAGGTGTTGTGCTGGAACTATTCTTTTCTCATCATGTTATTCTTAATTTATTTTCCACTTTATGCACCTGGCTTCCCATTAAGTTACACCAGAAATTAATTTGATCTCCTGTAACTAATTTTCAAGTTGCCCACTATTCAGGCAGGGTAGAAGAATGTTCCCACCCAGTTTATGAAGCATCTTTTACTGATTCTGCCTTTTAATTAAAAAAAAAAAAAATTATGCTTCTCATCTGAGAATAATTTACTGGGTTAACAATGGAGCAATGGTCAATACATCATTCAAAGCAACAGTTCTACAGAGCAATCACTGAAGCTGCTAAGAAATATCACCCTCATTAAAGATTGTGGATCTCTTCACCTCTCATAAATAAAGTTATGGGTTGTCAGCTGGAGGAAGCGACCTCCAAACACTCTAGAAAGTGTTTCCCAAGATCACATGACAGTTCTGGCAAAGGTCTGGCTCTGGAATTTTTTTCTCCTGATAGTACAGAGGATGGAGAATCATCTCACAGGTGTTGAGACTCAAACTGACCTCCCACTGGACGCTGCAGAAATTTGTTTATCTGACATCACCTCACCCTTTACACACAACCCTAAATCATGTAAGTCCTCACTTGGGTAAACACATGCATCTGCCATAGGAGGCAGTGGCACAAATCCAACATTTCAGCTTCACACAAGTGCAGAAGAAACATCAGCACCTCCCACTCTTGCATTTTTTCTTCCAGGGTACCAATGGGCTTTGGCTTCTCACTGATCTCTGTTCAGAAATAAACAGGGCTAAGTTTTTTGGTAATTGGACAAAGTCTGCTATAAATCTGACAATTTCTGCTATGTATCTAAAGCAGCCTAAGAGAGCTGCCCACTTTCAGATGCACAGTCCGACATCTGCTTGTTGTCACCCGATGCACCGTGCTCTGTGTGGTGCACCAGCCTGTGTAGCTCCGAGCAGACTATTCCACTGGTTACACCGTTGACTTTCAAAGAAAACTCTTAATCCCATTTGTAAAATAAGTGGTACTCCCACAGCACGGTTTGCTTACCAGCAGCTGCTGTGCTGCTCATCTCAAGTCCTGTACTTCTTGCTTTATCCTCTCCATCTATCTGCCATATCCTGATGTGGTTATTCCTGCAGCCTCCATGACATATGGGTGATGTGCTGGGGTTCTTACACAGCAAAATGAGGGTTTGGAGTTCCTGACTCAGGAACAGCAATCCCACCAACTTTCAGTGGAAATTATCCTTTAAAATTACAATGCAATTTTTGAAATTCATCTTCTGTCTCATTTTAGGAAGTATTATAAATATTGACACCCTAGCATAGCCCCTTTAATGACCATCTGTTTAATTACCAGGTAAATTATAATCTATTTTGATTGTACCAGTGCCTAGGCATGCCAGCCCATGGGCTAGCGTCTTTGTATGTCAGGTTTTCCAAGTATGGCAAAAGATAACATGTCAAAAATGTGGTTTACTTTTGGGAAAAATCCATTTTCTATGTTTCTTTTTTTCTTCTTTCCATACCAAGGCACAGCTTCCTACTGTCAGTGTTGGTATGATCCTTTTTTAACCTTTTGATCCCTACTCTGAAAACCTGAAGGAAAAAGCCTTGGATGTATTTTCCTTTGGTGAACTGGTTCTCAGCATTCCCTGTGGGAACATGCTCTAAAGAAGACAGCTGAAACCAGGGAAGAGGCTGGTGCCACCTGCAAGCACCTTCCGGAAGAGTGGGTTATCCCCATCCTATTCCCCCTTACACATCTCACCTTCTCTTGCATGGCCAGCAGAGAGGCAAGGCAGGTCCCACAGCAGGGACATCTCAACTGGCCAAAGTCAGGATGCAGCTCCTTCTCTGATCCTTTCATATTCAGCCTGACAAGGGAACTGTCAGGTTTGACAGTTCATTTTTGCATGGGGCATCTCAGCTGCATCACTGAAAATGCTTTGCATATATAGGGAAATTTTGCTTATGTTTTGGTGGCAAAAATGCACCGAGGCTTCCTTATACATTGCTGAAGGCAGCCCCACTCCTGGTTCTCATGTTCACCAAGCACAGTAAACTGGAACTGTACTGGAGCCCTCACCAGTGCTACCAAGGCAGTGCTGGAGAGCACAAAGGACTCTGCTTTACATGAGAAGTTACACTGGCCCATCCACCAGCACACAAAAACATCAGTGTGCTTCCTCACACTCAGCAGGAGCCTCAAAGCTCCAAAACCATTTAACATGCCAGGACATGGCAGTCATGCCAGGAACAGGAGGTGGCAGGTGTTTCTCAGTGCATTTGATTTTCTTAAGAATCCCTTTAGATTCAGAGATAGGTCAGTCTAGACATACCGAGAATATAGAAGAAAAAGACACTGAGAGGCAGTTAGTGATTGCTGAAACAAGATACCTGACAATCTTCCATCCTGAGAAAGCACTACTGAAAAAGGAAAATGTGTTTCTCCATCCTGACAGAGAAGGTGAGGAAAAAGCTATGGTGAATGAAAGGTCAGTTTACTTGGATTCCGGGCTTTTAAAATAAAATGTTAATCCAATGCAGCTCAGAAAAGAAGAATAAACCTGAATGGAAAACAAAGCTGCAGCTTTATAGTGTTTCAATTTTTTTCCTTGAAAAGTGCACAGGACAGCCATGTCTTACATAGCTTCATTTAAAAATCTGGACCAAACATGAGAGACCAGGTTCTTAAAGTGTAGATTTCCAAATTTCTAAGCACAAACAGGGGTGTTAGACATACCCTTCCTTCACTTGGGTTAGTAACATGGCACTCTAAACATGAGGTTGGCAGCCTCGTGGTATTTTGGGTAAGTAAGGCCAAGCAGTTTCTGTCACTTCCTGTGATGAGGGAACACAGGAGCTGTTTGGCTCTGCAGCACAGGGCCCAGTCAGCCCCGAGCAGCCTCATTTCCATTGCTCAGGACAGAAGCTGGAAGACACCTCAGAAGCACAGCAGTAATCTCTTCTTGAAATGCCCGAATTGTTCCTTGTTCTAAAGCAAAGAGCTGAACCAAACACTTAAGTTCATATTGGTCAAACACTTTGCGAATAAGACTTCCTCCTACTTTAACTGCAAGATAGGACTGAACTGTCAAGCTTTGTGTGGAGGCAGTGAATGAAGATAAGTGCTATGAGATGTATAAAATTCATGTCAGTTGATGGGCTGAATAAATCAATGTTAACTACATTTAAAAGGCTTCAAACTCATACCCACTCACGGAATAAATTTGCATTAATTGTTGGGATGTGGGGCTACTGTAATCCTAGAAATCCTCAATTCCTATTTATTCCCGTACTTACATGTTTAGGGGCTGTTTAAACATCTGGTTATCAATGAAATTTATAATTACACTAACTTGGAGAAACAGGTTTGTTGAATCTACAATACTATTGCCATCCGTTTTAGCCACATTACATTGTGGAATATAAACAGCCCCAAAAGCTAAAGTATTTCTATTAAAGCTGAGCAAACAGTGGTGGATGTGCTTCCTTGGCAGGAGAGATACCAACATACCCATAGTGGGTTACCAAATTACTTTTGGTTGTTTGAGAGTTTCTAATGGGAGGAGAGACTCTTGGAATGAGTCAGAGCAAGATTTCAGCTGTGTTTATTGAAATACTGAACCAGTACTCACTGCACTAGAGAATTCTGTACACTTTCTGAGGTAAATAGGATTTGGATTAAGCAATTGTATATGTATATGAAGGGTAGTGTTGAACATTATTCGACTCACCCCATTATTTTCTGGACAGGCTCAGGACCATCTTCTGTAAAGATCAACTAACAGGAAAAGCAACCCAAAATTTCTTCTGGACATTAGGAGACTCAGAAAAAGTTACTTTATTAATTGTATTTATCAGTACAGCATTTGACTTGTTTCTGCATTTTTAATATGTAACACAGAAAAATTCTAGTCTTCTCCCATAGTTTCAGCAGGGAAAATTGGTATATGACAAATAAATACAACTTATCTAGAGACTGAAATAACACCTGCACTTTAAAAAGTATGTCATGCTTTTGGATATGGTTGCTAAGAAAAAAGGTAACTCTGCTTAATCCTTCCTCAAATAATCTCTGACCTTCATAATCTCTGGACTATGACGTGTTTTCATGTGCAATGAGAGATCAAAGGGACACTTCTTGCTGTTAAGCCCGTATACCCCATTGTACTGTAATAAAAATGAAATATCAATTGATGCATCACACAAAAAGCTTAGTGTCAGATAAATCAAAAGCTTTTGGTGTCCCTCTTTGATGTACTGGTTGCAAGGCTTTCCTTAACAGCAACCACGCAGGCTTTGGGAGCCCAGGAGTCCAAAGCAGCAGAAAGACCTGAAGAGGGGAAAAAGTGTTAGAAACATCTGAGGGCCACAGCCACCTTCTCATACATCGAACCTTCCAGTGACACCAAGGGAATGAAAGGATGCATGGGGGGGCTGCTCGTGTGTGTTTCTGGGCACACCTGGGTGCAGTGAAAGAACAATTATACTGGTCATCTCCAAATACTGTCCTCAAGGGAAGAAACAGGACTAGGAGGGCTACATCTTCCTCTGGGAGCTGGCTAGGGAGAGATACTGTAATATAAAATATGTCCTCAGAAGAAATATCCCTGGAGAGATGAGACCAGGTCTTCAGTAAACAATATATGGTTTAATTAATTTGACAGAAAAAAATATATCCAGATACATTAGCACGTGGTCACGTATATTTACAAATTTAACCTCTGAAGCTGTGAAATCTAAAGAAAAAAATTTGAAGATCGCTGGTAAATGGTAGTGCCATGGTAAACGGTAAATATCATTAATGTTTTCCCGCATTGTGACAGACAGAAAAACCAGCATTTGAGCCCAGAATCAGATTAGTTTAATTCCTTCTAATGCCTTCCCACTGCCTGGTTCTGGGCAGCTCCCTGCTTACTGCCCAGTTTATCCCCTCTGAATTTTCTGTGGCCTTTAGAAAGGCCTGTTTCACTGATCAAGTATCAACACCAAGCAAGAACTCTGGCTGTTTGCCTACATCACACGAAACCTTCCTGTTCCCACCATCACTTCTAGTAAAGCTAAACCCAGTACCCACAGTAAGAATTTGGGAGGCCAAGGAATAGTGCTATTGGAATAAGAAACACCCTGGCACAGGGCATGGAGTGATCATTAGCTGATGCCTTTACACAAACTCTTCCACTGCACTGAGACAGTTCCCTAAGGTACACTAAATATTTGTTGCACATCAACAAAAAAACAGACACAGGGAACTTTATCCTTCCCAAGCGTTAAACATGATTCTCAGATTCCTTGCTGCGGGCACACCTATGGGTGCTATGGCCATACTGCAGCCCTGTCAACATGGAAAAAAACCCAACCAAGGTCACCAAGGTGTTTTCCTTTGCTTCCCCACTCATCTGGGGTAGTGGAGGCTTTTGACAGCAGATGTTGTTTGCCTCTGCATGGAAAGGCTTTCCCTGCTCCCACGCTGGGCAAGACATGGATGGAGATGGTTTTATCGAAAGGGTTGAATGAACTGTGCACCTACTTAGGATGTCGTGTAAGCGTTGTGCCCTGCTGAGAACATGTTTATTTATTTGGCACTGTTATGGGATGTTTCCATTTATAAAGTCTGAGAAAAATTAAAACTTCTAACTTTGAAAGTGGCAAGGAAATAAATAAAGCATGAACATAGAAGACAAAAAACACGAATGGAAGAAAATTAGATGTGAAACAGCAACACAGAACAGTAAGTTACATAGATGACCACCTGATTTGCTTTTGTCAGCCAACACTTTTTTCCTCACATCCATAGTTAGCCTCATAGGCAGCCTGTCCAGGTGCAAATGCCATATGCTTTTTCTTTTCTCCCCAAAGATTTAAAAAAATGTTTCTTTCTTCCTATTTCTTCAAATATCACTCTTCTCCAGTCCAGAAGATTCTCTAAGGCCTAGTGAAACTAGGAGGAATCTGTGAAATTAACAGTGGAAAAAAGTATCAAGTATCTGTTGGTCTGGGACTAACAAATATTCTGAAAGAGAAAGATTTGCTTAGAATCTGAACATCCCATCTTTTCAAAGGAAGGGAAAACAGGATATCTGAGACTTCACTTCAGTGATCTCTGAATAGAAGAAGAGAATAAAAGCTGTTGCTGACATTTGCACTTGGGCACAATGTCCCAAGGACTCTTGGCTCAGGGGATGCTCTGAAAAGTAAAGCCCACATACATCTTCCTGAGCAGGGGGAAGAGAAGGAAAATATGGGGAATTTTCAAGTATGCTTTAAAAACCCCTAACAAATTAAACCAAACAAAAATGGATGAGAGCACACCATATAAAAGATAGGCCCCTTCCATAATGAATACACTGAACAGAGAGGAGAAATACATTCTGTGAAAAGGTATTTTAAAACAAATTTAACAGGGCAAATCTACAAGTGCAACTTAATGACTTCACACTGAACATCAATGTAATTTGGTTTTCCCCAAAAAGCTTAAGCTATTACTTCATCTGGCACAACACAATGGTGAGAAACAGGGTGTGTGCATGCTACCCAGGACACGTCCTCTCCAAGGTTTTCAGTGGCAATAGTGGGCATAACTCAGCTGCATCACAGCCTGGTATACAAATATCCCAACGCAAATTTCCCAGCCAACTGCATGGTACAGCCTCAAGTTGCACCAGGGCAGGTTTTAATTGCATATTAGGAAAATTTTCTTCACCAAAAAGATTGTCAAGCGTTGGAACAGGCTGCCCAAGGAAGCAGTGGTGTCACCATCCCTGGAGGTATTTAAGAGACGTGTCGATGTGGCACTTAGGCTTTAGCGTGGACTTTGCAGTGCTGGGTTAACACTTGGACTCACTGATCTTAGAGGTCTTTTCCAACCTAAACAAGTTGGAAAACTTCCATGAATTGGTAGAGTCACCAGCCCTGGAGGTGTTTAAGAAAAGACTGGAGGCAGCACTTAGTGCCATGGTCTAGTTGACATGATGGTGGTTTGGTCATAGGCTGGACTCAATAATCTCAGAGGTCTTTTCCAACCTAATTGATTCTGTGACATGACTATGTAACACCCATCATGATCTTTGGAAACAGAAAAAGAAATGCCACAGTAAGCTGGAGACTAGTATTTAAGAATGCAAAGAAATATAGACTTCCTCACATTGTGAGGTCTTTTTAATTAGCTTTATAACCATGTATACACTTAAGAAAATGTAACTCCCATCATATCACAGTGACAGAGCAGCACGCACACAAAGTACTTTACAGAAGTTGTACAGTTCACATTCTGCTTGGAAGCACCAGTGCCTATTAAGGGGGAGCCAGGCTATCTCACATATTTGTGCAGGGGT
Organism: Pipra filicauda; assembly: GCF_003945595.2. Classification (NCBI taxonomy): domain Eukaryota; kingdom Metazoa; phylum Chordata; class Aves; order Passeriformes; family Pipridae; genus Pipra; species Pipra filicauda. The sequence goes on along the minus strand of NW_024103552.1, from coordinate 1,439,453 downwards.
TCACTCATCATGAGCCATATTTATATTTGGAAGTTCAACAAACACACCGGATGGAGAAGCAGCCTGAGCCACTGTGCACTCTCACTGGAATACACTGTGCAAACGCAGACAACATATTATTTTGCATAAATAAACAGTAAATAATTATTCTAGCCAATTAATTGTCAAATTAGTTCAGATTAGCAGTAGAATTTTGTCACTTCAAACACACTGTGGATCACTAAGGAGTTTTGCTCACAAGTTCATTTTTCATGAAAATGTCTGTGGGCAAATTCTTAAGAGAATAATTAAAAAAAAAAACCAGAAAATAAATGGGCAATGGAATCAAATTCATTATATGTATTTACTTTTCCTACTCGAGCCTATCCATTACTTATTGATTTTTTAGTGCAATGAGAAAAACAAAGGAGCAACACAAGCCATTTATGTCTGCTAATACTGAGGATTTCTTTCCTTAGGCCTGCTATGCTTTCATGGAGATCCTCAGACTTCTAGATCTTGCAACAACGTTGTGATCTGGAAAAATCCTTTCCAGAGTTGACTTTGAGAGACACGGTTTTCTGCACTCACAGCTGGGCTTGCAGTTATAGAAAGGAAACAAAAGCATGAGGGATGACTATGGAAATGAATATTAATGGTTACTATTAAGATAATTTTACTTCAGTTAGAATGAACAACAAGTCAACAATTATACATGAAAAATTAGCTTTTATTACAAATGTTTAGTAATAAGCAATGATTTTTCATTTTTTTTAACTTACTAAACCTAAACATACAAAGTCAGAAGCAAACAAGAAATTGCTTGGTTAAAATCTTACTGAAGGTTAACTTGTCAGTAGTTCTATCAGGTTTTCTGCAACGCTTGCTTTTAAAATATCTTATTTATTATACTATTGACTTTCCTTTACAGAGATGCTCATCCTCCAGTAGAGACGTGCAGTCATCAACATGGATGATTTGATTCATTTATATAAACAGAAGAAAGAAAAAATAAGTTGCGTCCATCTCTGAATATAAAACTTATTTCCCTATACTATGTTTGCACATTAATTTAGAGCTCCATACTTTGGCTGCTAAAGCCAAAGGCAGCTCTCACTGACCACAGTGTGCACCATACCAGAATGGAAACATTACTGATTTCATATTAATTGGTGAAAGTATTCTTTGGTCACAAGCATCCTGTATCTACAGAGTTTACAGTACATCAGATGCATTTTAAGTAGCTTGTTTACATTTGTTTTATTCAATAGTGTTTTGATTTTTTTTCCTGCATGTATAATCCATTCTTGTGTGCATGCATATGCACAAAAATTGAGTTGTTTCTATGCAGATACATCAGGATTGAAGAAAGGATGTCCTTCTGATGGCTTTCAGATGCCAGACTGCAACAGCTCTAGTCTAAAATGGCCTTTTACTGGAGTCCCTCAGGATAAGCAATTAATTTTTAGGGTGCCACATTACTACAGTTTTCAGAATACACAAAATATGAAATTTGTGATAATTTTTGTTACACTGTCTATTACACTGTAAAGCCACATTATTCAAAATCAGTGTCTTATTTTTGGTGTGAAAAGTTTAAGATAGAGAAAGGGAAAATTTAGCTGCTAAGGATGCAGGTAAGAGTGTCTGGACAATGACACTTTGCTTAAAAGGCACACCAAGAAAAGGCAAGCTAGGTTCCTCTCCTGATGGTTTAAATGTGTTTTATATTTTTTCTTACGTATATAGATATGCATATATATGTGTGTATACCTACACAAATCTCTGTATGCACACACATCTTTGAGTTTTTGAGAACAGAAAGTTCAAGAAGTAGAAATTCATTTTAAATAAATAAGAACCATGTTGATGGGGGAAGTTGGTACTGTTATTTTTTCCTGCATTATGATTATAATCTAATGACACATTGACATGATTATACCATTTTTTACTTTACATCATTTCATTGTATAAATGTGAGGCATAAGACTACCAGGTTCATTTTATCTTGCCTAAAGTAACTTTTATGGATCTTCTGTGTTCTTGCATTTTCACACGGAATGGTCATCGCTGTAGGAAATATGAAGAGAGTTGAGGGTACAGATGTTCTAACAATCACAATCAAGATTTATTTGACTCTAGGGTTTACATGTCAGAGCGTGGTGTACATGCAAACACATAGAGAATGACAATGACAACAATGGCTCAAACCCAAGACCTGGTCCCAGCACAGCTGTAGAATGCTGATCTTGTGAAAACTTTTGGTTTCCTTTTGCATAAGCTTTGTGATATAATGCACCATTTCCAAAATCTGCACTGTTCCATCTAAATGGTCCATGTATGATGACAATAAATGTTAAGAGGTATGAGATGATTACTAACTTCCAGAAAACATTTAACAGAAGATGCCCATACAGTAGTCACCATTAAAAGTTTAACAGCTAAAGGCTGAATGTAAAGATCTTTTCAGCTGTATTGTATAAAGAAGTATGACTATCACAGTGAAGTTATTTACATAAAAGGCAACAATAGTAAATATTTCAATAGAGAACACAGTAGATTGTTCAGAAAGTGGATCATGTTTTCTGCTAAGTATGAAATATTTCTTGCAATGTTGTAAATTCTACCTACTAGGTATTCCACAATATAAACCAGATAAAACAAATTGTAAAAAGTTAAGAGCTTGGTCCTGCATTTCTGATTCCCGAAAATCTACCAACACAAGACTACAGGAATATTGAATGTTTAGTGATTGCAGGACAAAACTCTCAGAGGACCGTAAAATGTTGCTTCTTTTCTGTACTTATTAAATATAAGTATTAATTTTATTTTCTTTGGCTTTTAAATTACTATCCCTTTGTATCTATAATGTGAAAACAAAACAACCCCAAACCACTAATAACTCCCCTCTCCCCTCAAAACAGTGACAAAGAAACCCAAATGAACCAAAAAAACATCCAAAAACTGTAGCTGTTACTTCATTATAAAACTATGGTGCAAAATAGAGGTTTATACTGGTCAGAATTGCAATAGTAATTGGAAGTTTACACTGGAGTGACTGCAAGTATTGCTTCTTCTGAATAACAAAAATCAAAACTGATTAGGCACTTGTTTTCTTGTTTAATGACAGCTGACTCAGTGTGCGTAGAAATGACAGAAATACTCTCTAAAAATCCTCTGTAGTGTAACAACTGTACTGCTCAACTACAACCACAGTCCTTAATTCAGGAGAGCAGGAAAACATGTGCCTGTTACTCTTACTTTCTGCTTAAATCCTACTGATACAAATCGGCTGGATACATGTTCAAGTGCTGTCCTGAACTGGGATGCTTGCTGAAATTGGAAATTGTTAAAAGATAATAGAGTGGTGAGCAACTTTTCATTATACCATAATACCAATTTTATCTAATCTGACTCTGCTCTCCACAATATTATCCTAATACTTCCCAACGTAAAAGGAAACAGGCATAAAATAAATAGGATAACCAAAGATTACATAATAAATATGCTACTAAGGGGAAGAAAAATACATTGCAATATAAGGCTCGGTAGTGTTGCACAATCGAGAAATCATTCCAGGTGCTCCAAAACACAATTCCCAATGTACAACACCAAATTACCACTATATACCTGAAAAAGATTGGGAAGTAACAGATTAAACTTGTATTACATTAAACATTTGAAAATGCAAACAAGTGGTGATGTGTTTCTCTGCCTTTGCAGAACACCATATGTATATTCTTTCACTGCTCCAATTGTCATTGCTTGTGAAGGAAATTTCAACAGACTGGGTTTTTGAAAACTCTCATAATCCAATTCCTTCAGACTGTTACAAAGTTACCAGTGTCCACAGCGACTCATAGTATTATGTCTGAAAGTAAAACAAACTCAGAAATTTTGCTGCCTCCGTTTCTTTGCATCCATCGCATCTAGGATGGGTTGCCTCTTTGCAGTGTACCTCTGACGAAGCTCCTCAATTTCTCGTTCCATCATAGGGTCCAAAGCTTTTAATCTCATCTGTAATTCTTCCAAACTCAGATTCTTTAACTGTAAAACAACAAAAGAACAACCACAGAAAAACATTAGAAAGTCTTTACAATAAAAATGAAAACCATTACCTTCCATAACCCTTTAATTTACAGTTGCAGTGTTTTTACACACTTTGACTATATGTATACGTGTATATATAACTGTTGATACAAATAAAAGCCTCAGTATTCTCCACAGTCAATAATCTAACAGCATATGAAAACAAACACACATAGTATATTTTATTAAAAAAAAATCACTTCGCAAACCTTGCAAATAAATATAGGGCTTAAGTTTAACTCATTAGGCTGCCACAGCATACACAATTATATTCATGTATATAAATTATACTGCCTAATCAAATACTTCTTACTGAACATCAGTCTCCTACAGAAGCCTGAAAAATAGACAGCTACTGTAAGTAATAGTCTGACAGATATTCAGAGGTACTTTCTGATAAGAATGACAGGGCACCTGCCTTACTCAACAGACTGCTGCCAGAACTAGTCAAAGCAAATTGCTAGCAAAGCGTTTAAATAATACATGAAATAATTTCCTCAATTCATGGGGGAGGTTACCTTTGACCATTCTTTTCTTTCTAAAAATATTTTTACGCAATGTTTAACAGTTCATTACATTTCATTCAATAAAAACGACTGGTCATATAACAAGTAAATCACTTTGCTGTCTTGCTGGCTGCTGCCAATAAAGGTTGGAATCTTGTCAGGTACTGGGGCACGTCAGGCACTCCTGCTCCACCTGCTACTGCAGGGACGAATCTACATTTGAAACGTGTTCCTTTGTCTGGTCTATGTATTTTTTTTCCTGATGTAGCTTAATGCCTTTCTGAGTTTCTCTCTTGTCAGAATTGCCTATGTGCCAATTATTCTTCACCGAGTATGAAAAATATCAGCAAATTTCAAATAGCACAAATAATTTCCTCCTAGGAAAGGAGTAATCTTTGTTTTGTTTGCAAATATTCTTACATTGCAAACAAGCACACTACCTAACTCATGGGTAAAAAAAATTAATTTTCTGAATTGACTACTAATGAGTCAATACTTCGTTCATGAATCTAGGGCAGGCTTCCATCAACACAGTCTGATCTGTTTTCCCTGAGGAATGAAATATTACTTTTGATCTTTATTTTTATCAGTGATTGAGGCATATAAATTAGCAACACATATTGCTACATACAGTCCAAACCTCAGCTTTATGACTCCTACTAACAGACCACATTGTACATAGTAAACAAATAACTGAAAGTGATAATAAAGAGAGGGGGCATATCAGAGCACACGGAAAAGATGCACGTTTTCATGCAACATTATTTTAACCATAAGATTCCTAATGAAGATGAAAATTAAACCCCAAATGTCAAAATATCTTAGGGGACCAAAGATCCTGAGACCCGTATGAGCTTCAGAGAGCTCAGATGGGTTCAACAGCTCATCAGCAATGTTGGTCTCACAGAATCTGCTGAGTTAGAAGGGACTCACAAGGATCACTGAGTCCAATCCTTAGTCCTGCACAGGACATGCCCAAGAGTCACACCATGTCCCTGAGAGCATTGTCCAAACACATCTTGAACTCTGTCAGCCCCTTTGTGCTGTGACCACTTCGCTGGGGAGCCTGTTCCAGTGCCCAGACACCCTCTGGGTGAAGAACCTTTTTCTAATATCCAACCTAAACCTCCCCTGACACAACTTCAGATCATTCTCTCAGGTCCTGCCCCTCCTCTTCCCCTCCCAAGGAAGTTGGAACTGCAATGAGGTCTCCTCTCAGTCTCCTCTTCTCCAGACTGAACAGACCAAGTGCCCTCAGCTGCTCCTCATACGGTTTCCCATCAGTGCCCTTCACCATCTTTGTTGTTCTCCTTTGGACACTTCATTTGCCCTCTTTTGGTCTCTCCCAAGGACAAATGATACCTTTTGTTTCTTATGAAGGAAAGAGTAGCCTCCCAAGGAATCAAATATCATCCAGTTTACTGTACTTCTCCCATCTGATATCCAGAAAAAAGGATGGGGAAAAGAATTCCTCAGTCACTTAGACTTTTGCAGAAAAAGACCTTTTCATTTTCAGAGAAAGAAAAGATTAAAAAATTGCAGTATTCTATTTCATTTTTAGCCCATTGGTAAATGTAACTGGCACATGACACACTTTTCAGTGAAGATACTCTTTTAGAGGAGTGAAGTGTCAGAGATTTGAAGTAAAATGAGAAGAAATGACAGTGCCGATTGCGCTGTTTAACAGATCCCAACACAACACAGATGAGAGGAGCAATAAACCCACTTTTTTAGCACATGGGACACGAGTAACATATTCGGGGCTCCACAGACCAGCAAATGGACTAAGGCAGGCACTGAATAATCTCGTGTTTTGTGAGAACTGCCACTGATGAAGTCTCCAACCCACTCTGGACCAGCCTGGACAGTCATTTATTCCCTCTCAGTCACCAGCATAGACATCAAGCTCAAACTGCATAGAATAGACTCCAACTGATGTAATCACATAATTATTCTGCACTGGAAAACATTTTTTTCATAAATTATCAGAGAAGAATGTCGTGGGTGAGTTTTTATTTAAATTTCAATCAAGAAACAGAGCCAGTAAACAGAATTAACTATTCTTTAAAGATCACAGACAGCTGGGATGGATATTAAAAAGAGAATTAATTTTTTAAGCCAGAGACTAGGAATCTTTCAGAATCATCTCAGACATGTCACCCAGGGGACCCAGGGAGCCACAGTATTCACCTGCATGAACGGCTGATGCTCGGGACATTTGAAGAAAGGAAGTGGCAGAAAATAGGGGCATTAAGAAACTGAAAACAGGAGTTAGGAAGGTCTCATCTGACATCAGATGAGAAAACCACTTAATCAGCCACAACTGAATCTAGGATATGTGTGTGTGTTTGTGCACATATATATCTCCTTGGCAAATTTAAAAATATTTTTTCTTGACTTATGTCTGTGCCACAGATATTACCTCGCAAACCCTGCAAAAGTCTAAACACTGAATGCAAAGGCAAATATACCAAACAAGATGTGCAGATATAACTCAAGATATTTAATTACTCTAAGGTAATTTATTCCCCTGCACGATAAATATTTCAATTCAAATTTTTAATGTGATAGAGCTCAGCATTCATTTACTTTCAGTTGCAAACAGTTTGGAATTTAAACTGCCATAAATAATTCACCATGTAGTTTGTTGTAACTACTGGGGCTACTGGCATTAATGGGAAGGGAGAGGAGAGCATTCAGTGGTGCAAGATGCAGGAATTCAAAAAGGCTTTAAATTATATTTCAATAGCTTTTTCAAAGCTGTGAACTGTAACAATCAGTAACTGTTTGACAATGACACATAGTTCAATTTCTGCCACTTTTCTAAATAACAGAATCAATTGTGTCCTGAGATCAAACACCTACAACCACACAAGAGACAGCAATTAGTGTCAACACGGACCACTTCCAAGACAGAGGTCTTCAGTGAATGGGGGTTTCTGGTAAAAATGTTTGCCTTCACTTGGGCCCTTTATTTCACTAGATAATCACAAGGGTTTGGGAAAGGAACGGTCCAAACTTCAAAGAAGAAAACCACCTCCAGAGCTAGATGACTTTGAGTAATTTCTTCTAGAAGCTGACGGATTATCAGGACATGGTTGCACTCAAAGAAGCCTCCTCGAAATTCTCTGCTGTGCTTTGCTAGAGCAAAGGAAATCAACTTTGCCTACAAAGAGACCAGCCAACAGTCATCCTTGCAGGACAAGCTCCCGGTGCTGCAAGCTTGAGTGCCAGCAGCTTCTGTCTCTCTACCTTCTCCCCTCCCCGATCCAGAGGGAAATCCTAGTGGAAAAAAGGTACCTATGCAGAAAGGAGCTTCATCAACCCGAGTTTACAGTGGCAGAAATATCTTTCAGCAGCACAAACCTGAGCTGGGACAAACAGCACAGAATAAAAGCATAACTAACCTTCTAACTGAACTGTAATTTTCACTTATAATCTTTGGAAAAGGCAACTTACCACACACTTAAGAGACCAGAAAGTCTGGAAACCTGGTGCACATTATCTCAAACTTTTAGCAAATGGGACACCAATCATTTAACTCCTCCTTGCTTACTTTCCAATTTATTTGTAATAGGGTTAGAGGCTTTTCCAGGAAAGGCTACATATAAAAGTCGAAAAGCAGCAGAACAGATTAAGAATAATTAGCAAGCTTTTCTTACTGTGACTGTCATCATTAAGTTGGGATACAGTAAAAATCCAAAAGCTGATGGAGTTCCAGGCATGAAGTGTTCCGGTTGTGTTTAGAGCACAGGTCAGAGCTACAAGTGCTCCAGAGACAGTGCACTGCCCTTGTATGAAGGTGGCAGGAACCACTGCTAATCAGTCTGGGGGGTTAAGACAATCCTGCATGATCATGCAAGGTTGGTTGAATACAGTGCAGATCAGCACTGCGTCAGAATATTTCCTACTGTAGTAGGTTGACTCTGGCTGGCTGCCAGACACCCACCAAAGCCACTCCATCACTTCTCTCTGCAACTGGACAGAAGAGAGAAAATATTAAAAAGGCTCATGAGTTGAGATAAGGTCTGTGAGAGATCACTCACCAAATACTGTCACAAGCAAAACAGACTTGAATTTGGGATATTAATTAAATTTATTACTAACAAAATCAGAGCAGGATAATGAGAAGTAAAATAAATCTTCAAACACGTTCCCCTCACCCCTCTCTCCTTCCTGGGCTCTATCTCCTCCCTGCCAGTGGCACAGGAAGACAGGGAATGGGGGTTATGGTCAGTTCATACTGTTCCTGCTGCTGCTCAGGGAGAACAGTCCTTCTACTCCAGTGTGGGGTCCTTCCCATGGGAGACAGTTCTCCATGAAGTGCTGCAACGTGGGTCACTCTTCCACAGGGTGTAGTCCTTCAGGCACAGGCTGCTACAGTGTGGGTTCCCCACAGGGCCACAAGTCCTACCAGGAAACCTGCTCCAGCACTGGTTTCCCATAGGTTCACAGCCCTCTCTCAGACATCTACCCACTCTGGCATGGTCTCCTCCACAGGCTGCAGGTGGATCTCTGCACCCCCACTGACCTACATGGGCTGCAGGGGAACCTCAGCTCCAGCATCTCTTCTCCCTCCTTCTCCACTGACCTTGGTGTCTGCATAGTTGTTCCTCTCACATATTCTCACTCTCACATATTCTCTGCTCTTCTCTGGCTGCAATTACAGCTGTGCAATATTTTTTTTTCCTTCATAAATATGTTACCACAGAGGCATTACTATCATTCCTGATTGGCTTGGCTTGGCCTGGCCAGCGGCAGGTCCACCCTACAGCCAGCTGGCATTGGCTCTGCCAGACATGGAGAAAGCTTCCAGCAGCTTCTCAACAGAAGCTACGCCTGTAAGCCCCCCTGCTATCAAAACCAGGCCACACAAACACAATACACCTATGCAGAAAACATTCTTACTCTGGTCAATACTGGTTTCAGGTTAATTGCTTTTTTTACACGTCTTCAAACAGTACTGATGCAGTCACCTCCCAGAACCAAACTTCTGCAAGGGAAGTGCAACAGGTTTTACTTTTTTTGTCTTTTTGTCTAACTTCTTGCATCCCATGTGACCAGGTTCATTTAGAGTAGTATTTTCAGCAAACCAAATAGTTACTTGCAGTCAACACTACTTCTGCCTACAGGAGGACCAATACCACACCTTAGATATTTTGTTTACAACCCTAGTCAAATCATACTGATGAAAATTCTGGCTAAAACAGGCACTTGGAAAATAGATATGAGTTCCTGTCTACAGACCTGAATTCTGTAGCAATAAGCTGAGAAGGAAGGAGATAATGTAGAACCAAAAATGGACTCTCAGAAGTCATGAAGTTAAAGAGTGCAATGTAAATCCCGACTCCTGGCTTCCACATGTGTCCAGCACAGGAGTCAGGAGGAAGGACACGTATCTGAGATACTCAGTGGTGCTTGGGGTCCATGGATTTAGATGAAGGCATCTGGAACTCATTAGCCACACTTGGCCAGCACATACCTGTAGCCATCCAAACTTTTCAAGGGGTGAAAGCCAAAGTTTTGGTGGATGTAGCACACTATCATCTTAATCCACCCTTGACAGCAACAGAGGTAAATAAAACCTCTAGGCCAATGATGTTTTCAATATGATAAAATTAGATTTCATTAGTAATTCCATAATGCATGAGTTACCATTGCAAGACTCCAGTCTATCAAACTAAATTATGGAACACTGCTATTAAGGTGGTGCAACAGAAACAAACAAATGTATTTTCAAGGTTTAAATTGTTAAGAAAATAGATAGTCAATCAAAAAATAATCTGTATCAAGTTTGTTGTATTTACTTGAAAAAACAAATTCTTCCTAGCAACTGCTTAAATGAATCTTACAGATGCAACAAGCCTTATTAGGCTTGATTAAAAAAATATGGATTGTTAATACTATATTCTGAGTCATCTATTTTCCCATCTGCTAGTAATTCCTACAATATGAACTATCAACAGAATGGCTAACAACAATAATTGCAACAATGGCAATTGCAAAAGGGGGTTGCCCATTGCACTTTCTAAGATTTAACCAGTGCATATCTTGGACTGTGCTGTGTGTTAGAGGTCTCAGGTAAGAGAAACTTTTCTCTCCAACTGTTCACTTCCCTCTGCTGAGCAGAGTTTTCTTTTCTCTAGTGGAATGAGTTCTACTGATGGCTTCAAACTCTTTTTTTTTCTGGTATAAAAAGTTAGGCTTGAGTCAGAGTCTAAAAGGTACAAGGTGGGCCTTTCTGACCAGTTCATCTCTACTATGAGTTCATACCCAGAATCTGTGAATCTCACTAATGAAGTTGTCACATGCTTGTGTACAAGGAAATATTCCACAGTTACTGTTGTCTGTTCAGCTGCTCCCGTGCAGCAACAGGAGGAAACTGTTTCATGTTTGCTTATACAGCAAATCCTGCCGACCTGTCTAAGCAGTGTCAGGTGATAATGAGCTGTCTCGGACACCCACTGGCCACACATCAGAGCTCTGACTTGCTGCCATCCCCACTCCTGCTGTCACTACAGTCACAAGAAAACAAACCTGGATGGGGAATGGAGCGAGAGCATTTATTTCAGGTTGTCTGAAGAGCAAGTATCCTTGTTGCAACTCACAAAGTCATACAAATATAAAAATGACCTCATTTACTGTAATTGTTTTTGCAATTTATGGGAGAGAAGGACTGACAACTTAACTTTCAAAAGCCAAAGTCCACTCACAGGACTGCAGTTATCTTAAGCATTTTGGGGGGGGTAAAATAAGCACATAGCACTAAGAGAAAATAAAAGATGGACAAGTTCATGTAATTTTAAATGTTTTCTAGGGATAAAACTGTATATAAATTCTTCGTGATTAATTCCTATTTTCACTACTAGAATTCTCTCTGCTCTAACATTAAAACCGAACATAATTTTAGCAACACAAAGCTAAATCTTAGTCACTACCCTCAACATTTTTCAGCTCTAGAGGACTTTGCTTAGCTTCACACAAAGTGACATTTCAATAGAAACCAAGAGGAAAAAAAACAAGTTTTCTATAGCATTAGTGCGTACTATAATTTGCAAACCTTTTCTGAATACTGCCCAGGACTCTCCTTTGAACACATTAAATACTGCTAATACTAAAATTCAAAAATCATGAGTTGAGTACTTTACCGTCATCAAATTACCCTTAAAAATAGATTCTTAAAATAAGATGTTTTTATGTGAAGGGAGGTGTCTTTTTATTTCCCTTTTCATTTCTAAGTCATCAGGAGGCAGCTAGAATCTAAGTATTTCTGCAATTAAAAAAGGCTAAAAAAGCTCACAGGAAAAAAAATTTAGTAGTCAAAAATTTTAATGAGGTTTCCTGACTATGGGAACTGAAGTCTAAGAAAAAGCATAGCTTATCATGAAAAGCAATGTAAAATTAGCAACAATGTCCACGTTTGCCTGTTGCAATTTTACCCAGTTCCTGACAAAACCAATAAGGTAGTGTGCATTAAAGCTGCATCAGATTCTAAGCAGTTCAAACATATTTCACATTGTTTCTACCTACTACAGCAACTGGTTCTCATGTAGCTGTCAGGTACATAATTTTCACTAAAATAAATAAAGCAACACAGAAGAGTCTGAAATGGGGAAATAAACTGAAGCAATGTCTCTCAAAAACCTGGCAGCCTATAAACATCCATTAATAAGCACCTTTGAGATCGGTTCTTTAGTATCTGACTGTAAATGTAAAAAATAAATTTAAGTGTACAGAAGTAAAAAATCCTACCATTCTCTCTTTCCTATATCATTTACACAGTGTATATTGTTACACTACATGCCTGAGTCTTCTGCAGCATGACACTTTAATTTGCTATTGCTTTCTCTTTAGAATTGCATCATCCATCACAAACATTTTTAAAAATCACTTTTAGAGCATCACAGGCAAAAATTGACAGTTTGAAATTCCTTAGAGAAGATCTTGGTGGTTTTTCATATACTGTGATCTTCTATACCAGGAATGTCAAGCTTAACGGTACAGTTTGTCCTGAAGAATACTATAAATATTTACTGGGGCTCCCACTAGAGTAAATAAGCTAAAACTTAGGAAAAACACTCCATCTGGATACTCAACAAGATGTTTAAATTTCATTGCAAATATACCCACACAGTGCTGATGGCAAAATAGCTACCACACCTGATCTAAAAATATACAGGATTTCCCCCCCAGCCCTTTCTGCTTTTGGAGAAAAAAAAGCATGGGAAGAAAAAACAAACAAAACAATCCCCAAAACATCTTTTCAAATATTACCAAAGCTATAGAGCTTTTAAAGGAAAATTAATTCTTTAGTTAGAGCTCTTAGTGTAGTAAGTAAGTAGAATCAAAAAGTCAGCATTTTATCTTTATTAGTCTGCAGCTCTCTAGGGCAAGTCCTTTTAAATTGTCTTTCATACTCTACTCAGCTTTCAGCAGGTACATTACAGTGCCCCTGAATTCACCACATCACATTTCAGCAACCATAGTTATCATTCAACTACAAAAACCCAAATCTTATTACCTTCATATCCAAAAGTTTTCTCAAATTAAGGCACTGCCTCCCTATCCATGAGAAGATAATTTTTAAATTACTTAAAATACTCAGAAAATAACAGTATTACATTTTTGTAAAATTCTATTAACCTACTTAAAAATGCAAGCTGTATTAAGAACAATGATATAAGCTATTAGGGATGAGAAACATTTTAAAATATAAAAAGGTTGTTAGGACACCCAAACATCCTGATGATAAAATAAAAAATGAAAGATGCTCCTAGTTTTGCTAAAATATTTCGTAAGTGCAAATCTATAATGAAAAGTAAAGTTAAAGACATAAGTAACATGAAATAGAAACCCTGAGGTTAAAAAAAAAGCTGTATTAAAATCTACAAATTCTTTAAGTGCATAGTGATGCAACTTAAAGTTATTTTTTCTCAATAGTTCCATTTAAGATTATTTTTAAAGTACGAAGAAAAATGGAAACTCATTTAATAATGAGCTATGACACAGGAAGATGCATGCACAGCAATAACCTTGAAGTGAAAACCAGATCCAGAAAAGCATTTAACCTGAAGAGCAATGCAAGAGGCTAAAAGAATTTTAAACCTCAAACCTTAGTGTCCTAGTGAGGGACAATGCAAGTGAATCTCAATTTTCTTAGAAGCATAAAATGTTGACACTCAAACTAAAACAACAAAACTACATGTTCCTAGCAGGGAAAGGCTGTTGGAAGAGAGTTGCACCTCCCAGACTCAAAATGTACATGCAAATTTATATTTTATTTGCTGAGAAAGTTATATTCTTTATAAGGAAGAAAATTCACTTCAGTTTAAAACAGCCAATTCAGAAAGGACCTAAAAAAATAACAGATCATCTTTAATAAATGGAAAAATGATACACGTACAAGAGAGGATGGGTTTCGACCACTTTTGATACAAGACAGACAGAAAAAATCCTATAATCCAGAAACTCAGGGCAATTTATAGGCAATAAATGCCAGGTTTATTAATCACTGGGAGAAGGAGGAAAATACAGCAAGAGCAGCAAAAAACTGCCAGGAAAACTGAGACATCAGTTGTAAGAGCCCTGCAAAAAAATTGTAGAATCTGAACTTGCAGCAACTGAATAAAGGCTGGGCTAAGCTGAGAGATTTAACTAAGCTCTTAGTCGTGGCAGGAAGAAGAAGAGATCCCTGCCTCAGGAAAGGCCTGCAGGTTACCACGCTGCAATAGGGATTGGGGGTTGATGACAGCCAAGTCCACCTGAGCTTGCTTAAGCACCAACACACCGCCCATGGATGCTGCACAGAGACCTGCAGTGAACTGGGAGGGAAGAAATCAATCCCCCAGACTGAGTCGATCAGCACCAAATTTTCTTTTCTGTACAACTTTAAAAATTTAAGAGAAGCACTGTTGGCTTTTAAAGAATGTGTCTCAGCCTGTAGTTCCTCAAAAATTCTTTATTACTTGCTCGATAATTTTCCTGAGATCTTTTTACCCCCCACAGAACTGCTTGACTACCTGTTTAGTTTGATGTGTTTCACCGTTTTCCTAAGCACTGGAAGAATTCAGCTTGCTAAAAGATTGGGCTCCCGATAGCAGCAGCACAGCCCACAGTGTCCCCAGACAACACCAGAGTACTGTTCCACTCCTGCATGGCATTCAGCAGCTCACCAGCCACTGGGACTGGAGATTTCATTTGCTTATGGCAGCTTTAGTGTTATGAAAACTGATAAAAATTGTTCAGGAAACTCTATTTTATTGTGCTCAAGAACTGAAAAGATTTTTAAAAATCTCTTTACACCTTAAACAATAGCTTATTAACTCTTCCTAATGCTGCCTTCTATTGAAGTCTTATCAAGAAATCATACTAATCAGACACATACTGCCGAGTTTCAGCTGGTTCATTAAAGTGGATTTAGTTTTTCTTTTGTCATAATGCACCAGCCCCACATTTGGGAAACAC
Source organism: Pipra filicauda (assembly GCF_003945595.2). NCBI lineage: Eukaryota > Metazoa > Chordata > Aves > Passeriformes > Pipridae > Pipra > Pipra filicauda. Next base: position 1,424,415 of record NW_024103552.1, on the reverse strand, counting down.
ATCGTAAATAAACACTGACTATCAAATAAGATTTAATGAACCTCATGAAATCCACTGTATGACAGGCTAAATCTGGTAGACAGCCACTGTCTTGCTAAATTAGAACTAAAATAAATGAACAAACACCAAAAGGGACAATCTATCAAATAACACCACTTAGCTAGCAGCTTTTAAATAATATAAAGTATCCTTTCCTTTACAAACACATAGTAGACCACTCTCACTACAAATGATATACTAAGAAATATCCTGAAAATACAGAACAAGATAATCACTGAATCTGTCATGTCAAAACACATTAATCAAGAATTCCATGTGCCAACATACAACTAAAGGCAACACTAAATTTAAAAAATTGACCTCTCTCATCTTAACAAACAAGAAATCCAAGGTATCTCAACACTGAACAGCACACTTAACCATACTCTAAATCTAGTCTCTAAAATACAATCTACCTTGTGAAAAGTGTGATGCTCACTCTGTATTAATTTAGAAACTACATTTATTGATTGAAAAAGATTCAATGATTCCGTGGCATATTCACTTACTGAGTCCAGAACTGCCAAAATCATTTGACAAAGAAATATTTTATTATCAAACATTTTGTCTATGACTCAAACATTAGTGCAATCAAGACAAATATTGGCACAGTTCTTTCTCACGTTCACAGTATTACCCCCCAGAAAGGAATACAGCATTTGATTTATTTGTTTTCTCACAGAGGACAGAACAACACTAGGTTACTTAATTAGGTTTTTCAGATCATAATCTGCAGATACAGTTTTGATTTACTACCCAATGCAAACAGGTACTGGACAAGCTCTTGTGCCAATGCTGTTAATTAATCCCCATCCAAATTTAGAGTGCTCACTATTCCCCTTCTCCACCCGATGCCAGTTACACAGCCCACAGCTCAGGAGTGCTCCGAGCTCTGCAAACCCTTACGATGTGACCAAAGTCTCGGTGGAATCTTTCTGGCCTCTCTGCTGGTTTTCCAATTCATCTCTTGAATCATTATCTAGGGTTCAGTTATACTTCAATTTTCTAGACTTAAAAATCCGTAAAGAAAAGGAAAATAATCATAAAATCTTATCCATTGCATAGTATATCAACAATGAAAAGGCTACACACACTGTACTTGACCATTGCTTAAGTTCAGTGTTCAAGTGCAGAACATCGGTAATGTTCAAGTGTCTGTAACTTCAAATCTAAATCCCTCTCCAGAAAAACTGTTGGGAATTTAATCCAGGTTTTAAAATTGATTTTCTGTTCATGACTTGGAAACTGAAGTAGAACCAAGGGCCTCATCTATATTATTTCCAACCTTAACTACCAGGGCAGGCAATAATGTGAGCTCTCATCCAGCACATTCCTAGACCACATAAGGAAAATGTGAGCCAGACAAATGCATTCCTCAAATGCAAGGTGTCAGAACTCAAACAAAACCCATGCTCAATGCAGTCAGCTGCTATATACTTCACAGGCTCAGCTGTAAATAAAATTATGTGTTTCACAACAGCACTTTCAGAAATAATTAAAAGCCAAAGAAAAATTTATTTCAATTTACAGTGCCTTGTAAAAGCAGTTCCCTTGCTTTGACCATCTTCATAGCAGTGCTTTTCCAAAGTAAAAATTAAAATATAAATGGTGAGGTTATTAAATGCTCTCCCAGTTTTTTTAGAATACATCACCGGGGTTTCTGCTTACAGAATTCCGCAGTTTGAATGGTATCCCGCACTCAAAGACATAACACTCAAGAGAGACAAAGCACAAATTAATAGGAGCAGTCACGTATTGTCATTATTCAGTTTGTAAGAATAGAGAGCGTGTGAATAACTCCCTCATGACTTACAGATCCGATGGATATGCATGAGCATAAAGAGATGCGGGAAAACATAGGTTTGGTGTCAAAAAGACTGCATATCTGTCCTGGACTTTAAATATTAATTTAACAACACACATGGATTACTTCTTGATCCAGTTATTGCTCAAGTCTTGATGTGGGCACTAAAATTCACTGTCAAAGAAAAACTACTCTCAGAAAGACATAAATATACAGCCCACATTCCTGAATTGATGCAGATGAAATTCACCTTATGGCAGAAGGATACAGGACCAGCGAGAGGAGGAATCATGAGCATCTCTAAAACATCTACATCCTGTCACAACCAGAAAACAGCACCATGTCAAATAGTTTAAAACTCAGTAATAACATTCAGCAACAAACCCCAAGAACCTCAAAAATGCAATAATTTAAAGAGTCCCCAGTACTAGTCTCCTCTCTCCTTTTCACCCCAAACAGAGAGATATATTTTCATTTGCAAACTCAAACGATTTTCCAGGTAGACTCTACTGGTGACAGAGAAGTGGCTTTTGGATTTAAGCCACCATCTTCTGAAATGCTGTCACAGCTTTGAAAACAAACTGCCTTGTTGAACTACCACAAATATTGAGTAGGGGACCAACTAGCCAATTCTTTCCCCTAGAATAAACAAACTGCCAGCTCAGGTTTGGATGAGGAAAAAAACAGACTACTTTTTCTGCTTAATGTCTTTGAGAACTGCACTGCTGCTGACACAGCTGGAGACCTTGCATTCTTATGGTCTGATATCAGAGTGTAATCAAAGACTAGATGTCCCAGCTTCCTATCATCACAGAAGTTACACTAGCAATTTAAGAATACTATAGACATGTAGAAAGTAATGTTTTGTTGGTTTTTTTGACAACACTGAAAAGCTAAGGTTTTTATTTTAATATTACTACTTCATCTCATACACACATATATGCACAAAGTTGAAATTACAAATGTTGTATAAGCCATCAGAATTCACAATGCTGTAAAATCAAACACGTTAGAGAAAACAAAAAGTAATGTAAGCAAATTATTTTGTTACAATGAATGTCAAATTCACCAAAGGCTCCACTGAAAGGCACGATGAATGCAATCAATGACTTCAAAATATTTTACATTCCCAATTATGAAGAGGTATTTTAAAGTAGTAATATAATGTTGCATACAAAAAAACTTGTGGGACTGGGCCATCACTTAATTTTGTAATGTACGTAACTTTGCTTCCATTTTCATTAGTGATTCTGACTTGGTACTCTCATTCACAGAGGTATTGCATTCTTGCAGTCCTCATCCATTTCAATCTCAGACCACTTTCCTCTTTCCTCAGTATCTCTTATTGATTTAAATACAATCTTAGAGAAAATTCTGCTGGGTTTTGCCATCATTATCTCCAAACCTCTTCAATTCTGGGAGTTTGTATTTATGCCATCTGATGGTCCGTATTGCACAGGGAATCCTAGTAATTATGAATTAAATGCCTACTAACGTGGTTGATGATGATGTTGCTAGAATGCCAGTCACGTTTACCAGATCCTGGCCATCAGAATAATAACAGTAAAGGAGTATTTTCCGTAATTTAACAATTTCTCCTACTTCAACAAATGTATTCTATTTATCCTCTCCTAAGCAGCATCACAGTGCACAGTAAGTTGGAAAGAAGCAGCAACATTGCAAAATTACAAGGCCATTTAAATTAATCACATTAATTTGCTTAATTATGCTGAAAATATTTCACCTCTTTCTTAGCATCATAATGTAAAATTTTGGAAGCAATATAATTTGAAAATTGACAAATTTGCTATTTAATGTTGCCATAACAACCATAGAAAATTGTGTAAGAAAATACCAAGCAATAAAGGATGAAATGCCATAGAAACAGATAAGAATAGAACAAGTTGTGTCAGTACTAGCCTTAAGGAAAATTTTAGGCACAGAAAACCTCATGGACAGAATTATGAAAAGATGGAGAAACAGAAAAGGGTAGTTAATGTTGGGAAATCAAAAACGTAGCTATATGGCATAGTGCCAATGTTCTCCAACAGAGATTACAGGCAGATTAATCAAAACCTCTACGAAAACTAAAACACATTAGATAAAAATTCAGCAGAGATTATGTCAGAGACTTGTTTTGCTTTTTTGCTTTTTTTTTAAATCTCTTGCTTATAACAATATTGCTGCAGTGTCACACAATATAAATAGTCAAAAGCCCTCAAAACCTGAATACAGTAATAGCTAAATTGCTGCCAGTTCTACACGGTTTTCTACAACTCCCTCCAGCAGAAGGAACTAACAATTGACTTAGGAAGTTATGAAGGAATTCAAATGTAGGGATCTATTTTCCTGTAGGTCAACCCACTACTGCACTGTATAATAAATGAAAACATGAGATGATATCATTTCATCTCTGCTCCTCACCTTTCCAACGACCTTTCAGAGGAAACATCCTGAAGCCTGAATTTTGTTTAACATGGAAGTCATATGGGCTGGATAATATGACATTCCTACCTATGAGCAAAACATCTTTAATGCATTTATTCTTCCTAAAATAAAAATAAATGTTATACAGATATCTCTATATCAAAGCTACAATCAATACACAGGCCAGTCCAAAGCAAAGTTTTGTGTTCAGTAGAAGAAATAGTGCATTTACAGCTCTTTTTTTAAACAATTAACAAGTCAAAATTGAACCTCTCTCTAGTAAAACTCCATTTTGGATGTTATCCGCTGCCTTGTATTGACAGCATAATCAGGAGAAACACCACCTTCTCACATCTCTCTTGTTTCAAAGGACAAAAAAGCAGATGGGATTAAAATGGAGCTCAAACCAAAGATGGTATATTTAGATTTGATTCAGCAGACATATGGAAACCATTACGTAAATAAGGGAATTGTTGCATAAAAACATTCAGGTGAGATGCAACTTAACCAAAGACAAGAATCTTGGGAGCAGCATAAAAAACGACAGAGACTAAGGAAGTAGCTTCATTCTACACCGAATCTAACTTAATGACAGGAGGTAGCCTGAAGGGTCAGTCCTGCTGTCTGAAACCCTCAGGCTCCTGACCATTTCCTTGCATGAGATCCACCAATTCTGCAGCTGCAGGGTGAGCTGAGAGAAAGGAGAGAGGAGGACAAGGAGGTGTCAGACATATTTTAATTGACTCAGCTCTCTGGCTACCACCTCACTGGTGGTCTCACTGGACTGAGACATGAAGAGAAACAGAAATGAGCTGGTGCCCCCTTCTGCCATGCCTCTCTCTTTTCACAGCTCCCATCTCCTGAATAAACTTGGGGTATGCCACCCATCTGTCCCTGGTTCCAAGCTACAGAGGCCACGATCAACCTTTCAGCAGGCCAAAGACAACAGCTGACTATGGACCTCAGGCTACAACCTGAGCATAGGTGTCAATCCGGATCTCTCTTCTCAGAGGCAAATTAGAGGTGACAGTATTGAAAATTAGAGCAAATTAACTCCTTTGAAGCCTTCACCCTTGCTGAATTTGGACAATACAATTCAAAAGTTATCCGGACACCTGCACAATCACATAAGTCTAATTTCCTTGAGAAACAGACAAAAAATAATATGCAGCTAGATGGCACAAAAATAATCTTTTTACAAGGTAATTACAAATTGGAAACACCAACACGATTAAATGTTAGCAGAAAGCATGTAGTAAAGACTGAGTATCCCATTTTGAATGAGTATAGGTTGGGGGGAGATTATATAAATCTATGAAAGATGGTTGTGCTTTCATGACAAAGTGAATAAAATTGATTTTATACAGTACAACTACTAAATCTTATAAAATATTTCCCCCAAAGCTCTGGCAACAGGATTACTAGTTTCCTTCAAATTCAGTCTGCCTGCAGAACTGTAAACAAAATTAAATACAACAGTGGGGGATTCTGCAGGTTTGGAGTCAACCAATACTGCAGTTTTTCTCTTCCTGGTACTCACAGCACTTTAGAAGAAACTTAGAGATGGTGTATCCTCAGCACATTTTAGGATCCATGGTATATTTGATAGTGAAATAACAAGACCAAAAAACAGCACGACATCTGAAAACCCAACAAGCTGTAAGTGAAAATTTAATGCCAGCAAGCAAAGCTTTTGTACTAGTTATTTCTTGTGGGTTTGGGAATAGTAGAATTAGAAAATAGAATTTTAAAAGTTTTTCTTACTTCACAATATTTTTTTAAATGCCAAGTGCCCACAGTAAATGTTTTGTTAGGATCATCAGTCATTATCAGTGGGCTATACAATACATGCTTTTGAAAAACCTTTCTATAACACCATCCCACAATATAAACTGTTGCAATAATTTTTTATGTTCTTATATCTCTTCCTAATACAAACTAAAAATATTATGAGAAAAATGAAAAGGGAATAAAAGCAACAGAACAAGAATCTAGTACCATGGATTCTTTCATTCTCTCTATAAATTCGATCTTCTCACATTTATAAAAAGAATGTGAATTAGGCCCAATAGTGGATGTAGATGGGGACCTACTCAAATGCTGCTGTTATACAACAATGAATTTTAAGGCACAATCTTACTCATCAATTGTATTTCTAAAAAGCCTTCACACCCTTGAAAAGGAAGAAAGACCATCTTTGGAGAAAAAGTTTCAGATGACACCTCCAGCCCACGCTGAATGTTGCTTTAGTGTTACTACTGAGGTTCTGACCTGTGTTTAATTAACTGCCCCTGGATGAACTCAGAAGCATTCAAAACCTCTCTTGGAAAAGCCTCCAAAAACTTGGCATCACATCTTCTCATCATCGTGCAAAAGTATCACTTTATCAAAATTCTTATTCCTGAAGTAATGACACTTTTTACTGGTAAGTACTTCACAACTTCGTTCAGTTTTACTTCATGCTATGCAACATGTAACACTGAGGTCAAAATGTGTTACTAAAACAACAGGCTAAGATTATTCACAACCTGAACTGGCAAAACAAAGGCAGTGGGGAAAGGGAGGTTTTCACTCATTGTCATCCAGCACAGCACATGGTCCAGGACCATGCAGTTTGTTATCACAGTACTCTCCTGTAAGGCAGATGGCTTTTCACAAAGCAAAGTCTGAAGTGTAGTCTAATTGTATTTAGATTCCCTGTACCACATCATCACGACATATGTGTCAATTTAAAGGATTCAACTAATTTCAGGTGACTGCTTCGAAAATTTCAAAATCAGAAGTCTCAGCTACTGTCAACAGCAGAGCTCTGACTGAACATGGCTCAGTTTAACCTTTCAATATGTATGCCCTAAAAGTAATATATTACTTCTTACCATAAAACTCCCACACACCCAAACTAGAATCCCTTCTATACTCAAAATGTGAAGTGGCCTTGTACATCCACTCAAGAAGGAAGAACTAGAAAGGAAATTTTGGCACGGAAGAGTCAGAAAACTCTCCATTCATTATTCCTATGACTGTTCATCTAGATTCTAAAGCACCAGTGTCAGCATGAGCCTGGTGCTTTAGAAGACAACCTGAAGACATTTACCAAACTCCTGAGATGACTCCTGTAGATCTCCCTAAACTGATACAAAGTCCTGCTGTACTTATAGGAAAATCTCTCTCTTGCTGGCTTCACAAGCAGATATGGCTGCTACTAACTAAAATAATAAAAAGCATCATTTTGACTCTGTACTTTTGTCCTTGTAAGTCAACATATGTTTTTTTTATGTACATTTGTAGTAAACAGTCAACAGCAACCACCACGGAAAGGAGAAAAACTCCTTTAGAGAATATATCAAGCATGTAAGACATTACTCCTACATAAAAATAGACACTACATGTTCATGAATGCATTGAACACAGCAATTCTAGTTAAATTTCACAAAAAGTGAGCTGTGATCATAGACTGCCTGGCACCAAATACCATGTACTTAAGAAGAGTACAAGGCAAAACAAAGCATGAAGCTTGATAGTATAATCAGATAAAAAAAATAAAACTACTCCTAAAAAACTCCATATGGATAAGCTAGCACGTTTTCACTTAAATACCTGACACTTACTCAATTGATAGCCACCTGCATACAAAGTTCCTGGCAGCTTTAAAATAATTTTTTTCTTTCTTCTTTTTTTTTTTTTTATTAAAGAATATTCTTCAAGCTAGTTCCCATCACATCAAGCACAAACATGCTTCAGAAATGGAATGTGTCTTATTTTAATCTTTCACCTTTGCTCAGCTGAAGAAACTTGTATTGTTAATAATAAGAGGCAAACCAGATCTTACTTAAATTATTATTTATGTTTTGTGTTTATACATTCTCAGGAACACTGCATTCCAAATTGATAACTACTTGTTTCTGTGGGATTTTGTGGAGTTTCTTTTTTTTTCTTGATTGTTTGTGCTTGTGGGTGGGGTTTTTTTTGGTTGGTGATTATTTTGCAGGGTTATTTGGAGGTTGTTTGTTTTTTAATATTTTTAATGCCGTCAGTCCTGCAAAAGCTAGCAGGATCACCAGGCTCCTGACTCAGTAGTTTCATACATCAGGCAGTTATTTCAATTTTTAGCTGAAAATCCCTAGTATGCATTCCATAAATCATGGTCTGGGAATAGGGGCATTCCCACAGCTCTGGCACCACTTTCTCAAAGGGGACTGCATATTCCCAGTTACATTCCGAGACCCCGCACGTACAGCCTGTGAACCGTCTTTCTTCCAGAGCCTGGTTAGATCCCAGCACAGCAGCGTATGCACGTGCTAGCTCCAGGACAAACACGTGCAGGGGGGGTGAGAGCTCCCTGGCCCACACTGTACAGCTCCTGGACTGTGGAGGAGCGTGGGCAGCTGCTGCAGGTCACCATCAACTACAACAGCTCCAGCACAGGCGGCACAGGTACATTCCACCACCTTTGCCTGCTGTTAGAGATGGGCTTATAAATGTACAGCTTAGACCACTTGCTTTATTTTCCAAATTAACAGAAAGATTATCATGTAATAAGAAAGCAGCGTAATTGTTTGGCAGCAGGTTTCAAGAAATGGATACTTTTGTGGATCCAAGGTTATCAGGATAAACTGCACAAGAAATGAATTCATTTACAGTAGAAAATAAGATTACAGAACAAAAATACAGACAATAGGGATTAGGATTAGTTATGTAGCAGTAAACCATGCAAAACCATGCAAAGAAATAAGGATATCTTTAAAAAAAATAAGCAGCAATCCGATATGAAAGTAATTTTCAAATACTATCACATTCCCATAACTACAACTAAACCAGCCCAGCAACACCACAGTAATCCTTCTTCCTCATCTGGGATTTTAACAAGCCTAAATTCTAAAACAGATAATGGGATGTAAACAGAAGATTAAGAATTATCCCCTCATACTGATTCACTTGTCATAGGTTCTGGGCTTGCTGAAATTCTGGTCCTTCCTCTATAGAAAAACAAATGGCAAAAGGAATTGCCCAGCTATTCTGTGTTAGCATGTTGAAATTTCTCCCTCAGGAAACATGGCATAAGCACGAAGCTCAGCAACTTCCTTCTGGTGACTGCATTTTTATATGGCTGGCTGATTTTTGCAGGCCTTCTAAGGCATCTCTCATCAATTCCTGGTCACTTTACTTTGAAGTCTACAGAAATCACATAACTAAACAATCTAATTCTTTAAATTTCAACTGCATAGAAATATTCAAAATACTAAAGTATAGATATTCCTTGTTTCACCTGAATTCAGTGAGGTAAATTTATGGTATTCCAAAGGGATGGATTTTAGAGAATGGACTTTAAAAAAACAAACAAAGAACCCACAACCAAACAACACACACCAAAAAAAAAAAAAAAAAAAAAAAAAAAAAAAAAGAAGAAAACCACACCCAAATACCCCCCTAAACAGACCTGAAAAACACCCCAATCCCCCCAAAAAACCAACCCAAAAAACTAAACTCCACATAAACCCCCACAAAATCCCCAAGAGCCAATCAGATACCACTTTTGCAAGTACTAGCCTAAATTTTATGTATCCCTCTAGCTTAGGACTACTTTAATTTTTGAAGGCAAATCTAAGGGATTTCACTTGCAAATATGAAATTGAAGCAGCACATTTACTGTAGTTCTTTTCAGTTTAACTCTTCCCAAAATACACAGGGTATGAATAAAAGGGATGCCAGCCTTGGGAGATGGAAGACCATGAAAGTCTTCCTGGTTAAACCAACTTCCATGGACTCTGCCCCGGACTGGTAAGATCCATAGTTTACAATCCACCCCTGCTCCGCTCTGAGAGAACCACAGGGGCCTCAGGGAGGGTCAGAGGCGCAGAAGCAATGAATATCATAATGAATTCTGCATCCATTAAGGTTTGATTACTGTGTACTGTGTACACCATACTACACAAAGTATTTCCAGAGAAAGAAATTCAACCCACTAGTACAAAAGGACTCCATTCCCTTTCAGGTATTATTTCTGTTGCTTTGAACCGTTGCTTGGTACTGCAGCTGTCAGTGGAAGTTCACCCTAATAACAAATTGCTCCATAGGCTCTCTAACTAGCTTCGTTCTTTCTTAAATCTATGCCATAAAATTGTACATCATATATATTTTTGTTCCATTTAAATTCAACACTAGGCATGGGAACATATTTCTATGTTACAGGTACTTTTGCAAAAATCTGAGAGTAGTTTAATTTAAAAGCCATGGACAGCAACCTAAAGCAATTTTTGACCATGCAAAATGTTTTATAAATAGTTCCATGTGTGCTGTTCATCTGGAGTCTCACTAGAGACGAATAACGACCTTGTATTTCATTCTCATTTACTCTGAATTAGGCAAACCTTGTGGTTTTAATTACAAACTTAATACACCTGGCACGGTCTAATTACAGAAAACAAAACATCATTTAAACAAAGGGTGACCTTGAACTTAGTCTATCAAAATAACAGTTAACTTTAAGTTTTCAGTTTTTAACAAACTGCCAAGACATGCAATAGCAATTTTCCAAATGTGATCATATGCCTTTAGAGCAACAGATTTAGTGCATTAGGAAACATCTGTACACACCCTTTATGGCTTTCCTCATTATTAATGCAAATCCCTCTTAGATTTCAATAGTGCTATAAACAGTTCCATAGGTAAACACCAAGTTCACACTACTGATATGTTTAACGTTAGACTGTACTAAATCTAGATTTGACAAGCAGCAGCCCATTGAAGCTGAAGCAACTTTTTATCAGAAACTTAGTGATTTTGTGAGAGTATTGCAACTACAACAAAGGGAACACGAAGCTGTAGCAATGATGACATGCTGCAAAAGAGGCAAACGGCGCTGATACCAGAAACTGAAATAAATACATTAGAAACCACGTTACTGTTGGAATGTGGTTACTTACCTGCTTGAAAACTGAGTATGTGCTTTAATTCCTTCTTCAGTCGTGCTGAAGAATTTCAGTGACAGATTGGTTTTAGAAGAATGCTCCAACATAATAGTGAATGGTCTTCATGTATCTGATACAGTTTTTTTACTTCTATTTGTGACCAAGAAATGCTAAAAAGTATATTTAATAAAGCATCTGGGATTTAAAGTCAAAAGAATGCAATGCCTACACAAAATTCAATAAAACCTAAAATTTCTGTAATATAATGTAAAATGATGTGATCTGGTTGAGAATCTTTTTCACACTGCAAATTCATTTTAATATGGGAATAACTTAAGTACACATTCTCAAAAGATTTCTAGTCATTTCCTTGTACTTGTGAATTTGGTTATCATTACAGACCTAGAGCTTCCCACCTCAGCATGCCAGAACAGCAAATGTACAGTGCATTTGAGGTAAATGATGTCAATAACAGTACTGAGGAGACAGGAATTAAAACCTGAGCATGCTCAGCAAAGATCTACCAAACTACTGGCTAATTCACAAAGAGCTGGTTTTCAAAGATGTACTCTCAGAATACTTGTCTATGTTCCGTACTGCCGACCACAGCGTACTTCTAAAACAGAACAGTCCAGTGCACAAGGAGCAGAGAAGTTGGTTATTAGAAATTTTGACAATGTTTCAGCACAAAAAGATTGCTGCATCTGCTGACACAGCAAATGTTTTGAACACAGATGTCAAGAAAGTTGAGGTGTTTTGCAAGTATACCAAGTCTGAATAGGTTGATACTTGTTGAGAAAAATAATTCTTCACCCATCAATAGATTAAAGAAATTCATATGAAAGTATCCTATATAGATAAGCAAATCTGTTCAAGGTTATCATGAATGCTGACAAACACACTTAATTTACTTGGTTGGCAAAATAAGAACAACATTGACTGTCTAAAGGAGAAAAGGATCCCAAACTTTTAATACCCAACAGACAGAATTCAATAAATATATTAAAATAAAGAGTAAGAAATTATTTTACAACATAAACTATATATGTAATAGATGATGATTAAATAATTATATATGTCACTTATTATTTAAATGAACTGCAATAGCATTCAAACCAAGACTCCATTGCCCGACACATACACAATCCAAACCGCCTAGAAGGGGATATGATCTAAATGAGATTTGTCACAAAGTAGTACATCATTAGAAAGTGAAGATGAGATATATGGAAGTGAGCAGGATTTACGCTTCACGTGAGACCTGATGGCAGGACTCCTGAATCTTATTCCAGCTCTGCTGTGAGCTCATGTAAAATAACACACTTTCTATGTGTCTCTGCCACCATTCTCCTGATAACATTTTTCTTTTTTATCATTACAAGGCTATAATTAAGGAAGACCTTGAATAAATACTCAGATCTGAATCCTTCTCACTGTGGTCAATGGAGCAAAAGGTCCCTGTCACTGCAATTATATTGCTTTAGCTCTACCAGAAAACCCTGTTCTCACAACATAGGCTATGCTGAACACACAAATATGGCACCCACTAACATACCACAAAAATAATGTGCCACAGGTTCAAACAGTATTTCATTCTCTTCAGATCTGGCATGGCTATGCTACTTTGAAATTAAAATAATTCTGTCCATCGAACAATGCTAGTGACATAAACATAACCTGGAGCAAAATAGGCACATTACATTAGCACAGAGGAATAAAATTAGGACTGGCAGTTTAAAAAGGTATTCTGGAAAAAAAGCCTTAAGACTATGCAGGTAAAATGCTCTACAGGTGAATTTCACAAACTCTGAAATGAGTGAGAAACAGAGTTAAAGTGCAGTTCATCTGCAAGTAGGAAACAATAATAGTTTTTCCTGAAAAGAATTTCCCTAATTAGGAAGATAAAATCAAAATCAAAATCACCATTTCACAAGCACAATATAGGCAAATTAAGAAAATCTTTTTGTTCAATTAAATCTGATCAAAATAAACTGACACTATTTAGTCTCTGAACTGTTCAAAGCACACAGTTAATTACTTTACAGCTAGAATGACAGCACAATATACTTGTCAAAAATATGGTAAGGCAAATAAGAACACATCTTTAAAAACCAGTGCAAATTCAACTCTACTGTCTTTCTTCTTTTGTACTAGAACCAAGAGATAAACTTTAAGTTTCAAAGACTGTGTCCTTAAGTTGGCATTCATAGTTACAGTAGTGAGTTTAATTAACCTATCTCAATATGTGTACAGTACAAGACACTCTCTTCTTTCAAGCCCTTAATACCAGCCTTACGACATCACAATATAGTCCAAGCAGAAGATCATCTGCTATAAAAAAGCATTCCTACAAACCACTGAATTACATGAATGAAAAACACTGAGACTGAAGATAATGGCTCCATCCGTGTTTTCTACACTACACAACTATTTTAAGAACTCTTGAGGCATCCTTGAGGAAAAATTCCTTGCTATCTGCCAGTGGCTAGCCTCTTCCTTCAGTGAGACCAATAATTTATTTACATGGTATCTTAAAACAGTTCACACATGAAACAACAAAGAGGTTTTGTTTGGTTGGTTTTTAACCTTACACTATTTTGTCTTTGTGTCCAAAAAGAAAGACTCTGAGCTCAAAAACCTTTTTTCTGGATCTGTCTAGAATCCATCCAATGTGTAGGGAGAGAAAGTAGCTCCTTCAAGAAGATGACACACAGACCAATTAATCTCCCCTGGCTGTTGTCAAAGGGTTTACAAGGATTTTTACAAGGGTTTCCTGTGCTATGGTTACAAAACCAGGGATGACTTATCACAAACTAAAATTATCGCCTGCCTGATGACAGGTGTCCTATTCCCGGAGAACCAGCTATTCCCACCTGGGAATGCTCATGATGCAAGTACAGAATCAACATATGGGGGAACCAATCATATTCTTGGCAGCTATTGACAACTTGGTTATGCTGCAGGGACCTTCAAAGTAGACATGAATGCCAAGTCTTTATAATAATTTCTGGGGTGGGTATTTATACAGTTACGTATATATTGTTTTAGTTGTGCAATATTCTCCCCAAGACAAACATGTAATGGAAGATTTAATGACCTATGTAACTTGAGTAAGTTATTCCTCCTTGGAGGAGTAAGAATTGTTGAAGATGTTCAAAGAGCTATAACTAGGCACAACATCATAAAATTTTAAACTGAAGATCAAAAAAATATTGTTTAGCTTTCAGATCTATAAACTGTGACACAGGCCCCAGAGGAAAGTGATGGAAGTTACCTTCAATTCAGACATGCTAAGATAGTCTGGAAAAGCATTTGGTAGCATGTTTACTTTAGTAGGGATACAGAAAAGATCATTTAGTAAGTAATTTTAATATCTTATTTTTCAGATTAATAGTAGTTTGGACAAGAACTACCCTACTAACTAAAAATAATACAGTAGTACACAGAAGAAGAAACTACTGAAATCAATATTTAGTTGCTAATTTACTTTAGGACAACCTCATACATGCACTCGTATTTGAATTACCAGGTCAACACATCCCATGTATAAAAAGCTCAAAAATCACTGAAAGAATAAAGCATTGTTCTCATTGTTTTGGATATTGCAATGGATATTACCAGTGGACTTGTGTGGTTTTGTGACTTTATGTTTTCTTTATGTTAGGTTTCATTTAAAACATAACAGGAAAGTGAAGTTCAAGCTTATTGGAAATTAAAATTTTGAAAGACCACAAAAAACCACGACAGTCTACATAAATCAACTTTTTTATCCTTTGCAAGAAAACCATCTATTCATAATATTTCTGAACCTTTCTGATTTAGATTTGAAGGAGAAAAATAACTTGTACAATTCTTTCCCAATAACTTAAAGAGTCATTATTTGCAGATTGCTTTGGAAAACTCCAGAGATAAGACCAGAAACTGATGATCCTCAAGTACTAGTGTATTCAGGTACATATCTTTGGAGAAATTTTGCCTGCCCACGAATTAGCAGCAGAGGCAAGTTTGCCTCAAATACAAGGTATTTTTAATATAACCTTGTCTATTCACAACTTAGTGGCAGATGCAAACTACACTTGAGATCCTGCAGAGTTTTTAACATAACTGAAGGTAGACTCTTGACTAACTAAGTGGTACTATAAACACAAGTTGTAAATCACATCTTAATAACGTAGGCAAGACAAATTAATGCCTTGCTGAATTACAGGTAGAAACTTGGTATTTTCAAAGAAGAGGGACGAGAGGGTCAAAGAATGCCAGTATGAATTCTCAGAGAGGCAAAGCCAGAGACAGGCAGATAACTTACAGAAATAAGAAAGTTTAAATAGTTGATAGGTACAAATTACTGGCAGGAACTTATATTACAGTTAAGTTTACACACCTTCAGAGTTCATACCAAAAAAGGTGATAAATCACAGTTGGCACAGATTAATGTAATACAAATTATTTGATCTAACCATTCATTAACTGTTATCAGACAGTGTTGTGCTGAAAGGAAAACTGGAACGAAGAGATCAAACAAAGTAAATCTGCATACTAGCAAGAGGAAACAATTAAAAAACAAGAAAAAAACATTTTAAAAAAGGGTTGCAAATGCTATCATTAGTCTTACATAGGAAAATGTAAAACAAGTTTTGACTCAGTTTTTTACTTACGGAATTACCAAGTGACTGGGATTTGACACCTATTACAACAGAAACAAGGCAGTGTCTCACAAAAACCCCACCCGCCTTCTACCCAATTTCAAGAGTAACCTTCTTTCTATTCTTTCTTTCTTTTTTCATACTGTATGGATATCCAAAGAATTTTAGTTTTAACCAAAATACCAACAGCTGCTGAAATAAGAGAACATGAATGTTTTCTATAGTCATATTAACATGCAGAAATACAGCTCAATATATTACACCAACTATTTACCTCCACAGCTCCACTTCTCTAATACGGTTACAATTAGATTGTATTGCCATGGAGAATAACCACAGTCCTCTAATTTTGATTGCTGCTGAAGTTTTTCCCTTCATCTTTGTCCCAGAATGCCTTACTACTGAACAGAAATCCCCGTTCTTCTAAATGCCCAGATAGGAAATCAAAACCATAAACCTGGCAGTGAAAGAGAACAAGCATTACAGTTTCCAATGATAGCAGAAGACTTGCAGCCTCATGGTGGTTTCATTATTTTCATTTTCTTGCAATAGTGTGTGAAATTAACAACCCCAAAACTTAACTGAGTGGTTGTTATGTAAAGAACCACACATACAGATGTAGGATCCTTCAAGTAGAAGTTTCTTCTGAATTTATGTTTTCTTGTGTCTTAATTTCTCTTACTTCATTAAACTAGTGGATGTAGAAGTATCCTTCCTAAAATTTGCTCTTTAATTCCCAAAGACCTTTTTTTTTTATAAATAAGAATATACACCACCACCTAAAATAAGTTATTGAGCAGTAACCAGAACATCTTTGAAATGGGATGCTCTATGCATATACACTCAAGGCCATGTTGTGGAGGTTGCATATGTGAGGTACCAACCGGTAAATGTGCATCCTTGGTTCCTCACATCCAGAATCCCCAGTAACTTTCAATGGGACTTCACGTAGAGTTCAGAATATACACATGAACATAATTTCTTGAATAAGTTCCATTACAAGCTGAACCCATCAGCTGAGTGATGAAGAAATGTAAAACCTTGAGGAAAACAGCTGAATCATGCACAGAAGCCCTCAGTGATGACACTGTGCTTACAAAAGGCGCACGTGGAATTTACCGGGACAAATCTGCAAGTCTCAGGGATGGAAACATTCATTAGTGTACCTACTTGCCAATCATCTATCTGTTGCAAAATACCAAGACAGCTCTGAGCCAGGTCTGACTTGATTACAATTCTGAGGACAGCGAGTCACTCCACTGAACAGCCAAGAAACGCATTCAGGCCACCCTGAAGCCCTTGCACTGCAGAAAAGGCCTTCTTCTGAGAAGTTCCAGAGAAGGTTGACGACTTCAACGAGTAGGAATTTGGAAGCAGTACTTCTGTACATGTGATATGGGGCAATTTGAGGACAGTTCCAAAAGAAGAAATGAGAAAGCAGCTAGACTGATGCTCTGTATCTGGCAAGTGTAAGCAGTTATGTAGAGACTCACTGAAGTGATCTTAACTGTAGGACAGATGGTATTCGTGCTTTAGATCACTGAGGGAGAACCAGACCTGGCGCTCTTTCCAATAAAGCGAGCATCTGCAACGGTGCTTCTCAGTTACGGAGCTATGGCTGCATGACAGAAGTGCTGCATCAGGAAAAGATAGAGAAGTGCTGATACAGGTCATGAAAACTTACTCTTGTGTCAAAGACAGAGATGAACTTCTAGGTACAGAAGACTGCTGAAATAAGTCTTACCAGGTATGGTGGGTTTAGCCTTGCTAACAGCCAAATTCCCACCCAGTTGCTCATTCCTCTGTCTTTCTTATCAGGATAGGGGAAGAAAATTGGATGAGAAAGTTCATGTCTTCAGATAAAGACAGGGAGATTGCTTACCAATTATCACCATGGGCAAAATATATTCAACACGGGGAAAATTTAATTTATTGCCAACAGATTTGTGTAGTGAGAAAAAAAACCAACAACCAAAAGAATAAACCACTGTAGCAATACCTAGTCTCTTTCCCTTTCCAGGCTCAGCTTCACTCCTTCATTACAGACTCTTGTACCTGCCCCCACCATTCCTCCAGCAACACAGTGATGATGAGCAGTTATGCTCAGTCAATAACAGCTCATTGCTGCCACTCCTTCATCCTCATAGTCTTCATTGAATCATAGAATGGTTTGGGTTAGAAGGGACATTTAATGATCATCTATAGTCCAACCTCCATGCCATAGGGAAGGGCATCTTTCATTAGATCAGGTTGCTCAGAGCCCCATCCAACCTGACCTTGAACACTTCCGTGGATGGGACATCCACAGCTTCCTGTGCAATTTGTAGTCTATTCCTCCTTCTGATTTCCACTCTCTACCAGTCAACATACTCATTCTAACAACTGAAGACACTGTTATCTGGGTACCAGTGGTTAACAGTTCAGCATTCAGACCTCACTGATGTTGTGCAATGAAGGGCTCTTGTGCATGCATGGAATGTGTTGCTATTCTTCCCCCCTTTTAAATTGATATGAAATCACATTCTGATTCTATGTATAAAACTCTTTGAAAGAACGTTAAGTCAAATACTTGAAAGACATTGGGAAGAACATCTTACAATTCCTTAAGCAACCTTAATTTGGCCTTTTTTTCTAATTATAGCATCGTAACACATTGCTTAATTACATGACTGTGGGTTAAAACTCAGACCCATAACAGGCACATAATGGGTCAAGAGATCATAAATGCATCACGCTCCTTAACTCTTGACCATTTCTTTTCCACACCTGAACATAGTTTTTTAAACTCTTTTTTGCATTTAATGAGATTAGCTGAAACCCCTTCACAATTATCACTTTTTCCCACAACCAACAAATTAAAGATCACAGGTGAACATTCTCCTTCATATTTGGTTTAATAATCTGCTTGTTAGAGATGGAAGAAGGTTTACAATTTGTAGCCTAAAAAGAACAAGTCCAAAATAATGCCCCAAAATAGATCTGGGGAAAAAGAAAAAAAGCAGCCAGCTAGAGTATTCTATTCTATCATAGCCCCCACTGTAAGGTAGAGGCTCCAGGACTACTGAACTAAGGTGCTTTGTTGGGGTCCCAACTACTCCTATGAATCTGAGGAGCAGTTAAAATAAGGTCTTCTCTTGATATCTGTGCTTGGCAAAAACGTACTTTCCTTTCAAACATGGACAACATTGCAACCATTCTTCTAATTCTGTAACATGAAAAGTGCACCAAATTAAAAACTGTATTACACCTCTACTAACCAAACGTTTTCATTATCATACTATACACTGCTGTCCACCTACTAAGTGACAGTTCTCACAAGAACCACAGTACACTCCAGATGCCAGGTGAAGTTCAGTGCACTGATTTTCAATTTAAAGCTGTAAAATAGTTTCTTGAATTGTCCATCTGCAAAATCCTCTCTCCTCCATATGTTATAATGGCAACTGCCAGCTGTAGAGGCATTTCAGATAGCAATTCACTGATTAAAACTCTCGGGTTATTTTTCAATGAATGCATCTTAGCTCTGGAATTAATTTCTCCCTAACCCATGGTCTAACAGCTTATGTTTGCTAACTTCCCTAACATGGGATACGGAATTGTGGAAGAAAATTATCATTGTGTTCGGTGACAGGACAGTATGAGGACCACAGGACACAGGTACTATCATTCTTTGGAGGTGTTTTATTTTGGGAAGCTGCAACAAGATGAGAAGATGAACAAAGGAAGAAATTAGTTGAAATCAAGCCAAATTAGTAAACAGCTCCAGTAGGAAGGATTTGGATAATATGTTTTCTAAAGCATCTGTGTTAATTCCAGGGTAGCACAGGTGTCTGTAAAAAATATGGGTGCAGGGAACACAGTTTGATGCTGGAAGTGATCCAGCTCTCTGCACACACATGGCTGCTGAACCTTTGAAACTTAGCACTGCTTGGTCCTCGGTGAGCTGCTGTTGCCATAGCAACAGCTCTTTAAAACACGGAAAAACAGGTCAGGTAGTTTCAAAGTAATCACTGTTTCCAATGTCACTATTTTCCCCTGTAGTTTTGAATAAGCCCACCTCTGAGATGACCACTGGGCTGTTGCCATAGAGTCATCAGCCAGCAAAGAGAAGAAAACAAGGCTCTTGAGTTTCACAGGCCACAGGGATGCTTAAGTAACACGGAGTTTGGCCTCCCTCCATTTACCACTCTTTCCCCCCAATCCTTCAGAAATCCCCTTCAGAGGTATCAGCTCTTTTCCATCTCTTTTTCTCTGCAAATATTATTTACTCTGAAAACTCTCTGGGGCTTAAGATTTTTAGTTTTGTTTTTTAAATAAAAAAGGATTGCAAAATTTTGGAGTTAGATCCTGATAACTGCTGAGCCTAAGTCCAAAGTGCATTATTTGGCCATAACTTCATTACTCCAAAAGTCTCTGTGTTACAGTATCATTCAAAAACTTTATGCAAGGAAAAACAACCATTGTAAACCAGGTCTTTAAAACTCATGACAAGGAAGTTAACCAGCTTGAGACAACAGCTGGAACAGTTGAGCATGTACACACCAAGCAATTTCTGCCAATTCCTTCTCTGTTCCTCCAACATAGTATTAAAGGTGGATTGTACACAGGTTCTCACACTTTGACCAATCATAGGTCACAGACAAAGTCCCAAAGGACAAGTACTGGTTTTATTTTTAATTTAATGTCTTTGTTACTTTAATTGAACCTGCCTGAATGCCAGCTTACTTACAATTGTCTCTTTATCTTGCCTCACAGTTGTATTCCAATAGTTAATGGCAACTCTTTGGAAAGACAAAAATAGCGATGACATTTACAACTTTGCAAAAGCACAACAAAAAACCCATTCCATCCTACACACACACATCACAAGCACCATGGAAATACCACATTTCTCTCTCTACAAACATTATCAGGATAATAGTTCTCATGTTGAGGTGGTTATCCACCTCTGTAGAGTACACATTCTTCTTGTGTGTGGATGGTATTTATAACATGTAACTATATTTAATGGCAATCTTAAAGTGACCCAAGTGTTTGCACTTGAAGCACAACCTTAAAAAAAAATAAGCACCTCCTCCAGGTTGCAGTGGGAACAATGCCAAAGGAGCTCCCAGTAAAAAAGCCTCCTCTTCCATTCACACACTTCTTCAATTAATTCCCTATGCCAAAAAGCATAATTTTCAAAGAGGACACAAAATAGATAGTAAAAGTAAGCTGTCCCAAAATGACTAAGAGAACTTTTTGCATCTAGATAACTTTTTGATGTAAGGTGAAAGTTTGATCTGTGTCTTTGTTGTACGCTTTTTCCTCATTCTTACTTGAAAGAACAATATTCAAATATAAAAAACCAACTAAATATACTGGGCTGTAGTGACACCATGAGGGAAAAAAATTCAAACATTTTTAGAAAGTTCCACCTAATTCACATCTACAAGCACTACAGCATGCACCCAACATAGCACAGTTTGCTAAGTTCCTGCTTCTCAGCTGCAGACCTAACCTTGCCCATGACCCTTGCCTGCTGCAATGCAAAGTAAGTTAAATTCTTCAAAATGGTTGAAGTTAACTTGTTTTAGTTCTCACTATGCCACACTAAAAATTGTCATGTAAATGCAGTCAGGGTTCTCAGCTTCTTGGAATAGCTATAACCATTCTACTGTACCCTTAGAGCTTTCCTATTGAGCAATTTTTCCTGGAACATCTTATTTACGTTACGAAACTGGATTTTCTGACGAGTATTCTTATATCTGTACAACTTCTAATGTCAAACGTAAATGTAAGCAATACCACGATCATTAAGTAGATGCTAGAGACGTGTTAATTCTTCAAGTGTTTTCTTCTTGGTAATTAGATGCACTTGCCCTAAACTGAGGAATGCTGAGAGAAACAGTCTAAGTTTGAGAAATTTCTAACTCTGAATATAAATGCAGCTTTACATTTAGACACACAATTGAAAGTGTGTCTTTAACGGTCTGAGCAGCAAAACTTAACATTGACATCAGTAGGAGTTTTGTCATTAACAAGCATGAGATTAAGTCTGCTATAAAGTGTTTGTCAATAGTTTCAGCTTTATGTACTGGGTTTTAAATATAGCTTTATTTTTAAATTGTTACTCATATAAAGAATAAAGGAGGTATAAAAGCTTGTCAAATTTATTTTTTTGAGGTTTTTGTGTGTGTCTACCCTCCACATCTTGGGTGATTTTACACTTTTTTTTTAACTTTTTAGGTACTGGTGCTGCTTATGAGGCACATATAACAACAAAACAAATGAAAAAAACACAAGTCTCCAAACAGTCAGATCTTACCTTTTTCATCAAAAATCAAATGACTAGTGCATGTCAATGCAACAACTCCCAATAAACAAAAGTAAATGTGGGTTATGAGGCATTCATAGTCAGAGCTCTAATGTAAAAGAATGACATTTGGATAATTTCAATGCATACATTTCACACACTACTATAATACAAGTAAATGGGAATAATAAGTGTATTTTTACAGAAACACAGATATTGCTTTCATGTTTCATAGGAGTTCCCCTTTATATCTGAAGTATGCTAGTTATAAGAAAATAACATTTACATGTAAATCATAATTTTCTGGGCAATCCCCGGTTTTGGTATATGTTTACTAAGTCCATTCTAATCAGATATCTGAAGATATTAATTCAAAATAACAAAGAACTTCAAGTATTAAGAGCCCTCTGTTTGAAGTCAATGCCTGAATGCAGAAGTCTCTTTCTTCCCATTCTACAAGATATTTGTAAACAAAAGCCACACAGATTTTTTTTCCGTTCTTCATAAAGCCCAGTAGTATTGTCAGCCATTTAATTTCCAGTATTTTGTTTATGAAATATTGTTAACATCTATGCTTAATATATAGTTGACACATGGTACTCACTGGCTGACAATCGAAACATGAGGCACAGAAATCTCATACAAGCTTTGCAATTATTGAGAGCCACACAGACACTACACTCATCCAAATTTTTTTTCTGTTAAATTGCTAGAATCCTATCTGACACTTGAGTCCAATAAAAAAAAGGGGGGTGATGGTGTAAAAGAACTCTAAACCGAAAAAAAATCCCATGTTCTTTACCAAACCACAAGATGAGGAAATCCTTCTTGAAACTAAGAAGATATAAAAATTAACTGAAACCAATCTTGAAAAATTCCAGTCGCCCACTCTCCTCAGGCAAGTTTTATTTTTACTCCTTTTCATTAGCATTAATCATCATAGCAAAGAGTAGGAGAGCAGATTTTCCTGGTGGTAAATTTGCATGATATTGTCATAGAGATGATTTCAAAGAATTTTGCTGAAACCCTGAAGTGGAACATGCACCCCTTGGTGTGAGCACTTATTTTGGGGATCAGACATTACACACAAAGGTGTGGTACACTGTCTTGACATTAACAGTGATTGATGGAACATGGAAACTCTTTGCATTACATATCGTCCCTCTATTTTTTTTTTTTGGTAAGAGAAAACAGAAAAGAGACCTGAAACTGAATTGGTTTGAGGGACAAAAAAGGAACATGTAAAACTTGTCCAGCCACAACTGCTTTTTTCCAAGGGTTTCAAAGCTCTTTCTAGGCTATACATTACTGAGCTATTACACAATGATCCTAAGGAGGTATATTAGTACAGACAACTGGTTACTAAGGTAACAAGATGCTGCTTTAAACCAGCAGCACTATCCCAGCTCATCAGCTGCACTCATTTCTTTCCTTTGTTCTCCTTAAACTATGCACAAATTACAGACTTGTTGTATAAGTGAATATATACACCAGAGCTATGCTTCAGTCTTCTCCATTCGAGCTAATGAGAAAAAAGAAAAGGCATTAGATGATGCAAGCATTTAAACCCTCTGGTGTGAAGAAGTTTGACTCTTAACTCTATACTTAGAAAGTTCACTCAAAAATAAGTTTTAAAGTGTTTTCTCACAAGAAACTATTTTATAATTTAAAAACACATTGTGCATTGAAATTATTTGATGTGATAAAATAAGATGGCAGGGATATTTTAAACTTTTGGGAGAGAAAACATGGTTAAGTTCTACTGACCACATCTTGGCCAGAATTTTCCAAAGGCAGACTCATGTTTGGAAATAATAGTTGACTCCTAATTGTGAAAACTGTCAAGGTTACCCAAGGTCTATCTCCTCCAAAATACTGATGCTCCTAATAAACAAATTACGTATGTCACTATTTCTGAGAGCTTGATGATTTTTAAGACCTAATTGTTCTCAACATCTCTTATGATTACAAACATCAGGCATCAGCAGTAGCTTAAAAAGTCATAGAAAATAAGGCCATCGGAAACATCTACAGGAGAAGGTCACCTACAACAATCCTCTGCTCCAAGTGGGATTAAATCCATCAAAACAGTTCCTGATGTGTTTATCTAACCAGGTCTTCAACACTTACAATACTGGCAACTTCTGTGACCCTCTGAGGCAATCTGCTGTTTACATTGTTATCCATTCGTCTTACTATCTAACTTCAAATAAATTGTTGCAATTCAAGCCTGGGTTCTTGCCTCATCTTCAGAATATGTCAGTAAGTAAAAACCTTTAATTCTGTTTTAAACATGTAAAAATGCAAAAATCTTTTTGGTCTAGAAAGGTATTTTCTCTGCTCTTTTAAGATACAAAAATTCATGTGATCTTTGTCAGATGGCACGATTCACCTTCCAAAACTGTCCAAGTACAGCACTGGCACTTTGGCATGAATGACTCAGTGATCAGAGTAACAGCTTTATAATAGTTCTACAGTTTAAGATAAACAGAAAGTATTGATTCTCTTTACAGCCTAAAAAATTACTAGGTTTGATTTTCAATTATTTACTTATACACTAATAGAAGAAGGAACATATTCAAAGGAACATATTCAATACCAGTTGGAGAAACACTCTGCTCAGGTATCGTATTCCCCCACTCTCAGCACGAAAAATGATTTGCCTTTTGTGACAGGAATGTATAAACAGGATTTAGTTAAATCAGTCAGTATTTGACTTACAGAGCTTAAAAAAAAGCGTAATAGGTCTTTTCTCTTTGCCTAATGAGGAGCTGGGAGTGAAAACCCAGCAACCAATACTACATTTTTACTTTACATGTGAGGCTACAACAACCTTTCCTACTGCCTGCCTGAACAGCTGCAAGATAATAAACCATGGCCACCACCTGTAAACCATCCACACTGTGGACTCCTAATACGAATATCTCTCCCACTGAATTACCATTATTGAGTGATTTTAAAAAAATCACTCAATACACAAGAAGTTCTGTAACAGCCACCTATTATGAAAGGTACAGAAAATCTCCACTGCTGAGGTTCACACTGTCCTCAAAGAATGACCTAGATAGAGCATATTATACTCATTACGTTAATTTACAGTCTCTCCCCTTTTAGCTGTGCTGGAACTGAAATGAATGAAATTCTGCATGGAAACTGTCAACACCAATAAATACATGTGTTTATCTCATATGCATATGGCCTACGCAAACCCAGAAACCTAAGTTTTGTATTTGCTTAGTTAAGAACATGTTCTCCTGGCAGCATCTGGAAATGCTTCATGATATTCAAGTAACTAATTAAAAACAAAGAAAAATGAAACTATGTTAATACTTCATTTAAATTACTTTGAAAAGAATCCGAAATGATTGAAAATAGATGAAATACGTTCATTTCCATTAATTAAAAGAAGACTGTTCCAAACAAACTCACCCGCTGCTTAAATAAAATTCGAATAAACACAGCCAAGGTTTTGGACCTAGACATATTTCCAGTGAAGTTAGCTCAGCCTAGTTTTATTACTGAAGTTTTAATTAAATTCTAGATGGTCTTCAGTCATTTTATGGTATTTACTTTTTTACCAAATTGTCACATTATACATTCATAAATGTTAACTGAAGAGCTGCATATCTGCAATACTATTATTTCACAATTATTATATTATTATGTATTTGTTCCTTTTGAAACCCAGGGAAATATTCTGCCTAGGGGAACAGATGGCTTTGTAATTTTTTGTTGCTATTCCATAATCTTTAAGTCACCCAAAATGCATCTACTTAAACATGATACTGCAGTTATTGCAAAACACGATCTACGTGTTCACTGTTTAATATTAACAATCTGGATACCATTCCTGTTTGGCAATAATTCTGCTAGAGACAGAAATCATTACCCCAGCATTGCTATAATAAATAGATTTGCCTTTTTACATTTTATCATTTCATAGCAAAAAGTACATGACTCATTTAAAATTAAATACTGTATTTAATTAGTGCAAATGAAGTTTAGCAACTCATTCTTACTCATGTTAATTCACAGGTTATCATCAATTAGATATCACTTCACTGCAGCTCATGTAAGTCCTTTATTAACATCATGTCCCACACTGACATACATTACTAAAGGGCAGAAGGACTTCCAGAGCAATTTTACATCTTAATGGGATTTAAAATGTCACAATACAGCACAAATGTAAGCAGCAGGTTATTTAACAGCATGTACACACCAATCTAGCAAGCTAAGATTTATCCGGGTATACCCATATAATAAAAATGTTGAGTACTTCTTGCTTATTAAAAGTGCACCTTTTTCGGTGAAAATTAATTTTTATAATGCCCATAAATTTGTGATAAATATATCACAATGTATCACAAAATCTTCAACTGTGAAAGACTATAAAAAATTTGAGCAAACTGTTTCAACACCACCTTGCTCTCTCCAGCACCTACTTATCTAATGTGAAACATTCCCCATGGAAAGAACAAAGCTATCACAACATTAAAAACAACTCTTCTTAAAAGGACTGGTCAGTCAGATGGGCAAAACAAACACATCATTTGCTCTAATTCATCACTCTGATTCAAACTGCTGACTTCTGAGATACGACTAAAAGTTGGTCCACTAAACAGTTAAGCCTCATTATGAAAAGCTGTTTATACCACACAGCTTTAACACTTCTAAGAATGTCATACCCATACACTACAGAGCTTTACTGGATTTTTATTTATTCAATGACATTGTGCCACTTTTACTCACAGTGAGTAGAATCTTGTTCATTACACTTATGGCATCAAGGTTTGCCCTGAATGCAACACCAGTTAACCCCAAGTAATACTGACAGAACTAGGATTGAAAGTACTGCTTTAATTTTGCCATCTGCTGCATGCCTGTTAAAAATAATTAAAATCTGTAAGAGAATTGCCTATAGACTGATAGAATTCATTGAAAACAAAAATCCACAATGATCCTTGAGTGTGAAATACACTTTAACAATTTAATATAAAAGTTGAAGTTTGAATAAACACTAATTTGGATTTTTTGAAAGAGATATATATCAAATCAGAGCTTCA
Source organism: Pipra filicauda (assembly GCF_003945595.2). NCBI lineage: Eukaryota > Metazoa > Chordata > Aves > Passeriformes > Pipridae > Pipra > Pipra filicauda. The sequence goes on along the minus strand of NW_024103552.1, from coordinate 1,397,233 downwards.
ACACTCCATTTCAGAGGCTGACATGGAAAAAAACCCCCAAAATATTTACAAGTACTTCCCCAGAAACACATTTCCCTAAGATTCACTGATATCAAAGACCCATACTTACGGTTTTGAGAATTTATGATGAGATGGCAGAACCAGACAACAGAATAACTGAAAACAAAGATTAAAACCAGCAACTCTACATATAGTCACAGAAAAGACAACATTCCTAAGTGTTTGGCATTGAATGCTTTTGTTTGTTTGGTGGTGGTTTCTTTTCAGAAAGCAAGAAGAAATGTAGTATAAAAATCCCAAACACTTCTTATGCACAAAAACAGCAGCTTAAGTCCTGAAGCATGCATAACAGGGTAAATTTGGAATAATGTAATATTCAAGGTGAGTATACAGTATCAGAATTAAGTCCAGTTAAAAGTTATTTGCAATATACCTGATCCAATACAAAACTTGAAGATCTGCAGCAGCAATTTTTCGTATCGATTCATGGAACATGCCATCGAAAACCAGCACGGACTGATCACGGAACTGAAGGCCCACAGGACCAACAGTCCGAGATGGATCTCAGATTCCCATATGGCATCAGTGAAAAGGAAATAAGATCAGCTTTTGAATTTCAAAACAGATGTACTTCAATAGTGAAAAAACAAAGTATAAATATGTACTTAAAGAACAAAAAATGCTGCTAAAATTACTTTTTGTTTAAGGCTCAGATTGATGACTAAAGCATCTTATTTTCTTGGAAAAGTCTTCCAGTTCTATTTTCATTGGCAAGGAGTTTTTAAAACATTTACGTCAGGGTAGAAAACTACGCTCTCACAACAACTTTCAAACCAGACCTTGCGCTAAGTTCATTTGTGTTATTTTATATATTCATTTATCCACATTGCGAGAAAAGTTTCCTGTATCATTTATTTACATTATTTAAAACCATCAGCAAGAGTGTAAGACTAACTGCTATATCTGCGTTACATGTATTTGTACATTTAAACAAATAACTATATTTTATCAAACAGTAACTGTTTCATCAAACAGTAAGATAGACTAGGAATAGGATAAAATATCCCTGTGCCCTAAAGCAAATATACCACCTGGACACAAGCATTAGCTCCCAGTTCTGCAGGTTTCGCTTCATAATACACAGAAAAAAGTAAACTGATTAGCTGCAGGGATTTATAAAGTTTGGGTTTTCTTCCCTTTCCCTTCTCTCTCTCACTTCAATGGCATTTCTGCTTCTGTAGTTCCTGCTTTAACAGACACATACACTTCTAAGTCTTTCCATCAATACACTGAATATCTCTTCTTAGCATGGCACCGTCACTCACCCTGGCTCACAGGTGAAGTGCTCACTGGCTGCCAGCATTGTTATGATGTGTTTGGCTTACAAGGGTATGAAAGAATAACAGTATCATTCAACAAAGGAGTTTGGCAACCTCTTTATACAGAAAGGTGGAGTACTATTGGAATATACTAGCATTAAGTTGCATTTTGATCATTTATATTTTAGTTCCAGTATATCAATCCCTTCTTTAAATAAAATTATGACTGTCATCATTTACTGCTAAGATCCCTTTTTAGATCCCATTAAGGCTAATTCCAAACAAAACAGAATGGAATTATTTAGTACAAAAAGTCTCCATTATTTATCCCTTTCACGAATCATTTAAAGACTTCATGTCAGCAACTGAAAACATTCATGTTGATCTCACAAAGAGTAGACAATATATTATGCATGCTGCCCACTGATTTATCCTTCCAGAAAGTCTCTTGCAGGCCACTTGCCAATACTGTCACTTGCTGTCTAAAATATAAATAGAAGTGCTTCTAGAATATATATATATAAACAAATAATAATTGCCTAAGGTTCAAATCAGCAGGCCGTTAAAACCCACATCCTGTGTGGTATCAGCTGGTACCAGACAGCTTCAGAGAAATGTATTTTTGAGTGGACTGCTCTGAAGCAGTACATCCACTACTGAAGAGTCTTCCTATATTCTTTCTTAGGCTGGATTATCTATGGAAGTATTTGGCTTTCATCATATTTAAAACAGAATACCATCCCACACATACACACACATACATTGTCCATGCAAATAGCAATTCACTTTTAAAAAAATCTGATCTGGTTTTCAGTCAGAATAATTTTGTAGCAAAAAGCATTACAACACTGCCTTTTCAGGAGGCCAAGGATGAACTGCACATCACATAACTTCCATGAGACACTGCAATAGGTTGCCCAGACAAGTTGTGGCTGCCCCATCATTGGAAGTTTTCAAGGTTACAGTTTTGAGCAACTAGTGCAAGATGTCCTTGCTGGGGGAAGCTGGACTAGATGACCTCTAAAGACCCTTACAACCCAAATCATTCTAGGATTCTGAAGTCTATGAGTGGCCAGTCTAAGTCTATCACTAGCAAGGTTTGCCTACAGAGAGCAGTTAAGCATCTGAAGATCAGAACTCCTCGGGTTCGGTTCTAGGACAAATTCGTATTTCAAGAAGGCAACTTCATATGTAGAAGCAACGTCAGCAAGTTCCACATGATTATCCACGTGTGAAATATTTATGAACAAGCACTTACAGAATCAGCATCTTAGCATTTACAAAAAGAGTCATTTTTGCCTCCATTTCTTCACAAACACTGGAAAAGATGGGATGAATTTTAAATTGTTCTAAAGGCAATTTTTTTGCCACTGTAATAACCCCACTGAAATAATGACCCGTTATTTTCCAATGAATAGTGCAACTCTTTTGTTAGACAATTATCAGGAAAAGCCTAAAAAAGCTCCACCCAAAACAAAATTCAACTAAATGAAAACTCTCCAACAGCAACAGCTTGTACTGTGCTATTTAACTGGCTTTACTCCAGTAGTTTAAATTTAAGAGTCAGCTTAAAGTAGAAATGAAGTAAGTGAAAACTGGGGAAAAAAATTCCACACCTACAGCTGCCACCTAAAATTAAACACATTTCTCTCCAAATCCCAAGTGTGCTTTCGAAAAGGTGTCATGTGATCATATTTAGCTACCGCACTGTAATTAAGAACATTTCATCCACAACGGATAAACTAAATTCTTTCACTGAAACGTTAAAAAATTAACAAAGCTGAAAACCAGGTGTAATTACTTACAACTCTCTAATCAGTAACTATTTCATTTTAAGTGCAACCTATAACTCTGGAATATTTTTTTTTTTGCCCCTGGTATAATGTGCAACATGGACAAAAAGAAATAAACTACACATACTTTGGAGGGGGAAAAACCCCACCCTAAAATAGACTGACGGGTGTTAGACAGAATAATTCTGTGTAGAGAGATGTGTGCTGTTGGAATAGTACCAAGAAGATGACTTGTGCAAAACAGTAGGTGATCTTAAACATCCCCAAGGAGATTGATTAAACAGCTCCAAAACAGTTTAAAATGTTTGTCATTTTACTGAGTTATGCAGCAAACATGACAGCAATATTCCCTGTCTGTGGCAATTTTGGGTTTTTTCAAACAACTAAGTCAATTTTTAAACTTGTTACAGCACATAAATTTTAAGGAACCAAAAACATTTTAACAAAAAAAAGTAGTTACAAAGTAGTATAATGTCACATGCCATTCCCCATTAGAGACGTCCTGTGTTAATTAAATGTACTTATTTCAACAATCACGATGAGGCATTAAGATTAGACAACTGGACAGTATTCTGGAAAGTGTACTTATATTGTTATTTGTATTAACATAGTTACAGAAAGGGATAAAATATTTCTACATAAGTAAAATAAAGAGTATGCAAGAAATTAAACAATAAAATGTACTTACAAAATCAAAGTCTCCATCTTGAGGGACCTTCCAGTTATCAGGGAAAACATTTTTGGATATGTGGTAAGGTTCATGCATGTTCTGATTACAGTTTTCAGGGCTTTTATTCTTGGAATCTTGTTTATCAAAGTAGTCCATGAAAGAAGGTCTTTGAACTTGCGGTGAAGTAGCATTTCCTTAGTTGAAAGAAAAAAGTAAAAACTATTTAAAGATTTAATGCAGTATAAAATAAGCTTCACTCATTAATTTTCTTGGATTTTGTAGAAACTGATACAGTCATCTGTATGTGATGCAAGCCTCTGTTTGTCCCCTGAGGATCTTTGGCATAAAAGCTCATAGCCGAAGAATGATATTTTTGTAGCAAGATACAACGTGGAGAAATGTTCAAGACATTTCAGAGTTGCACACGCACATAATATTAGAAGTTACTTCATGCAATATCTATTTGTTGTTATAGAGACTGAATAACACAAGGTGCTAAGCATCCCCTTGGGTGCAGAACGCCCCTATCTTCAAGGCCTAGTCCACAGGCACTTTAAGAAAAGGATCAGAGTTTCACCAAAGGTGTGATTTACAAATTATTTAGAAAAAGAACTTCAAAAAACAACCACACAAATCATGTCTAGATGCTGCTTAATTAAATTCATTGCCAATGAAGGTTCTCGGAAAATTATGGGGTCATACTCTACAGATGGTTGCAAAGCACCCTGTCTCCATGGTGTGGAAACTCCGGGGGATTTTCGTCATCATCTAGGTAGCTACAAAGGCTTTACAGAGCAAACTAAGATCAGCATGAACTCCTGTTCTATTATTCTTTTTATGAAATTAAAAGTAGGAAAAAAATTATCTTCAATCCTAAAGGACTGAAATTTGTTTTCATTTGTGAGATTTCAAAGTAAATTAATCACTAAATAGCACAATAAATAAACATAACTGTCCCCTCACAGACCATATTCTGCATAGCATTGACACATGAAAAGCGTACTTGCTTGCAGCATAACACATTCTACATAGAGAAATATGAAATACATTTTCACAAACAAAATATTAAACAGGATGAAAGATATAAAAAACTATGGCGGGGGGGGAATCTAACACCAAAACCCAGACAAAAATACACTTTTAAATTACAAGCATAATAAAGTAATAGGAATTTTTTTTTATCTACTTGTTTTAACAAGTGAAAAGGTGAACCACTAGAAATATCTTTTGAGTTTGTGTTTAACATGATCACTAGGACTTGCTAATCTCCTTATCTGGCTTTACACTTGCTTTTATTCATTCATTAAGTGGGTTTTTTCCCCCTCCACCTCTTATTTCATCGTCTCTTCCCATTCCCTTTGTCTAAAGATTTTTTCATTCTGATTCTGCCGCATGACTTTCTTTTCATTAATGTTTATTTTTGTACTGCCATCTTTTCACAGAGTCATCAAGGTTGCAATAGACCTTCAAGATCATCTTGTCCAATTGTTGACCTAGTACCACCATAATCACCACAAAACCATATCCCCAAGTGCCACATACAGACTCCTTCTGGCTTTTTTAATGTGCTCTTCTACTGCCTCACTCTAGGCTTTACCACATTTGACTCCAGCTGCTTTTCTTCAGCTACACAACAGTTCCTCATTCAATCTGCCATGTTTCCGTACATGCCTTCTCCTCCTCACATTTTTAGCTAATTTTTCTCTCAGTTTTTGCCATGTTCTTTTCAAATATTGCTTCTAATCCCAGTTTATAGCTATCGCTACTCATCATCTTTTAATTAATAATAACCATGGCCATAACAATTCAGTGAACTAAACTCCAGGCTGAATTTAACAGACCAGATAGCAGATACATCTTCTTCAGAATCTCCCAAGTTTGCCCCCACTGAATGCAAGATCACCTGAAGGTTTCTTGACCTCTTGAGTCTGGGACTGAGAAAGGGATGAGAAGTAAGCAGCGGGAATGCCAAATACAGAAAAAAGCACTAAAGGGCAAAAATCACAGAGTCATAGAATGGTTTGGGTTGAAGGGGGCCTTTAGAAACCATCTAATTCTAACCCCCCTGTCATGGGCAGGGACACCTTCCACTAGACCAGGTGCTCAAAGTCCCATCCAAACTGGCCCTAAATACTTCCAGTGCTGGGGCATCCACAGCTTCTCTGGGCAACCTGTTCCAGCATCTCAGCAGCCCCATAACAAAAAATTTTTTCCCAATATCTAATCTAAACCTGCCCTCTTTCAGTTTAAAGCCATCACTCTCACTAGAGACCATTGTCAAATGTTCCTCTCCAGCTCTCTTGTAGGTTCCTTTTAGGCACTGCATGGTGCTGTAAGATCTCCCCAGAGCATTCTCATCTCCAAGCTGAACCACCCCAACTCTCTCAGCCAGTTTTCATATCAGAGGTGCTCCATCTGTCTAATAATTTTCACAGTCCTCCCCTGGATTCGCTCCAACAAGTCCATGTCCATCTTTTTTTGGGGGCCCCAGGGTTGAACACAGTATTATGAGTGAGGTCTCCTGACAGCTCAGTAGAGGGTAAGAAAAATGGAAGAATCTAAATTTTAGAAAAGCACACATTTAGAAAACAGATCCAAGAAAAAACAGTAGTATGAAGGAGGTGGAATTAAAAACAGAAATACAATGCATTTTCTTAGTACAAACTTTTCATTACTTGATCGCTGCCCAAAACCCCTGAAACTATTTTTACCAAAAAGATAGGACACCACATTGCTAGCCTTTCACAATCAATTTTTTTCTCCTGCTGAGATGGTTGTACTTACATTTCATCCCTGAGACATACTTATAAACAAAAAGATTACCAGTGTCTCAGTTCAAAACTCTAAGTACCAAAATGTTGGCACATTACAGGTAGGACAGTCTCCCTCCTCTCCTGTAACAGAAAATACTAAAGATTTTCCAAGCACTGCTTCTACAATTTAAAACTATTTATGAATATCTCCCTTAGAAAAGTAATAGAAGACTGTCTACATACATAAAACAAACCAAGCCCTGCAAATTCCTTGCTACTAAATGCATATTATGGAAAGTGGGTCAACAGGACCAAAATGACTCCAAAATAAGAAAAGCAGATTTATTTTACACTTTGAGGATTTGTTTTATTTGTTTTGGTAAATAAGAATTCAGAATTTTCTTCTGATTTCTATTTAGCATACAGTTAGTTAACCCATTTAAAAGAACAAGAGCTGCTTACCTTCACTGCAAATATAAAAACGCTCACACAAAAAACCAGAAATATGACTGCAAAACAATGGGACCAGAGGTATTTCAAGGTTTGTGTGGGGCTTTTTCTCCAATGTAAAAGAAAATATAAAGGATTTATTTAAAGATGGCTTTATTTTACTTTTATAACTAATTAAATGAAAAAAGAGACACTTTTTAGATCTCTAGCTAACCTAACATTAACAAATTTAGTTAGCATTTCATGGGAAATGGGATAGGTTGACACCACTTTAAAGTGTAAAAGTTCCTATCTCTTTTATATTTACTTTGTAAAAACTCAGGCTCTTTATGGCAGAGCAAACTGAAGCAGGTTGCACTTCTCTTTGCAAAATATAAAGTCATTAGAAGATCATTTTGGTCTGAAAATACTTTTTCTAACTTTCATGAACAGAGTAATGTCATTTTCTCAACTGTCTTTCAAGAGCAAATAAAATTAGAAGTACAATACATAAAGATTCCTTTAAGGACACTTAATTCACTCATCTATCCAGTAAGTTACTTTTTACACAAAAAATTACTTATTTGCCACAAAAAATCTGCAGCACACCCAGTCTCACTCCGCACTTGCACTAAAAACCTATTGTTTTATTGTGCAACAGCCTGCTCCATTCTAGGAGGATTTGGATTTTTCCGTTCTTCTAATTATTCTTTACTTTCAACAAGTTATCACAGAATTACAGAATATGCTGAGTTGGAAGGGACCCACAAGGATCATCAAGTCCAACTCCTGGCCCTGCACAGGACCATCCCCAAGAGTCACACCATGTGCCTGAGAGTGTTGTCCAAACACTTCTTGTACTCTGTCAGGCTTGGTGCTGTGACCACTGCCCTGGGGAGCCTGTTCCAGTGCCCAAATACCCTCTGGATGAAGAACCTTTTCCTAATACTGAACCTAAAACCTCCCCTGACACAACTTCAGGCCATTCCCTTGAGTTCTGTCACTGGTCACCACAGAGAAGAGATCAGTGCCTGCCCCTCCTCTTTCCCTCATGATGAAGTTGTAGAAGATCATGTTTAAAAATGTTTGTCGAAGTTTCAATGTTTAAGAATATCTGTCTCTTATCATCCCTACACTCACCTACTGCAGGACTTCAAGACGGCTTTGGGGAGAAAATAATAAGAAAACAGCAGTCAGAAATTGCTGGTAAGCCATGGGACACAGAGACTGCCAGGAATGCTGAAAATACATACTGTACCTCAGCAATACCCCCGATAGGAATACAGGCAATAGCAATGTCCCCAAAGAGTTACATAAGTAAGTTTCTTCCAAAAAGTACGCTCAGTAAAATGAATGAGGCAACAACAAAACATAACACAACACCAACTCTACTACACTGTTTCAAAAACATATCACAACTAAAATAAATTCGAAAAACTAAAATAAATTCGAAATACACCTTTCAAAATAAGGAGGAATATACATGCCATTCTAATGTATGTTTTAATAAAATTCAGTTGATGTCATCTATAAAGAAAAATGATTTTTCAGTGATGTATTTCCAACAGGAAAGTATTATATTAGTATTAAATTGATTTTAAACCAGTTTAAAAGTTCTGCTGCTAGTTAGCAAGTAAGGTCAGCAGACGAGGGTGTTCATCTCCTACAGATGGGAGTCTCCCACTACAATTTCCTGGGAGGGCACAGGTGGTGATATTTTGTATGTTTGGCATTTTGGATTGGGGGCTTTACAACTTCCTACAGGAAATCTCTGAATCTTTCTCTCATTCCGTTACTACCAGGGCACTGGACCTCTTTTGCAGCTGCATATCTACAGAGGAAAGCTTTCTTCCCTTTGCCAAAAGCCACGAGCTTCCACAACTTTCCCCATCCTGGGGATCTCCATCCACCACTCAACTGAGGAACATTTCCAGCTGCTGCCTCTTCAGTCAAGTTAAGGATCAGGCTCTCCTATGTGAAGTGCTTCTGTGAACATTCTGTCACTATCTTTATTCCCCCAAAATATATTACTTTTAGCCTTCTCTGACCTACTACCTACCTACTGTCATCCCTACAACAAAGGCTACCATGACTTATACAACATCATATACTACTCAGGCTTTATATTCTGTACATTCCTACCACTTCTCTCTCACCACACAAGTTGGCCTACAACAGAGCAGTAATTCTCCTGGGAAATGGGAGACAGAAGCCTAGAATTTTGACCTCAATCTCCAGTCAAATGCACCTAACAGTGAATTACCATGTAAAAGCTGCCACAGCCACCTCCTTCAGCCAAATTTTTAGCAGAAAATTGTGACTGTATTTTATGAACGGGCAAGTTCTGCTGCTAACACATGCCTATTAGACAATAACCTCAGAGAATTAGAGGTCAGCCTACTCAGAACTGCAAGGAAGCATCAGCAGAAACTGGATCCCCAATTCCTTAGGCCATAGCAGCTGGGAATCTATCAAAGGATGGATCTAAGAAATGTTTGAGGACAGAGAGCTATGTAACAAAGTGGTTACTGAGTTCACTGTTTTCATATCACAGTGACTTATACACCCAAGTCTTCATTCAATATCAGGCTTCATGCAGTCTTTTGTTTGTTTGTTTTATAATATACATATTTATCAGAAATAACTGCAACTGCCATTTAAACAGAAAATCCACACTCAAACAGCTGAAGCCTTCAGAGACTTTTTGAAGGACTGTGAACTCAAGTTTAAACAATTTTTCATGAGGAAAAGTTTCATTGCTTTGCTTCTTGAGAATAAGACTTGTAAAAGTGGTTTAATAACTTTTGTTCTATTTTTCCAACTTCCGAAGAAAAAAATGTTCAATGACATTACTATTATAAACCCATTAGTCCATTCCAGATGAGTTATACTTTATTTCTGCTTTCAGCAAAACAAAGAAAATCCATGTTAAACTAGCATTTTGTAACAGCTCTTAAAGCAGAACTGTTAACATCATTACTTAAAAAAAAAACAACCATTTTTTAAATATATTACTAGTAGTAGTAGTATAAATGAACAACTTTATTACCATCACAGGAGGGGGCTTGAGGAGTGAAATAGGCTTGTAAACATCTATCATCTCTCTCTATATACATATAGAGGAGTAAAGCACTAGTACTGCTCCACATGGCATCAAGCAAACCATCTTACCGTGGGCACATTAAAACTCTTGAACAAAACTACATCAGTGAAACATCAGTGTCCAGGCTACAGCCCCATTAAAACCAGCCCATAATTAAATTTCCTTGCTGAATTCCTACTGGACTTAGGTCCTACATTGTCATAAAACACGTATCACTAGCTTTTGCTTTTCAGTTGTAAAAAGAGCTGTAGGACTTAGGCCTTTCTAAGAGTTTTGAAGCATTAATCCAGAGCTATCTAAGCATCCACCTCACATCACAGAGGAGACTGACTTGCAGCATCACATAATCCCTTACACTGGATGCTGAAATCACTAAAAAATAATGAATAAACCAACCCATTAATTTTTCTTATCAACATGTAGGTTCTACAGTATGGTGCCTATCCCACTGTAATCAAAAATATCATTATACAATAAAACAAGAAAGTTCACCAAATAAGTGCTGGAACCAAACCTGTTGCCTGACAGCTGAATGATGAAACCATCACTTCTCCTCAGACTACCTCCAGTTTGCTGGCTTTGCTTTGCTGGAGGTATGGGGCTCAAGACAGTCACCTATGTAGGATGAGGGAGAGGACAGAAACCTGCTGTCCCAAAGATTATATTCTTCTGTTTGATAAGAAGGAAAACATGTTTGAGAATTATGCTGACTAAACCTAAAATATTCACATCTTACAGGCCAAAAAGTAACAAAACAAAAACCTGAGCACTTTTCTACACTCTAGCTGTCAAATGCCACCTCATTTAGTTCACTGTTCTCATCTTTTAACACATTCACTACCAGCCATGAACTATCTAGAAGCTTCACCGAATTTGAAGCAACATTTAGAAACCCAGAATAAATCCAAATGGCACTAAGAGACAACTTGCTTTCCAGCCCAAATAGATGGCAAATATAAATTTAACAGGGAAAAAAAGAGAAGCGGGGGAAATGCTACTGAAAAGGAGAAAAGAGAACAATCGGAAGTATTCTTGGTGCAGCAGAAAGCCCTAACACTAAGCCTTGCCAAAAAACCACAAAGGGAATGTGGGAAAGCTGGTCTGAACACTGGTCTCTGCACTGACATATGAAAAAGCTTCTACACAAAAATAAGTACAACCCAGGCAACTGAACAAAAAAAGTAATATTTCCATCATTCTCACTCTTTCTTTACTCCACATTAAACCTCCTAAAGTTAAGTTCTATCCTTCCATCTCTCTGTGTTCTGCATTTTCTTCCCTTCTTCCAGGTACACACCATAGTCTCTGTTCAGAGCATGCACAGGGCATACTGAGCAAGATAGTATAAATGTTTTTTATTGGTAGATTGTATAATGTATGTTGGGGTAGGATGATAGGCCTCTTTTTGTTCCAAATCCCAATTTTATCTGGGCACAATTCCCCGTTTGTGAAAAAAATATGGTTTTAGTTATTTTCTGTCATGGCTCCCAGAGGCCTCTAAGCATGGGTACTTATAAATAAAAACATATTATTGTTTCTTATTTTGTCCTTGAGCGGGGAAACAAAAGGCAGAAGGAAACAAAACATGAAACTAAACACAACAGCAATTAAATAAAAAGTTTGTCACAAATATTTTGTGTCTCTAGGAAGGAAATGAAATCCCTCTTCCCTAGTTTACTAAGTTTATTTCTCCAAGATTCTTGCCTGCAATGTTCTATTATTCAGAAGTATCAAAGAGCACTTTCAAGCTACTTGTTCTGATTTATTATAATCAAATCACACAAATATCTAGAAAGTGCCTACTTTGCCTATAAAGGTACACTGGAAACAGCAAACAATCTCCAAAGTCGAGTACAAAGAAGCACAAAGCCTGCCTCTCAGGGACAACAAAGATTTTTATGTCCCTTCCTACTAACATTTATTTAGGACCCTTGTTACTCCTCCTGTTTCAGCCAAAAGCATGACAATCACAGAACCAAAGGACCAGCTACGGTGGACATGACTTATTTTTAGCTGAGAGATGTGAAGGTCCTGTTCCTGAATGATTTCTAGTTTTTAATGTAAAAAATGCAAATAAGAGGTGCCTAATGCAAAATACAAGAAATTCTAGCAAGTAAGTGCTGAAACCAAACTTGCTGCCTGACAGCTGAATGATGAAACCATCGCTTCCCATTAGGTTACTTCCAGTTTGCTGGCTTTGCTTTGCTGGAGTTATGGGGCTCTAGACAGTCATCTATGGGAGAAGAGGGAGGGGAAGAAAACCCGCTGTCCCAAAAATTATATATTCTTGTTTGACAAGAAAGGAGAATGGGATTAAGAAATATACTGGCCAAATGTCAAGGTGTAAAAAGGTAATTCCCTTTCTAGCTACAGATTATAACTGGAATCAATTCAGCATTGAAAATAACAGTGCAGTTTAAAAGCAATGTCTCCAGCAACATAGCAGACAAATAGGACACAGATAAGAGACTGCAGTGCAAAACTAATGACGCTTTTTTGATCTGTTTGGCACAGTGACAGGTATTTTCTCTCAGCATATATAAATACTACATGGATAGTGTAGTGCAATTTGGTACCCTACTTATATAGAACTTACTTATGAAGCCTGAAGTGATTTATCAAGCACCACAGAAACTGTACTGAACCTTAATTCATGATACTTCCACCCTAAGAATTACTTTACTCCAAATTTGTTGGTACTATCTTTCCCTTTTTTTTTTTAATCACTCATCTTTCCCTCAGCTTGTGGAAACTGATGGGTTTGAGATCACTTGTATTAACCCTCCATCAGGCACACGGTCTAACAGGCAAATATTCTGTTTCAGCATGAAAACAAACTAAAGCACATAGAGTCTTTTCATTAGGTGAATCATCATACTTAAACTAATTACTAATCAAGAGGCATGTGTGCTATCTTATTGCTGAGAACACTAAGGAAAAACAAAAGAAAAACCAAAACAAAACCACATAAAACCTAAACAAACAAAATCAACAAAACCTCTTTTTCTTTCAAACTTGCTGTACACTAAAACAAAATAAAATCCTGCTTTGCACTTCCAACTAATTTTGCACAAATCACATCAGGTGTCTATATGCAAACACAAATGCAGCTTTATGTTTGCTATAAGACATTCTACAAAGTTCTTTATTTGGCACTGATTTTCACTCTTGAGGCATTACCTTACTATATTACACACACAAACACAACTCCCCACCCCCCCAGACAATAGCCTGGAGTTAAACATTACATTGTGCCTCATAAATTCAGGCAGCTACAGCCTGAGTTAGATTCATCTATTGATGCTGCCCATTCAAGCAAATAATTCTATTAAATTCAGTGGGTCTCAATCTGCAGTAGTCCTCAACCAAATAATGACCACATCAGTACATAAGTATTTATGAATATTTCAGTATTAGTTATAATTTTATACATAAAAACATTTACAATTTTTTTTATTCTGTTACGTACTCCCTCACAGGCCACCAAGTCAATTAGAACTTTTTACCTAGGTTTCAACAATCTTTTGATCATTGACTTAAACCAAGGATTATTAAATTACATTCCAATGAATGTCTGAATAATAACTCGCTTATAAAATACAAATTTGCTAATTGATCATGACTTACAAAACCATTTTGCAGCAAGATATATTACTGATTGCTGACCCCATGGAGAGTCACGATGTGTTCCCGGGACCACTGGCATTGAAACAGCAGCCTCTCAATCACATCCCTTCAGTTTAGCTCCAAGGAACTGGTCCAAATGGGGGACCAGAAACAAAAAGCAAGACACAAACAGTAAAAGGGACAATTCACAGAAGGCCAATTTGATAGTCCTCCAGAGAAAGGGGCAAACTATAGAGAGTGCTTAGAAACACAAATACACCTCTCCTGCTGTTTTAACCACAGAACTTTACACTTCAAAGCCACTGAGGATACAATATTGTTGTGCAGCATGAGAAAACATATGACATTATTAGAAGAAAGCAAATTGGCAACATACGTTTCATGGTCCCATCTTCCTCTTCATCATCATCGCTATTTATTACCATGGTCCCCAGGTCTGATTCTAACATAGTGCTGTTGTGTTCAATCATTGTCTGGGCGCCTTCACTCATCGTACTTGTGGCTCTCATGGTACCAGCACTCTCTGAGTTGGTCTTTACCATAGTGTGAGAGTCCAACTCATCTTCATCCTACGGAGAAACGTTTGCCAGAATGCAGAAGATCATTTAAAATAAAGAAGTTAACATGCAATCACTTAGATCCTTATTGATTAGTTTTATATCTTTAGGTGACCTAGTTGTACTGCTAGACTTTCAGGTTTAGAGCTTTAAAGGAAACAACAAAAAAAAAAAGTTCCACAAAAAGGAAAAATAAAAACTTTCTTCTTCCTCCCAGATGCATGACAGGGTGAGTATAACGTGGCCCACACACCCACTTTGCATCAGCGTCCAGTTCTAAGCATCTCTGTGATTTTCATGACCCATTTTACCTCTCTGGGTTCCAAAAATCAGTACCACAATTTACAGAAAGCTATTTGGTTGTTTTACAGGGGACTGTCATAAGGATTTGTGCTGACCACCCTTAACTAAGTATCATGCCCAGCATCTGACATTACACACAGTGGCCAATGACAGGATCTTGTTCAATTTAGCGATTAAACAATCCTCTGAGTTTCTGAAGTCCTCCTCAGAAACAGAAAATCAACTAGACTTACTTCAAGTATTCAGTTCCCTTTTAAAATCTCTATTACAAGAGTGAGTAAATAACTTATTAATACTATGTATAAAAATACCCGTCCAACACACACTTACCCACTAAGTGGGTGGGTAGATAATACCATGAAGATACATGGTAGCATCTTGAATTGGTAACAGTAATGGCCCAGGTACGTGAAACAGAACTAATGACAAGCCAGTTAATGATACATAAAATTCATGTGTTTTGAAAACACTAAGGGAAAATCCCACTGCTTTCCAAAATCAGTTTTATACACACATCACAGCATTTCAGGAGTAACGTGATGGACTGTGACTATTGCTATATGAGTAACATCTATTACTCAAGGAAAAAAAAATTTAGACATTCTCCTTTGTTGATTACACGTAAGAAATAACACACATCACTGTTACTCTATGTCAAAATTATTCTATGTCAAATTGTTAAATTTTAAATACAAATGCTACTTTCACCAGTTTTATAACCATATATGCATGCATTTTCTCTATTGTGTCAAAACTTTGAGTTCCTTTTCAAATGAACTCTATCTCCGATTAGCAAAATATTTTCGCTACATAGCTTGAAAGACTATTGGATAACACTGTGGGGATTTTTAATTTGCCCATTACAAACAACATGCTTGTTGCAACATAGATTCATAAAACTGTTTAGGTTGGAAAAGAAAAATTCCCCTTTTTCCTAAATCTTTGTGTTGCTTTATAGATTTTAAATTTTTAACTATGAAGAGATTTATAAGGGCATGGGCTGGGGGAGACAGAAGAATTAAACCTAAGACTCAAATGTCTGCAAGGTCTGGCACTTTCTATTTTTCACTGAACTCCTTCTTTTCCTTTCTCCTTATTCCCCGACACGGCAGACAACTTGCCTCTCTTATAGGCACCTAAACACAAGCAGCTCCATTGCCAGACAACCTCTTTCACTAAGGGTTGATCTAAGCAGACACAGTGAATTGTAGTGAGCAGTAATACCAATACACCAGCTCCTGAAATTTATTCTATTACATCTCAACTAGAAGACACAAAAATAGATTTAATTTTGATTCAGAAAATCTGGCTAACAGCATACCATAATGAAACCAGGATACAGACCTACATCTGTGATTAAAATTCCAAACATCAAAAGACTCATAATTTTCCAGACTATAATTTGTTAAAATCTTGAAGTTCTTCATTTGCATTCTTTCTGGTTTTTTTTTTTTACTTGCATTCTATTTAGTACCCTATCCTTAAAAAAAATTACAATATCCCCAAAGATACAGTTAGCTTACAGCTACAGCACTTGCCAACTGTACCAGTTAAAAAGAATATTTTGGTACTGCTCCTCCTGGTGGTAACTTTAATTTTCTTTATTCCCCGCACCAAATGTTCTTGTTAACCCGTGTTTTCTGTGAATTATATTTTTCTCCTTCTAAAAAGGGTACTCAGAAAATAAAGTGGTTTTGGGTTGCATTTTAAAAGTGCCGGAACACTTAAGCTACTGTTTCCAAGTGCTTCTTTCAGTAGTGCAATACAATGCAAACCTGACTCACTACATATTGCTGTTTCTCCTATTAAGCACTACAAATGTGGCATCTCTAACATACAGGTAGGTAAATCTCTGAGTTTAAGGCATAGTGACACTCGATTTGCAGATCTGCTTGACTAAAATTAATATCCATTTGCAGTGCATATGGTCCTAAGCCTATCTAAACTGAAATCAGAAATTAAGCAAACATTTTCCTGAAGCTCAAAAGTTTCATTTTAGAAGTGGGGAAAAAAGCAATGGCTAACAATATGAACAGGTATGAAATGCAGTCCTAAGTGACCATTTTCATAACTTCTGATTCATTAAAAAAAATTGATCTTTCATTTCATTTCTTCAGTCAAATCAAGTATCTGGACTTGTTTCAAAGAATAGCATTTGTTTTCCAGTCTAAGAGTGTCAAAAGCCTTCACCTCACTCTTGTCTCTCAGCATAGAGAACAGTTATCTCTTAGTACCTAGAAGACTAAGGATCACAAAAGGCCTCCTCAGTACTAACAGAACAGTTGTTCTGTTAGAACAACTGAAGGGAAGAACACAACAATTTTGATGAATGGTGTTTTCCCTAGTTCAGGAATGATGTACCGAGACAGAACAATATAAAACTTTTTTGTGTCCTGGGCATGTTCCAGAATAATTAATTTTGTGGGTTAGCACAGACTTTTCCCATAAATGTCTTTCCAGTATTTCTCACAAATATGATATTTAGCTAATATGGCAATAGATTATACTGGATCTGAAAAAGTAACTTTATAAAAATATCCAGTGAATCCAAGTTATGGAAGTGCATATTTATATGAGAGATGAAAGTGATTCCTTCATACAAATTCTGACTCATGCTTTACACTTCATAAATATTGAAGTAGAACTTCTGATCTGTTGTTAAAGAAAGGTAAACTCCCTGATTAAATAAAAACAAACAATCTCAATTTTAACCAGGAAAAAAAAATAAGGTATTAGAGATGAAATGTCGTGTTCTCACACTGTTTATGAAAACAGATTCAAGAATCAAACAATATAAACAGTTAACTCTGGAATTAAACTGCCTGCTGTTCTCCTGTGTACAAATAATAAGCACCAAGCTTGTATATGGGAGGGTTTCCATTACACCACTATACAGCAACAGAAGGCACGCATGAGCAAGAACTCTAAAATCTCTTGAAATGCTACAAAAATTACAAGAAACTACAGAAACTCTGAACAACATCATAATGCAAAGCACAAGTAAAACACTCCCAGTATCCTGTAACTCTATAGGACTAACTCTCTGGATATTCCTATTTACCAAAAATGTCATAATTAACAAAACCAACCTTTGAAGCACAAAACTGCAATCATAGAGATTTGATTATCAGAATATAAAATTCAGAAAGACTTCAGTAGAAACCACACTCAAGACTCCACAACATATTTGTAAAATAAAAGATCTCATCATCACACAAGAAGTTTTCTCAGAGAAATTGGCCTTGCACATCATACCCAAGTCTACATCACGATGGAAGTGAACGAGCCAAGGTGATAAAGATTAATGGATTTTTCTGTTGCATTTTGAACACTGATAGGAAAAAAGGGATAAAGACGGATAAAGAAAAAACTAAACGAGAAGGAAATATGGCAGTAATTTGCCTTTAAAATCTCTCGCCCTAAGTTTGGCATGTAAAAAGAACACTAGAGGGCAGCAAAGACGGCCAACTCGGCTGCAAGGCATTAAAAGAAGATTTACACACTGGCAAAATTTAGTATCCTGTAAAATAATTTCATTTACTATTAACACCTCATCATCACCTTTGAAAAACGTGGCTGTAGTCACAGCTATCTTTTTTTAAAGCACTGTAGTAGCTACATAAACACATAATATAATTTGGTCAAGCACAAGGATTTTGTAAAGCTCCTGACACATACCAAGCCAAACTCCAACGTGAGCACACAAAGCTTAGATCCATCAGTAAAACAGGTAAAAACTTAACTTTCAGCCCACAGTCAAATCCCATCAAATTCAATAGACATATGACACAAAACAGCAGTTAAGCTTTTTTTTATCTGACCGATACCCTGAGTATCAATGACTTGCCGCGCATTCTTACCTCCCGATGTGTACTCTTCCTGTAACAGGTTTCTCGCTCTGCACTGCCATGGATTTTAATAATATGCTTTATTTTACTCAACAAAGCCATCTTTACCTATTTCTAACTTTGAGACACTTAAAGGACTGCAATCAAATTTAATTAATACATATGTCAAGTGTTCTTCGGCTTAAAGGAAAAATGCTACAAGCCCAGAGTTTTAACACTGCCATGCAAAGTTACACATATATACAGACAGATACACAGCTATATCATATACACATCTGAACACATGAAGGAAGCATGAAAGCAAATACAAAAACCTTCAGAAAAATACGGCATGGTGTATAAGCTTTAAGATATGGAATAACTCATGATTCACTAGTTCCTTTAATACAGCTACATAAATATTGTTAAAATATGAAGGAATAATTACAGTAATTATTTCTTGAGGTCTCAAAATACAGATGCCAACTTTTCATAATTAATATTGGATTAACCAAATAAACTTTTGTATGAATGAGTAAATAATCCCACATATAGGAACAAGTGATTATCAATGGCTGGCTTGGTGTTGATAGTTGTCAAGCACTCAGTGTCCAAGAAAAAACAAAGGATTACTAAAGTAGGAAGTCCTTGTTTTAATATTCTAAAAGAATTAAGCATTTCTCACATAATAGAGACATTAAAATGTAAAAGAAAATATACAGAGAGCTGCTTGTTAGCTCATTCCTTTAAAGATCCACAGAAACAAATATTTAGATATGTTTTCTGTGAGCTGCCAGGCAACGAGTTACTTTACATTCCCATAATACAGCTGCCCAGCCTCAGCATCCAACTCACATCACACTTCAGAAAATGCAGGAGAAAAGAGATTGGTCATGTTTAGTAATGCCTAAACTAACATTTAAACTTTGATATTGGGATTAACCTTCTGTAGAACACACCAATTGCAATTCTTGCTTAATTAAAAAAATCTGTACAACTACCTCAGCAGTTATCAAAACATGTCAGTTTGTCAGAAGGCATTCTCATCACACAAGCAGCTCTTGTAACAAGCATAAAATCAATTCTGAGTACATTATTTGTAATGATATTGTATCTCCCTGGAAGGATACAGACATGAAGACTGTATCCATTTATTTACAGCCAGATAGTATGAAGTTTTGAACAGCAAAAAATATTTACATTACAATTGGCAACTTCACATGCTGTAAAATGTTCACAGATGGTGGTAAAAAAGAAAAATAAGAATCAGCTTTGGGGATGTGACTCTTCCTCACTTGAAAGAAAACAACCTGGATCAACCCTAAAAATTAAGTATATTATTGTGAAATTTTTGCATCTGATTAATTCTCCAAAACCACCCAACTCCTCTTGGAGTTATGCGAGTTACTTTAAACTCGAGTGCCCATTACTATACAATATATGGCTTTAAGAAGGAATTAAAGCTAAAAAATCTTATTCAAATGTAACTGTTAAGGTTAAACCTGGTTTCCTAATGTAATAAACTTCATAGTTATAACATTTTATACCTTTCTTTTTAATGGGTCCCAAATCATGTACCAGTGAGCAATGAGCAGAACTGCTCACACTTTACCATAGGAAATTCTTTGGGGGGTTAGATCAATAAATTTAATAAATTCAAGTCCCTGACAGGTTAGCTGAAGCCATTCTTTTTCAATAGTATATTAACTCAATTCACTGCTGATGAGAGATCTTTAACATTAATAGACTCTACTTAACACTAACATCACTACTTGCTCTTGCTTTTAGGTGTTAAATATGCATTTCTCCAAGTTTGAGTCTGCCTTTGCAATTCTATGACGAGGACTTCACAGAGATATCAATGGGAAAAAAATCCATTTTTGAGGTGTTATTTTCCAAAATTTATGTGCTGGGTGGCTAATACTTTCCAACTGAACAGTGACTCCAATTCCATACACAATCTGAAAATACTACTACACAAGGTAATTCAGGGACTGTCACTAGCTCTTTCTAGGACTGCTGCCATCACTACAGGTTTATCAAAATCCATATTATCGTTGGAACTGCATAATTGTGTAGTCATGCAAACTACACACAAGCAGCCCTGTATTTCTTCAGGGTTCTGTGAAACTGATTCATAAGAAGGACGAATGTGCAATGGTTATTTATCTTTATACTTGAATGATGGACTGCTGACTTGATCCACTACCAAACTGTACACCAAGTATACCAAGCTGGCACTCATATTAGCTGCCTTACCTTTCCAGAAAGGAAAGAATAAACACTCAGAAGCCCGGAAAGAACTGGTTTGCTCTTTTTCTGTCAGTTCCACAAACAAGTTCCAAATTAAATGAAAGACACAATCTTTGTGCTTATTTTCAAATCATGTATTATTTCAAATTGAAGTAGAGGCCCTGGGGGAATTGATTTTTTGTTTTTCTAAAATTACAAACTGAGATTAGATTCCAGTTACTTCAGGTTTCACTCACATCTAAATGTTGCTCGGGAGTTTTCTACTATGTAGTACATGATCAACATGCATTCAAGAAACATGTTACAGAAAACTTCTCTGGTTAAAAAGAAAATGGTAACAGTTTCAAGAAATCATAGAATGGTTTGGATTGGAAGGGACCTTAAAGATCATGTAGTTCCAAGCCCCCTGCCACGGGCAGGGACATCTTCCACTAGACCAGGCTGCTCAAAGCCCCATCCAACCTGGCCTACCACTCTTGTAGGTCCCCCATGGGTACTGGTACAAGTTTATGCTGCTGTTTCCTAGTTTGGCTGCTTTTGCACATTTAGCTGATCAGAACCTTCAGTGACAGCAGCTGGACAAGATTCTGGTGTCATCTCTCAATTGAATCTGCAATTTCTTACAACAGTGTACTGCATTGGAACTCAGTTGCAAGACACAGGAAGTCTGTACTACAATCAAACAATTACTAAAACCAGTCCAAAACAAGATTTGTTCTGCACTGTGACACATGAAAGCTATTCACAGGTCACTCCCAAACATGGAGTTTCGACAAACTGTATTTGTCAACTAGGAAATCCCTCCTCCTCACCTCACCATTAGTATTCTTTGTTTCATTCACTTGTACCCTCACCTTTTGTACTAAAAATAAGTATTTCCATATACTACAACTGCTCTTATTTTTAAGAGCAAACCAAACTTTTAGAGAGAAACATGCAGCAAACAAAAGACCACACTGACTGCTGGAGATATAAAACACTCCACAGAATCTGCACGAAAAGTATTTCTATATATAGATCATCACATAGCACTCTGCAACAAGGATTCTACAATTTGCTATAGGGCAAACTGCATTACTGCACTGCTCTTTTCTGTTTGCTCAAAGCTGTAAGTTTTCTACTAACATTCCAGTCTCCATCTTCTCCGTGTGCTATTTCCTGAATGACCTTGGTTCTCGCTGTATGTGTGGTAATACACTTCTTTGAAGCACATACTGCTGCATTGCACAAGGCTGCCCTGAAAGAAACCACGTAGGAAGAGTAATAATGCCAGGAACACGGACTTATTCCTAACATTGCCAAACAATTCTAAATGCAACCTACATATCACATGACCTGCTTCTCTCCTCAAACATATGCTGACAACTGAAGAATGAAATTCTCTCAGCATTTTCACATCATAGGCGCAACTTGATTCAAACCACATCGCAATTGCTACTCACTGCGTGTTGTGACTAACTGGTCTGTGCATTAGACTTAAAAAAAAAAAACAAACAAAAACCCAAAACAAACAAAACCAACCTCCAAAAAACCAAAAGAACACACAAACAAAGAAAAAAAACCACATGTGCCCTGAAGTAAAAACTAAACCACTTGTCTAGAATTCCACCTGTGAAAGTGGAACCTTAAGAGTTTTTGGGGTTTTTTTAATGTTAGCTTGAACAGTTGAAGTTTGACATGGTTTCTTTTCTCACTCCCCAAAAAAAACTTTTTACTAGGACATCTCATGGCATAGTGCTGAAAGCTGGCTCATAGGCATTACTCACAGTAGGAGCATTACTTATAATTAAGAGTGGAATACTCAGAATTTGTAGGCTTAAAACCACATAGAAAACTGGTAAAGAAAAGTATTTGAACACAACTACAGGAAGTAGAGGAAAAACAGCAACTAATCTGTAAAGTACAGATAGTTACAGGAAAACAGGTACACACCGAATTTTCTTCCTCCTCTTCTAGTTCTCTCTGCTGTTCCTCATGTCGCTTTGCCTTTATCTCCATAGCTTCAGTTATCAGGTCCCTTAAAATTGAAACTGGCTTAGCATTCTTAATAAATGTATGCTAGGGAAAAAAAAATCATTAAAATATGTAATATGATTACAGTAGTTGTGAGTACTATTCAACACCACAGACTTCAGAGATAAACAGTAACGTACTTTACACAATAATTAAAATTTATACAAACACAACATACAATATATTTTAGCTATTTCATAACTAAAATTTTACTTTAACTATTTTTAATTACTGCAAGACTTGGGAAATACAATAATTTAACAAATGTTTTATAATTAAGGATATAATTTTTTAAGGGAAATGTGCAGTAAATAGTAAGTAGATAGAATGGTGATGATCTCAGAAAGTTTTTCAGATATTCTGTTACAGAATTTAATTAATCTTAACAAACAGCATAAATTAGTGGCTCTAAGCAGAGCAACTACGGCTGCTCACTTAAATAAACCTACACTTTATATGTCATAAAATATTTCTTGATCTACAATGCTGAAATGTGGAACCTTACTTTTAGTAGGAAGATTAATTTTTAATTCAAAACCATTTAAAACAATCACTTCTTCCTTTAAGACAACATGTGCATGATGCCATTTACATTCATTTTGCTGTCTAATAAACATCTGCTGTTAGAAAAAAATCTGATTTTATATCATTATATGCAAATACAATTTAGGCAAAACATAACTAAGCACCTCAGAAATATATCATTAAGTATCAAAAAATTATTCTATGAAGAACAGAATTGATGAAGCCTTGTATCCTGTACCTACTATCTCTCATCTCCCTTGATTTATTAATTCAGTTACTCTCCTTTTCTTCCATGACCTTTCCCTACAAACAGTACTTCCATTCCCACTCACTCATACAGCACCTCCAGCTCTATCACACATGCTCCAAATTCCAGCTGTGGAAAAAGGCAACACGTACTTGTGATGCACATAACATTCAGTTTTCTAGTCAGTAAGTATGTGGAAAGAAACTGCACACTGAAGCTTTTTTCCATTTGTTCCTCCTTACTTGCACACATTAATGCAAATCTCTTCTATCCAGCTGCTGGTATTAAGCTAACTAAATGAACTTCAAATCTTGAAGGTCTCAAGTACTGATTCATACATCACACAGAAATCTATCAATTTTACTTACCTGTAGTCTACCTTTTGGTGTTTTGCAGTGTATAAAATTAAATATTCATAACATGACTTATGAATTTGATGGATTTATTACCAAAAAATACTTTGCAAAATTTTTATGTTCATCTTTGTTAGTGGAGTTCACTGGAATTTAAATTTTAAAAGCTGCTATTGCCAGGTCAACACAGAATAAATCTAGCATGAGAGCCTTAGAGCAAGAAAAAGCCTGGTATATTGTGCCTTGGCTCCAAAGGTCCACACTGCCAATTGTGTCTCACATTTAAAAGTGCCCACCTGGTATAACTCAGCTCAAAACCAAACTCATTATACTGTCCATTTGCATCAGACCCTTCTAGGACACAGAGCAACCTGTCTGCTTGATTTGACATGACCAGAAGGAAAGATTAAATATACTCCATGGGTGGTCCACACAGAGGGTAACCTGGGCTCAATTCTTTTACTTAACACTTGTCTAAATTCTGAGATCTATTGAGGGCCTCTAAACACAAAGCAAGGGTCCAATTTTAATAGCAAGGATCAGCCCTAAACTATATGAAGAGCAATGAATTTTTAGAAGCAGCAAAGAAGAAATAACATGGGGGTAGAGATACAGGAGCTGACAGTGAAAAGACCACAAAGTGGAAAAGAAATAAGGTATGATAACAGTTAAAATAAAATTTGCCCTTAGAAATTTTCAGAACAGTTCTGGTTTGAGGGGAAAAAAAAAAAAGCCATAAAATCTGCCTTTCCTCAGTAACTTAAATACTGACCTGTAGCAGCTGGGTTGCTGTAGCTCTTTGTTCAGGATTTTTCACTAAGCATTTCTTCACAAAATCAGTGAATTCATCAGACCAGAGTTCTGGCTTCCGGAAGGTTGGAGGGGGATTTGTAGGAATCATAAAAATAGCCTAGATAAAAATCAAACAATAGCAAGTTTAAACAAAACACATCATCGAAGCCAAGAAAAAAAAACCTGCTTTATCCACCTTTCTTATCAGGCTAAGAATCTGGAAGACAAATTTTAAGTAAGCGAGGATTTCCACTCAGATCAAGATTCAGGAAGTAAATCCATCTGCTACTAATGTAGCTACTTCCCATTAGATTTTCTCTATTTAAATGGTACCCTATTGAGCACAAGACTCATTATTTAATCTATTGCTATTCATCAATCTCAAGAGATTATTATATTCTTTCAGAAATTCTTAGTAGAAATGACAGCACTGCTTGTTTAAACAAACACATGAACTTGCTGTGAAAAGCCAAGCTCACCTTCTCCTCTCTTAGCTGCATCTAGTTTTATATGAGAATTGCTTAGAAAATTTGAGAAGATTATTACTTCCTTTTGCATTCATAATTCATCAGATGAAGTTTTAAAACTTGCTTTCCAAGTAACATTTAGAAACATATGCTAAAATACCTAAAACAACACTAAAAAATTACATAAATAATGAAGTAACTTGTCTGCTAGCACTAGGAATTTACATGAAATTGAAAAGGAAACATTTTACCTACATAACAGAAATTTCTTCTGTTGAGAACCATATGCACACACATTTTTCAACAAGGAAAAAACATTTATGCTATATAAAAAAAATGTTTGTCCTACTTAAGATTATATATATATTGTTCCATTTTCTATATTATTCTTTCCATATTTTCCTCTAATTATAAATTTACACTTGTAAGTGAAAAAAAAAGCCATACAACTCTGACAGACTACTGAAAAACAAGGAAAAACTTTGAACTTCTGTCTGTAATACCTCAAATGCATTCAGTATCATCACTTCAGACTTACACATAGCAGCAACACACTATTCAGAGCTAGGTCTATTGACACAAACAATAAGCTATTATTTTCTTCTAAACCCAGGTTCCATTCAACCACATTTTCCAAAGTCACAGAGAGTAAAAGTTCTTCATTTGTTTTTCTACAAGCATATGCAGAAATACATACTCAGAAAAGGGGGAAAAATTGAAATGGGAGATTATGCACACTTTTAACATAGTAGAGGCACCAGAAGCTTCAGCCTGTGTTTGAAACACAGGGAAAAGGCAGAGGGAACTTCATGAGATTTTATCTATAACTTCTTAAGAAGTCTGACTGGCCTTGAAAACTGGCTGAACTCATTCAAATCCTCATTCAAAAATTCTTCTCATATTCCAAAGGAAAGTAGAGTCCATGCAAAATGATGCAAAAACTTATGTTTTCCATAATCTTAATGAAAAATTAATTCATTACTGAATAGTTGCTTTAATTCAAACACTTAAATGTTTACAAAACTCATTTCACTATCTGCCTAGCCCAAAAATCACAAGAAAAGACCTGGCTATTTTGTGTAATTAAAATGTATGCTACAATAGCTTTATATTTTCAGTGGCAGCCATGCCAAACTACTGTATGGACTCAGAGAGGAAATGCAGCACTCGGTAATTGGCCTTATCTACTTCACTTATGATGCAAGATTGTCAGTACAAGTAAAGTGCTTCTGGCATAAAGCTGTGGCTAACAAACTCAGCTGTTTCTGCCCTTGAAATTAATGATTTCTTCTGAACTTTGAACTGATGACTATTGATCTTATCTTCAGCTACTCTTAACAGCTCACTCTGCAGTAGCTATTGAAAACACAGCTGAAACAGAAGACTAGGAACTTCTGTTTATCTGGTGTCAAAATGTGTACCTCCTATTTGATAAAAAACACTGACCTATCTTCCACAGGTAAGCAAAGCTTAGTTACAGAGTCCTACTCGGCTCCACAGTTCTAGGAAAAATGTTTGCCTTTATCAATTATTTTCATGAACTACACAGCAGTTAAGAACCACAGCAAAGAAGTGACTTTGTAATTCACAAAGGACAGTGAGAAAAAAGAGGGAATTCATGAATCATTCCTCTATGGCAGACAATAAAATTCACAAAAGGAGATTCTCGAGTCTTAGTTAGGGTCCGAAATCCACATTTATACTTTGTACGTTCATTGGAAATACCTAATTCAGGAACATGTATATTTATGAAATGCTTAAACTGCAGGTTTTTGAATCTTGCTATGTCACATGAGTTGCTTTAGCTGAAAAAAAAAATTAAATGCAGTTTTGTAATACAAGAAAACACATAGAAACTACTTATTCCAAACGTTTAGTCAAACTTGGTAGTTATGTCATGCACTTGCTAGTGTGTACCTCTCCCTCCAGCTCTCAGAGCTGCATTTCATTAAACAGCCTAAAATGCTGGTTTCAGTTCCATCTTCCCTCTCTAACTAAATCATTTTGGCTTCCATATTTCTCTGCATAAAAGTTAAGCTCCCTCTCTCTTTCAAAACAGTCTATGATTCAGCTTTCAACTACTTTGTTTCCTTCCAAGAAGCTTGCAAAGCAATCACTGGAGAATTATAAAGATAGTCCCAAATCTCCAGGAATAAAAACAAAACACTTATCTGACAGGGACTTATTCCTTGTTTTTGCTTCCATTTCTTGTCAAATAGATCTTTTCTATCCTAAAACAATTCTATACTCTTTTAAAATAAAACTATTTCAGTCACTGTTCCATGGGTGTCAATGTAAGTGGGAAACCTAAGAGCCTTGGGTTTTTTCATGCCTCTTTCATCTCACCCTAGATTTTTCCAGTCCCTGTGTTTTCCCAAACTATTACTTGTAGTATTTTTTTGCATCCACTCCACTTGTAATTTTTTCAGAAGTTTCCCACAGCTATTGGTATTAGTTTAGCTCCCACAGTAGGGCTGATGACAGTGCTCACAGAGCCAGTGTTAGGCAACTGTTGCTTAAAAGAAAAACCAAATACAAGCTACCATCCACCCAATTACATGGGCTGAACTGGCAGTAACAACTGCAGGAAATATTAGGACGAAATTGTTAAACAGAGGGGGCAGGCTCTGACATACTATGAAAGAACTGGGGCTAATTCTTTTCTTTCTCCCACCTTCAACACCACCTTCCACACTCCCTTACACTTCTAAGACAGACTGACAAGTCTTACATGAGTAACACATCAAATATACATCCAAGGCATTAGATTCTATGACTCAGTGTTCAGTTTTAACCATTCAATCATATTTAAAAAAAATAAAAAAAAAAATCTCTAAGCTGCAAGATGTCAGAACTCAGGCCTGAGGGATCATGGTAACTTAATCAGTGTTTGTCTTCACCTGCCTATAATAAAATAGCCCATTCCAAATCTGTGCTGAACTGGCCCTTCCACCTCTGAATGTTGAGCCCAATTCTACTTTGAATGATCTTTCACACATTGGTCCAAGGCGAATCCTACACTCAGCAGTGGAACCAGAATGCAAGGCAGATCATAATTTACTCATGACAAAAGGTGGGGGGAAGATCATCCAAGGCAGCTTTTAGGGCCACTTCTGAGTTGGACATCAGATAATCCACCACAGTTTCTACCATACCTGTTGCCTGGTAGCACTCACCTGCCCAGTCATAGCAGTTACAGTTAAGCTGAATACCAGACTAAGGACCAAGTCTTAAATGAGAGCAGAACTGCACAAGTCAGCACAATGTTCTTTTTATTATTCTTAAAGGACCTAGTATTTTAAATTAAGCCCAGGCTAAAAACGGGACTTTTTCCATGAAGGTTCTTTTACTGACAGTTTTATTGGCGTGAAAATGTAATTATGGTGATGATGATGAATTAGGAAACACCAAAAGAAAAATGAGACGCTCATATACCACACTTGGAAATTCCTAATCAGAAAATCCTTGCAGCTCATTCTTCCTGTCAGTCAGGGTAATACATTTGTATTCTGCAGTGCCCACAAACACATTAAGTGATCAACAGTAATTTGGTAGAGGTACTACGTCTTTTGGGTTTTAGCTCCTGAATAACTTACCTCTATTGCTTAGTTGAAATTAAGTACTCATAATAACAAGCAGAAAATCAGAAGTATAACTTTTACTGTTATTATTTGCCCAGTATCATGAATGCCACTGAAGGAGATAGCAAAGATTTTTATATTGTGGTATTTTTATAATTTTCAAGCTCCATTGCTGGAATCTACAGACAGAAACTTTATTTTTATAAACAGGGTAAGGATACATGACACCAGTTTGTAACTCCACAGTTTTTGGCACCACAATTATACTACTTAGTTTATCAATCTACTACAGGAAACAAACATCAAAATAAATTTAAACTCAGTAACACACTTTCATTGTATGAAAACCTATTTAAGGCTGAGGGAGTTAAATACTGAATACTGTAACATTTTATTGACTTAGAAATAAAGAATCAGCTATAAAACGTTTTTCTCTTCTTCGTGATACATGTCATAGAAATTCCCTCCCTTCATGAACAGCCATCAAAAAGGCTGAAACATCCCTAATTATTCAGTTAGACAATTCAGCAGCTGCCTAAAAATTAAACATCAGCATGGAGAAGGGTCAGATACTAGCAGGTTCTACATTGGGTTTGCTTTGTTGAGCATTTTTTCTTGGTGTGGCTTTTTGACGTTTTTTGTTTGGTTGGTTTGGGTTTTTTAATTCAGAACTACAATAGTGTAATAACAAAAGTGAAAAACAAAGTTATTGAACAACATCTCGTGTTTAAAGTCAAGGAAGTCAGTTTACTATCTGCTTCAGAGCAGATAATAAATTTCATTGTTAGAAGCACCCTAAAAATCACCAGCTTCCTCCTCCCATCTACAAACAGACGTTGATGAAGATCATCTAGTGTACTTATACCTTTTGTGCAGAACTACAAACAGGTGTGCTTCCATCAGACATCTAGCCAGGTCTGATCCAAGTTGATTCTCACTAGCATTATCTACACAGGACTAAATGCAGGAAGGGATAACTGCAGATTTAGTTCAGAGAGTTTCTGGACAAACAAAAACTGATACAGAATTTTTAATCCTAATGAGGGAAATGTATGTGAAATTTAACACACAATCCTACTGTGCTCACCTTGATAGTTTTTAGTGGTGACCACTCATTAAATCATGTACACAATAGTACATAAGGTAAAAATTACACTTGAGTTATTTTATTATGAAATGACACATATTAACACGATGAGTATTTAAAAAATAAAATAAAACATCATAGAGGGAAAAAAAACCAAATAAAACAAACCATAACTGTTACCAGTGGCTTAACAGCCATTCACTGTCATAAGCTTCCATCTGGAATAATGATCTTTGCTGATCAAAGCAAAGTATGATTCAATTAAGATGTAAAGTAATAAAGTAATAAACACAAAGAAAAGATGCATAATGGAAAGAATAATCACATGATTACAGCAAAGATGAGTTACTGAAAGATAAGCCATTTACGTTGACCTGTATATTTATTATTGCTGGTAAGCTCATAATATTTTGACAGTGTTACAACAGGTCAAGAATGTAAAGATATCAATCTCGAACATTTTGCAATACTAAGTGCAACTGTAAATCTATTGAAAAGAATCAACCCTTGTCTTGTTAGTACCATCATGCAACAGAATGGTGCCTAAAGATTCACCTCTGAATTAGTCTTTTGACTAAAGGTTGGACTCAATGATTCCTATGGGTCCCTTCCAACCTGGCATATTCTTTGATTCTAAAAAATTGTGTTACATTTCAAAAGAATATTAAAGGTAATTTGTTCTGTGACAACAGCTTGAAGAAGTTGGCATTCTAAGGCCATTCAGTTTGGGTTTTTTAAAACTGGTTTTAAACAAGCTTACTTATACAACTGATTTTTCAATCCCACCACATTTAATAACTTTAAACTTCTACCATATCCTGCACTGGTATACTTAAAAGGCAGAATTTATTGCACTGGTTGCTATCCCATTATCAAGAAAAAGAACAAGTTCCCCCTGCTAACTCAGCTAAAAGGATCATGTCATCTGCATACATGCCTGTTCATTATCAAACCCTTTTGTCAGATAAGTAATAAAAACATTTATTACCACCAATCTTTCCCAGAAATATCACCTCAGCAAACTGCTCTTACCAATTTATCCATTGCTTTGCTTCATTTTCCAAAGTTTCTTGACCTCTCATAAGCCATCACTTGTATTATCCAAAGATATCTGGAAGCTACCCAAGAACTGATTTGATGGAGTTGTATGCAAAGAAACAACTTTGTTATCTGCAGTGACCTTCTTGTGTTGGCTTCTTTCTCTTCCTCTCCCTTAGA
The DNA here is from genome assembly GCF_003945595.2 of Pipra filicauda. NCBI lineage: Eukaryota > Metazoa > Chordata > Aves > Passeriformes > Pipridae > Pipra > Pipra filicauda. Next base: position 1,366,316 of record NW_024103552.1, on the reverse strand, counting down.
GTCCAGCACACCTATCAATGTTTCTCCAGGTTTTCTTCTAAAATATTAAAAAAATTTGGGGAACTCTTCATTACTTTTGCCTGCAGTTTTCTACTATTATCTTGTCCCAATTTTCCATCTTCTACTTTAGAATGGAATAGTTTGAATGTTTCTATCCAGTAGGGCTATTTTGATTTCCTGAACCCAGCTCTTCAACACAAAATATTCCTGAATTCTGCCATTTAGCTGAACACTGTCCTCTCGTTTTCTTTTAGTTTAGAGATGCAACATTCAAGTTCCATTTCATCCGCAAGGTTGTGAAGTCATTGATATCAGTGACGTTTCAACGGAAGACAGAAACCTGATTCTCAAAATTTTCCCTTCCTTCAACTTGGATCACAAGCCTATACAAGAGGGCAACAAATGCCTTTCTAAAGTCTGAAGTTATTTCCATGTTTTATTTTTCATTGCTACAATCTCATGAAAGTTTTTTAACTGTTCTTTGGTTTCACTGGGATTTTCTGTTATTTCCTTGGAGGTTTTCTTGGAATGGGAGGCGAGAGTGTTTTAGGTAAGTGAAATTACACCATTTTTCAAGGAAAGGCATTCACTGTAAACAAAAATAATTTCAAGGTACTCAAGATTTTGTACTTAAACTACCCAGGCAGTTAAAGGTTTGGCATTTTTTTTTAACTGACATATACAGGAATTTTTAGAGGAAAATACCTAACTTGCAAATAATCCCATATAGCTACTAAACAGGATAAGTACTTAACATTTTATTGAAAGTTCACATCCACAATAATTACAAGTCTACACATTTTTAGTGTCCTGGGACATAGAAAAAAATTAAAACAAAAAATCCTGACAACTAAAAAAATCCAAATGCTACCAGAAAACAAGACAATGGAAGTCAGTAAGTCTTACAAAAATGCAAAAGAGTTTCAAATAGCTGAAAGGAACTGCAGCATTCAGACACCACCTAGGACAGTATTTCCAATAATTTCACTCACCAAAAGGAAAACCTAAGTGAGCTGCAAATTAATTCATTATTATTATTCTGAAAAGTACCTCAATTTCAGCATTGGATGAGCAAGATACATTTAATCAGGAGGAGAAAGAAGAGTGCACACAGTGTGTGTATGTGGGCTTTTAAAATTTTTTTGAGGGAAAGAAATGTTTCTGAGGAGAGGAGTTAAGGTAGAAAAAAAATAAATAGATATTAAACTGTCTTTAGACTGAAAGAACTTGTAGTGGTGTAAACTTCTTGACACAGATTTGGAAAAAAAAGTATTTTAAACTTTGTTGTATAGGAGAAAAATTCCTTTTGATAGTGATGAGCAACATCTCCTCTTTGTGAGGAAACCACCAAAACAGTGAGTTGGAGCCACTTCAGGCCATTAGCCAACTCTGTCCTAACCCTCAGAGAATGTCAACATTTAGGAGTCTCTCAGACCAAATTATACATTAAGACAGATCCTTGCTCAAGAGCTAGGCAATTCACTGACTGAGGGATATTTCCCAGTCACACAGCTGTCCAGGTATCAAAACATATGTCTTCATGAATGCTGATACCTCTCTCAGACAGAAGCATCCTGCTATCACTTAATAACTGTGTTATCACCCCTTTCACAGAATCCAAGAGATCAAGAACACAATCTTGAACCTGAACAACTTTTTCTTTTTTTTCAGCACTGAACTTTAACAACTAGTTTCTTATCAGTTATCAAGGAAATGGTTCAGAAACTGCACATTGTATGACCAAATCCAGGGAATACTCTTAAGATTAATTTAGTCTTCTTTCACCATCATTTGTTTACTCCTGATTCAGTACTATCTTGAAAGTTCATAGACATAATGCCTAAAAACTAAGGGGTCTAAGTTTTTACCCAGAATATGAAACTCCAATAGAGCTTACTTTAATAACAGAATATTTTTTCTTCTTCTCACAGTATTTTCTGAGAAAATAAGGCAGTGAGTACATCCAGAAACATACTAACATTTAATGAGACATGAAGTGGAAAAACTGCATTTGCAATTATATTTACTAGTACAAGAGTCAAGGAGTGAGTAACTTATATTTGTGAGAAAAAGCTGCAGTAAACATACTGCATATTAAATGTGAAACCTGTCACATAATCACAGTAGTAAGAATAGAAGGCATTCAAGAAATATGTGGTAGTTCTTCATTCAGGGTATGTTAGTCCTCCAGCAGCAGTATTGTGTTCACTTTCAGAGATGTGAACCAACTGAAGCCGGTTCAAAACAGAGCAACTATAATGCTCTAGATATTTAAAAAACACACTGCAGAAAAGACTGAATGAATTAGCATGGCTTAGTCTAAAGAGGAGGTAACTATAGTGAGAAGCATGGTAACAGTCTCCAACATGTTAACTGCCACTTCAAAGAAGGACAAAGTCTATAAAGAAAAGCTAGTGAGTTTGAATTTTAACAATGAATATTCAGGTCACATAGTAGGAAAGCTGCCCATAAACTACCTGAGAAGTTCCAGAACTTGTCATTTTATTATACCAAAAAATATAGACAAATACCGCTTCAGAATTTTATGATCAAAATCTGGGCATGTGTTTCAAAGGTCTTCACCACCACCACCTACCCATTTGCCTTGTGCTCATACAAATCATGCAGTTTCAGAAGACATAGTATTTTCCCCATGTTTAACCCGCAAATTCAATGGATGAGTGCATTACACAAAGATGAAATGAAATGAAAATCAAACTCCAGGTGCATCCTCTTCCCAGGTTGCGCTCTCTCTCCCTTGCAACAACTCTCCTGCCTCTGATTCTACATGGATTATATAAGGTCTTATATTTAAAGAGTAATACTTTGAGAGGTTACAGTTTGCACAAAAGAAAGTGGGAATTTCATCTAGAGTCTTGCTAGAAAAATAATCTGCATGCTGAATTTAAAAATCTAGTAGCTGACAAGACACTGGGATACCCAAAGGTGACTTTGGCATTAAAAATTAATTAAAAAAATAAAGCTTAAAAAAAAGAAATAAATTATCATGTTGGGTGTTGGGTCACCTAGGTACAGAAACAGAATAAGGAAGAAACGTGAAACACAGAGGAACAATGCTTACAACAATGGTTGCTGCTTCCCACTTCACTTTGTACAATGGCAGCAGATGAACAGGTGGCAGCAAAAGCCAACCGCCAGCACAAAGAAAACTGCCCAGTGTTCAAATGAAGAACTAAAATTGAAGTTATAGATTACAAAATTCCAGACACTAAATGCCAATGTCCCACTGAAATAATGGAAGCAACTAATTAATTACAGAAGATTTTGTAGTCTCCGAAAGAGTAACTGAGTTCTTACATCTTAAAACTCCGCCTACCTTCAGGCGAAGAATGAAAACTTCTTCTCCTGTCTCTGCTCCACTGACACTCCAGGATATTTAAGAGAATACAAGACTCAGTGGTGTTGCTTTCCCAACTACCAGGTAGGTACAGAGAACAGTGTTACTGTTCTTGTCTAGCTAGTGTTTCCAATGTTCTACCTAATAGCTTCAAATAAATACTATTCACACTGTAGTCCCTTAAATTCCATTGTTAGATTACTGTAATAATTGGCCACATCCTTCCCTGTAAGGAAATGTAGTTGCTAGAGCAAAACTATTTTTTCTACTCCACAGGCCACGATGCAGACTCATGCAGTGGGAGGCACCACAAAGTAAAATCTGAACATTTGAATAACCAAATGGAAAGAGAAGTATAACCAAGACACAGTATTACTTACACAATCTTACATTTTGAAAAACTAATATCCCTTTTAAACCAAACTAAATTATAGAACTACAAGATCATAGAGTTAAAATTCAAATGTACTGCTGGAACCAATACTTCAATTCTTCATGGCACGTTGTTAGCTTTGTAGGTATAACCATTGCTCTCTGGAACAGTAAGTGAAAAATATGAACTACATAATGGAATTCAAAAGCAATCCTACCAAATGACAGAGGTAAAACAATATACCAAATTCTGGACAGTCAGGTAGATCAACAAAAAAATATCTCTCAAATGGCATTGCATCTGAGGAAATTGCAACTGGTAATGATTGCTCATGATTTAATAACTGACACAACATACATTCTAAGGAAGATTCTTCCAAAAGGGAAAATGTTCCAAAGAGAGAACGTATACAGAAAATTCAAATGACAATAATTTTTTTAAAAGGAGACAATAAAAAGGTAAAACGAACTGTGAGCCAAAGTTGACTCTCTGTATCTTCAGTTTTACTTATCAGACTGAAAAATCTCTCCAACTTTCTCTTTTCCTGTATAAGACCAAAACTATGAGATGTTCTGTTTGTATTACAATTACACTAATTCAATGCAGGTCACTTGTTTTTTACTGAATCCAGATGACATTTAGTAAGCTAAACATGGGCCAATTGGCTTCCCCCCTCTCCAAAAAAAGAGGGGAGCTGATTGCTGCTGGGTAGGTCATACAGTGGCTACAGAACACAATTGCTTGAATTACAGTTTGACTAACATCAAACACAGAACTGAAGCTAAAAACTAACTTTTTTTCTTGTATGCCTTCTAGATTTCTCATATTGAAATGTACTAGTTTAAAAGCCACCTCTTTCCTACCCTGAGGTGATATATATGAACAGATTCACCAGAAGTTTTTGTTGTTTCCTCTTTCTCCACCTAATTTAAAAAAACTACATTTTTAATATTCTAAGAAGTACAAACAATTTAGTTTCCACTTTATTTTTAATACCCCAGTGGCTAACCAACCTTTTCAAGCCTGCTCATTTGAACATACCACAGTAAAAAAGAAAAACATAGCACTTCAGATCTAGTGAGCACTAAAAACAATAATGGTCTAAGCCTCTTCTATTTCTGTAATAACATTTGTATTCTTAAATCAACCCAAACTTCCATGTAATTAGCCATACAATAACCTGTACTGATAATGCAGAAAAACTAGTTCCAGAGGGGTAAACTTATCTCCTTAAACTTATCCCCAAGAAACAAGTAAAGAGTATGTCTTTGTTAATGTCTTAGTTGTGATCAAGAACTGATTCTCTTCTGACAAAAACACTAGCTATAAAATGGTAATTAAGACCTATGCTACTAAATAAAACATCCGGTTAGACTTAGTGCAACTGACTGCAAATTTGTCAATTATATTCTTTCTAATCATGTCTGGACTTGGCTTTTTTTTTTCCCCCAGAAGTTATCCACCTCTCAAACAGTATTATCAACTGCTAAAGTAAAATGTAATACATATTATAAAATAGTAGCCCCATTAGTTGTTTATTTTATAGCACACTGAATTATATAAGTTAGTTATTACTTGTATCATCTTGAGGTTTTTTACCCATCTCTAATTCCTCCCAACATGATCTGCTCAGCTTTTAACAAATTTCACCCGACGCAACAAACAAGAGCATAGGCTAATTAAAATGCATTATGCTAATGGCATCCAATGCTAATTAGATGTCCTTCAGTCTTGGCCATCATCTTCAAAATACTGCACACCCTGCAGGCAATACACAGAAATCGTGCAGATAAACTGCTTAGTTGCATGCACATGACATCACAGGATCAAGGACACAGAAAAGTAAAAGTCTTCATAATTAAGAAAAAAGTTCATAGCATAGGATGTAACATTTGGATGCCAGAAAGATACAGAGACACTGAGAGAAAAGATCCACAGTGGTGTGAATTGACCTTGCATCTATATTCCTTTGCCTAAATCAAATTTTAAACAAACCTGAAGGGAGAAGATAAAAAAATAACAAACATCTACCAAGACTCCCAAATTATTTAACCTGGCATATCTTATAAAATTTCATAGGTTTTGGGTCTGGGGTCTGTGTTGTACTGCCCTGTCCAAACACTTACTTATTAATCATATTTTCTAAATTTTTGTTAGGGTCTGGTTTACCTATTGTCTTTTTTTCCAGCCAAAGGCATGTATCACAGCTTCCCTACAATGACTGACACTGCAGAGAAAAAAAGCCAAGTGAAAGCAGAGTCCTGTTACTATAGGTACACACAGAAATAACATTCCTCCATATACAGTTTAGGGGACAAAAACTTACAGCCTATATTACTGAAAAAATTACAGTTTAGCAATGTGGCTGTTGCAATCAGTCAAGTATGCAAACAATATAGCAATAGCTGAAGCAGTGACTAGAAATGCTGATATCATATAAATGGGCCATATCATACCCTTAATTCCTAGCAGCTTGTCCCCAGTTTATACAAAAAATACCACAGGGCAGAAGGGGGAAAGGATTTCTGAATGCAAAAGTTCTTCAAGACACGGCAGTCATATACAGTTACATGTAAATGGCCTTTCCTCTCCTTCAAATGATATGTTACCATTTATACTGCTGGCTCCTCCAGCAATATGATAACTATTTACTAAGTAAACTGCATAGTTCACATGAAAAGCATCTCAAAAAGCATCTTCAAGACTCATCTTGCTTAAACAGCCTTTGAATGGCACAATAATTTACAGCACATATATGGAACTACCAAGTTCAAGGCTTTGCAAATCTGAGAAAGGCACACTTTGAAAACAATTGAGATCTCACCTCTCTCTGGCTCTAACTGTATGTATTCATTCCACTCAAGCAGCTTCACAGAAATTCCTCTATCAAGCCTGAGATAATAGCATCTGAAGAGCTCCCTTGCAGCAGAGACAACAGAGGCAAGAGATATTCATAAGCAAATAGAAAAATAAAGCACAAATGACATCTATGTTAGCTGAGGGATGCATACAATTTTGAAAAAAATATCAGCTGGTTAGATTGCCAAAATAAGAAAATAATAATCTAATTCCTATAAACATCTGCACAAAGACCAGGAGAAAGCAATCCCTCTTATGAGATCACTCCTCTTGGTCATATGTACATACAATGTCCTCAGGCCACAGAGGTGCCCTAATGCCTAAAGTTTCTGATGTGAATTATGAGAGTCAGATGTCATTGTTGTGTTATAACAGGCAGACACTGAAGCTGCATCAGGCAACCCGAGTCTCAGATTGTCAAGGTTAGTTATGAGCTAGAAGAGTGTGGATGCAAATTCCAGACATACAGGCCACTCGCCCAGGCCAAAGCAATACGCTAATATAAAACTGGGCCACTATAAGACTGCATTAAGAGTGCCATGTTTTTCTGAAACCCTCTTTCCTCTATCACTGTATTCAGTCTTCCTTCTGCAACTCTACACATGTAGCTTAACACCAGACTGCACAGTGCACCAAAATCTACTTCAAATCATTAATGAGAACAACTGAATTGGAAGACAGCAAGAGCTGGAAAGCTGCTGAAATGTACTGGCTTAAACTTCAGGCAGAGAAAGGCTGGGCATGCTTCCTGAAGACACGGCACTCAGTCTGAGAGCACTGAGTCTAAGTGGTAAAGCAAATATTTCCCTAGAACAGACAGCGAGACCTGAAAGTGCACAGGGCAGTATCTTGATGACTGCTCTGGCAGTTTCTCTTGGCTCCTTACAAGGAGCTATGTGGGGTGGTGCTTTCAAGCAATAATTCGAAAACAGCACAGCACACTCCAAAGGGACTTTCCTGCAGCACAGCCCCAGGCACTACATAACCAAGGCCACCAAGTCCCATGTGCAGTGAATTATCTTCTTTGTCCTTAAATGTCCCACTGAAGAAGGGAATAAGCCTTCAATAAGTTAAAGGGAACAAAAAAACATAACTAGAAATGGCATAAAGATGATTAAACAAACTATCCAACCAGTATAAAGAGCACTCACTTGAAGAAATTATTCAGTTATTTTAAGCAACCCTTTATTTTAAGCAGTAGCAAACTCCATAGACAATCCTAAATCAGCTGACATACAAAAGGAAAGGGAGTTGCAAGATTCTTCCACCCTTCCTTTACACAGAAAACTAAAGAGAGGGAGTGTGAATTTGCCTGTTACAGACTGCTGGGCTGTAATGCTTTACTATGTCAGACACAGGCAACAGTTTAGAAGAGAACCATGTAAAGAGAAAAGACACGCAAGTCAATTGCTTGACTTGAAATTCAAACGCACATTAAACTAAAAAGCTGACCTTAGAAACAGCAGCAAAACTTTTAATTGAATAAACCCAGGATAAAATCCTTTAGAGATACAATGCTTGTAATTGCATTTTTCATATGACAATATCTAATGATTGAAAGTAAAAAAGTTAAAATGTTTTCATGTGAATCTGCCCAGCAATAGAGACAAATACACAATGATTTACCAGATGCTCTGGTTAATTCCACTCCAAAGGACATATCTGACATCCAATTAGTGTTGAAAATGCATAAGACCCATATAAACTTCAAACATTTTCTACACACAAGTTTAGCATTCCTGAGGCATCCATTCTTAGCAACAAAACTGAAAGCATCTCGATTTAGTATCACATGGAGATTTAAGTTCATTGTAGCATAAACATTTTGCAAAGAGCTACACAGAAACCAACAGTTCATGCTCCTGTGGTCACCAAGAAGATATCATGCAAGTTACTGACCAAACAATGCCTTCTGAGTGTTGGTAAACATGGAAATCTAAAAAAACTAGTTAAACAAATACTTTTTTGCCTGCCTGAAAACATCCATGGGCATTCATTATTTGCAAGCATATAGAATCAAAGAACTCACGTATGTGTATATAAAAATTTTTTTGAAAGATATATCCATAAATATATATCCCTGTATATAAAAAACTAACTCCATATATATACACACACAAGTTGACTTATAGATATTGAGATATGTATAGGGATTTTATATACACACATATATACCTCTAAAAAACTAACTCCATACACACACACCAGTAAAAATAAAAAGTCATTGTTTTCTTCAGCTTCACTCAATGAAGGCAGGTTTCCACATGTCTGGAAGTAGTTTAAAACCATGGGAAAAATATAAAGAATACAATGCTCATTTTTAACTGAAAATCCCATCTATTTATCTTCTGGGGCAAGTTTTTTAAACTCATTGCTCTGCCTCTGAACAAGACTTGCATGTATTCCCCTAGCAAGACTGTCTGCATTGGAGACGAAGCATAACTCTAAAGTTCTTGAGCACAAGGTACAGCAGTTAAGAAATGGTGAATCCCATCAGCCACTCACATGCACACCCTGAGCTCACAGCCACTGTTTTTTCCCTTTAAGAAGCTGGTGTGTAGCGAGAACAAAATACAGATGAAACAACTACTACTGAAAAATCTGAAAGCAGAGCTTCCCCCAGCGAAGGGATCACCATGACTGGGTTCTCATCCTCACTAACATTCCTAACACACTGGAGGAAAAACACACTGTCCTTAAAAATACTGAATTAGATTCAAGTGTAGCATGTCCTATTCTTTTAATATGCACAACTTCATATACATGAAGACCAAAAATGCAAATCAAATTAATTTACACTTAAAATTTCCACAGATGTGAAGAAAGAGAAGCTGTGTGAAACAGAACTTCAGTCTCTCATGAAGACTTTGCCAAGCTTCACCTCTTCGGCTTTACTTACTTTTTCATCCTTGCCTGCTGGAGAGCTCCCCTTTGCCTAGCCAGAGCACTAAGGATAAGAAGGGAGGAGACTAAAATTCATGTGGAAATCAGGGAAAAAAGACAACACCTCTGAGCACATCTTGCCTGACCTTAACAACACAGACCAAGTATCAAAATTCGGCCTTAACTTATGGTGAGGGACCATCCGACCGTTACTCTGGCTCAAAACAGAGCCATGTAATACTGTCCACTTCCAGAAAGCATCCTGCACCTGCCAAATGACACAAAATCTTTTTTTTTTTTTGAGAACCATTGTTCCTGTATTAAAAATGTTTATTGAAAATAAAAACCCCAAGCATACATATTTTAACTGTCTGTAACAAGTAGTCATCTTCATTTTTTAGTGAACCGATTTCTTTAGTTAAATTATAAATACACTTAATGATAAATTTATTAAGTGAAAACATAACTCATAAATTTGCCAGAGGTTCTGTAAAGAAGAGCATCCAAAACCAACATACCTTTGCATGCCACCAAGCATCAGCTTCCTCTGCCATTTGGACTTAACACCCCATACATATAAATGACTCTCAAGGAAAGAAAAGCCATCTTTAGTTGACCATCACTGGAATGGTTATTTGAAACTAGTAATCACACAATTCTTTCAATTCTTATCAGATTACCAGTATTTTATATGAAACAGATGTTAGCAGCACAACTTAGTCAGAATTATTGAACAACTTTTCTTTCAATTTCATAACAAATTAGGCAATGCTTAGTTGATGCATCTGAAAAAAGTTACAGAATTGCAAGCCCTAAGGCACAGGACTGGTGTCATAATTTAAACCATCACCATCTGAAACGCAAAGGCATTAGAAACATAATGTTTTACTCTGTAGAACAAATTTCTCTTACAGATGATAATCTTTATTTGTTAATAAATTCTGAAGTCTCAACAGCAACCAAAAGCTACCATTTCAATGTCAAAAGCCTAGCAGAATTCTTACGAACAAAATATTAAAATTCTCTGGATGTTTACAAATAAATAGTGAAACATAAATATATAATTAAATAAAATTGTGTTTATTAAAGACTGTCTTGGGCACAGTGATCATGAAATGATAGAGTTTTTGATTCCTATCACAAAAACACAACAAAGCTAAACAAGGGAATAATGCAGAAGTCACATCATCTGTCTTGTATACTACTGCACTAGAGCCTAGGTAACAATTCTCCAATTTAAATAGAAAGGAAGATATTTTCAGTGGTTGTTTTTAGCTCCAGATTTGGAGTCTTGGCCCCTAGTAATCTAGTTTACTGTCTTAAATCAGTTGCGAGGTCATTTATAAGAATGTAACTGTCAAAGGAAACCAGAAAACGTGGAGACTTTTGTCAATTGCTGAAATTCTGGAGTGTGAAATTACTTATTTTGGCAAAATTCATCAAGAGAATATTTTGATCTAAGTAATGTTAGAAAAAGCAAAAAAAAAAAAAAGGTCCTGTGTCAATGCCAGGGTTGCCAGTTTCCTTCTAGTCACCATGTGTCAGTTAACTGTGTCACAAACGTAATTATGATGTTCACGGTAGACCTTTTTCTTCTGTAACAGTAAAGCTAAATTTTATGGAAAATAAGTTCCCTTGAGGTGTGAAAGAAAGCTGAGCTAACCATGTTTTTATTTTCTGAATATCGGTGAGTAATCAAGGTAACAGCTGTGGGAAAAGAATGCACTCAGTGCATGAAACAACATCTGGAGGACATGTATGACCCTTAATGGCTTACAAAAATGAACATTATACCTAGTGACTTCATCTATAAGAAAAGGATAAAGTACTAAGGGATCAAGAACAAACTCTTAGATTACGAGCATGCTAATCCAGTTGATTTTTATCAAAGCCCTTTTTAGACAACACTAATGCAGCTTTAGGAATCATAATGCCTGACCAGAATCACTGCAAAAGAATACACTTCCTCCTTCAGTAAATTAATTTAAAAGAGAAACTTAATAGGCTAAGCTTGGTATCAGCTAACTTTATGCTGAACCAAATCTTAATCAAACCTCAACTTGCATAAAGTCAACAAGACAGCATCAGAATTACTGCAGCACATGCTTTAGCCACTCAGAGAAATGCACTTCTGTGCCCACACTCAGTCCAGGCACTTTGACTGACTCCAGTACTAAAGGTTATGAATTACAGCCTGAAACAGAAGGTATCGTTTCCCCAGAGAGATGTAAACACCCAAACGAGCTCAGAGGCCAGGTATGTTACTTTGGATACAGATGCACATAAACACAGGGCACTGCTCCTGAGCTGGAGCCAAGTCATGTCCTCTGACAGCATGGCCACCTGAGCACCCAGCAACTTTCCAACACCCATTCAGAAAGACATGCCCTTTGGCTTTTAGTGTCCTACTGTTCTTCCAGGGCGACGGCAGTAAGACCTTTCTCTAGCACCTGTAATATTTCCAGTCTAGAAAGAACCTGCAGCTACTTCACACCCCACATATTTTCACACCAAGCAAGTGGTAATGCAACCAGTTGCTCCAGAGTCACAATCTATACATGGCAATTCACATGACTGTTAAAAGGATCAACTTCTAAAACTTTGTCCCAATTTTTCTAAATAATTCAATTAATCTGTTTGACAACAGCATGTTTTACAAGTTATAAACACACACATGCTCATATGTTCATTCCCAAAAATCAAATGCTAACCACTTCTGAATTGCAAAACCACAGTTTGCACAAATTAGTCATACTATTATTCAGAGAAACAAAAAAAAGCAAGACATTTAGAGTGCACACACAGTTCCTCTGGAGAAACTCTTGGAGAAAAGTAAAAGGAGGACAGTAGAGGCAAAGCTCACTTGTGTCTGTATGTACCTGCCCCATGTAGACATGCTCTGTGTCCCACTGTTAGATCTCATGATTACTATATTTCACCAGGAACATCCTGCTTGAAACAGATGACTTTTTCAACACATGCATATCAGTTTGCCCATAAATCCTGTGCTTGCTGACGCTATCTGTTTTACATTTTCATAGCATGAAAACAGGAGCAGCAGCAGCAGCAGGTTTGGCATCTCTATTGCCAAACCTTCAGTCACAGCACCAGGACACTGGGAAGTACCACAGGGGCCATCATTCCCTTGAATTCCATCAGTGGTTCTTTCTTTTCTGAAAACAGATTACTTCATTATCTTGCAAAATTATTATAAATTTCTGGGGGAGAATGGAAAATGCAAGACAACTGAAACTTCCCAGACTCCCCAGTGTTTCTGTAGTTCTCACTATAAATCTGATTTGCTCCAGCAGAACACCAACTTTTTTTTTTTTAAACATCAACAGTATAGCATGGAATTCAGGAATATACATTGCAGAGGAGACTTCCGTCAGTAAAACAGAATTTTTCAGGCAAGCAGGTAACGATAAAGAGTATTTGCAAGAATTATGTCCATGTTTGCTTTCTGAAACGTAAACTGATAATGCATTAAGATTTGTGGTGTTTGGAATGCTGTATAGGTAGTTTTCATAATCAATGTGAAATTTCAGATATGGTAAAGAGGCACAGAAGAAAGCAGAATCTGGAGGTAACACTCATGTTGGCTTTATTTCTTTCCCATGTTCCCAAATAATGAGAACTTATATCTGGAATAAAAACTTGGATCCACAAAGCTTTAAAAACAGACCATGTTATCTAAAAAGTATGAACAATACAGCTTTTGAACACAGCTTTTTCTAGTATAGGGTATCAAAAATACTTCCTATATCTCAGTGCATTTCCAACATAGTAGAACAATGCAAACTGGCACTAGTACAGAAAATTCTAATTAAAACAAAAATCCTAAATGGCAAACCCAAATCACTTGAGTTAGTTCACAACTATAGACACATAGTACTGACTGTGCTACGTGTCTAAGTATTTAGTCAGTAAAATAAAAGGCTGAAATGCAAAAGCCAGGCTGGTTTCATTCTTCTCTAACACCAGGGTGGTCTACGGGCAATTTTTGATACCACTGGTGTTGCCGGGGAAACAAAATGAAAACAGGTGCCATCAAATACAAATTAAAGATTTAGTTCTATTTTAAACCACTTTAAAACAAAGTTTCCATAAACTTAACTGATACTACTACAAATTTGACAATACTTTATAACAAGAAAAGGATTATAAGTTGTCTTTAGACCATCAAGTTTTAACTGAAACAAATTTAGACTGATTGGCAACCCTTCCTTTTAAATAAATAAATTTCTTCATTAAATATGCATCATCCTTTATAAAAATTACCTAGTGTACATTTTAAGGCAATATAATACCATAACAGAAACAGGGTACATATAGTCTTAATAAGCTTTCTCCATTCCAAATTTTACCTTCCTTTCAATCTAAGCAATTTTTTAGATTTTTTTTACAAAGTAAACAACCAGTATAGACTTAAAGCATATAAAAATCTTATGGTAAGTAGCAACAGAAGCTTAATATTTTCCTCCCAATCTGATTGTAGTTTTCTCTCATGCAATTAAAAAAATCAAATATCTCTTTAACTAAAACCCAAGTAAATACATTTTTGCTTTTAAAAATGGTAATACGTTAGAATTTGGCAATATAGCAGTCAAGTTTCTAAAGCACTCCCTCCAGGTCAACTAGCCATAATGACAGAAAAGATGTTTAAGAAAAAATGAACGTACAATTCCTTTCAATAAATAAACATTAATTCAAGCTTCCAAGAATGCCTTAAAATTGTTTACCGAGTTCTTTTATGGCTTAACAAGACATTAGTCACATAAAAGAATCCAAATATTTCAGTTAAAAGCAATACACAAATTCCCTCCTTTTCAATGGAGCTAGCTGCCAGACCCTTGAATAAAAATTAACTTTGAATATTCCGTGCTAATCCTGGAACTTGAGAGATAAAGGAAATAAAAAGAAATAGAAGCATCTCTAATAAATATATATAGCTCTTCATTTAAAAGTTTATAAATCCGTGGTATATTTTACTATATCCTGCAAGGTATTATAGAATTTTTAGTAAAATAAATTCTCCTAAATTTGTGCATAAACATCTTGCTAAATAATTTTCCAAGTCCATAGTGCGAGTTAAAAAGAAACTGAATAAATTCAGCATACAATGACATGCCCAAATGATGGAAAGGCACTTTTTTTCCAAACAATAGTGACTGTAAAGTTGATTAAAGAAGTCTTTCGTTAAAACTGTGATTCTAGTTTTAATGCATCTCAATGATTCACTACAAATCACCTATTTCAAATAAAATTTTCTTGAAATCTTCAAGTAGCAAAATCATTTTGCTTTGCAGGCTCAGCTATGTTTACAGTGATGTTACTGACATCACAAATGAGCAAATCTACAGTAACTTAAAATTTCTGAATAAGCTTTTTGGTGGGGGGTTGTTTGCCTGTTGAACATTTGTCCAGGGAGAAAGCAGCCAGCTCAGTCCCAGAGGGTGCTGTTAACAGGCGCCATGCCAGGTCTGGCAAATACATTCCGGGCTTTACCTGCATTAACAGTTCTATCAAGCAATCTTCAACAATGCTTACAGATGTAGGGCTTGATGCAATGCTCCCTCCAGTCATGGAGAATATTTCCATTAATTTCATGGTTTCATTCCACTTCTGTTTACTGTTCCAACATCTTTGAAAAATAATATTTCCTGGTCAAACATTTCCCTACTGAAGTGTCTCATAAATAAATGGGTAGTATCAATAGCATGGTCCTTTTTTCAAATTAGCACTTCTACAAATGTGAATCATTCACAGAAGATGCACAGCATTACATGAAACTAACCAAGATCAAACTTCCTTTACAGTTATTTTAGTTAAAGTTTCAAGTTAACTCACTTGTGTGTAATTATGAAATTACTGTACTGATCCTCCACTTACTTTGAAAGTGATTAATCAAAGTCAGAGAAAAACAACCATCAACTGAAGCACGTTTCAAATTTCCTATTCAGGGGTAAGTCTAAAAAGATGAACTAATTTAATTTTAATTAAATCCTCATTTAGAAGCATGAAATAAATGTTTTCCATTTAATTCAAATTAAACTCCAGTTCCAGTACAAATTTCAAATATTCTCTGCTTCTGCTACTTTATTACACATGACAGATTAACATTTCCTTTTTGCACACATATGCAACCAGCAAACCTGATATCATTAAAAAATGTAAAGAATTCATACTTTTAGCAGTAATAAACATTTATTCTATTTCCAAAACTTCTAGTGATATGAAGAAAATTCTAGTGAAGATGTATTCACTAAACATGATGAAACATTTATGCCAGATTCTGTAACTACAAATACTTGTAACTGCACTTTATATTGGAACACTTCTACTGTGTGAACTTTCACCACACCTCTTTACTGAAGGGAAAAAAAAGATAGCGAGATGCAAGAAAAAAAAAACAGTAGGCAAAAAAAGCAGTACCTATAGGAAGGCAATAAATACACACATTAGACTGTAGACTTTTCCAAAAGCTTTAATGTGAACAAGAATAGGTCGTCATCCTATTTATCATCAAACACACCTCAAGTACTCTAATGTTTTCATAGTGCCTGTATCAATGCTAGTGTTGAATCATTCAGGAGTTCTGTAAACCAGGCAGATCCCTCAATCTTTTCTGTGAGAAGCCATGTGGCAAAACCTCTTCAAAAAGTTCCTTGGGGGAATAGGGAGAAAATTTTTATCATCAGCAAGCTTCACCAGAGAACAAATGGTATTTTTCCTATCTTGCTTTCAAAACAGTATTACAACAACCCCCCTTTCACATGAAATGGGTTGATGTTAAGCATACTATCCCTTGGTATAGTAAGCTGTCAAGTCTTGGAAAGCGGATGCTGCCAAGCTTGAGCATTATTCTCTTGGAGGTTCAATACATGTAACTTAATCTGATAAAGTCAAGCAATGAACTATCAATTGCAATTTAAGAAAATAAGTAAAATATCACAGGATACTTTTCATATTTTTTGCAACCAGATATCTCTAAACTTGTCTGCAGCGTCCGAGGACAATTCACAACTCACATACTATTTCTTTTATGCTATTTATCTTTCTTGGCTAAGTCGTGCTTGGTATAGAGAAATTTTCTTTAAAATTCTATTATAGGCATGCTGAAAAACTGGAATAAATTATATTTCTGTGTCACAAGAAACTAGATTATACCCTGGGGGCACTTGCCTGGGTTGACATCCTCACTCATCAGAATATTCTTGTCTCCTCTACAATAAGTCCATAGACGGGCTGATCACAAACAAATAAATGAATTAAAAATGAATTTTCAAATTCACTGCCTCCATTAATCCTGCAGGAATTAAATACTAAAAAAGAAGTTACATTCAAAGGGTACTATGTCTGTATCTATACCCAGCATTTTCACAAAGAATAGGAGCTAAAGGAAAAAAAGCATTTGAAATCAGCAAATATATGTAAGTGAACACCAAATATATTTTAACTAAAATCATCAATCATAACTTTCAGTTTGGAGAACCGCATATATCTTGAAATGAAAAAGACTAATTTACAGAGCAGGATCTCTGCACCTCTATGAGTTCCTTACCCAGGAGCCACAAGTGCAACTTTGACAAATCACGATTTGTCTGCAGGACCGCAGTTCGTCCTTTATTTACTTTTCAATCCACTGCTAAAAATAACTCAACCACAAGGAAAAGTAATGTCAAACTGACACTATTACCAAGTACCTAAAAATTGTCTCTTTTCACCTAGTAAAAATGACATTATTGCAACAGTTAATAGTTACCTTAATTGTATTCCGGAACATTTAGAAATGTATTTTCTCAAGTTAACATAAAACAACCCACAGAAAACATGCTTTTACATATTGATTAAAGAACGCTGACAAAAATCCCAACAAGCAAGTCCAATTCTCATTACAATTACAGCAAACACTAACTGTCATCTTAACTCACAGAAAGAGCAATTCCCCCGGTGATCAGTAGATCTATTATCTAGATATTAAGGTTCTAACAAATTCAATGAAAATATTTCATTTAGGTATCACATCAGGTAATTGCTCACAAAAAATGGAACATGCACAGACATGCAAGTTCAAATGTATGCAATTACTTATTTTAATTTGCCCAACATTTATCATCTCTCCATTCCAGAAGTCTTGTTGAAAGGAGTCAAATTATGAACAGGGTTTTGGGAACTGGTCTATACCTCAGCAATAACTTACCACACCAGAAGCAGCTGAGGTAAGGAGGAGGTCTGTTTAAGCTCTATAAACATTGATCACTTGTTAAAAAGAAATAAATAAATACATTTCTTCTGACAAGTGAAATAAATCTTGAATGAAAAAGCATTTGGCACCTTTTTTTTTAACGTACTGCTGACAGTATTGTCTCATCTGGTTTGGTGTTTTATTCATACAAAAAATGTCATACGATAATTCACATTTTGATCAAATTAAGTGGACAGGTTATTTACTGATTTGAAGTAGCAGCATATTTAAATGAAAATTTAAAGTTTTCTTTTTTTAAGAATCCTTAAATAAACTAAGTCACACTTCCTTACAGTTGACACTGGCTTTTTCTTTTTTTTTTTTTTTTTTTTTTTTTTTTTTTTTTACTTTTTTTTCCCCAATCTATATAGAGAACATACTTTATTTTCTATTAGACAAATACTATCTGGAATTAATTGTGCTCACTTTTTTTCCTTGAATAAAGTTATAACATCTATTTTAAATTTTGGCTATAAATAGCACTACAGAGGCAAATATATTATGAAGCAACACCTGCCTTCAGCTGCATGCAAACTGAGGGCCACTGGAAGTTTCCCCCATGAAGTTCTGCCGTATCCTGTCTAATTTTATTGATATGCCCAACCAGAAAAAGTCCAAACAGCTACAAAAATGTCAGTCTGTCCCTTAAAACAAGCATTTTTAAAGGCCTTATTTATCTTCAGAGAAGCTCTGCAGTCTACAGGCACCAGTCTATCAGAAAAAGGAAGAGAATTCTCTTCCCCTTCCCTCAGATTCTGCACTCAAATGTTAAAGCAATCCAGAGCAGCAAAACCAGCATGGCAGCACTGCACCTACAGCTATAGCTTATATGTACAGGAGTTTCTCCAAATAATTATTAAGTTTTAATCATAATAAATTTACAAATAGCCAGCTGAGACTCTGGTTTTGCAATTATCTTCAGTCAATTTGGCTGATGGCCAAAAACAGATGACCCAATTCTCATACCAGTTCCAGCCACACATTTTTGTTCCCACCTAGTTCAAGTATCACATTAACAATGTTAGTGAAAACTACTTCTTGTTACTTGGTTAGTTTTCAGATGGATTCATTTTCTGATCCAGCTCATCATGTGGCCAGCTAAATGCTGGTTCCAGCAGAAATGGGTGTTGAAAATGGAAAAGGTAGGAATACCACTCCTCTGCAGCCATCGCCTGCATTTAGATCTGTTTAAAGCAAATGGAAAAATTCCATTTAAAGGCCTAGAGAGGTCCAAAGGTCTTCCAACAGCTCTTTGAAAAACCTGCAGCCGAAACACATGCTTCTCCAAGCTGTCTCAACTGTATCACATCAGGGTCTTGGGCCCCCCACTGCAAACACACATTACATGCCCCTGGTATCATCGTAGCTCACTGTCATTCTTCCACAAGATTTAGAAGAGTAGTAAAATAATGAGCAGTAATGTACAATTAAATATCCATATTTTAAACTCTTTAAATATTAGCTCACTCTATCTTGATACAGCAGGCAAGATCTTAAGTTATAAATTAACAAAGTATCTCATAGAAAGTTCTTAAAAGGTAAAGGACTTTTAAAAGTTAATTCAAAGTCTTTTCTAAAGATAAGCAAAGGCACTAAAATAAGAAAACCATATAATATACTTTTACAAACCTACATGAATTTAAAAGCAGTAATGCTGAGATAAGATAGGTGAACTCTCAGAGAAAATAATAAACCGATAACACCACCTGTTGAAGAGAAGAAATGCAGGAGTGACTACAAAGAAAGACAACTGACATCCCCAGAAATGTTTTTTCTTTTTTCCTCTCCTCAACTTCTGGCACAAAAGGCATGGAGGAAACCATTTTCTCAATGGCTGAAAAAGTGGTCCCAATCTGACTGATATGCTCCAACTGACACCTCCTTTTTTCTTACAGCTTTACAGAGCAATAATTCTCACTTCAATCTCCAGTTTTAACACAATATATCGAGAATAAAAAACTAGGAAATGGTAGATTGTTACCAGATACATCAGGAATAAAAGGTTATTACAAACAGATTAGTCCAGGGTGGAAGTGACATGGGCTAAGCAGGAGGCATGGATAATCTGGGTAAATTCCATGGAAAAATAAATATCGTGATTAGACTTAAGGCAAATGGAAGCAGTTCGAATTGGCTTTTTCCAAATCACTTAAGAACATGTGATGCCCACATGTCCATTTCCAACAAACTTCACCATAAAGAAACAAAAACCAATACTATGAAGTGTTGAAAAACACATCTACCACCAGCTTCTTCCACACCACAGCAACGTGAATTATTGCAGATGCTTGATAAGCATGAAAGAAAAGAGTCTGGAGGTTTTTTGGCTTTTTGTCTTCTCCTTTTTAAGCAAGCTACCAGCATTTATTTGAAGCACACCAACCCGTCATTAACTGTTGACCTTGCAAAGAAGAGCAAATTTTATAAAACACACATTGCAGTACTATAGTTGGTCTAAAGGTCTCAACCATTTTTCCTGTCCACCTACAGGCTCCTACAACTTCACTGGCTCAGTTCTAGCAGGTTTCTACCAGGTTAACTTTTCAGAACATTAATTCCTTTATCCAACTTCATGTGAGGCCACAAAAACATTAGTGCTTGCTTAACAGAAAGCTCAGGAACTCCTGGCTAAGGACAGGCTGTCTCTAACACCAGCAGCCCACACTTGATCCTCAGCCTCACAGGAATAACTAATTATGTCATTGCACGAACATAAGGAAAAATTTGGGTAAGGGAGTAAGGTGGTCTATAGAAAGGATCTCAAAAAACAGCCATTTTTAAGGTTTAAGATCAGCTTTATAGCAAAGTGTTATTAAGCTACTTGTTAATAAAGCCAAATATCAGCAGTAGATGGATCAAATAAAAACTTTGCAACTTAAACAATCTTCCACCAGGAACAATCTTATGTGACATTTTGAGATCATGTCTTGATTAGCAAAGACTGAGAATATTTCAAAAGGATGTTACCAATTTTCAGCAAAAAAGCAACATCACAACTACTACAGCAAAATAGTGCCAGTCTCTATGCTTTGACTACAGACTAAAAAAAAAGGAATTTAGAAATTAAAAAGGACAGATAGCACATGATGAGGAGTGACTGAACAAAACATTTAATGGTTTGAATTAAATTTTGACACTGTTAAAACAAATACTTTATCACTACAGGACAGCATACATGCTGCAGTCAATGGGGAACACAGGAGTATAGCTGTTAAAACATCACTGAAGCTTCAGAGTGGGATTGAGTCTTGTTCTAGAACCACACTGAATTCCCCTTTAATCAGCTCCACTATAAATTCCTAAGTGCTCATCCCAGCAGAGCAATCAAAGGCAGATGCAAACACTGTCAGACACATTAACCCTGGTTGTTGCACAGTCTACTGCAATCAACATGCTTTTAGCCCTGTTAGATGGGTTAAATTATCTAGGTTTGAGTGATTTTTTGACTTATCAGCAAATTCCTTGCTATTTCTAGTGGCTGTATCACCATGTTTTAGGGTAATCTTAAGGACATCTGTATTTTTCCCTCCTTTAAAACTACTTGAAAACACTCCTTCTTTGGAAAAAAACCCCTAATGTAGAAAATAGAGAAGTTTCACTTTTCATCATTAGCAAAGGCAGAAACAGACCCATAGAATCTGTGAGGTATTTCATAATTCTTCGGTGAATAAAGCATTAGAACTACTGAGCTTGCAAGTGGTCTTGACCTTTGAGTCTCAAACCAAGTATGACAACTACAAGTCCTGCTGAACTCAGGTTTGCAGGAGAAACAAGTGAAATAGCATTGAAGACACTTATGCAGTCAAATATACTACTACAGTAACACCTAAGCAGAAAAAACCCGCTTTTTCTTCCCCCCACCCCCAAAATTCCATTTTGCACCCCCCGCTTCTTCTTTCCCAGCTGAAACGAATACAATTCTTTGGAGTAGTTAGAGTGTGGTTAAGCAGAGGAAGCTATGCTTGTTTGCATGGAATCTGCTACTTCCTCTCTGCCAAAACACTTGTTTAAAGTCATGTAATATTTCTATTAAGCTGTAAATGCAGTTGACAAGGAAATGGCCTACTGGCAATGCATTACCTTTGTGGTAGTGCCAACCAGCCTATAGCAAAATAGCGCACACGGTAATTTCACTGTGCATTCCCAGGCAACAAAATTGTGCCTTACATAAATACCACAGAACTCAAGCAACATCTAGAAAAAGCAATGAAAATTTGCCCAAGCTTTCATGCTTGCCTGTATCAATTCTATGTCATAACTAAAACAAAGTAGGAAAGCATCTACATATGTCCAAAAGTCCTGTGAAGTTGTATCATATGACACCAGGAAACCTATTGCAACTTAAATCTGTGTATTTCTTGTTAACCACTGTAACAACTCACTAATAAAAATTAAGAAAAACTGTAGGTATCAAATATACAAAAGAGCACTAACTGCATACAAGCCCTTAAAAACCGTAACGTAATTTATTAACAAAAATGCATGTTCTGTGTAATCCAGAATTGTCGTGTTAAATTGCTTTGGCCTTTGAGAGCATTCACTTGATTGCAAGAACTGAACAGATCCACAAGCATTCAAACTCAGTGACCTTTGATTTATAAGCAGCTATTGTCATGCACATAAAAATCCTCACTGATAATGCAGTCCTCACCTTTCAATAGCTAGTGCAACTACATACAGTGATGTTACTGAGATGTGATTAAGACATTTTCATTAGAATATAACCAAAAATCACAGCCACTTGATAAATTTAATTTTTCATCAATCATTCTTCAAAATATTATTTAGACGTTATTTCATTTTAAATTCCCATCAAAAACAAGCTTCAGAGATACTTATTTTCTTCACAGATTTCATCCGAGTATTTTCAGTTTGAATTGTAATTTAAAAACAGTTAATTACACAGAAAAAAATATGGTGCAGAAAAACTACTAAAATTTGCTTACAAAATTATGTTATGTTTCTAAATTGCAAAACACTCACTAGTTTTAACAGTTGCACATTGCCATGAAATTTCAGGAAACATCCCTGCTCCAAAAGCACACACAACCAAAAGCCAAGAACCCACAAACAAAAATCAAGAACCCAACAGCACTAAATACACTTCAGCTCATACAAGCAACACCCTACCGTAATCACATATGAACAGTACCTTTTCTTTTGATAATGGTGGTTTCCTTATATTAAGATCCTGATATATGAGGTAAAAGGAAACTGAATAAAATAATATAGTATGCATGCCATTTTTGCAGCCAATTACAAAGAGTTTTTTGAAAAAAGATATGCTTTAGGCAATATAAAGTGCCTTATTAATATAAAATGGGCTTTAGATATAAAAAATTTAAGAATGGAGTGTTTATTGATGCTCAGTGCAATCATCATAGCTATTCTATAAGCTCATTACAAAAATAATAAAAGTATGACTAACAGTGGCAAGTTATTCCTAGACAAACATTGACTCCCATGAACTTCTCCAAGTGAAGTGATTACTTCTATTTACATTTTATTTTACAAAAAGTAAACTAATTCAGAAGAGACTGTAAGAGTCACTAATAAATAAAAGCTGTCAGGTGTTACTAATACTAGCACTGCTCACATAGGACAATTCTGAAACCTTCTTTAGGTCACCTTTAATTCAAAACTGCCTTTCAAAGGAGGATGGACTCTTGGTGATAGAACTCTCCAAGTGCAGGTTCAGCATGCACAAGGCTCTATATTTTGCCTTCAAGCCAATTAAATGCTTACTGCTTTAACTCCCTCTCATGTGGCAATAAAGGCATTCTGAAACCTTACAGAAACGTGTTAAAACACAGGCAAGTGAGTAAATAGGAAGCAACACAGAAAGTAAAACCTGTCAGTCTTAAAATGTCCATTCATAAACATACAGTTTTAAGGTTCCACTATTAGGGTTTTTTGCATGTTTTGTGCGTTTGCAGAGGGTTTTTTTTAAATACAACAAATAAAAACCACCACCACACACTTACCCTCATTGGGTGAATATCTGCATATGGAGGCTTTCCTTCAGCCATTTCTATTGAAGTGATACCAAGGGACCAGATGTCTGCTACACAGTTATAGCCAATCTCTTGTATTACTTCAGGAGCCATCCAAAATGGAGTTCCTATAACAGTATTACGTTTTGCCATGGTATCCTGTAATTATATTATTTATGCAATTAAAACAGAGATGCTTATTTTCAGATTAATTTGATATCAATTCTATATTTAAAAGTTAAATTAGCCACCTAAAGGTCAAATGGTAGTGACTTTCAATTAAGACCAAACTGATTCAGCCCATCATCCTACAGAGGCCAGATAGGTGGTAATAATCATAAACATCAAACTAAAATTTAAAGTGAGATCATCAGGCACTTGACATACACTGGGTTACAAAACCAACTATAGCCCTGCAATACACTAAATATTCATCATGATAAGGAATGTTAGTTCTGCCATTACCACTAGTCACTTAGACACAAAATTCAAGGCGGAAGACAAAGGTAAAAGAACATGGTTAGAAGCACTAAACATTTTTAAAATATCTTTGTACAGGTACTTACTGTTAACTGGCCAGCCACACCAAAATCAGCTAATTTTGCATGTCCCTCGGTGTTAAGAAGGATGTTTCCAGCTTTTATATCTCTATGTATTTTTCTCATAAAGTGCAAGTATTCAAGTCCTTTAAGAGTAGATTTCAGAATAGTTGCAATTTCATCTTCTGTTAGCTGCAAGAAAATACAAAACCATTTTCAGATATACACATAAGGTGGATATATTTGAACTATTTAAAACATGATCACGTCATAGTGATTATCATAAATAATAACAATGCTTGACTTTTTTTTTAGTAGACCAGAAAAACTTCAGTTTTAAAGCACAAAACAAAATCATTAAAAATTCAATTATTAAACACATACTATAAAAAAAAGATGTGTAGACTTGAAAGTCCAAAATGTTTCTCTCAACTTTAATATGTTGCAGAATCATATGCCACCACAAATGACAGAATAAGCTGCAAGTCAAGTGGCAATAAGCTGACAGACATTTCATTACCACAGGAAACACAACACAGTGAAATGAAATTGAGATATATTTTCATTTGTTTGCTTTATAAACAACACATCACTACTAAGTCATCAGTTAGCAGTTGTTTATCCCCATTGCTTTAGATCAACATAATAGGGACACATAAGATCCTGAACAACTGTTATCAAAGAAACAGTAAGAGCCTCTTTTTGAGATATATTTTCATTTGTTTGCTTTATAAACAACACATCACTACTAAGTCATCAGTTAGCAGTTGTTTATCCCCATTGCTTTAGATCAACATAATAGGGACACATAAGATCCTGAACAAGTGTTATCAAAGAAACAGTAAGAGCCTCTTTTTCAGATACCAGACTCCCCTGAGAACACTTCTCGGATTTTCATCAGCATTTATTCTAGATTAAAAGCAAAACCACAAAAACATAATTAATTCCATGTGATGCAATTTCTCAAGGAAATACAAAGAACCTATTCATATAACGGAAATGCTATTTAATTACAGTACATTGATGCTTTAATATAAGAACTAAGCAAATGAACTTGACACATTCTTAGAAATGCAAGAAACTGCAAAACTGAAGACAAATACTCTAATTTGGCTGCAATGCTGGGTTGCATTTTTTCCCTTTCTCTAATTTTCCAGTCCTACACAGAAATTAAATTAAGCAATAGCAACTCCTTCCAGTTTCAGTTTTAAAAGCATTGGTACACATCCACACCTCCCTCCAAAAAACAACTACCACCAAAAGCCCATAAGAAACAAAAAACCCACGCATGATCAAACCAATAGAATGACTCAACAGAAAGAAAAAAATATTAGTCAGCAAGATTATCTGCACTTGAGCTGCTCATAACAAGTTTTAATTATTTAACAAACAGAACAGCTTCCCTACTCCAGGTTCTATCCAGTGTCATAAAACCTGGGTGTGGAGCCCAAGGGCACAGTTACACACACATTTATTTAAACAGCAGTGCCAAGCTCCAGTTCCTCCTTTCACTGCAACCTTCAGCAGTAATTCCCACTGGGTGTCAGTCCCTCCACTGACCAACTATAGCAGACCCTAGTTAAAAACAAACTTGTCTGCCAAATTATTTTTCCAACAAATCAGTTCCCAGATTTAATTCATAGCACTTAGTGCCATTGTCTAGTAAGCACAATAGTGTTCGATCAAGGGTTGGACTTGATCTCAGAGGTCTTTTCCAACCCAGTTGATTCTATGATTCTATTATAGTCAACAAGGACAAAGCAGAGTAGGAGCTGCTCAAATTGGCACTGCTTTCCAAGTAAGTACATGTGTTGTTATACTCAAGGAGTCCCAGTGACTTTTATAAACCTTGCTCTATGCAAGAGGATGAAACTGGTGGCGGCGTTAGCTCCAAGCTCCAAGCCAAGCAGTTACCGTCTCTGCTGCACGTTGTGCATTCCTTGCCTGCCATTTATCTCTGAGATCTTTCAGTGTTTCTATTCAGCAGCACATTGCTCAAAGCCTTTATTTGTGCTACTTTATGCTGACTGCTATGCTGCTTCAAAGGACTCTATGTCAGGAGAACTGTTATACACAGCTCAAATAAGATGCTTTTCCCGGTATTATGCCATGGGCGTAAAACCATATACCCGTTCTTGAGTCAAGCAAGAAGGGACTTTAAATCAACTGTAAGATAAACTGAAGCATGGTCAAAAAGATATTTGCAGAAAGAGACAATTCTCATTACATGAGCTAATAATTCCATGATGAATCACTAAAACTGTGATCATCTGCAGACAATCATCCGCAGGCAATTTATACTCTGGCTGTTAACAAACACCATATCAAGAATGGTTTAAGACATGCTGAGTGTAACACTTTCTGCCAGAGCTTTGCCAAATCCACCCAAGTTCAGAAACAATAAAATGTCCTGAATCTCCAAATACTTTCATGCAGTTAATCCTGAACATGCAACAAAAAATTATCCTGAGCACTGACAAATGTCTAGCAAGACAGGCATACAACTCACTTCCCACTTTCACCTAGAACAAGTATTACAAGAAATTGTGCCTAGAAGACACTGCCAAGATCTTTCTTCAGTACGTTGTGTTCCAAAGGCAGTAAATACCTAGATTTAATTCTTTAAAAATTAGTAGTTAAACCAGACAGAGATCTTTGGATCACCTCTAGACGGAAAAGGGCTTCTGTAGCAACATGGCAAAATCTAACTTTCAAAAGGAGAGGCTAACAGAACACTGGAACCCAGAGACTGACAAAGAATCTATGGAGTGAGAGTCTAGCAAACTAGAAGAGAGTTCTAGAGTACTTCAACGTGATGCACCATCTGGAGACCATCAGCAAAGGAACACTCTAGCATGACTAAGTGTTACAAAAGAAAGTATTTAAACATCAAAATACACAGGCTTTTGATACTGTCCCTCATAGCATCCTTCTCTAAGATGAGCAGGTACACAGCGAGCTGGAGGCCAAGGAACAGCACTCAAAGGGTTGTAGTGAATGTGGCTACATCTGGCTGGCAACCTGTTACCAGCGATGTACCTCAGGGCCCAATTCTAGGGCCAGCTCTGTTTAGTATTTTTATCAATGATATGGATGCAGGAGTTGAATGCACCATTAGCAAATTCGCTGAGGATACTAAACTGGGAGATGCTTGGATAAAAGCCTTGCAGAGGGATCTAGACAGATTGGATCAATTAATCACTGGGCAGTGATTAATGACACAAAATTTAACAAGTCTGAATGCCGTATTCTGCACTTGGGATGGAGTAACGCTTGGCACAAATACAAACTGGTAGAGGATTGACTGGAGAGCAGCCCTGCAGGAAGGGATCTGGAGGTGCTGGTCAGCAGCAGACTCAGTAGGAGTCAGCAGTGTGCCCAGGGAGCCCAGAGGGCAAACAGCTCCTGGAGTGCATCAAACTCAGCATCACCAGCTGGTCAACAGAGCCGACTGTCCCGCTGTAACAGCCTCACCTTGAGCAGTGTGTGCTGTTCTGGGCCCCACAATTAAACAAGGATGTGTCCAGAGGAGGGTAACAAAGCTGGTGAAAGAGCTGGAGGCAATGTCCTGTGAGAAGGGACTGAGGACTTTGGGCTTGTCTGGTTTGGACAAAATGACCCTGAGGGGCAACGTCACCGCTCTCTAGAGCTTCCTGAGAATTGGACATGGAGAGGGAGGTGCTAAGCTCTTCTCCCTGGTATGCAGAGACAGGACATGGGGGAATGGTTCAAAGCTGCATGAGGGGACGCTTAGACTGGACATTAGGAAGCATTTCTTTACTGAGAGGGTGGTCAAATAGTGGAACAGGCTTCCCAGAGGAGGTGGATACCCCAAGTTTGTCAGAGTATAAGAAGCATTCGGATCGTGCCCTGAACAACATGTGCTTGGTCGGCCCTGAACTGGACAGGAAGTAGGACAAGATGATCATTTTAGAACCCTTCTAACTGAAATATTATATTCTATTCTACTCTAGTCTAGTTTTCCCCTATGATGAGCATAAAAGTTAACACCATTTGGATTTTACAATGCATTCCATCATTCTAAACTTGTATGAAAAGGATATATCCCTGAAGACAGATTACCTAAATGCATCAATGGCTTATGTCTTCACATTTACAAGATAGGAAAAAAATGGGGTTTTGGGAAACAGATAAAAATACTTTTATTTTTTTTAAATACAACAAAATATAACATATAGTTCTTCTTTACATCATATAGAGACTAGGTGATACATGAACTAATGCAAACCTGATGGAATTTGGTAGAATAAAAGTAGGCAGACACACTTTTTGAGCCTATCAACTGCTGGAAGCAACTAGGAACCAAAGTACATAAAACCAGATCCAAAGCTCCTCCAACTATTCATTTATTCAAAAAATCTTACAAAACCACAAATAAACTCTTAAAATCCACATCAAAATACTTCCTAATTACGTCTCCTACCTTCTTTACCCTGAATCAGAGGCTCTCTTCATAAGCATGGTTAAAAGTCATTACATAGGTAGTGGAGTGTCTGTGTCCCTTCAAGTGACTTTCAATTTACAAACAACTAAGTACAGAATCAGCCCATAACATGCTTTGCCACACCACACAACTTGCCATCTACTCAATACCCAGTACTCTCTAGTTCTAGTAGTAGTTAGACATTGACATACAAGTAATGCCATTTATAACCACCAGAGAGAACAAATAGAAGAAACACAACTTTTTATTACTTTAATACTAGAAATATGTTCCGGTCAGTGTTGTTATCCCGATCTGAATGTATCGTGCTTATACCATACTATTCCTGATCAAACTGTGTGGGCAATATGTTTCCTGTAAAAGAGTTGGTTTATTTTATTCTGAGTTTTTAAACACACAGCATCATTCTTCCATCAGCACAGCATGTTCTATACCTTGCACCTTAATATAATTTCACAGTCATAACCTTTCTGCTTTGTTTCTGATTTCTATTTGTGTTAAGATCCTCACTTAAAATCTTGTGGAACATTTATCTGCTTGTTCTAATTGCTGGCTGTTCTAATTCTGTATGCTCTGTTTCTTTGATCGGTTGGTGCTACCCTCTAAATATGAGTCAGCCATGGAGCAACTTCTAATCCTTCATCATCAAAACCACATGCAGGTTATGTATCAAAAGGAATGTGAATAATAAAGGTGAACAACTCTACAGCCTACATAAAAACATTAGGCATTTTAAAATCAAAATTTGGAGCAAAACAGATGGCAGCAAATTCAGGTGTTCCACATCTAGTAAGAGACCAGCTAATCCACATATTTATGTCTAACTGGCTATGGAAGCCACGCACAAAGGGGACTTAAGGGTGCATTTATACAGTCTATCACACACCACCTAATCCACACAGCTGTTGGGACAACTCATCTATAGATTCTCTGCTCACAGTCATTCTCCTTCCTGAGGGCCCCTCTAAAGGGGTCTGGGTCAGCTGAATTGCTTTAACTGCCTAAGTCCATTCCCAGCTGCTCTTTTTACACTAATACATGCACATTAAGCCTGATGCTTCCAGGAAGTATCAGCTTACTGCATCTAAACAGTCTGAGTAGGTTGAGCACACTGGGTAGGTCCACTCTCATGGCAAATAAAGGAGGAATTCTTCCACCAGAAGCTGTGAAGCTTGGACATCACCCATCTTATCATAATCACACAACTCTCCTATTATTCATTTACATGAAGAAGCTGGACTAACTAAAAACCTGAGATGTAGGAAGGTGAGCAAATAAGCACGGGAGAAGAGACGACAGCTACAACGATACCATTCCCGCTTGTAATATTTGACATGTAACTTAGGAATTAAGGCAGAAAGCTTCAAGGAGAAAGAGCTGTTAGGGTTGCGGCTCTAGCCCAAAGTCAATGGTAGATTCTAGTTCCCACTGCCTGCTACAAACTTCAATAAGACTACACTCTCCTGAAATCACTTTCCTTGAGCTTCCCTTTCAGAGCAATTACATTTCAGCTCTGTTTTATAAGCAGATCTGCATGCTCTGTGTAAAGATAGTGCTCTTCAAACAAAATCACAGCCTGTCTTTGAGTGAGATACCAAATCATGTCATCTAAATTACTTATGATAACAAGGTTTGCTTCAAGACTTTCAGATAATCTCTACCTACTCCTATATTATAACATGGAGACACCTCAATATTACTGTAATGGGCAGAATAAGAACTCACTATCATAGGAAAATTACCAGTTTTACTCGAGAATAACAACTTAGGCACAGGATCATATGAAGGGAGGCAGCAAGAGTTATTCTTCTTACTGAGCCCAAGTCAAGCTGCATGTAAAATCTTACAGCAAATACGCTGTAATAAACATAACAACAAACATTCACTGCACAGGTGATGACCAGTGTTGGTATTTTTTCAGATTTGTTTTTCACTGTGTAATCCCTGTAACAACTTTTGTAATTTTTCTTGCATATAATATGCAACAGACTCCATCTTCTCATTAAATTAGCATTTTTATACTAGATAATTAAAGACAGTGCTAATACATCAATCTTCTATCTGAAATTTGAAAATTACTATAGCCTAGCAGCAATGTAAAATTATCTAAGACATATCCAGTGGCTCATACGGAAAACTGTTTCAGGAAATATCAAGCACCTCTCATGGTCAATGCTTAACATTAGCTAACATTAAACAAAGACATAGGGGGATCAAGAACTGATGAGAATATGAAAGTCAGACTCCTCAGCCCTTATTCTTCACTACCAAGTTCCAGCTTGCTCTACGACATCTATGAAGTACTGAACCAAATGTTAAGCAGAACCTTAGAAGTAATGCAGAGAAGTAGAGAGCCTCTTCAGCACTGCACTAAGCACAGCTAACATGAGAAACAGATTTTAACTATGATTCAGTAGCACAACAACATGTATTTGTCATGTCTACACATAGTTGTGATCAGCACCAACTTAGACAGTTTGGTTGTTTAAAGACCTTTTCTGACAAAGCGTTGTGAATAAGGTCAAGAACTTCACTGGAAGTCCTTACCACAGGTCTGCTAAAACAATACAACCTTTCCAACATGAAGCGCTTATCTGTTGTCACTGTTTAAAATCAACTTTATCATTATATAAAACACATTTGCAAACTGATCACTTGGCTCACAAACTACACACCTGTTCATACCATCCCCCCTGGTCCTGACAGCACCACCAAGAGAAACCTTGGACAACCTGTATAAGCGAACAAGGATCAGCATGGTAGTCTTCTTGATCCTATCAGACAAGGGTAAAGCCTCAAGCAGAAGCACCTGCTGATCACCACCTTCCAGCAGGCCTGCTAATAGCTAGAAAGCATTAGTGTTTTTATTAACACAGGATCCTCAGAGGAACGAGGACTACTGGGGAGAAACAGGATCTACCTGACCAAGGAGGTCAAGAGTATCTTTGCTAACCTAGTGGGAAGAGCTTTAAACAAGGTTCACCAGAGAACAAAAAGCAAAGCCTTCAGGCAAGTGTAGGAACAGAGAATGAGGAAGCACATATCACATGGGATTCCAAAGGTTTTCTCACTCCCTTTAAGAGGAAGTAGGGCAGAGGGTACAACTGAAACCCTGTGTACAAAAGTATAGAGTCTGTGATGCAGACTGGAAGAACTGTCAGTCTGTGCACAGCTGCCATGTCACTGGAATTAGAGACACAAAGGGAGGGCTCACACAACTAGCATGCTGAGAGAGACGGATGCAGGCTCCTCAAAAACAAGTGGGAAGGATGGGCAGGCTTGAGCACTACAAACATGCAGCTCTGCTATAGAATATTTAAACTTGTTGAGAGTTTGTATGTTAAAATCAGAAGACTAGACCAAATGGTGATGTGGGTGCCATCCAGATGGTGGATGCCATCATGACATCTGCTGCAAACCACCCAAAGAGATAAAGTAGATGAAATCATCCCCAGCACCAGGAGAGACCTCTGATCACAGGCCATTGTGTCAACCACCTCAACACCTGTAGGGAGAGCAACATGACAGGCTACAGAAAAAACCAAAACAGGCAGAGGTAGCCTTGGCAAGCAACTGTGACATGGTGGAGGTTAAGTTATAGAGGGAAGTGATAAAAGAAAATAGCAGAACCAGATTTCCAGATAGCAAACCTCAGTTTGTTAAAGGAACTAGTAAGTGGGATGCCAGGGCAAGCTGCCCTAAAGAGCAATGGGACCTTGCAGAGCTAGTTCAGCATAAAGGACAACCTCCTCCAAGTAACAAAGAAGTCCTTCCTGCCATGCAAGATAACAAGTAAACACAGCAAGAGGCCATCTTGAATGAACTGAGAACTCCTGACTGAGCTCAAGTGCGAAAAGGAAAGAATTTGAAAAGCAGGAACAGATAACTAAAGCCAAATAAAGAAGCACTGCCTGGATACTAAGGAGCAGAATCAAGAAAGCCAAGGCTAGGGTGAACTTGAAACTGGGCTGTAAAACAAATAACACAAAGAGCTTGTATTGGTCTATATGCAGGAAAAAAACAGAAAGAAAAAAATACCAAAAAAATATGCCCTGCTGCTAAATGGAGTGGTCAACCTACTGACAAACTATGCAGAAATCTCTTAAACATCTTCTTTGCATCAGTTTTTAGTAGGGTTTTTCTGGCTCTCCATTGTCTCTGCCTACTAGCAAAGTGAAACAAGTTAGGAATTACTCTTATTAAATTGGACAAATACAAGGCCATAGGAGCAAATGAGACACATCCAAAGGTGTCAAGAAGTTCGCCAATGCCAACTCAAGGCGACTTCTTATCAGCCTTAATAAGTTACAGCAATCAGGCTGTCCCTGATGGCACCATCATCTTCAAAAAAGGCAAGAAGAATGATCTGAGGCGGATCAGCTCATCTTCAGCTCCCAGGATATTACATGGCAAATCCTCACAGAAGCTAATTCTTAGACACACAAAGGGTGAAAAGGTGATTGGAAACAGCCAGCACAAGTTGACCAGGAGGAAATCGTGCCAAATTAACCTGGTCACTCTCCTACGAGGATGAAGAGAGCTGCCAATGGCATTTAGTTTGCCTTTACAAAGGCTGCTGGCAGTCTCCAATAATACGCTTTTAGCTAAATCTGAGCAATCATGAAGACGTAAAAGAAAAACTGCCTGGGGGCTAGAACATGTGATGTTCCAAGATGACAGAGCATGTTTTGTCTTGTTTGAAGAAGAGTAGATATTTCAATGCAATTTTAAACAATTTAAAGGGCGATAAAGCAAAAATATCCTCATAAAGGATACAAGAAGAAAGAAGTTCATAGAGCTGGGGAGAAAGACTGTTCTATCTTCTCCTTTTCAGATTGTTAAAACTGATCTGAACAAGACCCTGAACGCTAACTGGACGTCAAAATTACCCTTCCTTGGAACAGTAGATTCAACTAGATGACTTCCAAAGGTTCCTTCCAAAGTAAAATTATCACTTGTTCCAAACCCTCGGCACACTGTTCATCTCTTTCTTCAGCACCTCTAAAATAAACATCCAATTTCAAAAGAGTAACCTTTCTTTTATGTGCAGTTTTTCTACATTTCCTCCACTTCCTCACCACAATAACATACAGTAATAAATCCATCCCAACTTTAAATACAGATTTTTTTACTGTAAAATAAAATACATATGAAAGACTGTAATGAAACTTGGCTTAATTCCTTGACTTGAAACACATTTTATTGCCCAGATTATAACTTTATATGCAGAGAGGTTGACTAAAATGGGAAATACATTAAAAATTCAGCTGATAGTTCTGGCTCTCCGAGGCAAACAGTGATGAGGTTCTTTGAGGGGAAAGAGCAGTAGGGGGAGGCAATAAGGTTTAACTTCCACCCTTTATTATAACAGGAATAAAACTTTGTGTGTTTTGTGACAAGAGTTGTATAGAGGATACCAACAGATGACTGACCTCATTAAACATTCATATACACAGCTACCTCTTACTGGAAGACTTTAGTATAAGTTTCCTTGTAGTCTGTGTTTACATGGTCATTTTATTGTTTCAGCAATTTAAAACTGGCAATACCAAGACTTATTTACAAGAGGACAAAATAAGCTGCGGCTCAGATTAAGTAATTCTAAAAACATTTTATTTGAAAAATCTTTAGCAGCTCAGATTGAAAAAGAGTAACTGACTTTGAACCACAGATGCAACTTCTGCCATTCTCCTAAGAAATTCCATGCATTTGTCTTCTGAGACTTGGGGGAAGGTGGGGAGGGAAAGGAGAGCTGTTGATCTGTACAGACTGTCAAGTTGCATACTCAGAAAAAAAAGTGAAAATTCTATCTCCCCCTCAACATATTATAGCCTCTCTCAGCTTTTAGCAGTGACCCAGCTGCTACTGAGAGATCAGTAGCAAATATAAACATTCCAACTCAGAATATTCTGTGGTTCTGTGATTGTGAAACCCAGCAAATACAGCCATTAGAAATGAAGAACTATTTTGTAAGCTTTCTTCCAGGAAACACACTTTAAAAACAGAAAGTCAGTGAATTATACGATGCTGAGCTTTTTATTATTATGTGGCTATCAACAGTTTTAAGACTGTCCATAAAATGAACTCCAACATTTTATGTACCTACCTTGGGTAATATGGGTAGGAAACTACCAAAATCATCCAGGAAGCCAATTCTCCTTAGAACTGACCTGTAGATGTTCATAGCGCTACTTAACAACAGTATTTATTTTAATGAAAAGATGAAGGTCAAGCAAAGTTTGGGGAAAGATAATTATGTCTTCAGAGCAACTGTTATAGTATTTTGCAAATAAACACCAGACTTGAGAGTATGTATTATTTTACTACTACATTATTCCTCACTGAGTGAGCATGGTCTGCTAACAGAGTCCTGTAGAAAAAGGGGGAAGAGTAGACAATTAGTGTTTCCCACTGCACATGTACCAGAGGATGCTGCACAGTCAATCTTCATTCTGAAACTTCCCAACTTCTGAATACTCTTTTGGTCAACTGTATGTGGATGTAATATATACAGTTCTTTTGGAAACAGATGAAGAACAGTATAGCTCCAAATTCCTCTCCTTTCATGAAAATTAGCCAATGGATAACATGTACCTTTATTTCTGGCACACAAACAAATACTTTTTTTTCCCTGAAATGAAAATTTTCTCCTATGAGCAAATTTCCAAGCAGATTAATATAGTTTTACTGCAAGGCTAAAAGAAAGGTCTATCATTCTGAGATTCAAACACTACAACTCATTTTTTAAGGACCTTACAATGCTACCCTAAAGAACAAAAGAAAAATAATTCCCCAAAATTAAGATAATTCCATCCAGTATTTATGTAACAGTCAACCATTCAGAGCCATAGTAAGGATTTTATTATACAAGCACTGAAGAATATCTGTGTTGCATTGCTGAAGGTAGTCTAAACTACTTTGCTTTGTAAGGCTAGACACAGAATAAGTAAACCACAACATTTGTGATCAACTTTTTCCTCCTCTTCCACAGCCTGGCTGCATAGAAAAGTACTTGAAGAGTGTTGGCCTGAAGATCAGCCCCTGAACAGTAACACAGCTGAGCAGCCCATTGACTCAATTCACCTCCTGGAATGCTGACTGACAGAACATGGTCAGCAGCATATCCAGGATGGACTTGTCCATGGTCACCAAGTCAGTTGAAGAAATTTCAGAAGAAGAAGTCTTCAGTCTTTGTGTATAGACTGTCTGGCTACTAATTAATCCATGTGGGTTCAATTGAGGAAGTTCTACTGCAATAGATGCTACTTAAACAAAAAAATGTAAGAGTTATTAGACTTTAGATAACTGATTTACAGCTGTTAACCACATGTACTTCAGTGCAGTAAAGGCCTACAAACTGAAACTATTTTAACTGTGAAATTACTGAGAAACGTGACTGCTTAAAACTGCAAAACAACATCCTCATGAGCAAAATGCCTTTAGCCCAGAGAGATAACAAAAGATTTGCCTTGGATCCCCATGGTAGCATATAGAGAAAGCAAAACCAGGAGGACATTCAAACACAGCATCTAGAGATTCAGATACACTGTTCATTTGAATTACTGGAACTTAAACACATGAAAAAAGTAATTAGCTGAGAAAACAGGGCAGAAGAAAATCCTTAAGAATACATGGGGTAATGTATATGTAACTGTCAAATAAATTGGCATATAAAGGAAGCAATTTTAGATATAAATGCAGAACCCCTGGACCCAACAGCATACTACCTATACAGCAGTATATTGTTACACTTGACACTTACAATACCGACCCAAATAAGATGATTTTGTCAAACCTACTGCATAGCCACCACATGGTATGCTACTGTCAACTTCTGAATTTGGTCCCCAAAAGAGTCAAGATTAGAATGACTCAGTTAATCACCATCAGCAGATGATCAAGTGCACCCTAAATTATCATTAGAGAGGCATAGTTGGTGATGTGTAAATATTCCTCCATATGCCAGCAGGACTTAAAGTGTTGCTTCACATAGTAATTACCTCATTCTACTGCAAGCTGCCACTGGAAAAGTCAGTCTCATTCCTTCTTTTCCTTCCCTTTCCCCACTGCTAATTTCTAATGCCTCTCTTACATCAGATCAAGCCACTGTGCTACCTTGCTGAGTTAGCTCATGTGAGGGAGCGGGGAAGATAGAGCAGAGAGGAAAAAGTTCCCCCAGTCATATCATCAAGCTTATCCAAGATCACCTTGCAGCCACACACAAGCACTGCATCTGAAGCATGGAACAGGCAGGAACACATCAGTCAGGTTGGAGGATAACAGCAGAACTGCCCATTCTGGCAGCTGTATAAGACACATGTACCTCCCAAACCAGTCTCTGAGAAAAGCAGACAAAACTAGACCTAAGCTTCGTTGCCTTGGACTGATTAACACCACACCTCAGATGAGCTAACAGGCATCATAAACTTGCTAAAGCACTGCTGATCTGCCTGGCACACTAGAAGACTCTAGGCAGAATTCCAGGGGTCCATCTAACTTCAAAGTAGTGGCTTGGGCCTCTTGGACAAGACCCTGCTCCTGTCAAGCTGAAAACTTCTCTGTATGAATAGGCTCCCAACAGTCACTAAAAATTTCCCCAGCTTTGAATTCTGC
The DNA here is from genome assembly GCF_003945595.2 of Pipra filicauda. Taxonomy (NCBI): domain Eukaryota; kingdom Metazoa; phylum Chordata; class Aves; order Passeriformes; family Pipridae; genus Pipra; species Pipra filicauda. The sequence continues at coordinate 1,328,985 of NW_024103552.1, read as the reverse complement.
TTCCCTTGGCTTTGGTCCATTAGAGAAAAGCCCAGTGTTCACTTTCTAGACAAATAACTTTTGAGAAAGTATGGGAACCACAGCTACAGAAAAAGAAGGTGACTAAATTGTTAGTTTTAGAGACAAACAACAAGGGCAAATACACATTAATGTCTCCTCCCCAAATATGAGGAGATATCCACCTTTTCCTATGACTTAATTTGATATGATCATAGAAACATTTAGGTTGGAAGAGACTTCTAAGATCAAGATCATCAAGTCCAAATGATAATCCTAATGACCTTGTTTCTTTTCCTTACATATGAAGAAGCAGGAAATAAACTTTTCCTTGTCCCAGCCACAGTCTTCATCTGACAACTTAGGAAAGTTACAGAATACATAACCCCATGTGTCTGACCATATTCAGTAAACATTCTGACAAAATAAGAATCAATTCTCACTTGCAAGTGAAGACACTTTTTTCTTATGAAACCACTTCTTGTTTCCTTTTTAAAAATAAATAAATAAATATCTTAAATGCAAGGTCATTGACAGAATGCTCAAGTACTCTAAGCAGCCTCATTCCAGTAGCACAGTTACAAGCTTCCCATCACAGCGATCTGGGTGATTAGCCCACTGTTCCACAAAGAGCAAGAGAACACAAACAAGTCCAAAGCCACTGCCTAAATCTTCCAAAACTTGCAAGATGTAGGCACTGCAAGCGAGAAATGGAGAAGTTTGCTTTGCTTTTTTTTGTTATAGGCACCAGAACACCCCATATCCTAAGCCAGAATAAAAATTCTGTCTAGCCTGCTAGCCTGTCTGAATGTAAGCACATGCCGAACTGTGATAGTTGCCTGCTTCACTTTCCCAGAGACCTGAAGCACATGGGTTTCCTGTCCCGGCCATTAAATATTTGCATGCAGTCACAGTCATTTTTTCCTGGTCTTATTTAGCTGCCTTTTGAAAACCAACTCTTAGCATCTACAAGAACTTCTATAACTCATCATCATGTGCAAAGAAAAAGTTTTTGCTTTACATCTACTATCACAAGTGATCTCTTGGTTTGTAATAACAGTAAGATACCCATACCTTACTTTTTCTTTGAGCTACTCACAATTTTCAAAGCCTTTCACCATATTTCTCCCTCCAGGTACCTCCCCTCAGCACAGAAGTATCTGAATTCATTTGGTATCTCCTTCTAGAGAAGAAGTCTTTACTTCTGATCACCCTTGTCAGCTTCCTCTAACTTCCATAGTTCTGCTAAGTCCTTGGTACTATTGTAATCTTTGACAACCACTTTACTTATTCAACTATTTCCAAACATTAAGCTGAAGTGCTCATGAACCTGAATATAAAGAATTCGCCCCTCTCACCAAGCCAAATGTATTTCTTCACATTTACTTGTGCTTTTTTTCTCAGTACCAAAAAGGCTTTCAAGTCTTTCCCAGTTTTAACCACTAGGAATATAACCTCTCTCATCAGTATTTCTACCCTTTTTCTGAAAGAGAAATGTAGTAGGCCTAAAATGACCATTTACACCCTCTTTTTTAAATTTAAAATAATTACCTATCTGTGGCAGAACTCCCCATTTACTCCATTACAGGTGTATTTTCTTGAAGAACCTCTGGTGTGGCAGTCTGTCCAAAAAACCTCCATACATAGCACATCCAGACAAACTTTACACCAATCAGCACTAATTGTGTCCTCACCAACTTTATAGAACTCTACTAGCCACACACTGCATGATTTGCCTTTATAAAAGATATGTCAGCTTTATCAAATGTATCTATGTATTTACTGATTATTCTGTTTCTTAAAAAAGAATTCATGTTATTTTATCATATTGACTTTAACCACAAACAGCAGCAGAAGACGTAGTTTGTCTGTTCATCAGTATGCATTTGTTCCAAGACTAAAATATCTCTTCCCCTCAAATCTTTAATATATCTGCTATGCCAATATCCTAAAATACATATAAGAGAAACTAGATAGCCTGATGTAATTAATATACAGATATACATATGCACACCTTTTCTTAAATAAAAATTCAAGCATTTTCTATCAATGCACACACAAGTTTCCTCCTTTTTTCCTAAATCCTGTTTTAAATGGTTTTCGTTTATTGGAGGCTTTTTGTTTCTTTTTTTTAATTCTGCACTAGCTTGCATCATTTCTTATTGGAGCTACTGATCCTTGGATAATGTACAACTGCAAGAACACCAATTTTAAAGGCTGCAGAACTCCAGAAATCTCCCATCAGTTTTGGCTTTTCCTCTGTCACCATTTAAAAATTACAGCAGGGCCAACAAAAGCCACCTTTTCCAAAGGGGTTGGACATCACCTCCACTTCCTAACAAATCTAATTCCATTTTCCTTTTTGTCTTATTTTCTAAGCCTAAACATTGGGTTTCTCTCCTCTGCTTTTCCACTCTGCTCCCAAGTATGGTGCAAGGGACATTTCAGGGTGCATTTTCAAAATATATAGCTCAGCAAGTAGAGCGTTACCTCAGAGTACTTGTTGGTAAAAGGAATACCTCATGTTACAGCCCGCTACTGAAAACAAAGGACTCAAAGAAACTAAAGATTGTTTGACACCTACAATAGAACATTTGTCAGAGAAGCAGTTTTGTAATTAGAAATAACAAAGTCTGCTTCCTACAGGCCTCCTCTACATTACTGCTGTTGTAAGTCCATTAAGAAACTTCCATATAACCCTCATTTTGGTTCCCTCTCACATTCCTTAATGAAAATCACTTCCCCTTCTCATTCCTTAAGTAATGCCAGTTACTTATGCTCCCTCATTGCTGAGTGAGAGCAAGACAATTTTTATGCCTGTTTCAAAACCACACATGCGCTAAGTGGCCTGCTGACAGACTGTGAGGTGGAAGGAGTAAGGGGAAGAAGCCACAGTTTTGCCTTAAACAAAGCAGTAATTTTCAAAAAACTCACAAGATCTTCATACTTCAAAATGCATTTGCTTCTGCCGATGATCACTCCACAGAGGACTGCACAAAGATAGTCAGCAACTGCATGAGCTTGTTTCCTGAGGAACCAGGGCACAGCTTGGCCCTTTGGCATCAGTCAAGATCTTGTCTCATAACTCCAACTTCTATTGTGGCCTCTAGTCTTAATTCACCATTTAATTTTAGTAAGTAAGTAATTTAAAAAATTAAGTCATTAAAAAAACCAAACTCACCGTTTTATTACGCAGTCTAATTATGTCTGAAACAGAGCCAGCTCCACAATATTCCATAACAATCCATAGATCTGTGTTCTTAAAATAGCTGCCATAGTACTTGACAACATAGGGACTAGATGAAAAAAGTTACATAAATAGATTAATTTAGTGGTAGAAAAAAATTCATTAGCACAACTGTTGTTACAAATTACAGTTTGCCACACTCTAACAAGCTAAAGAGCAAGTGCAATTACATACATTTTAAAATTGTAATTAGCTTAACCAATGTCTTGCTAGAGCACAATCTGACTACTTAATAAAATTATAAAGGCACTACTACATATAATATATATATATATAACAAGTTTCCAGCAATCTTCAAATACAGTTTTTCCAAACATTAGTCTTCTGATAAAAAGCTTTGTTTTTCCCTCCTCTAAGGCCTCTCAATTTTTAAGTCTTCTATTCAATAGCTAACAAAGCTACTGAATGTTTCCCTTCTTAAAAAGACTACCATTTACAAGCACGACATACTGATCCTTCTCCTTATAAATTCATTAAGTGAGGAAGGCCACTATTACTTCTGAAGTAAACCCACTGATTTTTGTGGTAGTCTCTTGCCAGATTTACACTGTGTTAGTATTCCTAGCAAAAAATAGGTATTATCAATCAGGACAAGGTGATCTTTTCAAAACATCGAGTGTGCAACCTCAAAACACTGTTCACATTTGCTTAAAACCTTGTCCCAGTTAACCACACAGACCAGACTTTCCCAGATCAACTGCCCGTCTTAGAATATATTTTTTCCCCTTAGAAGAGCTTCAGCACGTACAGCACAGCTAGTGCTAGAAATGGGCATGGAGCAGAAAGAAAGAGTAAAGTATTAAGATTTAATCATCTTTTATTTGAGATGCTGCAACAACTCAGTACCTTCCTGTAATATCTGTGGAATCATCCCAGGTGAAAATCAAGTACTAAAAAGTGTGTCATCCCTCCCGTGAGTACTGCACAGCACTGTATTTGCACGAAGGCACATGACATATATACAAAAACATGGGGCAGAGCTGCAGCCCAAACTTTCTTTTCAACCAGAGAATCGCTGCATCTTGTCCAGTGAAGGAAGAGTTTGTGATCTAAAATTCTGAACGTGTACACAATAGTACATGTCCAGTAGATACTAAATGAAGTATGTTCAAAGCAAACCAGGAAACAAAGAAAAAGGGCAGAGAAAAGAGGACATAAAAATAAGGCTGAGTAGGCCCATCTAAGACAAGAATGAAAGTGCCACAAGAAGCATAGCATAGAAAAAAAGGTGAAACTTTTAGAAAATTCTCCAGTGTCACCACTTCTTTTCTCTGTCAGTATATTTTACAGACATTTGTTTTAAGCATTTATTTCAATCCTGGTCTAGTACTTACAGACATACACAAACTACAACCTTCACCACTGCTTCCAGGCAGCTCACATGGCTCAAGCCTGTGCAGCGACTAAGGGCTGCTGTGGGGTCAAGTGATAGAAGTCTTTATGAGAATTTATAAGGTACCATTTTCCAACTTATCCAATGTCTTCCTTCATCTAAGTGAAAATAATTATTTTTATCCCCTCTGCTTCATTTCAGAGCACAGCAACAAGAAGAATCAAAACAAACATATTTTAACTTTTCTTCAGTGTGCAGGAAGAGTTGAGGACCTACTCTGGGTATCAAATCTAGTTCCACAGTTAAGCAGACAAACAAGACTGCTGCTTCCTTTTTCATCTGCACCCATTACAAAACTCAACTGGTCGGTCAGACAAAAAAATAGTCTCACCGGGATGCAAAGGATTAAGAGGAGCCCCCCAAAGAACTCAAGGGTCCCAAATTCTTTTACTATCACCTGAAACGACCTTACCAGACATCTTTGTGGAATGTGTGAGGGGAAAAAAAAAAGCCACAAATTCTTCCTTTTCCTCTCATTCTCCTGCCTACACATTTAACAAGTTTCCAGCATTCAGATCAGTCAGTGACAGAGGGGAATGAATTACAAGGTCCACTGCTTTCATCCGCCACAAATGCTCAGATCAGGTTTGCAGGCAGAAGTTCTAAAAACATTTGAAGAACAACTGCATTCTCATGTGCTAGATACAATGTACTCTGAGGTCTCTCTCCCCATATTTAAGGATAAATATTTGAAACTTCTCCTTCATGACCCTGTAGAGCAGCGAAATTAAGATGCTGTGGAGCAGTACAATCAAGCTTCATGTAACACCTCAGCATAACACTCAGCAGCAAATCTGAATTAATTCAGACTGTATTGAAAGGATTATCTTTAAATCTGAGACGAGTGCTGATCACTGTGAAACAAGAACAGATTTTTCAGTTAAAGAGAACTTCACACAGACACACCACAAAAGCACAAACACAACTCAGAAGTAACAGACCACTTGCTATAATACAATTCACTAAGCTAATGACTAAAGTAATCAATGTTTTAATGAAAGTTTTGCCCAACTAGAGTGCAAAACTTTCCTGGTTGCACTTCAAGTCACAAAAACAGACTCTCATACCACTGATCAGACATGAATTAAAACTGGCACTAGCAAATCTGATTTTGAAGTTACAGCCCAAAACTCCATAGATGACAGGAAATGCAAAGTAACTTCTGCAACCTTGAAGATGCTTGATGTCAAGCTTCCAATTCTACAAGACTAGCCATCATAAGATATGTCATTTATGAACAAGTGTAAGGTAATAGTCCACCAGAACTACTACAAGACTGTTCACCTTCTAAAATGTATGTTCCTGCACAAAAAAAGGCAACCCAAGAAAAGTTAACTGCCAAAAATTAATTCCGTGTTAGAAACATCTTTATTCATCTTCTGAAACAGATTAACTCAGAATTCACAAAGATACTTAAAGGAAACAGCAACCTTTGGGCTTGAGAGTGCAAGTAAAGGGAAGCAAGCACGGAGAATTCCAAGTAGAGCTGAGTATTTATTCTTTCCACAGTTTCTGTTATGTACACTATTTGTACTTCCTTCAATCCAAACTAAGGATAGGAGGAAGTCTGCAAAGTGGTTCCTTTAATTAAAAGTCTGTGTTGTACAATTTACTTTTTCACGAAAAAAAGTTTGCAGCTGCATATATTTCAGCTATATGCACAAGTCTAAATACATTTTCACATAGACTCTTCGAAAGGGAACAGAAATGTCATACCTACCTGTCACATTGTTGCATTATAGAGATTTCTTTAATTATTTCTTGAAGATCTGACTCCACAGGGACCTGTTTAATTGCTACAACTTGTCCAGACTCTTTGTGTATTGCTTTAAACACACTACCATAAGACCTAGAGATAAGAGAGGAAATATTATTTAAAAACAAGGCAAACTGCTTCTCATTTCCGTTATGCACGAAAAGTCACAGAAGCCACATGTTCATGCAGAAGTTTAAGGGTTTTTTCAGGGTGCAAAAAGATCATTTCTGCTGGGATGTCAGGAAATATGTGCCTCTGAAGAATGCATCTTTGCCAAAATTTAGAGTATCTAATTCCAGTACAGACGCAAGGACCTTTGCTGTGTTAACAAACAATGGATATTAAATGCATTAAATATTTGAGGACTACGGAAATCTCCTGATGCATGCATTTGCTCTATTATTAAAACTTGTCTTTAGAAGTACTCATTAGGACATTTACAATCACTCTCTCTGTAACTTAATATTCTAACACATGCTTTATGCACTGTTTCCCTCTGATCCCATCCCCTTATAAACAGCTGAACTTACCCTTCACCAAGTTTCTCCAGAACATCAAAGACTTCTTCAGGTTGCTTTGTTAAACTGTCTTCACTTAGCTTTTTCAGTTTGCTAAAAGAAGGACAAAAATTATTTATTTGTTCGGAGAAGGAGGACAAAACTCAAGCAAATTTTCACACAAGTGAGCAGACAGAAAAAAAACATTATCATGAAAAATATATTTCAATGAAAATACTTGATTGATGTGTAGCAATAAAATTTTAATCAACTGTAATATAAGATGGATAAAGTTAAGACAATTTTTGTCATTATTACTTTCCCACTAATGTTTGTTCTATTCAAAGCAGCATGGGATGGGTTCACTGCCCAAACCACTTCCTTTGCTAAAGTAGAAACAGACAAAAAAATACAGTAAAGTTCACCTTCCATCAAAAAGCAGCCAGCAAGCAACACATGCATTACTACCTAGAGAATGCCAAGCTGTTATCTAAGGAAGTATAAAGCAATTCTTCACCCACATGAAGTATTCGCTTCTTTAAACTGTACCACGCATAAGCAAGTGAATGACATTGCTAAAAGCAGAATTCCGAATCAAGATGATTTTGGGAGCACATGGTAGGACTTCCCCTTCGCAGGTGGCAGCAAAACACCAAAATTCCAACAGCTGAGCACTGTAATGGCTGTTGGGGCAGCCCCTCTTGCATCTTTGTGAATGTACAGAGGGACAGGTGCAACAAAATCTCTCATTACATAACACCACCATATTTTGCCCTTAGTTCTCTCTCACACAGTCTCAAATCACTCAGCAACACCCAATGATTTCTTCCAGCATCTTCAACCCTCTCTTACCACTATTCATTGTCCTTTACAAGCAGTCCTAGCCTTGCCAGTCTCCAGCATTCCCATCTATCCAGACCTCTAGACTCCTGGCAGATCTCAGAACACAACTTGTCTGCAAGCTTGCAATGGAGCCAACACACTGAACGTAGCACAGAAAAATATAACCACAAAATAATATAACCACAAATATTTACATTGCAGCAAGGCAGGCTGGCTGCAACATGCAAATCTTTCACCCTAAAAATTATAGGGAATTTTGGTGCAAGACTGAAATAACAAGTTAACTCTACATGATAGCCAAGGGTACTATTAAAGCAGAAGATGAGTTGAAGAATAGCTGGTGCTGTAGTGTTAGATATAGACAATGCATTCCATATGCAGGAGGAGGAAAAGGAAAAAAAAAACAACTTTGAAACACAGTAGACCATTGAGAACTTATGGAAAATATTATCCCACAGCACTTTCCTGGAAATTAATACAAAATAGAAGAAGGGGGGAGGGCATGGACAGAAAAGACTGACCAATCATAATATGGGAAGAATAGCGATCAAAGAGAAACTCCTTCATATGAGGAGATGCAATTCTTTGATATACAGAATTATTAAAAATTAAAGTGACATGACCAGTGAGGGAATCCCTGAGTCAGAAAAGACTTCTAATTGCCAACCATGTAAGTAAAGAAAAAATTTTAAAGTAATTGTAAAAGCACACAGGTCATATGGATTGGTGCTAAACAAGGGAAGCAATGGCAAGGAGGAGGCACAAAGGTGCACATATTTACAAAAAGCTCCACAATCGGTAAGGAAAGGTGCCTGAGCAAAGATCATGTAGTTTGCTACAGCGAACAGGCAGGAAGCTTGAAAGCATGTGTGTTTAGGGAAAATAAAAATCTTCACAGCAAAGGAAAGGCACAACTCATTAGTAGAAAAACAGCTGAAAATTCAAATGAGAACAGTTAAATAAAGTCCGCAAAAGTGGCCTAGAAATCAAACACAAGAACACAAATCTGGGTTTTTTTTCAGTCTCTCACTCTGCTGGTTTGACAATAAAAAACAGAAAGATGGAATTTAAATCTTGCAAGGAAGCACATATTTCATTATTGAACAAGTGTCAGTGGAGACTAATAAAAGAAGAAAAAATATTTTGCAGATAAGTATTAAAGTAACAAGTAATTAACTTTGCTTCTTTGTTTAAAATTTGTTCTTCTCTGAAGAGCAAGCCTTAAAGGCAGCATTCAAGAATAAGTTGCTGCAATCATCCTCTGCTTGCCACCAACAAAAAGCACACACAGTATGTTTATGACACAAGCAGACCTCCAAAAAATAAAAAGCACGACCTTTAGCTGAGTCTCTCGCTTGACTGAAGAGCTGCGTAAGAGAAGATGTGCACAACAGAACAGTACAGGGACTGAACTTTTTAGTAACAGCAAGAAAAGGGAAAACATACAGTAACCCCGCACAGAGATGCCTACAAAGAGTACACTTCCATCTACTCACCAAAATGAGCTAAAATGAGAAAGAAAAATAAAAAATCCATACCAAAATGTCTCCATTAATCCCAAGGCATTGGGAGTGCTTGAGAAAAGTTATGGAAACAATCACAAACAGCCATAAACTGATCAAAACCAATGTCACTGTCAAATAATAGATTATCTGGAGTACTTAAGAGGCAACCAGGAGAGCAAAGAAGTAGTTTTAAAATTATTTTCATAATACCCAACTCTGACAAACATTTTATGAGATCAAAGTGTACTTAACACTATAGCACCTAAATACAAAACCTATTTACAGGAAGAAATGTATGTCCACCTCAGGAATATCATCACCAAATACACTGCTCAAAGCACCTCACACTCCTTCACAAACACTGTGTCGTGTTCAAGTGACGGTATTAACACCGCAGTTCCTTGAGCCATAGAAATATCCTAATGACTCAAACTGTTTAATGATTTCTGTTTCTAGATGTTTAATAGAATATTCAGCTCTTGAACTACAGAGCAGCACACGATATACCCTGAAGGGTTGCAATAAAGAAAGCGTTTATGAAAACTTCATGAGAAACAAGGAAGAAGGTGGCAACCAGTGTAACTGGCTGCAAAGCACCAAGCAGAATACAAAACGAAGAGACTGAAAATATGTTGTTGGTTAAAAACAAGCAACTAAAACTAGGGATAGAGAAACACAGCTAAGACTTCAGAATTAGCTTCATAACTGGGGGTATGGGAGGAGTGGTCAGGAGGCAAAATGAAGAGACAAAGGGCTCAAGAATGATCAGAGAGAAAGAAAGAGTGTCTTATTCCTCTCTCCCTCATTCATCCCCTATTTTCATAACACAAACATTTAAAACAGAACAAATAAATCAGTAAATTCAGGCACTGTTTTCTTCTGGTAACAGGACACAAATGCCATATATTTATATACATACATATATATGTGTGTATATATATATACATGTATATGTGAAAAAATCTAAAGGAGATGCAGAGAAGTTCAGAAGTAGAATGAGCAGAAAGACATTCTAGTTTCTTTTTCTCTAGACAATCATTAGGTAGTGAGTATGAGCTATTTTAGAGGTCTTCCAGAAGGAAAGCTGTTCCCGAAATCAGAAGGACGAACTAAACTGCAACTCTGGGACAAGAGCTGTCAAAAATATTGTCTTATTCCAAGGAGGTTTGACTTTCTGTGTAACAATTAGTCCCTCAAAAAGAAAAATACATCCTAGCAAATAATTTTACTTTTATAAATCCAGTTGATAGGAGTAAACATTAATACTTAGCCTGACCAGAATCTTACGTGTCATTGAGTATATCAGCAAAACTTCACAAAACTAAATGCAGAAAAATCTAGAAATAGTAAGAGGCACCCAATCCCAGCATAAAGATCAGAACTGCCATATAGCAAAAAGATCAGACTACCAATCTCAGCATAAAAATCAGAAAAATCTGAACTGGGACCTGAAAGAGCAAGAGATTTCCCATCCTAACACGAGAAAAATAAAGTATGAGTTTAGTGTCCTACAGTCACTATATATAGATTTTACACAATAAATTGGTGATATGCTACGGAAGTAGGCATAAAAAAACCCCAGAAGGTTCAAAAGAAAAATAAAGCAGGAATAAAGAATAGAACACCATCAATTACTGTCATGAGTTACGGAAAACTGGACAGCTGCTTCAACAAACGTGAATATATGTGGTTTACTTTGCAGAAGAACTAGCACATTGAAACATTCAAAAAGAATGGCAGGGATCAATTATACTGATATATTAAAAGAGAAGGTAGTAGGAGAAATCACTGCAGTCATCAGAAGCAGAGGTGCCATGTGAAAGCCTCGAGACATTGCTTTACACCGTTCACACAAGCAGAAGAAAGATTAAGACAGTTTACAGCATTGCATAGTGTACTTACGTTTAGTTTTCTACCAATAAAACCCAAACAAACGTACATTTTTGTCCCACCATTTTCAGGAGGAACTTGACAATTGTCAATGTGTCCATTGCCACAAGCATTAAAAACTATTTTTCACACACAGTTTATATTCTAAGAATAAGTTTTTCCTCTTCCCACAAAACCTGAAAAGTTACACTTCAGTGAAAATTAAACTGCCTAAGTTTAAAGTAAGGGTTGGAGAACTTTAATTAACACTCCCCATGCTTGTTAAGCAGCCTTTTATTTGGCAGCAGCGTGCAAGAAATGGGCAAGATTAAGAACTATGTATTTGAGAGAATTCTCTAACTACTTTGCTTTTCCTTTGTATGCAACCTATCTGCTCATACATGAGTATGCCAACATATACAGAAAAATAAAACAAGGCAAATTTTGTAACTATTTCAAGAGAGAATGTCCTTTTTAGTGTGATAAGAAAGTATAAAACATATCCAAAGTACAGTTAGAAATTCAGATGCAAGAAAACAGTGTCAACTACTGCACAAATTCTCTTCAGCATAAATTCAGACCACCTACTCTAAACTATTATTTAAAGCAAAAAAAAATATTATTCTGAAAAGGACTCTTCCTTAGAAGTCTTTTGTTGCAGTACATTGGTCAAAGAAGAAAGCTAGTTGTTTTGACAACGTCCCCCCTGAAAAGTCACAATGGCCTGGACTGTCACTTGGGCATCATCACTGCTACTTTCTGAAGGGCTGTTTTAAAGATTTACACAATACACCAGTAGATCGTGCGTTCCTTATAGGGAAGAGGGGATAAAAGTGCCCTATACCTCTAAGGAAACACTGAGATTCTAGGACATCCACGCAGCTTTGAAGTGCTGATATTCTTGCTACCTCTAAATGGATCTCTTGCACCACAGGTATGATGCCAGTAGATCCCTTCAGTAACTGCTCCTGTGGACAAGGGGCACCAAAGTGAAGAATTCCAGTGCTCTCATTTGTTTTCCCAAGTAAACATGGTGCGTCCATTTCAAGCCACTCCTGCATCCAAGGACAGCATCAAAAAGTCAGCCCACAAAAAATAATCTGCACTCCTTCTGGACTTGCAGAAGAAGGGGGTGGCCTAGAAGAATAGTTGGGAATGCCAACAATCAGAAAACTGCAAAAAACAACAGATAAAGGGGATATATTTGCACATTTATGAAAAACTCTGTTCAAATCTTATGCAAACCTGAGTTCTTATGAAAAATTGAGTTCAAATCTTTTCTTCCACTAAAGAAACAACCCCACTGAGTTCTCTTCACATTCAAACTTCCAAAAATAAGCTTCAAAAAACATGTCAAGTATAAAAATTTGCCAGAGTTTGGACATTCCCTCATCAGTTTTCTAATTCTTCCTGACTGAATCTAAGGATTTAAACAGTTTCTCACTTTCAACTAGGCCAGACACAACACCTGCAGCTAGGCAATAAGTTTACAGCAAATCCCAGATCTTCCCAAAAACATCTTGTAGGTTATGCTAACTTTACAGTTTGATTTTCAGTCCTTTGATATCACCAGATCCCAAGTTTTGCACTGGTGCTGGTGACACTGACTATTACTCAGACATTTCTGTTTCTTTTCCTAAACCCTTGCTGGTGCCTGTCCTACTGCCTTTATTTGAGACATACAGGACTGTCAGCCTGAACCTACAGTGTAGGCCTGTCCCTCCTCACCCCATTGCCTGCTAAAACCACCCTAACACAGCAACTACAAACCAATTCTTGGTCAAAATTTTTTGTAGTAGATACTGCCACTTAATGTATTATTAGAGGAGAAATTATCAGAAGTTCAAGACTGCACTCTTCTCCAGTCCTGTCATTCCTGCAGGAAGCTGCTTTTAAAGAATCTTAAAGGTTCTAAATGTAGAATGCAAATGTTTTAAAGCAGAACATAAAAACTGATTTATTATCTACTACCACAAATTTATATTGTGTAGTCCCTAGATTTTTCATTATATTATCAGGAAGCTAAAGTAAAATTAGAGCTCTAAAACAGTAAGTATATATGTAAACTGTGTACCTACATTCTGTATACCACACAATTATATCCTGCGTAGTCTACAACTATACCCAAGAAAGGATTGTTCAAATTCAAATATGTGATTACATTTAAATTCAATACGATTAAAGCAAAATTATTTCGTGTACTAAGAAGTCGTAGTTGGGGGGGGGGGGGGGGGGGGGGGTTGGGGGGGGGGGGGGGGGGGGGGGGGGGGGGGGGGGGGGGGGGGGGGGGGGGGGGGGGGGGGGGGGGGGGGGGGGGGGGGGGGGGGGGGGGGGGGGTGGGGGGGGGGGGGGGGGGGGGGGGGGGGGGGGGGTGGGGGGGTGGGGGGTGTGGGTGGGTTTGGTTGGGGTGGGTGGGGTTGGTTTAAAAAAAAAAAAAAAAAACAAAAAAAAAAAAAAAAAAAAAAAAAAAAAAACAAAAAAAAAAAAAAAAAAAAAAAAAATTTTACCCCCATGAAAAAAAGAAAACAAAACCACCATGCAGAGTAGCCTATAATGACCCGATAGCCTACATATTTCAGAAAATACATCTACTGTGAGAATACTCCTGATTTTTGCGTCTTCCCACTCCCTGATTTGCAATTGCAACTATGCCCTGCCCACCCCCACAAGCATCCATCCCTCCAGCAGCAGCATACAAGGGCACTTTCCAGCATGGAAAGATAAACTACTCGTGCTGGCTCCTGCCACAGACCTGAAGTATCGAGTGCACAGGCTCCCAGCCCACGGAGGGCTCTGCCTGGCGACCAAGTTTGCCTCATTTCGCATTAAGAACGTTCCTCTCGCAACTCAACCAGCCCCCGAGGGTTCGCCTTCACCTGGGCATTGACCGGGGCGAGCACTTCGGGACACTCCCGTACCGTAGACCCTACTCAACGCGACACAACCCTCCGGCCGCCGGGCCGGGCTCAGCACCGTCCCTGTCCTGCCACCCCCTCGCAGCCCCCTGCACCGAGGCCTCACCCCGCTCCCTGGCGGGGAAGGGGCCGCCGGAAAGGGTCGTTACCTCTTAGGCGCTGCTTGCTCCATGCCGCCGGCGCTGCCGCCCCTCGGGGCTGCCGGCCGAGCCCCCGGGCCCGCCGGACCCCGCGCAGCTCGGAGCGGGCTCGCCGCCCTCTCACCCGGGCCCGCGCCCTCCGCCTGCCGCGCTCCCGCCCCGCCACCACCGCCACCTCCGGCCGCGGCGGGGGCCCGCCCCCCGCGCCGCCCATTGGCTACCGCCGCCCGGCACCCGGCGCTGATAGGGCGGCGTCGACGTCGCTCAGAGTGGCAGCAGGGACGCGGCCCCGCCCTCCCGGGCGGAGCGGGCGGAGAGAACATGGAGGCGGGGGTGCGCCCGAGCTCCCGGCACACCCCGCGCGGCGGCCCGCAGGGCACGCCGGGAGGTGTAGTCCTCGAGGGTCACCAGCCCCACCCGCGGGGGGCCCTGCGGGGTTGGGCCGCGCCGAGCGGGAGCCCCGCGGCGCCGTCCCGCCTACGCACCGCATCCCCCGGACTGGGAGCTGCGCCTCCGGGAAGGGCAGCCTGGGGCAGCGCCGCCGCCTGAGGGCGGCTCTTCCCCCGCGGACACCCGCGTGGCCTCGGGGCAACGCTGCCGGGCGGCCGCGCCTCTCACCCGCCTGTGGGCGCGGGGCAAGGAGCGGCGCCAGCCCCTCCGCTGAAAGGTGATGTCTCAGTGGGCAGCTGGCTCCAGAGCTTGCGAACGGGAAGCCTGAAGTCAGGGCAGGACGGGGGAGCTGCCCCCCGCTCGGGTGGCACGGGAGAGCTCTGAGGTGACAAGTGCTGCCGCTTCGCGCTTGAGCGTGTGGTGCCAAAGCACACGAGTTACCCTGCAAGGCCTGGGGAAGCTGTCATGTCGTTATTCAAGCAGCAGATTTTAGGCCACAGAGCACCCTGTGACAGTTACCTGCAATTTCACCCCCTTACAACTTCTTTCTGCTGCTTGTGTACTTGGATCTGCTGGATCCAAGTAGATCCAGCCAAGTTAATACAAGAAAAGTGTAAATGTTCAAGCCATTTTCTGTATCCTTTCCTGACAGAAGGTTTATTTGCCTAACTAATGGAAGTTTGAGGTAGTAAAACACTTAGGCAAGTTCCATGAAAATACTGAGATGCCCAATTCCCACTTCAAACTGATTTTTGATGGACAAGTATTACAACACCCCTAAAAAAAAATGTGCACTCCATACCTAATTTCATCTCTTTGATGTGCATTAGCAAGGGAATTTTGAATGACTGAAATCCTGCTGTTGTGCAAGTCTTCTACTTTGTCTGAGTCAATCCAACCCAGTTGACTCACTGTGGTGGGGCAAATGCACAATGGCAATATTGAATGAACCCATAAAACAAATCAGACACCACCATATGACCTTTTAGGTTTCTTTGTTTTTCTGAGTCATGGAAAAACTGCAATAGAACATCGTCCTTTGCACAACAAATTAATGCAGAGCTTTCCCAAGTATCATCCCACAAGCCAGAGTGGCTCACCAGCAGTGCTGCCAGATGTGTCCATACCGTAGACAACAGTCTGTGGGATGTGCCAAAAAAAACCACCCAGGAGAGGAAGCCAGCAGATGCCTCAGATGCAGTATGGTACGAGTACCTTAGAAGGTGGTGGGGAGGAACCACAAGACTTCCCATCTCCCAGTTCTAGGACAGGTGAAGTCAAGCTGATAGCAAATACCATGTTGCTAGTGTGCAGCTTCGTTTTACAAGGTATTTGGCTATACCCACTGACTAGTTATTATTTACAGTTCACCAATTTCACCTAGTGAAACAGGTCTGACATCCCTTTTTGGTTATAATACTCCTCGAATGTCTCCACATCCTTTAACACAAATCTTTAAGGCAATATTTTGTCTGGGTTATTTCAGGGGAGGCAGGTTTTGCTTCCCCCTCTCAAGCCAAATCTGCCACAAACTATACATTAAAGCAGGGAAAAGGATTCTTAGAAAAAAAATTCAGGTACTATATTATAGTTGTAACAGCAACACAAAGAAAGGGAGCCAAGAAGTGCTTCGTTCACACAAATACTTCTTTCGCTGCAAAAATTTAGGCTAAACAGTCTAATCTGCCACTCTTACCTCCCCCTTAAACAACAGTTGACAAGAACAAGCCTAAAGAAAATCTGTCCCAGAACAGCAGATTTAGATATTCTCTCTGTTCATTCAAAACTACTGAATACTGCAATCCTCATTTCCAAAAAATACCCTGACTACTTGGTAACTGAGTAAAAGGGTGGCAGGAGTGTCCTCCATCTATGCCATTGAAGAAAAGCACGTAAAAAACCTAAGATGCCTGAAAGAGAAAAAGTTAAGTAACCTGGCTTTATAACCTGGTGAAGCAGGCAGTGCCAAAAAAGTATGGACTAATTCCATGCCTTTTTTATAGAAATTTCAGTTGTGTCTTAAGCAGCTGCCAGAATCCTTTCTAAGTACGTTTAGGCTGAAAATAAAATATCAGTAAGATAACATATATACCACAGTGTTTTGCAAGATCACTTTATTCAACTCTTATAATTTCAAATGGTATTTTTAGTCAATGACATTGGAATAAATAACACCATCTCACCTTTCCCCTGTGACATGAATTTAGGAACCGTGCTGTGAAATATGACACTGATTTGGTATTCATTACAATACTGTACCTAGCCACTGGCAAAGAAGGAACTTTGAAAGGGAAAACAGACTCCCTCTGTTCTACTACCTCATTCAGGCTTCCCAGTCAAGGGAAGCCTAGATGTTCTGGAGGCATGAATACACTATGAGATTGCTGCTGTCTAGACAAGATGGAGATGAGGAAGCTGCAGACAATCTACATGAGTATTCCCATGATTTCCTCCAACAGTGGAACTATCTAACACTACTAGGAAGGCAGCTGAGTAAGAAAAGGCTTAATGTAGCCCAATCTTAAAAATATAGGAGAAAACTAACTGAATTACTCTCTTTCTTCTGAAGTATTTCATCCACTTTACAAATTTATCAGCATTAATTAGGACTCCCTTCTCTGCAGAACTGGCATCAACATCAAATATAATTCCTTAGACTAAAGGATGGATGAAGACCATACTTAGGTTTTGAGTACTGTAATTATTTTATATTATAATGTAGTTTTGTAAACAGATAAAATAATTTATATTATAATTACTTATACTGCAATGAAATCAGGAATCATGATGTCATGGACAAAAATTGGGTGCTGTATAACTAAGAAAGTCCCCAAACCCCTACATACATGAACAAAAAGGTTTCAAGATGTCAATCCTGCCTCACTTGCATGTAGTGCATAATAAACCCAAGAAGTATAAAAATTTCTTGAGAAGCTCATGTCTGAGTTTCTGACAGGTATTACTAATGTTAGGATTTAAATTACAAATATATACTTCAAAGTCATTCATAAACATCTTGCAAATAGATTACGTATGTTATAGTAGGGACCTTATCTTGTTCCTTTGGTAGCAAATAAAAGCAGCGTTTACTTCAGAAGGTATTCAGTCAGGCTCATTTAAACAAAGTGCATCGTAACGAGTACATGATGCAACTAGAAAACAGCAGAATTAATAAACAGTACGTGTTTTCCAAGAAATAAATGTCATGAACACTTTGTGCTCCCCAAACAAAATACCCCTAGTCCTTCATCACATCTGTGGTGCTTTTCACATCCCAGCTCTTTTCCCCATATGCTTTCTAGCCCTTCACCATGGTACCCTGCCAGTTCTTTCACAGGGCGCTCTCTCCTTTAATATCCCTGTATCGTTCCCCACCGAGTTACACGGATGCTGTGTCTGCATCACACCTGCCTGTTAGCTCACAGGAGGAGGGGTTTGGCTCACAAAAGGATGCAGGCCAGTCCACGGCATGGTCCCAAACCCAGCACCTAAGGACAGAGTTTCCCTTACTTTTCCCTTGCCATGGGGTGGACAGTCCCACAAACAGGCCATTCCCTCCTCTACCCATGAGTTTTGTAAAAATAGGAACTTACGATAATGACAGACCTCCAGCTGTTCATCAAACGTGATTAATATTAGTTTATAAGGCACAAATGGTTGTGAAGGGGAGAAAGGCAAGGAATGGCAGGCAAGCACAAAGATGGAGTGAATGCAAGAGCCTGCTTTCCTTGGAATCCAATTCATAAATTCAGTAGACAAATAGTCAACAACAACATGTTTGCATGTCTCTCCCTGTGACTGCCTGATAGCAATCTGGTATGCTGGAAGTTAAGGAAAAGGCCTTGAATGAAATACTGGCTTGTTTATACAGAAGATAAGAAAAAATTACTTCTGCTTGTATTTTTTTCCTACCTATCATGTCTAATGTGAGGCAGCCTTGAAGGCTTATCTAAGAATTTGCTATATACTTTCCTAACCCTGTCAGTCATAAAATAGTTATAAATAAAATATAAAAGAACAGCATATTCTCAATTTTACAATAAAATTTATATTTTTATAGCGAGTTTTAAATCACATTTAGGAATAAAGAACAATTGGGAGTGGCTTCTTTTCCTGAAGTATTCATAATTTAACGGTTAATTAATGTCACCTAAAAGGAAATTGACTTTTTGCTGGTCCAACAAAAGACAGATGCAGAAAATACATAGTCAAGCAATATAGGTACAGATTCTGCCATCTGTATTTACTCTGTTAAAATCAGCATGATTCACAAAATTCCTAGTTGACATTAAAAAGAGGTGTAAAACCCATAAAATATTAACTGCACTGCTACAGTTTCTCTCACTACGTAGTATGCATTATTTTGATACCCAAAATATTATCACTAGACCTAAAGACATTTGTTGATTGGGATAGAACTTTTCTGTTGACTAACCATTTAGCTCACAGTCTTGGTAACAGGCTATATATAGACTTACCATTTGCTATTTTTCCTATTATAGCACACTATGGTAAAAATAAACCATGGATACAGAGTTGCTATTTACAGTTGACCACAGAAGATATTCCAGTCTGTACTACAGCTGCATTGATTGTGCTCGTGGGATCTACAGATTGTCATTAACATGAAAAAAAAAAAATCTCATTTTGCTTTGTAAAACAATTACTGTTGTTGTGGTAATACTGAGGGTTACTCTGGATTCGCTTCCGCACAAAAATATTCCACCTCTTTGTTGGAGCAACCATCTGCACTCCAGTCTGCAGAGAAGTGTGCTCACACCCTGGAGAATAAAATAAATAACATTTAACAAGCAAGCCTTGATGCCTGCGCTAGGAGTGGAAACAAGTATCAATAACTAAAGAAAGATTGAATCATCGTTACTTGATGGAGCAAGTACTACATGAAATGAACTTCAGCTGCCTGAATACACACAGCCTCATGCCCAAGGCTTCCACTTCCCTGGCAGCTGGATTTTCTCCTATCTTCCTTTACCTCCTGAGCTGAGAGTTTGAAGAGTACATGACAGAAATGTTTAGGGAAGATTTGGATTTTTATGATTTTTTTAAATTTCTTTTTAGGGACAATGCTTTCAAGAGGCTTACAAGACCCATTCTTTCAGATTCAAAGGAGGGAAATTTCCTTGCCCTTGTGAGCCCTTTACAGAAGTGCTTCCAAAAGTATAAAATGGTGGGAAGCCAAACTACAGAATAACTAATGACAAATAAGGAGAATCCAATACAACCAGAAAGCACATCGTGAATACTGAGCGCTACAAAAGCAATGCCATGAAATGCTTACAGTTTATTCAGTTATAGAGTCTGGGTTTTTTTTTAGTAAAACCCTTCCTATTTATTTCTGAAGCGCGTCTCCAGCTTCCTTCATAAATATTACAAAGCAAGCGTTTTTTATGAGGAAGAATCACTCATCTGAGTGCTTTACAATCCAGAAACCACAAAATTTCAGTTTCTTACTTTTTTCCAGCTTTCCCAATCAAACCATGCCAGGAGATTATAACTCAAGTCCAAATAAGCTATTTGTATAAAATGTACAGTCACACTTTATAAAAACCACCCCAAAACCTAAATACAATTCCAGTCTTAAAACTTCACCGAAAAAAAAAGTTCAGGGACATAACAGCCATTTCATGACTGACAGTGAAGTAATGGGTCCGATTACAAGGCAAGGTCCCATGGAAAGTAGAAATATATCCAAAACAAGAAAAACATTAAAATTTACACTTACATTCCCATTTTGCTCTTAAAAGCAGTGGGAAGCCTTCCCCACAGCAGCCCGTGTACTAAAGAAACAGCAAACCAGCAAATAATAAAGTTTCACAGAACAGGCTTTATATGATGCACTCGTTTGAATCTCCTTTAAGCAAGTTTGGTTTGGTTCAATAGAGGAGAGTTTTATGACATCCTCACAGCTACCCAGGATGAGCACTTGAACTGCTGTCATTACTGAGCAAGGGAACTTTCTGCTGAAAACAAAACTTTGAAATGACTGAGTGTACATAGGTCAGCCTATAAAACCACCGCAAAATGTAAAGCAAGTTACTATCTAGAGAGCTAGTGAACCCCATTAGATTTGAGAACTAAGCTTTTTCCACTGTTCCTTCACTAAAAATAATTTTCTTAGTGGAAGATTAATGGATTTCTTTAATGTCAAAAAAAATTTTATCAACAGCCATCTACACGGCCCATTTTTACCCAGCTTGAATTTAGCAAAAAAAAAAAAGTTTTGGTGGCATAATTTTCTCTGTGGAGATGAGGAAAATGGATCAATTCCATATGCTAGGAGCTTTCTTAATGGAAACAGTTAATTTACCACATGAGGAATATCACATGCATACCACTTCCACCTAACATGAATCACTCCTTCCAGTTGAGAAAACTGAGGTCTTTTATCTTCCTCAGGGTGGAGTTCCATCTCCTCCCATAGATCCCTACAGAGTAAAACTGCTAATCGTTTAAAGATTTAAAGACATTACTTCTTTTGTGTTCATATATCACATTTCAATGTCTTCTAAACAAGAGGGAGCTTAATGTTTTCGTGTAACCTTGAACTGGCCAGTGCACAACATTTATTGCTTCATCCTTGAGCTCCTCTGTAGTTCCATGATCTAATTTGTTACGCTGGTGGTATTAAGCTGCTCTTACCAGATTAACAATATGCAGTTTGAATTCCTTAAAGCTAACTTTAAAATGAATGTGCTAATTTGAATTCTAGATTAAACAAGGAAAAACTGAAACAGAATAAAAATGCCAAACTATGTTTCACTATATGCTGTGTCTCTCCTTCACTGTAAGGGAGTGATTTACTATAAATAAATCACTGCTTTATGCAGTTCAAACTAGGCAGAATGTCTCTAAGACCTGATCCAAAATCTACTAACATCAGCAGTCCTTCTTTCAAATGTGCAACTTTGGGGGTCAGTTCTCAAAAGACAGTCCTGTCTAATTTTCTCATGGCAGTGTGAATATGAAGGCAGATTTTTGCTTGACTGGTGTTTCCATTCTTGGCCCAATTCATCTCCCAGGAGGACGGAGGAAAAGACAAAATTAGAGGCAGATCACATTAGACATTACCATTTATTTGACATAACCTCTTAATAATGTGTCATTGGTTCATTAGGTTAGAAATTATACAGTCAGAGAAGATTAACAATGTAGAAGTGGTCCCCTTATTGTGGAATAGATACTAAGCATCTGAGATTTTAGACTCTGGGAAAATCAGCTGTTCTGAGTCACAGAGACACACTTATGCAAAGTTGTATAATATGCATTGCATATGAATGTATAGTGCATTACAATATCTATGTATAATATGCATCAGGTATTATACAATATGCAATGGTATAGCAATTTTAAGTGAGAAAACGTGTAGGTAGATTAAAGTTACACAACTGTGTTAGTATACCCACAAACATATACAGCACTGGTTTTACACAAAGTAACAGGAACAACACATTATATTTATAAAGGCTTGATTCTATGCTGTGTTATTGGCATTTTTCTTGACCTTTCAAAACGGTCTTTCAAGACCAAGATGGGTGTGGGATACTCAAAAGCTCTGAATTAAATGCCTCAAAGACTTTAAAAGTTCTGAAGTATACTGAATCAGGCTCCACAAGACCAGTTTTTGGCACCTGTTCTTGATATGAGAAAAAAAAAAACACCCACTAAACCAAGATTATGCATTATTTTCCAGGAATTCAGCAATTTCTTGGAGAGATTAAATTTACTGCAGCTTTGAAATAACAGTGTTACTGTATATTCTGAATGGTTGAGTGTCTCTGCAAGACTGGATAACAGCTAGCACAGGAGCCTCAGGGGAGTTTGCTGTAGTTAACCCATTCTTCTGTTCCTACTTTTACATGCAAAAGAAAATGTTTGTGCTTAATACAGTATTTATAGCTATAAGTAATAGTCAGTTCTTTTCTGGTTTTACTGTACCAGCATGTACAAGAAATACATAGAACTATATGTATTATTGCTACTGCTTTGCAAGATGTTGTATATATTGCAAAGCTGGCTCTCTAGTAGAAAGCAGCTAAAGACCTCTGCACTTAAATCTGCCAAAGCTGATACAGCAATCACAAACATGTGTTGTTACACTTCTTGTGGCTCATCTCCACATGGTGCAGCTGTTGTGTTGGCTAAAGAAAATGCAGGCCCAAGGGAAACAAATTTAATTCAGCTGGGGTGACTTCCACTAAAAAAGTGCTTTAAGGAGAACAGGTGTCTTACAGTAAGGGGGATTGTTTGAGAGGTTTTCCCCAATCTTGCTTTGCTTATAGGAAAGCTGTTCTAAAGTGGTATGCCTATGATAATAATCTCTATGGTCTAATTTTTAAACAATATTCTTCAGAAATGCAATGGATTCCAGAAATTCTATTTTTGTTTGTTTGTCTCAGTCCTAGGACAGGAAAGCTAGTAGAGGACCTTGTCCTGCAAATTAGGAGCTGGAGGGAGCCTCCTTACTGTTATCTGGATTCCTCAGCCTCAAGAAGGTCTGTTTAATCAACAAATGACTGTGCCAAAGCAGACCTGCAGCCTATGTGGTTACTAGCTAATACCCCTAGAGGTGTGCCTGTTTAAACCTGTTTAACTATTGTTTTAAGCTTAACTTTTTACTAAAGTCACTTAAATGTGACTTCCTCCTAAATATGTGCTTATTTACTCAAAATAAAGAAGCTAAGCTATACCATGTACTCTAATAAAACAGTATTAAGTGTACGACTTTTTTTCTTTCCCAAGAAGACTTTTACCTTGCCTACTATGATACCTCCTCTAGTTCCATCATGCATTCCTACATCCCTGCTCTCTGTGTCCTCTGGTATATCACAGTGAGAACTGTTTGACTGGTGCTCAGTGACTCAGCAGCCTTCGTGCTGTGGTCAGTAGCAGATCCCAGAGCACTGATCCCTGGAAACTAGGAAAGACTTTTCCCAGCAGGCTCTCAGGACGTCTCTCTCTCTCTGTCAGCACTGACTCAACAAGAGCTTCAGGCAGATATTAGAGCAGACAGCAGATCTTTCTTTTCCTCTTGTCAGCCCTCTTTCCAAAATAAGGTTATTCCAGATGGTAGTCTCTTGTTGTGTAGGTGTCTTCATACTGCACTTTCCTCCTTTGGGCCTGTTTTTTCTATCTCCTACAAGTTCAGAATTCCTTCTCTTTGAGGCAATAGAAGTTCAAATGGGGGATGATTTTTCCACACAGATCCCATTCCCACAGAGTTGGTTCTTCAAAAGATGGACATGAATTGCTTCTCGTATCTTAACTAATAAATGTTATGACAAAATTCTGTTTTTATTTTTGCAAGGTTAACCTTCTTAGCACTTTCATCAATCTTTATGGACACATGTTTTGTCCTCAGAGTGTCTTATGCAGACCTTGGGCAGTTTTTTAGGCTTTTTCTCAAATTTCTAAATTGGAGGCCCAGTACTCCTCTTTCTGAATAAAATCCAGAAATCAATGAGGTCAATAGCAAAATTGATGAGATTTTTGATCTCTATGTCTGCACATAAAGACCTGCAACAAATCTTGCCTTTTCACAGACTTTCCTTTACCAAGGGAAAGAAAATCGTTCTGCCCTTGCCCTTTTCTCCACAGGACTGTGACAAAGTCCCTAAGTCACACTGATGGTAGGAACTGCCATGGCCATGCCTGATTTCAAAAGCTAGGAATAGATGGACCTAGTGTGAGGTTTTCCCCTGCCAGTGAGAGAAAACAGTATCCAAATTAACAGAATAAGCAGAAACAACTGTGGCGTGAAACCTGCATTCACAGTGAAGCCATAATGGGGACACTCACTCTTTCCTGTGTGTATGTGCAACCAGTATCTTTTCCAAACACTAAAAAAAAAAAGAATTATTATTTGTAGATTAAGATGAATTCAACAGAGTGTCTGAGTGTCACCCAAGGAAGCTGCTTAAGGCAATATCTGAATTTAAGATTAACCTTTTGCTTTTCATTGCGTTGGAGTGTGTGCTTATCAGGGAAGTTTTATGTTTGAGGTTCAGGGAGAAGGTGATGGCCATGTCCTCTGAATGCTTCCAGATGACTGATTTTCAAAATACTGCTGGCATTCTTCCAGCCAGAGGCCTGACCATTAGATAAGCTTAACATTATGGTGGCCATTTGCAAAACAGATGAGAGCAGAAATAACAAGAGGAAATGAGAAACCTAAGAAACATACTGGAACTCCCTGAAAATAAAGACCTAACCTTGGAAGGAAAAGTCTTAGATCCTTCCACTGAAAGAAAAACTGCTAAGCATAAATTTTCAGCTGGTAAAACTATAGCCACTGTCCCAAGGGAGATAAAAGCACTGGCTGAAGCAAGACCACCACAAGTGCCAGCTTCAAGAAATCTAGGAAACATTACACTAGCTTCCTGTGTGAGAGTCTACACAAAAGTTTTTACGTGTCACCAGGTAGGATCCATTTGCTTCTGCTTTCAGGTGTTGTTTGGTGGTTTTTTTTTTTAATAATGAAGGCCATAGCCCTCTTAGTTAAGAACTCTGTTTAATAATCCCTCCTTTGCCAGTATTTAAATTGTGTTACATGGCATTGGAGCATTATGCTACCAGAAGATTTGACTGATATCATTTGGCAGATCCTGTGGTGGCCATTCACATCATCCTTCCAGCTGCCTCTTCTCCCTCTCTGACAGAAATTACTGTTTCTGGAAGTGGGTTGGCAAAAGGGATCATACCTGTAGTTCAGCAATTCTTGTTCAGCCAGATGTCATAATGGAGATAGCTGAAGGCCATTCATTTTTGTTCTGCATTTAGTAGCTGAAGTCTCCTTTGAACTGCCATTTGGAAATGTTGTGAGCAGTGATACTTGGTTACCACATTTTTACTATCAGGCTTTCACATGGCAATGGAAGTGATGCGGTAGAAACAGGAGTGGGGCTCTCTCCACTGATAATTTCCTGGCAGAGAAAAAAATATTAAGTCATCTTTTTTAATCAAATAGCCTCACCTGACTAAATATTCTAGCAATTCCAATTTTTATTTTAGTATCATAGTCTATTGCTCAAGCTGTGTTTTCTCACTGTGCAGCAGTAATAGTGCTATGTGCACATGAAGATTTTTCAAACTGGCATTGTATTTGGTTCCTTTTACATATCCACATTTAATCTGCATAACATTATTAAATCTTTCCTGTACATTATTTAGCCTCTGGGATCAAATGAAATCATACATAACTGGAACTCTTTGGACTTTGACAGATGTCCTCTGGCAGATTTTTTGTGACTGCTTTCAGCTATTTTCTTGGCCTTTTCCTGGAATTGGACATGTCTCAGCTGCTCTAGTGGAAAACGCTAACCTCTTAGCTTTTAAAGATGATAAAAGTGGGTTCAAGTTACCGCACTGGACTTTGAATTGAAATTACTTGAAGCAAAGGTATGGTCCTTTTCACCAGCTCACCTACAGGAAGAGTAATGTTTCATAGACAGCTGTCAAAGGGGTTGGGAAGATTTTTCTCTCCTAAAACAATGGAGGTCATGATAAAAATACTTAACTTTTGCAGCTCTGTTTTTTAATCATATAGATTTTTCTGAAATCAGTCTGCTTTGTTGGCTGTCTCCTACCATGGGTTATGAAGTCATCCTAAATAATACTGTACCTAGACAGTGCACAGTTTGTTTCCTTTCATCTGTACACCTGTCCAAGGCTTTTTATGTGTGGGAGAGCTTTTTCTACCTTGTGTATTTCATAAGTAACCTCTTTGCTAAAGAGAACCCTGGACTTACTATCTCTGCCTAAGTTACTACACTTTCTACAGATTTGGAGCAAACAAAAATAATCATCCCAACATCCCTTATTTGGTTTTTAAAACCTCTGTATCAACCATTTCATACAGCAAAACCCCCACACCATCACATTTTGATGAGTTCAGGCATTTTTAAACAACTGAGAATTTAAATCTGTGAATAAACTGAAGAATGTGTTACTGCCTTCAAGAAGCATACTTTCAATTTAAGAAACCACAGCTGCAACAATAAGATGGAAATTTGACACACTCTGGGTTGAAGGTGGCAAGAATTAAAGGTATAGAACTAGGAAAAAAATGCCCTATGCTGCTGAACAGAATATGGGACATAAATCAATGACTAAGTTTGGCTAAGCTTTGCCTTATGGAAGTATGCAGCATTGCAGCTCTGTAGTTATCAGTATTTGTCATCTTGAGTATCAGTACACATGCCAGATGCAAAAGAGGGGCCCAGAGAGAATATGGGGGATGAGGAAAAGAAAATTAATAATTTCAGTGACAATGTACAGTATTTTGATGTGAAACAGAACTTCTGTAATATTTCAAGGGACTTACATATATATATATATATGAACAAAAGCTGTTGGAAATAAGCCTTTGACTTCAAAATGCGCCTGATTAAAAAGAATACTGATAAGAATTAGGATGAGAACAGCTGGAACTGTGATTGCAGTTATGCTTTCTTCTGGATGTTTACTTCTAGATCACTTTTGCAGCTGCTTTTATCTATTCCTTAGAAGTTCTTGTAGATTTGAGGAACCATTAGCTGTAAAAGTAAACATCAGCTCTGGTCTGGTTTTATATATCTTCTTGAAACAGTTGAGGGTGGGAAAGATAACATTAAACTAATGCTGAACTAGATCAGACTTAAGTGATGCTTTGAACAGCCTTTTAGCATTTCAGACTCCACCTGTAACTCTAACAAAAAGTCAAGTATTTCTAATGTGGTTCTTTACCAAGCACTTAGGAATTACCAAGATCTAGGAAATAAAATACACTTTCTGGAAAACTTAAACTTATGTCTCACTGTGGTTCAAAGGACAGAATGCTTTCACATATGCCTTCCCTATCTAGGTACAGAGATGCTCCTTAAAACCAGTTCTGCTGCCTTTCAGTATCTGTAATATATAAATATTATGCTTTGAATAAAACAGATCTGCAGTTTTGACTCTACTTCACTCTACTTTGTTATTGTAGTTATTTAAGAGTTCTTTAATAAATGTGGTTTGTATTTGCTCAAGAGCTGCCTGCTTGGAGACTTGGAGAAAGGTCAGGGTTAACCCGCTTAACCTTAGCTAATGACCTTTATTGGTGGTCTTTTTTTCAGATCTCAGGAGTGTCAGCAATGCTGCTGTGGACACTGACTGACTTTTCGTGCCAGCTCCCACTGAAATAAACACACTGTTGTACTTACTTGATGCTTCTTCCCAATAGAAATTCTTACTATGCTACACTGGTCAAAGCCCTCTGGTCAAAGACACTGAGACTTCTCTATTTTCAGGTTTCACAAAGAATTCAAGCACAAGACACGTTTTGTTCAAAAATCCTTTCAGGTGGCTTCATGAGTCTTCTTGTGGGACCATTCCTGGATTCAGAAAATAATTTTTCACTTTCTATACTCAGCTTTCATTTCTCTGTCCTGAGAATTTCTGTTAAGGATGGAGATTTTCTCACAACTCTCCATAGGCACTCTCCTTAGGCTCCCTGAAAGCCCCTGGTCTTACAGATGCCGTAGATCCTTGCTTCCATCACATTCCTTGTCCCAGGGTCTCTGCTGCTCCCTTCCACATACGTGCAGCCTCCTGAAACAGCAGGGTGCTGTACTTTCACAAACAGGCTCCATCCAGCAGTACAGAAATAGGCAGTGAAATTCAAAAGCTCCTGATTGCATTTGAACACCAAGTAATGATCAGGATAAATGAAGTTGAAAAGGGGAATATATATTGCACTGCAAAGTTTGTAGTTTGGCTGACAGTATCTCTTTCCTCTCTTCACTGCAGCTGAAAATAAGAGGCCTCGAGTCAGTTCTGTTTCTGCTGCAGTGTCATGTCCTCAGCTTTCAGCGCTCCTCTGGTGCTAAAATGAGTCCTGGTGCTGAAATGAATGGGAGTTGTATTTTTCCAGGAAACAGTTCCCAAAGTGGAATTTGAAAGAATAGCATATCAGCTAAATTTTCACCAGCCTACCATGGGTGAGCAAGTCAAATAAATGAAATAGTTAATGCAAACGAGGCAGACCTGCGATAATCATGGAGACTGTTTATGAGGTGGACTGTGCCCTCTACTATGGACTAAACAGGGAAAAGTGCCATTCACTACCTTCATCCTACCCTTCATCCTACCCTTCACCTCACCTCACCCTTGTGGGGTCTGTGAAAGGGAACTAAGGAGGGCAACTAGAATGTGAGTCCCCTGAGCAGGGACCTGAACGACCACAGGAACAGAAAACAGAAATCCATGAGCAAAGACAGTGGAAACCCACTGCTGGGGCTTCACTCTGACTCATCCTGGTTTCACATGCTTTCAGTCCGTTGCTGACTCACAATACCCAGAGACCAGAGGCTGTCTGCCATAACACAGTGGGTGTGCATGTTGTCTTCTTAAGGGCTCACCTTGAAGGGAAGGGAAATAAGATAGAAGAATATTCTTTACCAGAAAGTCTTCTGACTGGTCCATGTCCAGCTCAGTTCCACTCTTGAACTGCTCTGTAGTTGTTGCTTTGACTGTATTCCAGAGTGATCTTGCCCTGATCTTTCCCCACAGTGGCTGTGGAGAGTTCATGGAGAAAAAGGGCTCTTTTTCCCATGCCACAAGCTAGATTCAAACTGTTCTGCACTGCAAAATCTCTAAGGTGTATCAATCAGCATCATATCCACAGACTTTGTTGTGCAGCAACTGTCCTTTCACCCAACAGGATGATGCACACAGTGGTGCTATGAGGTGGCAGCAGAAGCTGAAGAGAACACCAGCACTTAAGGCAGAAACAAGGTAGTCACACAGATGACAGGGCCAACAACTTAACTCATGGAAAAGGATATAAAAGCAGGCACAATGAAAATTCTTGCCTAGAACAGTAACTGTTCTTGGATCTTTTATAAACTTTTGTTAGTTTGTTTATTTTTATGAGGCAATCTGAAAATAATATCCCTGATTCAGTAAATATCTTAAATCGGCTGCAAAACACACATTCAGCAGGTGACTTTGGCATATAAAGACATTGAAGCACCTGCTTAGATGCTGCCCCAGATAGCAATGAACTTTAGCATGTGCTTAAATGTTTTTTGGGTCATACCCAGTAGAGATACAGGATGAGTTCAGCCTTGGCAGTGTCTCTAAGAGTTTTCAAGTGCCTTACCCCATTAAACTTTCCCTCAATTTCCTTGTATTTCAGCAATCTTCAATAACAGCCTTAAAAAAACCTGATTGTATTAAGAAGTACAGGATTTCATCAGTAAGGTTTGGACATTCTAGGGATCAATCTGCCCAGGAACAATTGGTACTCTTTTGTAATATCTGTTATTGCCCTTCTGTTTTAATTAGATGCCACAAACAATGAACAAAACCACACAGAAATTAAAACAGGCATTGTGCACAACTGTAAGTGATGATTTGCATATGCTTGAACCGTGCTTGTAATGCTCTGAAAATATCTGAAATGCTCTGTAGTATCCTGGTTTATAACATATCCTTCACCACAGTTTACACACTGAGAATGCATGCTGAAAACAGGAAACACATATGTAGAGGGTAGGTAAAAGGGGATTACAGTATACATGCATTCAACAGAATAGTCCCAGTTTAAGAGTATCGTAAGCATCAGGCCTGTATAAACAAATCAGCGCTTAACACACAGATGTATCTAATGGCCATATGGATTCTGCATGTTTACAACTGGAAAAAACTCTCTGAGCTTTTCTATTGTTTGCTGACTTACACTCTATAATATTAATTTTGTTTGTGAAATCAAGTTATTCACTGGGATATAGCAAGTTCTTAAAAGGAAATGGAGTTATTTAATATACATCACAGGACAAGACGTATGGGCCCTGTTCTCTGGTGCCTTGGAGTTCTCATGTCCTAGGTGAGTTACGAGGCATGCGACCAAATGTACAACTGCTTTTCTTCAACCAATTTATTGCTTTTACACAATATTTCTTTTAGATTTCCCTCCTAACAGTTGGCTCCGAGATTGCAAACTTTGTGATCCTTTC
This sequence comes from Pipra filicauda, assembly GCF_003945595.2. NCBI lineage: Eukaryota > Metazoa > Chordata > Aves > Passeriformes > Pipridae > Pipra > Pipra filicauda. The sequence goes on along the minus strand of NW_024103552.1, from coordinate 1,298,438 downwards.
AGCCTGAGGCAGCTGTAGAACTTCATCGTAGCCTGAAACCCCCCTTTAAGCAGGAGCAGAGCGTACAAGCCCATGGTCGTGCAGCAGGCGGGCGGCCCTGAAGCTCTGCCGGCCTTCACCTCGCAGGCTGTCCTTTGGCAAGTCTGCCGAGAGAGAGGTAAAATGCTGCCACCACAGAGTAAGCAAAGCCTGCCAGCCTGGGGACCCTCTGCTGTCTCTAGGCTCAACTTGGCAGAGCGTAGCGGGAGGACGGTGAGATATGGAGCAATAAGAAAGGGGCCCACTCGTGTGCGATTGGTGTCTGTGCTTCCACAGCACAGCCCTGCTCAGTGTTTCAGTGCTGACGGCAGGAAAGACTTTAGCCAAAAGGTTGCTTAAACCAAACTATAGTGAGGTAGGGCATGTTGTATTTCTTTGCGTCTTGACAACTTCTCACTTCAGGCACCACAAAAACCTCTCATTGCTGATGGCGGGGGAAGGAACACTTTAGGCTGGAAAAGTCTATTTGTCGAGGGCTCGGGGCCCGCCGTTCACTGCAAGGTGGTAAACACCGCAGCGGGCGGCGTCCTATCCGCTGTCCCCGCGGCGCCGGCGGCCGCCCCCGCATCCTCGGCCGCCCCCGCATCCTCCGTCACCCCCGCATCCTCCGTCACCCTATCCGCACCGCGCTACTGCCCCGCGGCAATAGCTGCGGCACAGCGCGCAAGTTCCGCGGGATGAGAGGCCCCCACCGCCGTGCACACGGCGAAGCCGGCCTTCGCCGAGGGCGTTTTGACGCTTCTCCCGGTATGCCCGTGAGCCCCGCAGTGTCCGACGTGGGGCCGGCAGCCGTCGGGAGCAGGGAGCCGGGGCACGGCCGCGGCCGGAGAGCAAAAACCCTCGGGGCTCCGTGATCCCTAGCGAGGGGAAGGCGAGGAGGAAGCACCCGTCGGCCTGGCTGCGGTGGTGATGCACTTCGGGGAGACGTCGGGGCGGGCCGCGGAGCCGCGGGTGGGGCGGCTGGGCCCGGTCCCTGCCGCCCAGGGGCACCCCCGCGGCCCGGGCCGCGGGTAGAGGCCGCGGGCGAGGGGCTGGCGGGGCTTGCGCGCCCGCGGGAGACGCGGGCGGGATCCAGCCCGCTGAGGGCGTTGTGTGCTTAACTGCTTTCTTCTTTCATGGAAATTAATCGCGGCGATGTTTTACGGGGATCTGAGTCGGAGGAGGGAAAAGGAGGACGCTGAGCGGGAGTTGCATCGGCGGTGTACCACAGAGCCTGCCAAGCGCCGCGTCCCCGGCCGCCTACGCCTGTTTGTCAAATCTTGGCATTTCCTGACTGGTTCATTAAAAACAAAACAAAATATCCCACACCAATAAATCGGAGCTAAGTCGGTGATGATTTAGTCACCGAGAAACACCAACGGAATCAGATGCCAGATCGACGGGCGGTCACTGTTTTCCTTAAAATAAAAAAATTAAGCCCTCGGTGTGTATCCCACTCGTTTGCAGCACAGGCCTGTCTGTTGGCCGGGGCAGCCCGGGGCTGGGCCCGTCCGCAGGTGCCCAGCTCTGCCCTGCGCGCCCTGGCAGCGCTCTCCGAGTCAGCGACCGTCGAGGGCCGTCGGAGCTCCTCCCAAGGCAGAGTGCGGCGGTGCCCTACACCAGGGACTGTGCTCCCGTTCCCGGGAGTCATGAGGCGGCTTGGATACCCGCTGCCCCTTCTCTCTCCGGCGACGGCTGCGGGCGCATCCCCGCCCTCCTCTGAAAATTCATTTTCGCGGGAGTGAGTCCCCAGCGACTGCAGCCCCCCAGTGCCGACAGCGGCGGTCTGAGTCGCTCCGTGCGCGAATCGCGCACCGCAGCCGCGCACGGTGTCCCGCGGGAGGCTCCGCCAAGCGCCGCCGCGGGGCCTCGCTGCCGTCTCCCGGGCACGTTTCTGTGCTCAGAAGGGGCGAGTGGTCAAGGTTTGCCCCAGGTTTCACGGCCGCAGAGGAACTGTTTTAATCTGTTCCTCGCAGCGAGAACAAGCACTGCCTATCTCCCTGGACGGAATCCAGCGCTCCGGATGTATATTTTTTGGGGGTGGGGGAGGAGAGAGCGTGGGGAGGCTGAGGTGATCGTAGCTTTGTCGGCACCGGCAGGACGCGCGGGTGGGAGAAGGCAGTGCACGGTAAGCCCTCGGGTGCCCGCGGATAGCGGTGCTGCCTCCGCCCCCCTCGGAGCCCCGGGCAGAGCTCCACGCTGGGCCCACCGAGACACCCACCCAACGCGCTGGGTCCGCCGGGACACCCACCCAACGCGCCCGGCGGCCGCGGGGCCGCAGCCAGAGACGGTGCCGGAGCGGGCGGAGCGCGCAGGGCCCCACGCCGACCTGCAGGCGGCACTGCAGCACCGCGGGCCGCCGCCGCCGGGCACAGCGGGGCCCCGGGCGCTCTCCCCGCACCGCCCGGCCGTGCCCGCGCCCGGCCCGGGCATAGCGGCGCGCCCGCCCCTCCGAGGAGGAGTAAGACCCGTGGGGCGGGAGGCTTCCGCCCGACGTGGATGCAGAAGGGTGACGCGGGACCCGGCGACCTGTGCCTCCTCCAGTGTCACCCCCGCTCGACGGCTGTCCGGTGCCGGGGAGCTCCCCGGCGTGCGAGCGACCCTGGGCTCCGCCGGGTTCGGGGGCGCCGCGGCAGTACGGGCGGGCCACGCCACCGGCTCTCGCCGCGCACCTGCCGGCCGGGCCGGGCGGAGTCGTGCCGGGGTCACCGGGCGCTCCCGGTCAGCTCAGACGTACGGGGCGGCCGCGCTGCTAGTGGTGAAAGCGCGGCTTTCCCTTCTACCAGCGCAGCCGAAACTATCAGGAGCGCCCGGGGAGCGAACAGCCCGGGCAGCAACCCCAGACCGCGCCGTTCCTCTCCCGAGGAAAAAAGCCTCCGCTTTGAGGCTTTTTTCCTTGCGTGGTCGCTTGGGGATTTGGCAAAGTCGTTGTTTAAGGATTTTTTAAATTTGATTTGGGTTGGTTTTCCTTTAGGTTGGTAGATAGATAGATAATTAGATAAAAAATTATTTATTCTTTTTTTCCCCGCCAAGCGTGGCTTATTTTTTGCTTGCTGTAAAGGACAAGAAATGACATTTCTCCCGAAGCAATCTCCGTTTGATCCTTCTGTCCGAGGGGTTTGTTCTTGGTATCCACAAGCAAGCAGCGGGGGGAAGAAATTGCAACTGTAAAGTCCCCTTTTCACTTCGTTCTTGAAGCAACCGGCCCCTCTCTCGGAAGCAAAAGAGAGGGGATGCGGGTCCCTGCCTCGCGCCCTATCGGAGCCCCCCAGTCCAGCCGCGGCCGATAAGTCCTCGCCCCTCGCAGGCTCCCGCGGCCGCCCGCACCCACGTCGCACCCAGCCCAGGGGAATCGCTCCTTCTCTCAGAGTTGTGAACCTCCTATCCTCACTGCCCGAGAGAAGAAGTGCTATTTATTTAGGGCGTCTGGGATTTAAAACAGGGCATTTTCGAAGTACGGATTTTTGAAAAGAAACGAAAAATAGCCCCGGCGGCCGGCGGCAGCCGCGGGCTGTAACGTGCGCCAGCCTCGACTGCACTTCGCTGTGAGGGGACACGGCCAAACCTTTCTCTGCTGGCTCCTATTTGCCTCTTTGATTATTTTTTTTCCTGTACACTAAAAGGATTAAAAAAACTCGTTGCAGCCGTCACTTGTATCCTCTTCCTCGGGCTCGAACTAACCAGCACAGCCCCTACCTCTGAAAAATTTTCATAGCTGTCCTTCAAGGTCCATTTTCCCCCACATCTTTCCGTACTTTTCAAATCCTAGTTCCAATCTCCAATCCAGATTATAGGTTAATTCCCCATACATGTGATTTAAGTAATGCACAGAACAAGATATCGTTACAGATAAAAATGTAACCGAAATTCACCATGTGCAACTAGCCGTATTGCGGCTATCGACGAACGTGAATAGAGCGCTCTAGTCAGGAAATTTGAAGAGGGTCGCGAAGGCCCCATTCAGCAGTAAATTCCCCGCTAATAAATCGAAACTGCTTTCGAAACTATGTGTCTGTTCTAGGTAGGGATTGTGTGCTTAGTCACCGCGCACGAGGATGCCTCTACAGAGGTTCCCTTTGGGAATCTGCCTTTAAACGCCCCAATCTCAGTGGAAGGGCAGCGCTGAGTTGCTGAAGGGTGGGTCCCCAGGGCGACCCGACATGACGGCCACGAAGCCATTTGGACGTGAGCTTTAACTGCAACCTCCCTCGGAGACGCAGGTACCCACAAAAACCCACGCTCTGGCTTTGGGGGAATTATTTTAGATATTTAAGCCGCCTATGTCACCCCGGCTGGGGCACGGCGGGTGGGCGGCCGAGGCAGGCAGTGCGGTGCAGGGAGCGCGCAAATCTCCGCGACCGGCAGCGGGGTGAGGGGCGTCGGGCTGTTCGAAGAGGGAAAAGTCACCTTAGGTGACGCGGGGGAAGCGGGGGGCGTCCTGCCCCTTTAAAGTCCAGTTGCTACCCAAACACAAGTAAACAGTGGGGCCGGCGCGGCGGGGCGGGCCGGGGCCGCGGCTGGGGGCGGTCCCGTCCCGTCGGGGCGGAGCGGCGCGGCCCCGAGCGCGGGGCTGAGCGCGCCGCGGGGTGGGCCGGCGGCGGCGGCGGGCGGGCGGGGACAGCGCTCCACGCCACTCACCGCTGAAATGTGATGGACCGGGCAGGGGGCGGCTCAGACTCGCGCCGAGCCTCGCCGGGGTCGAAGGCGAGAGGCTGCGGGCGGGTGGCGGCGGTGGTCTATGCCGGGGCCCCGGGACCGCCGCGGCCAGAGCTCCCAGCCGCCCAGCCCTCCGCAACATGCCGTCCGCCGCCGGGCCCTGGCCCCGCAGAGCGCCCTCGCTGTGGATCTAATGTCTCCGTGAAGGTGCCGCGGCCGCCGCCTCAGCTTTGCCCCGGGAGGAGCAGCAGGCTGCGGTAGGTGACTGGCTCCCCCGGCCCGCCCTGCCCACTGCTGTCGGCGGGAGCGGGGCGGCCGCCCCGAGAGCGGAGCGTCCCCTCGGCCGGGAGCGCGGGACCGCCGGACCACCGGGCTTACTTTCAATTCGCAGCTCCGCGGCAATTTGGGATGCGGGTGCCCTCCGCATGCCGCGGGCGCGTTGGTGTGGGGCCAGGCGGGGGCCTCGTGGGGCGCGCAGCCGATGTCCTTCACGAGAAATTCCTAGCAGGGAGAAGCCGATCCGTGCGCGGACTACGGGGCTGATCCGCGGGTGACACTGGAGAAATCCTCGGTGCTTGGAAACACCAGGCAGCGCCGGGACCGGCGGCCGCGGCTTCTGGTGGGGCCGGCGGAGAGCGGAGGCGACCCAGGGTCCACCCGCTCTCCGGGAATGACGGCAGTGCCCTCAGGGCACAGCCCGGCCCCGCCGCGGGAGGACAGGGAGCGCTGGGTGGGCCAGCAGGTCGGCGGCAAACAGGTAGAGATGGGTGCCCTGCCGAGGCACAGGGCTTAATTTAATTAAGCGCTCTGAATGAAAAGGGAAAAGGAAGTGCCAAAGTTTAAATAACATCCGTTTTTGGTTGACTTTATCCCCCCCCGCGCGCCCCAACGCACCTTGTTATAAATGGCCTTAAAATCACGTAGGAAGGCACTTTCTGGTCTTTTTTTAATAGGTTTTAGTAAAGTTACCTCAGAATACAAATAGTAACAGATGTACCGCAGTTCAAACAGCAGTGCAGTTTTAAAAGTTTCTTCCTTAAAATGCAGATTTCGTGTTCAGAATAGTTTTTTCAGACTTGGTTGTTTGACACGAAAACGAGCGTCATGCAACGACACCGCCACACACGGCCACCAAATACAGCTGTAGGAGAGGGAGCTCTGCCCTACAGAAACACTGTCCCTACCTCTGTCATAGTTCTCAGCCGGTGGCTCCGAAACCCAGGCACAGCCAGCAGGGATGGAGGCAGGAGCCACGGGAGCAGCCAGCGAAAAGCGATTTTATTGCTTCTGTGTCGGTTCCTGGCGGAAAGCGAATAGGAACTCACACTACGACATCTTTAAAAATAAGTCTCTATATATAACCACCACCCCTCCAACAAAACAAAAAGGTCGCCATATATAATAGGTCGTATCGATAACACTGTCCCCAGTGTCGATACAATCACAAACGAGAAAAACTGGGCAGCAGCAGAGGAAGCCGTGGGGAGCCACGACTCGAGGAAAACGAAAACAGGGGTGTGCAGAGCTGCAGCTCACGCCCGACCTCCTTGCCGCAATTTTTTTTTCCCGGTGGGCCAATTGTGCGGTGCCACAAGCGGGGAGGAAAGGTATTTTAAGAAAAAAATCGAAAAGTATCTTTCCAGCCAGAGGGTGCCCGGTGCCAGCGGAGTGGTTCGAGCCAGGAGCGGCGGTGAGGGCTGCGGGACGGTGGCGGCCCGGGGGGCAGGGACGCCTCTCCCGGAGCGCGGGCTCTACGCTTGGAGAGTTTCTTTTATTTTTGTTGTTGTTTTGGGGGGTTTGGTTTAGGATTTTGGCTGGGGGAGGGTCTCTTGTTTACTTTGGAAACTGCCCCTTACCAGTGCTTCCACACAAATCCCAGGAGGTGCTGGGGCACCCTCGGCCCTACCTCTTGTTTACAGGCCCGGAGAGACCCCGGCGCTTGCTTTGGCCGCTTTCCTGGGTCGCGGCAGCCTCTTGGCAGCTGGAAATGAACCCTCAACGAAAGCAAAAAAAAGGAAAGGGCAGGGGCTTGCCCCCCGCGCTGATGTCCCCCTGGCCTGCGGGAGGGGACCATCTCCCCGGAGCCACCGACGGGACCCCCCGTGTGACGGGAGCAGCGGTCCCGGCGGTTTCGGTTGAGTGGGCTGAGTGAAACCCTCTGACAGTCACACACCGCTCATTAGCTCACGGCCCCGCCGCTCCGGCGGAGGTCCCAGCCTGGGAATGGCCGAGGGGGTGCGGGGTGCTCGTCCTCACGGTTCCGTCCCACCGGGGCTGCGCTCGTCTTTCTTGGCCCTGCGGGACGGAGGGAGCCGAGTGCGGGGCAGCGCCGTGCGGGGCGGCCCTCGGCGGACCGGGGAGGCCTCCGGGCCAGCCACCCTCCTCGCTGCCGATGGGATGGCTGCGGCGCGGGGGGCTGGGTAGGAGGTGTGCGTGCGAGGCCCGGGCTCTTTTTCTCTCCTTCGGTTATCTTGATAAATTAGTTGTTGTTGAAGGAAGAAAAATAAGCAACCGAGCTGGGATGAATGCAGGGTTTATTTCCCCTTACTCCCCCCCCCTCTGCTCCCTCACGGGCCTGCCTCGGCCCTCCGCGAGCACCCTGCTACATCCCGGGGAGGCCCCAGCCAGGAGGGGTCGGGGTCGGGGCCTCTGCGCCCGCGGGAGGCCGGGCGGAGGGTGGGAGCGACGCCGGGGGCCGGGTCGGCGCGGGGGGCAGGAGGGAGGTGGCTCCGGGATCCCCACGGTGGGCGCTGCGGGGGTCGGCGGCGGGGAGACGGGAAGCAGAGGGCTTTGGCCCCGGCCCCGTCTCCGTTCCGCGTGTATTTTTCCACCATTCGTTTAATTTGAATCTGCGGTGCCTTCGGTTGGCTCCGCAGTGGGTTTTCTCCTTTCTATTTTAATTTGGGGTGGGTGTTTTGGGGCGGATTTTTTTTTTTTTTTTTTTTTTTTTTTTTACGCTTTAGCCTCTCCGGTCGAAGCGATCGCGCCGTGGGTCAGTATCGGCCGCCGGCCCCGGCGGAGGGCGGGAGCCTGGGCTGCGGCGGGGCGTTAGGGCCGCGGCACGGCAGCGCACCGGAGCCGCGTCTGGCCCTCCCTGGCTCGGTCGCTGCGCTCGCCTCGGCTAAGGGGGGACCACGCTGTTCTCAGTAAAAGTCTCTTTCCCCTTCTTTCTCCCTCTTTCATCTTAGGATTTTCTCCCCGTCTCGGAAGCCCAGCAGAGGCACCAGCTACTCCGCCGGCCCGCGCCTGCCCCGTGAAGATGGGAAGCAAGGCGCTGCCAGCCCCCATCCCGCTGCACCCGTCTCTGCAACTCACTAACTACTCCTTCCTCCAGGCTGTGAACACCTTCCCCGCAGCTGTGGACCAGTTGCAAGGTCTGTACGGACTCAGCGCCGTGCAAACCATGCACATGAACCACTGGACATTGGGCTACCCCAATGTGCATGAAATCACCCGTTCCACCATCACGGAGATGGCGGCCGCGCAGGGCTTGGTGGACTCCCGCTTCCCTTTCCCCGCGCTCCCTTTCGCCACGCACCTCTTCCACCCCAAGCAAGGGGCCATCGCCCACGTCCTCCCAGCATTGCACAAGGACAGGCCCCGCTTTGACTTTGCCAACCTGGCCGTGGCCGCCACGCAGGAGGACCCCCCGAAGGTGGGGGAGCTCGCCAAGCTGAGCCCCGGACTGGCCTCGCCTCTGTCGAGCATCAGCAAGCTGTCTCCGGATAGGAAGCCCTCCCGTGGCCGCCTGCCCTCCAAGACGAAAAAGGAGTTCATCTGCAAGTTCTGCGGCAGGCACTTCACCAAGTCCTACAACCTCCTCATCCACGAGCGAACCCACACGGACGAGCGACCTTACACCTGCGACATCTGCCACAAGGCTTTCCGGAGGCAGGACCACCTGCGGGACCACCGGTGAGGGACCACCACGACCGGGGTCGGGCCAAGGGGAGCCGGGGTAGGGTGAGCCGCTCGGGGGCGATGAGGCTGAGCCGCTCCGGGAGCTCCGGGCTGAGCCACGAAGGCAGCAGGAGGAATCCCCGCTCCAACTCCGCGGCCGCGGAGGCACCACTACAGCCTAAACCTGCTCTCTGCGTGGGACGGGCACCCACCTGAGGGAGAGACGAGGGGCTTTTGTGGTTCTGAAGCGCGACCCTGGGGGGCGCGGGGAGCAGGACGGGGCGCAGGTGGGCGCTTTCGCGCTCGCCCCTCCCTCATCTGCGCACTCTGCAGCCGATGCCGAGCGGCGCCTGCGGCCACTGGGCAGAGAATCCTCTCCGCCTTCGGAGAAAAGCGGGCTCGGGTCCGGCCGGCGGCACAGATGCTGTCCCGGTTTGGCACCAGAGAGTGCACTCACACTTCGATACGAATTATTGCAAATGTTTTGAACCGTTAAAGAAGTTTAATCATAAACAGAATTATAAAAGGGGGAAGGAGACAGGAGCAGAGTGAGGGCTTTTGAGGGGAGTTGAGTTTGGGGGAGCGGGGCCTGGGAACGGGTGATCCCCGCGCCCCCGGCAGCACTGCTCACCCCGCGGGTTGCCTTACAGGTACATCCATTCCAAAGAGAAACCCTTCAAGTGCCAGGAGTGCGGGAAGGGCTTCTGCCAGTCCAGGACCCTGGCGGTCCACAAAACCCTACACATGCAGGTGAGCCCGGCTCTCCCCGGCCTCTCCACGCGTGTGCCGCCGGCACGGACACGGCCCGGCTCGGCTCGGCCCGCCGCGGGGCAGGGGCGGTGGCCGCCGGGGGAACGGGGCTCTGGTGCGGAGGGGAGCGAGGGGAGAGAGTGGGCTCCGGCGTTGGACGGCCCTGTGCCTCCTGGGGGAGGGCGGCGGCCGATGGCTACCTCCGCGGCCGCGGGAGACCCGCGGAAAAGCAGCGGCCGCGGGAGAAGGGCTTAAAGCCAGCAGGGACGCAGTTGGCGGCGGAGAGTGAACCCCGGGTTCGGGTTTGTCCACGCCGCTGCTTCGAGGCGTTTTTCGTTGAGGGCCGAACCTGGCCCTGAAGGCGGCGGCGGGCGCGGGGCGGCGGGACAGCCCGGCGGCGGGATGCGGTGCGGAGCGGTGCAGAGGGACCGCCGCGGCGGTCGGGCGGGCAGCGGGAGTACCAGAGCAGGAGAGCGGCGAGGCGGCCACTTTCCGTGCACGACAGGGGCGCGAAATGTCACGACTCGAGAAGTATAAAATAAGGCTTCTGGGGCAGGACAGGGCGAGGCTGGCGGTCGCCCGCTCGCTCGCCCGGGATTGCTCTCGGTCGTGTCCACCCCCGATATCTCAAGTTGTGCGTTGCGATGAGAAAAAGTGCAGTGATACGTTAAACCAGGTGGTTTGTGAAGGATTAATCCTTTGCTTGCTTCAAATCTGAACAGGAATCTCCACACAAATGCCCCACATGTGGAAGAACCTTTAATCAAAGAAGTAACCTGAAAACTCACCTTCTTACCCATACAGACATCAAGCCCTACAACTGTGAGCAGTGCGGCAAAGTGTTCAGGCGAAACTGTGATCTACGGCGGCACAGTCTAACTCACACCCCGCGGCAGGACTTCTAGAGCAGCCAGGGACCCGCACCCGCTCCGGCAGCTCCAACTTGCCCACTTTACTCAAGGACTGTATTGTAGGAACTCACAGACGCGCACACACACATACACACGGAGACACGCACGCAGACTCGGGGCCAAGCTTTCCTACCACATGTCTGCGAAACTCGTTTCGAGAGTGCGGACTGCAGGATCGGGCCCCTCTCCAACCCACACCCAAGCGTAAAGCTCATCTTGTAGATAATCGCGGCTCATTTTAGAGCTCTGTACAGAACGTGGTTTTTTTCTTCGTTTGTTTGTTTTGTATCGTGTCAGATGCACATCGATAACAAATCGGGGAGGCAAAGTATCTCTTAAAAGTGTATTTCAAAATAAATCCTTTTTTTTTTTTTCAAATACCTCCTGCCTTGTTGTATTATTCTCTGAATATCTGGGCTTTTTTTTCCCTGCTGTGTCAATGGAATGGTAAAGCATATTGAATAAATTTTCTAGCCGGGTAATTGTACTGTCACAACAATTTTGGTGATCGCTTTTGTTTGGTCTGTTTCACTGTCGCTGTTGTGTTATCTATTGTTAAGTAAAATGAAAGTGCCTTATTTGAGAGTTTATAGCTCTATTACTTAATAGTATGTTTGTCTAAATATTAACTTCTGTACTTTTTTTTCCCCCGAACAATTTAAAAAAAAAGACGAAAAAGAAAGAAATATTTGCAAATAAACAGATCTTAGGAAATAATGCATAGAGCCGTTCTTATGCCAAAGCGGCTTATTAGTAACTTATTTGCAATCAGCCCATATATTTTAAAAGTCATCCCTCTCTCGGGGATTGCAGCAGGCAGCCTCCTGCCTGTAGACTTTGGACACGGGCAATACACCCACGTAGACAGGGACTTTATCCTGCAGAAGACGATTCTTTCCCGACAGCTCTGGAAGCAAACAGCGAGGCGCCCTCTGCCCAGGGCTCATCGGCGGGTCCCTGACGGAGCTGCAGCGCTAAAAGTGGGGACCCCAAAAACGTTCCCCTCCTCCGTCTGCGCTGCCGAGCGCACGTCACGCCCAGGGGGTCGGATGGAGAGGCGCTGAGGAGAGGGACTGTTCCCTCCTCCCGGGAGGTCCTCACCTCTCCGTCGGGGTGACTCTCGGCAGCTCGGCACGTCTACCCCATGGGTCGCACGCTCAGCACCTGCACCGGCTATGCAGCTAGCAGGATGGTGGCACTGAACCATGGGCTCCCCTCCCTTGTAATCCTTGGAAGCCCTCACCAGTGCCTCTGGTCACCTCTGGAAAGGGGATTTTCCCTGATGGTGACTTGGATATGCATCCCCTCATCTGCCACCCCACTGCTCTTGTCACTTTTGGCACACTCCCCACAGTGTTTTGAGTAGTATGGGGCCCCAAAAGTTGTTCTTTCCCAGGCTGGGGGCACCCATCCTGCCTTACTCCTCTGCCAAACTAAGGACCAACTAAGAATGGCAGGGAGAAATCTTTCCCTCAGGCTCAGGGAGCCCTGTCTAAGGCAAGAGCAATCCTTTGCACCAGCTCAGCAGAGTGGGCTTCACTCCTAGGCCCCACCTAGCAGGATGCCATAACTCTAGGATAGTCCATCCATGGGGAGGGTCACAGATCCTAGCACACCCAAGGGCAGCAGATCCTAGCACACCCAAGGGCAGCAGATGCTGGCAGAGCTTGGGTGGCTGCACGTCACCATCGCCAACCTTCGTTGGTCCTGTGGAGGGAACCACACTGCCTGAGCCCTGTTAATGAGTAGCAAGTCAAAACCAGCAGCACCTGGGTCGCAGTCAGGCCATCAGTGCAGAAAAGGCTGTATCACCGCCTGCGCCTGCTTGTTATCTATGCTGCAACCACAGAGGGCTACAATGCCCACCGCGGGCCAGGGGCAGGGACCCCCAAGCCAGTCCTGCTCTGCCCCAGACCAGGCAGCCAGGTGGATTTCCACTGATGCAGAAGACATGGCTGTCTCAAACTCAGCCACGATTTCTTAAGATAGTCAAGGCCTATCTCTCCATCTGCTCCAGTTCAGGAAGATGAGGAAGTGAAAAATGTTTCTGCAGCAAGAGATACTGGTCTGCTGGCTGAAGAGAAGCCTCCCTAGTCAAAGTTTATGCGAGTGTCGTCTGCTCTCTTCCTCTTCACCCCCTGTGACTTGCACCCCTTCCTTTGCTCTGGTGCTGCACTCCTGGAACTGTCTTCTCCCCAACCCTGCCCTGCTCTGTGGGCAGCCCCTATCCTCCATCTTCAGACTGCTCCTTGCTCCACGCTGCTCCTCTCCAAACCTGTCTTCATGGGCATCTCTTGCTTCCTCTTCATGGGCATTTTCCCAATATCTGATTTCTTCTTGTCTGACTGATTCTTCTATTCCCAGTGCATTCCTGTTCTCCCAGTAGGTTATTTCCTCTAAGTTCCTCTATCCTTATTGTTCTCTGAGTTCCTTCCCCCAGGCCCTTTTACGTCCCCAAGTACGCACAGCATGGCTGGGATAACTCTGTTTGAGTAAACACCCCTGTCAGGATACATATGGGCTTAGTCTGTTCCTCATAGGCCAAGTTCTATGTGAAGTTTGTTTGGAAAGAACTTAATCAGATGAACAATATCAAAGGATGAAATTAAAATGATTGTATATAGCTAAGGTTTTACTTAATTGTTTGAGGTTGCAATCTTCCCCCTGAGCAGACTATAAATTTATCTTCTGAGAATTTCTAAAGTTCAGCAGCCAGAAAAAAAGCCCAAATTGCTGAAGTGGGTCAGTGACATTTATTTTTAAGGGTTGGTCCATGGACTGTTTTTTTATATTTAAACCAGTAGCTATCATCTTAAAATGTTAGAGGATGATCTAGTATTTCTCTTTACTATCAATATACTTGCCTATTGCACGGACACGCTCCATTCACTTTTTAAAAGATCCTCTCTCCCTGGGAAGTTTCAAAGGCGGCTATAAAGAACATGTTAAAATACACATATGGTTTGTTGGTTTTAGACCTGTTGGGAACAGAAACAAGTACTATAAAGCTACCTTTTGGGCGGGGCCAGGGTTTTTATAGCCATAAAGTGCCAACCTGACTTTCACAATGCAAACACTTAATACAGCAATATCCCTGTGATTACCGCCTGTGTCTTTGTCAAGTATCCTCCTTTCCTCTGGAGCTCAGTTGCAGGACATAGCAACTCAATTGCAGGACTCAGTGCTTCTGCAGTTTCCCAGAGCTTCCCAAATCACCTGTTGCCCCATGTTCATCCCTCCCACTGCCCCTTCTTTTTGGGCACTGTTTTTTTTTGCCTGCACTGGCATTTTGCTGTGTTAGAGGCACCAGCTGTAGTGTGGTAGCAGGGAAAAGAACTAGCTGCGTTATATACCAGGGAGAAAAAAGAGCAGATAATAAGATATAATGTCACAATAATCTCCGTTTTCTAGGGGCAAATTATAGCCCTTTAGGTTGCATTTGAAAACTGATCTCTTTGCACATCAGTTGGTGAAATGGATGCTGTCCACACCTGACAGCAGAGCAGCTCGGCTCAGCTACGTGTGCATAAAGCTTTTCCATGTGGCCATCTATTACACAGCAACAGCATGCCATGCTATTCCAGACCAGCACAGACTATTCCTGATGCCAGTGCAGATTTGCTGGCAAACCCCAACTTTATACCAGTACCACCTCAGGAACATGTAAAGCCCAGATCTAAATGACAGACACCCCAGCAGCAACCCAGGAATGTGGCATGGCTATGTCTCCCTGGAGCTAAGGGCTAGTGCCCAGGGTCCCTTTGAGTAAAACATGTGAAAAACTATTATTTATTAAACTCCTCTCTGGCCTCCCTCACCTTCCACCCCTTTCTTCTCCCTGCTCTCCTTTTGGATGTTTGCTTCAGAAGCTGCTTCTCTTACCCTAGACTTATCCTGTACTATACCCTGCCTCCTGCCTAGTCTCCCCTCTGTCTCCTTCCCCACGTTTTTCCCATTTCATTTTTGCCTTCTCATGTCTCACCCTGTGTTTCAACCTCTTTTCCTGAACAATTTCCTTCACTCGGATTTTTTGGTTCCCTCTTTTGAATCACCCCAACTCATTGCCTCATTCTGTCCTTCAGCCACCAGCCCATTTGAGCTTCTCTGTCTTCCCTGACCCAGAGCTTTTTTCTGCTGCCTGGTACTTCTCACAGGCTGCTGGCCCTTCCTTGCTGATCCCATTAATCAATGCCATGTCTACAAGGCACTCAGGAGGCATCCGTGCAGGTGCCAGAGATAGGCAATTTTAAGTATGCTGGGTCTGACACAAAGTCAGCAGCATGATCCCATGAAGACCAGGGTTGGTGGCACATGCAGCCAGTGGCAACCTGGGCTGCCCAGGGTGGAAGCACTGCTGACAGGAGCGCTGCAGCCCCCAAATTTTGTGGCACTCATGAAGGTCAAGAGGAGCCACTGATTTCAGGTGCAACGTACTGGTCCCAAAATGTCAAGACTGAGTTTGCAGTTAGTCAGCTAAGCTGCACTGGTGGTTCAGAGCCTCTAATCATTCCATACTCTTAATTTTGTAATTATAGATAGTCCTTTATGTGTAGAAGAGTGACTTGGTCTACCAAACTACATTACACAAGGAATTAGGCGTATGTTGCTTTTATTGTAAAATTGTTTCCAGCTTGTATTTCTGTTCTCACAGAATATCTCTTCCTTCCTATGTATGGAAACTTGTATTAACTCTTTTTCTGACTTATAACAGCGCAATTATGAAAAAAATTGGGTAGCTACTAGCTAAAAAGTTATTTTTATTGAAGTCATTAAAAAGAGGAATACTTAGATTGAAAAATACTTATTCACATTCAAAATAAACCCATCATATCCATATAAAACACTAATTTTAATATCTATTTTCAAAAATCCATCTGAGATGTTTGTGAAACATTTCACTAGAAGCTTCCAGTTTATCAAACAAGATACAAAAATATCTACACTGAAAACACTAAATATCCTTCTTAAATCTGCAGAATTAAGGCAATGGAAGTGTAGGTTTCTTCCCCTCCTCCAAGCCTTCTTTGCAAGCCTGAGCATCCTCTCCCCAGTGCAACTTTCAAACACTACTTGGGACTTCATGGTATGTGGAGCAGGATCCAAAAGCGGTGGGTGGGACCCAAAAATGTTGGGCTCACAGCTTCATCCTCACCTAGTCAAGCTGGAGCAGTGCATGATCACCATCCCTGGGAAGGTTTCTTCCTCTGCCAGCACTCTGGTAAAACTTGGTGCTGCAGATTGACTTAAAAAATTTAATTTAAAATTTACAGATACAGAAACACCAAACTCAACCTGAAGTGAGTGGTCTACGCTGTGGGGACCTGCTGGCATGGCCGTACCAGTGGGGAGTGTAAACTGGCTGCATCCCCAGCCCAATTGCTGGCAGGGGTACAGGTAGGTATGGGGCGGCATGGCTTTGACAGAGACTGCTGGGAGATGCAGTGGCCCCAGGGGCCAGGCATCTCCTCTCAGATCTGGTGATGCTGGTTGAAGGCAGCATCTCTCCTGTTTGCGGGCTACCACCAGTCCCAGCAGCCAGGCCTGGCAGCAATCACAGGGCTGGTTTAGATTTTGGGAGATGAATAGCACTCCCACAAGCTGTCCTTCACTGGGGCCACAGTGAAAGGGGGTTGAGGAGGGTGCTGGGCAGTCCCTGGGATGATCAGAAGTGGCTGAGTGAACCTCCAGGCCTTCAGAGTCCATTTGCCACCAGCCTCCTCTCCGTAGGAGGAGGGGAACAGCAGGACTTTTGCTTCCCTGAAATTCTTGTAGGATCCAGAGAGTGGCTCCATTGCCTCACAGGGCTGAGGGCTGTGGCTTCAAGAAGATTACAAACCCCAGCTCTTTCGACTTTCCTTCTCTGCAGAAATCCCCCAGACTTTTGGCTTTGAAATAAGCAAACTTCACCTTCCCTGCTGATCAGGGAAGGAAACCTGCCGGCATGGGTGGCGCCGGTGGTGTCTTGCCACAGGCAGTGCTGCAAGATTCCCACTCCTCCAGGCAGCACCTTGACCTGCAGCTCCCTTGCCATGCGCTTGTGGAGGCTCTCCTACACACTGAGGCATTTTGGAGACACATTTGTTCATCCGGGGGAAGTAGATTGACTGATTGCTTGCTTTTCTTTTTTCAAATGTAAGAGGAAGTAAAACCTTTATTTCTTTTTTCCTCTGAGATTATTTACGAGGCATTGTCTCTGCTACTGCCAGCTGACATCCTTTGGCGTCACTACCACTCAGTGCACTGAAGATGCCTCAAGGTGTGTCAGTCGTGCTTCACGTCAGTGCGCCTTGATGTATCTCTTTGGCTGCAATTGAAAGGTACAGTTTCTAAATCTCCCGGTGACCCATTTTACATGGATCACTGGCGCGCTAGAATGTAGCTGCTCCTTCCCATCGTGTTAATGCAAGTTTGCCTGCGTTCAAAGCAGCCTGGGCTCCACGTGCCATGCTGAGCACACACGGAGAGCTCATACTAGGGTCTCTGAGTGAAACGGGCATGGCTTCAGACTTAATCTTCCACGCAGGTTACATGCTTTAGGTGTTTTCATTGCTATATCACGGTCCCTTTATTTAAACCTTGTAAATTCTTTTGTTTGATAAACATAGGCAGACAGCTGGGTTATCTTAATCTTGGGGCTTGCAGTCAGCAAGCACAGTGAGTGCTCCCAGGTTGTGGAAGCACCCTCTCCTGCCCGGGTCCCATAGCCCCCCCTAGCTAAGGTCAGTGCTCAGCGTGTCACCAGGAAAAGGACCAAAGCGCCTGCCTGTGAGAGAGTAACTCAACACCAGCTATGGACACAGGCTGCCTGCCTGAGTGCCCTTGAAGCCAGCCCCGGGGATGGCCTTAATTAATACTTTCAGTGCAACTCTATGGCTCCCCGTGCTGCGTCGGCTGCACACTGCCCTGTCTGCCTGCACGCTGGGCTGGAAAGGAGGGTGACGGGAAGGCAAACCCTCAGGGGCCCTTCTAGAAGGCCCCAAGGCCCAGCTGGTATGGCAGATGGGATTCATGGGCAGCTTCAGCCCCGGGCATGCTCAGGCTGTCTGCGAGGGCAATGCAAATGCGATGCACCTGCCTGCGAGGCACCATGGCCTCCAGAGTCCTTTAAGGGACACCTGGCTGGGGTACAATGTAAACCCAGTGCTGATTTAGTCCAGGAGCTGGTTCTGCTGGGATGACTCATTTAACAACACAAGCACCCCATGACTGTGCCTCTCATTTCCATGTTGTGGCCTCCTTTTCCCACTCCACAGCGGAAATAATGGCCCAGCCATGGGCATGGATGACAATAGAGAAGTGCTAGGAAAACAAGGAAGTATTTGAGGAGATTTCAGTTACATAAATGACAGAATCTGTGTGATTGGGTCAGATCCTCCCCAACTTCTTTTGTCGTGTGCCTGTTATCCTCTAATTTTATTTCATGAAAAGTGGGTCTTGAAATTAATGCCACATTAAGAGGCGCGAGGTAGCTCATACCATCACGTCATGTTCTTGCCAGGCTACAACCATAGCTTTGTCATGATTCGTATTTCCCATTAAAAAGGTTAAAAACTACCTAACAGATTTTAAGTAATTCAGCCGTAGACAACTCACATTTTTCTGCGTCTCATTTGCCTAGTTAAAACAGAAAACAAACTCTATACACACCAAGTTTTAAATGAAAAATTAGACTGCAATGCAGTCGCATGGTCCTGTCTTTTCCTGGGGAGCACAGCAGGCTCAGTTCCCTAAGATCACCCAATAAGTCCAAATAAACTGGGATTATGGTGCAGGGGCGAGGGCCGTAGGTGGGGACATCACTGCCTTTGCCCAAGTCTATCCTTACATAGGCAGCATTTATTTGTCTGCTTCAACAGCATTTTCCAACAGGGAGGTGAGGGTGCAGGCAGATGAGCAAGTCGCTGCAGGGAAAAGGGGGGATATGAGAGTTCAGCACCTCAGCTACTGCTCAGAAACTGCTCTTATGGATTCTTTAACCCCTCATAAATGCAAACTCACTTCCCTTCTCCCACAGGGGATGAGATACCTGGCTTTTGCTACAAGGTACTGCAGATAAGAGTGCAGGTGGACACTTGCCACCACACAGCAGCCAAACTGTAGGTTGATGCCACCTTGTCCTGCAGTTAGTTGGTTGTCTCCCTAAACTCTGGGGCACAACAGGTTAATTTCCCTAAAAGCCCAGCTGTAAAGTCCTGATTCAGGTGAGGGAATGACATGGGACCTTCTGTGCTCAGTGGGCATTTGCCTCACACCCACTTGTAGGCAGCAACTTGGTTTGACTGAAATTCTTCAGGTTTCAGCAACAGGAAATCGCAGATGAAAAAATGCTCTGTAAAGTGCATTTAAACAGTTTCAGTCTCAAGCTGTGAAAAGCAGCATCTCCCTAAGCTCTTCATTTTAATGGTGCTATTAATACTGGTTTTTCTAATAGCACTGAGATCAGTGGAGCATCAGGGTCTTGTTGTAGTAAACAGTATCCCAATGATGCTCAAGAAACCCGCATCCTACTGTCACACAGTTTGCTGTCCCAGCAAACCCCCAAGCACTTTACCATATCCCAGCCAAAATACAGATGGTTAGGAAGGTGACTCTACTTAAAAATCTAGTTTTGAGGTGTTTCCTCTGCCAGGTAGCAGAAGAGGCACCCTGAAATGCTCCTCAAGGCAATGATAGGTGCTGTTCAGGGGCCATGAGAGGAGAAATTAGGGGTTTGGGCACTGCATTATTCCTTTTCCTTGGAGAGACCTGGGGACTGTTCTCATAAAGGTACTTGGAGGGCTGTGGGAGGAGAAAATCCCTGCCCCAAAATTGGTGGGCTTTGCAAACTGCCCCTGAGGACTTCACACCACTCTGGATTCCACACTGCACTCACTGGTAATGTAGACGGTCTGTGGTAGTAGAAAGGCTGGTCAAGGTGGTTGAATGAACTACCAGGACTCTCTGCAGCACTGAAGCCGGAAAATTATGTTGCTTCCAAAGCAACCAGGAGAGGGGTGGGTTCATGGCTGATAGAATAAGGCTGGCTGGTTTCTGCCCCCTGGCAAGACAGAGACTCTTCACACTCCCTGAGGACAATAGGCCCAGTCCTAGGAGCTGGCTGGTTTCAATATGGGACTCTCCATCTTGATCCAGTTTGGATGGGTCAAGACATGTTGAGACATGCTCTTTCAATATGCTGCATTTTATTAAAAACAAAGTAGCTGTGGGCCAGATTGTAAAACTAGGTGGGCCTCATTTGTCTGTCCCTACTGTAAGCCAATGAAACCTTCAACATACCCAAACTCTCACCTTTTTACCCATTTGAATGAAAAAGCATCACTAATAAAAGAAAATGACTCACCTAATGCTAAACCTGAGCTCTGTAGATCAGCTTTGATCAAATTCACTGACATTTGGATAACTGCATTATTATAACTAAAACATCTTTTAAAGTTTTTTTTCCAGACGCTCATTCTTTAAACTTTGCTTTGATCACTGTGCATACCCTTTTCAGCAGAAATTTGTCCACAGAGGGTGAATTTTTTCATTTGTTTTTCATATGGATTCTCTTTCCTTTGTTCATATTTTAAATCAGTGAAGCTACCCTTCAAGCTAGCCTTTATAATAAAAGTGCAGCTACTGTGTGGCTTTTAACAACTCATTTAACCCATCTGTGCCTCAGTATTCTTGTTAGTGACCCAAGGCAACTAACACTTATTTATGCAATGAGACAGATCATGAGGCTTAATTAGATATTTTTTTGTAGGATAAAGTAAACATTTTGGAAGGGCAGAGCAGGGAAGTGGTGGTCGCTGTTATGGTGGTCTGACACCACCAGTTTGTAATATGTTACAACAGTAATGTTACAAAATGCTCTGTAAAAGGGTATTTCTTTTAGAAAGTACTCTTGAATTATTTCAAGTGCTCCAGTTTCCAAATAAGAGTCACAATCCGAGACAATTAAAATAAATGGAAGCAAGAATGTGTCAGGACAATTACAAATGAAAAGACTGAAATCACTGGAGCTGGAAGGGCAAAAATTTGCTTGTGTATAAGTACATGTCTGTGTATGAAGCGCAGCTTTATATGCTGAGGAGGGTAAAGTTTGACTTTTCTTTTTCTATGGAAAAAATTTCACACATCTATAAAATTTAGTTCAGCAATAGAAAAATGCAATTGTAACCAATTTTTCCCTTTCAAGCACGCAGGAAGACTGTTTAAGCTTTAATTTGCTAATTATCATTTATTGCGATTTAGCCATCCAGCTGGGGAAGGTAGGTGCCGATCATTCATTCCCAAAGAGGGCGGCTGCCCGGCTCTAGAGTCAAGACACTCTTATTAGGGTTTTTTTACAGCATGGGCAGAGTTCTTGTTATAGCTTGTAACAGGGGTGGATTAACCGCAAATAATTTTCAAAACTTTGAAGTCTAAAGCTGTAGCACCTTTTACTGTATTCTACAAAAAAAAAAAAAAGTGAGCGTGTTCAAATAATGTTTGCTGGTAAGACTCTTCCCCTGCCTCGTACCAAAGTGCAGTCTTTGAGACTCGTAGGGCTGCCTGCGCGGCCATTTTGCAAACACGTATGTGTGTCATCTGACAGAGTGAGCCCTTAAACCCTGCACGGCTTCTGTCTCTGATAAAACTATTTATGAGCGCACGCATTTGCAAAGATCAGGCCCCGCAAGCATTAGCTCCACATCAAGCTTCTTAGGGATGGCTTGTTTTCCCAAAACACTTTAGGCTGAGGATTCCTGTTAATATAAATCTGCTTTAAATAGGAGATAGTAATTTTTTAATGCAGACATTCTCTAATATTTTCATGATGTGGCTCATACCTTAATAGATAGCAGTTGCGGTGCAGATCTGGCCATGGAGCCCGCAGTTGCAAAACATATTTGCGGTAATGAGAACCCTTGTTGACATGGAAAATTAATATTAAGAAAATTAATGTAAGGTAAATCTTTAATGGGTTTTTGTCTGTGTAGCAGTTAGCAGAAGGAAGGAATTTAGTACCAGGTGAGTAGCCAGGTCTTCAGAAATCGTGTTTTGTTGACCGCATTTTAAGACCTGATCTTTTGATGTAGCACATCAGGAGGAATATCTGCTTCGTAAACAACAGCATGAAACATCACACTCAGGATCCTGCCTGACAGTGTCAGGCAACCTTGCCCACGAGAAAGAGTCCCTTGGCACAAATGTTTTTCATATTGGTGCCCTTTCTGTCTGGGGAAGTGTTTTGAAAGCTCAGAAACTTCAGCAGGACAGGAGAGAACCTTCATGCTCAGACCCACCTACCAGTGACAGGCTGAAAAGACACGTCTTTTCATAAGCGGCATCTGTCAAATCCTCTGGCAAAACAGAAGTAGCAGTTATCCCAATAAGAAAGGCTGCTCTGCTCATTTATTGCATGTTCAAGGAGTGTAGTGTCATAGCAACAGGGCAGCGTGCAGACACTGCTCAGCACAACAGGACAAGAAATCCTGGATGGGGACCAACCTTCTCTGCCTCCCACCCCACCTCTGCCCCCCAGCTCATAAGTGCCACCCTGTCAGAGGACGCCAATGTTGGTATCAGTTTTTGTTCAAGGTGATCTGTGGATTAGGTGTTAGGGTCTTTTGTCTGTTTCCTGGGTTTCTCTGGAATGAAGGAAATCTGGCATATTTTTCTCCTTTGTCTCCTTTTTGCTGCTAGGAAGGTAGGTACTGGCCCCCTTTATTTCCTGGTGATTGTGGATATTAGAGACGATGAGGCACAAGATATCTGGCATGACATAACAGGGATAAAAGGGTGAAGAATTCTTGGAAGAATTTTTCAATTTAGACAGCTTGAAATTGTTTTATTTTGTTTAGCTCCTACCTACAATACTTAGACAGAGGGAGGGATTTCTTGGTAAACATTGTGTGTTGTCTGCTATTTTTCAAGGACTGGGCAGACTCCTAGCAGCCTTCTGAGTCCTCCCTGAGAGACACCAACTATGAAAGAAAGGGTTGTATTTGATCAATAAGAAACTTGTGTGTGTGTGTGTGTTTGTGCAAATAAAAGGAGCAGCACATTCAACTCCCTTATCTCCCTTCCTTCTTGCATGCCAGATCACCTTTAGCATCAGCCCTAGTCCTGCAGTTGCTACTCTCAAGCAGGTCTCATCGACACAGCTGTGGTTCCTGACTTGTTCTGGGTATAGGTTCAGGTCCTGTCTTTCCTCATCCCTTCCCTTCACCCTTTCACTTCCACAGCCCAAGGGAAGTGAAAAATGAAAGTTAATAGTTTACTGCACTTGTTCAAAATAAAACTAATGTCAGAAGTTCTCTGAAAGTGAAAGACAATAACTAGTTTCTATAACACTGATATAATTTTTTTTTTTTTTAGAAAGCATCTGCTGCTCATCCTTTCATTACTGAGGGTGCACAGAGGACAAGGCTTTTTTTATCACAGAACAGACTGTCTTCCTGGAAATCCCAATAGAAAAATCTTTCAGGATTTGGATAGCTAGTTTTACCCAGTTAAGAAATAATTTATTCTTTATAACTAATTCAGAGAATCTTTAAACCAGGTTGACTAGCAATGTGTTAATGTTCATCATCATCTCGAATACTGGCAGTGCCTTGATCACATTGTTCAGAAATAATGCATTAACGAAACATGCTTATAAAATATCAATATTAGTGTCCGTTCTCATGTATCATGTATCATTCTCATGCTCACCTTTGTATTACCGAATATTTAATATAACTTCACTTTGCAACATGTGGATGGTTAATTCATAATTAGTTCGTATACAAAAAGTAACAGAGTAATGCAAATATTGCACTTTTTCCCCCCCGGAAGTCTAAGATAATTAAAATCAACTTTAGTTGTCTATGTTGTTTCGCATAGAGTGGATAACACACATATATTTGGACACATATACATTACCACATACCTCCAAAATAGATATGACATTTTGTTACTAAACCAGTTGCATTTGTCATCAGTAGCAAAACACGGACCCAATCCAATTGCTTCGCAGTTTTCTGCCACATAAATGCAGTACAGAAATATTAAAATAATATATACCCACCATACTACAGCAGAAAGTTTTCTGTCTAGATTTTGAACTCTATGCTCATCTCTACTAGAAAGCACTCTTTTATTTTATCTTGCTTTACAATGTTCCTTTCTCATCAGAAAAATTATTATATTCTCATAAATCATTCAGCAGACTGATAAAGACAAAAATGTGCACAAAGAATAGAGGACAAAAGTTTATATCAAACAATGCACATCAAAGAGAAGAGACTTCACTTCCTTTTTTCTACCTCCACCCATATATTTTCACATTAATCAAATCATTACTACATCATTGCTAGTAGCTACAAATGGCTCATATTAATTCATTTCTTCTCATTCAAAATGATTTTTTACTAAATCCTTAACTACCATATCAAAATAATATACTAATAAACATTTTAAATAGCTGATAATGTAGAACATTTGAACTTTTAGTTCTTGTTCCATGGACCCCAAAATAAAAACACATCAAAAGAGAAGAAAATCTAAAATTTCATTTAATCTTAACCAGAAGTTCAAGCAAAGACAATACTGAAGAGACTTTATAATACCTAATATTCCCTGAAAATATTTCAATTCCGCATGTGAATATAAAATAACTTCTTGCTTGATTTTGTTGACCCAGAATTGTCAGTAGAATAGAATCTTCAGTAACTCCTAAAGGTAGTAAAGTGTGATTTGCTCTGATTTCAGCTTAAACTACCTATTTGTCGCTATCTGCCTTTTCTCTCTTTTAGAAAGCAGAGAGGATTTGTTCGTTCATGGTCTTTAAAAACACTGTCTTATTTTCATTAAACTAAGCCCACTGCTGATGTAATTCTTGCATTACAAAGGTCTTAATTTAAACCATGACATAAATGCTTTTCATCAGTTGATTTTTTGTTCTTTGTGCCAAATTTCTTGCATTTTTAAAATAAAAAATATGGTGTATAATAACTGCTGCAGGACAGGCTGCTTTATTCTTAAATATGAAAGACAAATGGGGTGTGACATGCATACGTTTCAACATGCAGCACTTACTTCTTCAGGACCTTTACTTTTTCCACTGTTTTCTCAGTAGACTATTTCACTTCCTTTGAATCGGGCCTAACGATAACACCGGATTTGAAGCACACTTCTCGGCGTTGAGCACGCTGACGGGACCAAGAGGTGAAAAGTGCTTCTAATCTCTCTCCTCTGTCTCTTTCTCTCCCCCTCCTCTCCCTCTCCCACTCCCTGCCTCCCTTTCTTTCCTTCCCCCCCTCCACTCAAGGATTTGGGGTCTGCAGATGATAATTTACAGAGCATTTTGGAAGAAGGGTGGGGACGCATTCCTAACACCCCAAATCCTGGTTTGCATTACACATTAGGGATTTCAAAGCACACCAAGATTTAATCATAATCAGAAAGAAGAGAAATTGTTTCTACAACATTCTGCTGCATGGAGTCTTTTTCCTCCCCCCTTTGGTATCACTGTAACTAATATAGCAAAATTGTATCATCGTCGTGTCATACTATAATTACAATGATCGGTGAGCTGTGCTAATGCATCTGGGGAAACTGCATAACTTGTTTGGGTATTATTTTGAGTTTAGGAACTTGTTTAATTTCCAGACAGAGTCAAAAGACACCAGCTGTTTCTCTACTTAAATATGAAAGCACTGAAGAAATTCTTCTTTATTAATGTTATTACAAATGAATCGAGATTATAATGGAAAGGATGCGAATATTTTATTTAAGCAGAAGTTTCAATGTGATCTATGCTAACACCAAACTGCATCATTAGTTCATTGACCTCCATGGGACAATATTGCCAGATACCGAACAGATTTAGAAAATCTCAGCTGAATTTGTGGAAGGAAGAAAATCTTTCAATGATCTCTGCATCAACTGCATTTTCGAAGATGTTGATCTGATACTTCTATGTTTGTCCCGGCTTTATACTTTGTCCCTAAAGGAATGCTCCTAAAATTGCCAAAAGCAGGGTACAATGACAGGCTGACCTTTAATCTGTCAACTTTCTCGTATTATGTAAAATGTTAAGTCAAATGGAAAAGGTATCTTTTTCATTCAGATTAAGTATCTGTAATTCACTAATTTTACATGATGTCATTTAAGTAGATTAATTTTATTTCCTGAATATCGGACATATCAGTAAAATTGAAGCTCAGGGAATCAATATTTTTACTATTAAATACTGAGGACTACAATATGTTGCATATTTCTAAATTGCAGACTATATCCATAAGGTTGGATATTATTTAGTTTGTTATTTTATCATTTCTCCTTTATTCACATTACTGTCTATGCAACATGCTGTTGCATGGACCTGAACTGGAGAGCAGGGCTATTCTTTAAGGGTGTGTTCATCTTTACAATTTTTAAACCTATTTTGATAGATTTATATCAAGGCTGAAGTAATCCACTCTGGGAAAAACTTGGCATCAAAACTTTTAAATACAAGCAGATTTTTCTTTCAATTTTTTTAAAAGAAAATTTAAAAATAATTCGGCATGTTCTTAAAGGCAAAGGTTTAAGTCCTGATTCATTTTAAGTCAATGGGAGTTTTGCCATGAATTCAGTGGAGCCAGGACTTCCTTCAAATTATGGGAAACAATTACATTTAGCATTTTCAGATGGAAATTTTGTACTTGTATAAATTAAAATTTTTTCTTTTTTGGGGGGTGGCGGGGTTTACATATTGTATAATCCATAGCGTGAACTCATCTCTGGATATCTTTCTGTTAAGTGACTATCTTTTTTTCATTAAGATAAGTAACAGTTCAACATATGTGGTTACTTAAGAAATTCCTCAGGATCTTTAGTGGAGTCTTTTGGGATAAGATGTGAAATCAGCCGTTGTCATTCATGACAAAGATCCTACATAATTTTTCCAAAGAGTTTGGCATGCCAATGAGAGTGGATAAGCATGAGCGAGTGTAATTTGCCCATGCACTTTCCATCTGAGGTTTGGATCTAAGATGGGACCTCTGCCCTTCCTGCCCTCAGCTGCTTTTTGGTACCTTTGCATTTAGGTAACTTATATCTTCGGCCAGGCCAGGAGAGAAGTGAACTTAATGAACTTCCCTTGCTTCCCAGAAAGACGAGGTTATTGTTGGTGAAATCCTGCTTACCTTCATCAAAAGACAAAACCTAACCCCTGAAGAAGCAGTTAAGGACTTCTTTCATGAGGTACCTATGGGATGGGACCAACGTCTCTCTCTCTCCCAGGTAAAGCTCTTCAAAAGAGATCTATTGTACCTTTCACCTGGTTGTATGGCTCTAGCTGTGCAAGTGCTACTAAAGCTGTGCGAGGCAGATGATACAATTTTTGTACAAGAGATGAGAGTTCAACCAGACCTATCCCAAACTCCCTGCCTTGAACCCTTGGACCCCCAATATTCCCCTGGAGGTTTAACCCCACATGTGGGGGCCTTTGGGCCAAGCCAGACTAGTGTAGAAAGGACAGCTCCTTCCCCATACAGGCAGGGTGGGACAGTGTCTGGCTCTGCCAGTCAGTACTGGTATTCCTGCAAGTATTTCAGGATGTTAGAAACTGGATCAGCTGCATGGTCAAAGTCTGAGATGTGAGCCAGTATCTAAGGCCTTTTTGGGTGTTCCCTTTGGATATGAGATTGATGATAATTCTCTGGTGCAATCCTGCTTATTTACAAAGGATAAACAGTCAGCTTTCCCAAACCCTGGGAGGAACTAGCAGCAGCATGCAACACCTTTGCCTGGAATCACTGGCCAGCACTTCCAGAGGGTTTTCCACTGGAAGGGAGCTCTGCTCCCTGCTTTCCGCCCTGGCTCTGCTGTGAGCACTCACTCAGCTGTGCCCTGGCTAATGTCTCTCCTAACACACAGATTTTGTGGACCTTTCTCTCCATTGTCTGTACACCTCGCACCATCTGCACCAAGGGAGGCAGGGCTCCCACGTGCCTCAGGTGCACGGGTTGTGCAACCCAGGGAGACCAGAGCTTCGACATCTCCCTCCTCCACAAAAAAATGCTGTGAACCTGAACAAACTGGGTCAGCACTACATTATGGCCATGCCCTCCCAGCCTGGGCACAGGTACGATAGAGCTGCCCTTGGCATGTGTACCCTGGCTGCCCGCCCTTCCCAAATGCTTGGCAGAAAGCTGAGTGACAAATGTCCCCTAATTATCCAAACAAATAGTTCCTTCTGCTAGATACACATGTACCATTGCCTTTTGAGCTCAAGTGTGTATCCTACCATGCCTGTGATGAACAGGCAACATTGCAAAGGCCTGAAAATGCGAGTACTGACAGTAAGCACTGAGGCGAGGCTGAACAGTGAGTTGGATTCAGCCAAAGTCAGCGATTGCTGTGTGAGCAAACACGGAAACAGAGCCAAGAGAGTGAAACGCCGGGCTTTTATTCCTTCCTTCACATATAATGTTCCGCAAATGGAGTCCCTTTATGTCTGGGCTGTTCTCTGCATGTAAATGTACCATTGCAGCGTGTAGCTGCCTCCACACATACACTTTCATCATTATATTCATTTCATCCTTCCTAGGGGAATAACTACATTACATGTTAATACTATCAAGAGTTTATACTGTTAACATTCTATTATACTCCCACAAAATCTAATCATAATTTCTATTTAGAATAAATATCTCTACACCCCCAATCTAAATTTACGTATGTATGACCAAATACCATTTTTTGCTGCTAGGATGAAGCATTTTCTAATATTTTATAAGATGATGGTTTGGGGTTTTTTTTACATCAGCTTACTGTCCAAAACCTAACATAGATCCCACAGAAGCTCGACGTTGCAGGGACTGCCATGCAGCCACATGGCAGTGGGATGTTACCTTGTGCTGCTGTCATTTGTGATACAGCATTAGCACTGTCTAGTTTTTTATTGGCACAGTTTCCTGTGGCCAAATACACCTGGTTGATGTATCTGCAGTTTCAGTTAAACATACAAGGTGTTTCACTCTGTAATGAGAACTTGTGATTTCAATTTGTGTAGCTTTTATTGTATGCAGAAATAACGTGCTTCTGCGTGCATCTCCTGTCTTTTAAACATTGTATCCTTTTTATTTTGTTGCTCAGGGTAAACACTGGCCTCTGTATATCCACCCTGTTCTCCATCTGGTATTCTGAGACTGCAAGCAGTAGTAAAGGTGGGGCTATAGACATCAAAGATACTCATACATCTTGAAACTAAGCACTGTGCTAAACTCCCTTTAATGCTTCTGTGGGAAAGTGTCTCCATATGTCATCCCATGTATTTTCTTTGCTATTTAAAGTATTGCTTAATAGTACACTAAGCTGGTGGAAAACTATTTGCTTTGTTAGGTTAGTTCTACTGTGGCTTAATGCAGGGCTGGTTAAGCACCAGAGCCGGCACACAGGAGCAAGTGGGACCAGGAGCAGTAGGGGTGGGAGGAGGATGGACTGGGGCACCCATCAGGCAGTGGGGTTACCATTGCTGGGAAGTGATTATCAGTCCACCTGAGGGGAGAAATCCTTGGCTGGCTAGCAGGTGTTGAAGCAGGGATGTCACTGGACTTGTACTTCATCAGTTGTACAAACTCTCCGTGAGAAAGTGGGGTCTGTATCTGGGAAGTATTTTCAGACCTTTTAAATCCCCATCTCCATCTCCTTTGCTTGAATCCTACTCCTCTTGGACTGTTCTTCCCAACTTCATGCTTTCTCTCTCTTCTGCTTAGCAATTAGAGCACTTTCCCCCAATCCTGTTGTCTTGTTTCTTGCTTTCGCTGTCTTCTTGTGATTCTCTCAGCTCTGTAATCACTCTTTTAACAAGTCCCCTGAAAACACCTTCTTATGCTCCCCTACTCATTTTTGAAGGGCTCTTTAAGGTTTTGACTTCAATCTCATTCCCTGGTTTCTCTACGCTTCGTCTGTGAACAACCTCCTCCAGAAATAGATATATAGAACTCATTGTTACACTAGCAATTCATAAATCTAACATGCATCTTCTGCCACGTTGCCCTGCCTTCTACTTTAATTGTCTGCTTCCAAACAAAAAAAAGCCCATCCTTTCCCCTACTCTGCGCCACCACACATCCAGGAATACAGAAGTCATGAGACCAGAAGGACTGTCACTCCTTTAGTCTTGTTTATGTGAACTTTAAAGTCAACTTCCTTTAGAAACTTGATTTTTTATATTTGGGTTTATTGTTCTCTCCTCATTTTTAACTACAGATTAAATGTCTTGTAACACTTTGTCCTTCTTAGAGCTGTTATTTCTTTTGCTCTTCAGAACATGGTGACATATTTTTTGTATTTCCAGCTTCTGCAGCTTTGGAGAGGCAGAAACCAACAAAGTCCTCCCTAGCCATTCTCTGATACCACTTGGGCTGCTGCGCTTTCTTGGCTGCTGCCCTATTTCTGCAAGAGACCCCAAGCAAAAAATAGGGTTAAGAGGTAGCTTAACTATTTTACCTGCGCTATTGCAGTGGTCAGGAGCCCCACTCTTGCAGCAGGACTTCTCTTGTACAAAAGAGGGTTACATGAGTGAAAGTCTTTGTGGACAAACTATTTGATTCAACCCTAAATTGTTCCTCTATGCTCTCCTCCTGTCTTCCTGCAAGATGTGATCAGAGTGGACGAGGCTGTTCGCATGAATGCACTGGGTACAACCCTGCCTGTGTGTTACACGGTTATGCCCTTTTCGCCAGTGGCTGCACTCAACCCCGTGTGCACTTTCCTCATTGCAGTATCCCACGAGGAAAAGTTAGAAGGCTTCAAATGCAATGGTTTTATTGGAATAAGGGTGATTTTTCAAAGGTGACTTTCAAACAGATGGTAGAAAATGTCAAGGTTTCTGCTTGTGTTTAGCTGTAATATGGCATTGATATGGAGGCTGCATTATCAAATGGTAATGAACACCAATCCTATAGGATGTGTGTGGCAAGCAGTTACACTTATTCTGAGGGCTTTTTTAAATCTTACTATTCATGAACTACACATGATTTCAAGCTTACCATACAGGAAAACTGGTTTGTCTCTCCCTCCAGTTATATTATTTGTAATAAAAATAGATATTAGAATATATATTTAATATAAATAAATATAATTGCATTTTCTGAAGATCTGCACTTATGGAAAAATACTTTCGACAATCAGAAACTGAGTGTCCAGTACCTGTTACCCAAAAGACTTCATAGCATTTGAGTTTGAAAAAATCAAATCTCACACCTCCTCATGAGGCAGCCCGGTGTGGTGATACAAGAACTGCTTTGCATTTAGGAAGGTTGAAGAAGAAGGGATTTGAGCAAACTAACTCCATACTTTCAGGACTAGAAAAATGCTGGTCCATAAATTAAAACTTTTCAGAGAAATCAGGTTCTACTTACTTTGTTGGAAGCACAACTGTGTTTCTAGCCAAAAGAATGAGCACAGTTGATCCCTCTACATATAGTTTTCTGAGTTTGAAAAATTGAAACATGAGAAAAAGTATCTCTCTGACTCTTCTATAGAGGGACCCCTTTTCCTGCACTGATCTGAGAGGGACTTCAACAGTATAAGTGAGGACAGGACTTGACTTGGCCCTGTGTTTCTGCTTATATTATTGCCCCTATTCGCAGAGTGGAAACTTGCTGGATTTTTTCCATTAAGAGGAGAAATTGATGATAGGAGTCAGGAATGTCTTTGGTTTATTTACAAAGCATGTACTCAGAATCTTGTTTCTCTGAATGCAGTAGAAACAAACAACAGGCACTTCTCTTACTCAAAGTTTCCGAGCTTGAGTGTGTAGTGCCGTGTGTTCCCCATAAAGCTATGCCGCTCCGGTTTGGGCCCCTCGCAGGACTGTTTCCCTGACTGCTTTCCTGTGGACAGTGAGGTGAGACACACACATGCACACACACCCCCCATGCTCCTCCTCCTTCCCCCATCTAACCAACTGGTTTCATAACCTCTGCGTGCCACGGAAGATTCTGGTCAAGCTCAGCCTGCTTCTGATGGAGCTCTGGCACGATTCGAGTGGCATCTTCTGTTGTCTCCAGCCTCCTACTTCTGAAGGGACTAGAATGCTCTTTTAATTTAGCTTGAAGGATAGACACATGCAGTAGCTTTTCTGAGGTATATAACTGTAGATTAAAGAACTTCACTGCCATGAAAAGTCTGTATGGATAAAACCTACACATGCACATGCACACACAGGCACACTCCTGCATGCACACATGCAGAACTTCCAAGCCTTTGGAAAGGTAACTTGTAGTATAAGAGAATTACAAAACTGTTTCATAGTTGTCTAAGTGATTTACAGTTCTCCATTTCTTTGTTGTAGGCCAGGTTTCACCCTGGTTTTACACACCAGCTTATCTCAGATCTGTGGCATGAACTTTTGTTGAAGGGAAATAAGTAAATGACAGCAAAAAATCTTGCAATTTAAGTATCATTTCTGATTGCCTGTGACAAGACAATGTTCTCACATTTCAAACAAGTGCTAATTTTTACGGTATCGAGCCAGTCACTCTTGAGCTCTGTTAATCATATTTTGATAGGAAAGTGCAATGTATAATGCCAGAAAGAGATTTTTCATTCCATGAAAAAGTTCCCCAAGCATTTCAAACTAAAAAGTGGAGACTATGAGCAGGCAGTTACACTGTACTGTATTTCTCAGCTCACAGTTTTAAAGCTTTTTTCCATCTTGAGTAATATTTACTAGTAGCAAAGAACGTTAGAATAGTTGTAAGTGCAAGTGAAGCTAAAAGCAGACTCTCACCAGAACCCACTGCACAAAACCTGGAAAGCTGATGGAAGAAAGTGTTCTCGTGGGGTTGTAGCTTTGCAATGTTTCCATACTTTCTTCCCTAGACAAACTGCTTATAACCTGAAGTGCACAAAGTTTCACTTTTGCTCTGATCTCTACAATTCCCCGATCTCTGCAATTTGTGTATTTTCATATGTAAAATTGATCTGATTAATTCCATTTTAGGTACATACGCACCATTCAAAAACAGTTTTAAAACTACTGTTAGGGTGTGATAAGCATTACATTTATCACATTTACATCAAATAAGAGAATAGCTAACTGTTTATGAAACAGCTTCTTTGAATCTGATGTTGGGCCAATAAGAAAGGGATTCTTTTCATATGTTTATCGGATGCACACATTGCTAGTATCTGTCAATAGCACTGAAAGCTATGCTAGATAGGGCAAAATAAACATTTTTAAACATGAACAGACTGCATTGGTAGCAGTGGAATGCATCTAGTTAGCTAAAGACATTGTCCTCAGGCACTAAAGAGATCATAATTACAGTTGCAGCTCCATGTTCTGGCTTATTTTGCTCTAAGGAGTCCAAGATTTTGGATCCTTTATTTTGAATAAATGTGGATACTTCCTCCAGGGTCTGAAAAAGGAAAAAATTGACAGCTACATTCCAAAGAGAGCTTAGCTGGATGGCAAATGACTGCTTGCAATACTAATGTGCTCTTTGTTTAGTGGTGCAAATCATTATCATCACTTTTAAAATGTGTAACTACAATAAACACTGGATATGAGACCAAAGAGTTATCTTCATTTCAAGAGTTAAAGATTTCCATATGAAAATAAGTGTGTTTGTGTGAAATCTTTTTTTTTAACAACCTTCAACAAATTTAGGGGAAAAATACAGTGGAAACCTCTTCTCTCCAGTGCCATTTGGGCTACTTCAAAGGAACACATGAAGGATAAATGAATCAGGTGCAGGTAGAGGGTGAAAAAACAGCTACATCCTTGATAAATTTTGTTCTGTGATATGAAGTGTTTGAAGTCTTCCATAGTTGTCTCCATATTTGTAAAACTAGGGTACTGCCACAGACACTCTTCTATATTAGAGACAGCATTTTTGACTCTAGTATTCTTCTTCACCACACCTATCTGTAGCAATTAATTTTCCATTTACTCTCAGTGGCTTCAGAACAACATCTAAACTGATATGTTCCTGGTTGGAAGGGTTTTAAGCATGTAGTTCTCTTTTAAAAAAAGGAATTATACACAGATTTGGTTATAAACATTTTCATTCTGCATCTTTAGAAGTCATCAGGGACTTAGAGTCATACATGGGATTTAATGGAAAAAGTTATAACCCTGTGTAAAGACAAGCACCAGCAGTGGAACAGTGATAAATGAAGCTGTTCAGGCTCCCTGGCATGTTGACTGTGTGGAGTGCATTTTACTGAAACAGTTTCCATATCATGTTTGGCCTCATGAATGTTCAGTGGTAGAGGCCAAATCCTGTCCTCAGTCCAATCTCTGCAATTCCCTTGAACTACGTTGCATATTTCATCTCTTTTCTTGCACCAGATTCTTTCACGGGAGTTCAGCCATGCCAAGCATCTTGAAGTTGCATTACCAAGAATGTTTTAGGCACAATTCTCAGCCTCACCACTGAAGACAAGCACCTCTGCCCAAGTACAGAAAGAGTTACTTTGCCTTGAATACCAAGGAAAAATTGGCAGTTTTGCACCACTATGGGTTGAGATCTTGGCCTTTAAAGCTGTGGCATAAACATAGGCACTGAACCAAAGCAGGATTTGGACTTTGGAAGAGGAGTCAGTGTCAGTAGGAATCTCTGAAATGTTTCCAGGTGAAAAGAACATTCTCCAGTATGTCCCTAGACTGGTCTGTCTGCAGGGCTTGGGAAAAACAGCATCTTAATTTTCTCCATTACAACCCACATTCACAGACTGAAATTATAGCTGTGCCTTGATCTGATTGCTGTTTCCACCCCCTCTCTCCCTCCCTGGGGTGCCAACCCTTTCTCTCTGCCTTCTGAGCTGAAATTAATGGAAGAGGAGGCAAGCTTTTGTTATTCTAGTCTCAGTGCTGGCTGGGGCACTAATGGGCTGACCAGAGTGTCAAGATCTCCCCAAAGGAGAAAGGACTAGCCAAAAAAACCCCCTGTGATGAGCAAAGGCAAAAACAGGCAGGAGTATGAGGATTCAGTGCTCACAAGTAGATCAGGAAGGTATCAGGGGACCACACCGAGCACAGGACCCCCAAAACTGCCCACCAGGCTGCAAGTATCTGGTTTACCACTCAGTTCTTCACTTTTCCTTAGCTAGACTGCTGCACCTTCCTAAAAAGCCTTTCGTGTCATCATCCCTCATGCTCCCCCACATCACTGCACCAGTCAGCACCACGTGTGTGCTCGGGGGACATCCCCTCTGCCCCTGTCCTGCTCCCCCAGCAAAGGGCCTGCATTGGCTCCAAGGAAGAGCTGCTTTCCTTTCCTTCCCAGCCCCAGTGCAGCTTCTGTCTAAAAATGACCTAGGCTGAAAGTAAGAGGAGAGAAGAGAATTTGCAATGCGACCGTATTACAAATCCCAGTGTAGACAAGCCAATGCCAGAACACTGCCCTGCTGGTGCTCAGACATTTAGAGGGTTGGGTGTTGGCTTTTGGGGCGCTCAAGCACATTTCTAACTGAAGTCTCCTTTAAGAGAAGCTTCAGCTAGAGATGAGAATGAATGGAGGCCTGTGAGAAAAAGCAACTGATGGCCAACAGCAAGGAAATGAGGAAGGTATTGTCTCTTTCTCTGCTGAGAACGGGACCATTTCATTTGAAGAAGAAACATCTGAGAAATAATTTTAAAATACTGTCTCAAAACATGTAGGACTAGCAGACATGAGTCAGGGAAATTTGTCTTTAAGTTCCAGACTCTGGAACTGTATTTCTATTGTGTTTGAACCAATTCAGTCAACCCCATTTAATTTCCATTGTTGAGAGAGTCTAAAATAGACAGGAAAGAAAGAAAGAAAGAAAAAACCCAAAGCCTACTGGAGAGATATGTTGAGAAATAAAAGAGCATTTTGAGAGGAGGAGGAAAAAGGTGGAGAAATGACAGGAAGAATATAAAATGTAGCTAATGAAGCAATTTTTTTTTCAATAAAGAATTTTTGAATTCATGCTTACATCAGACTATTGTAATCATCCACCTGTACAGTAAATAAAAAATACACTGGACATAACAAGCTAACCTTCTAACTTTTCTTTGCGTCACCCTTATGGCAAAAACGCCGCAAGAGAAATTCATCTGACATGTTGTCATATCTCTCTGCATTTTAAACCTGTCCAAAATGAAAAAGTGAGGAAGTTTGTTTGAGTTGCAGAAGGGGTTTTGGCTTACTCCCCATGAAAATACGATTATAAATTCCTCCTGCATTTACTGTTGGCATATTATAAACAATTGAGTCCACTGATTATTGGGTTATATAAGAATTCTCATGTTATTTGAGACTTAGTTCATCAGGTGCTGTATGAAAGTGACGTACATATTTTTTAACATCTAAAACCCAAAACTAAAAGGAGCTTTTTCTGTTCTGTGGGATTTTTATTGCTGGCCTGGGGAGGAGGAAAGAAACTGTGGGAGTTCTTGCCTCATACTCCCAAGCTGATTGCTTTCAGTGCCATTTTTACCCATTTGCAGCTGGGCTGTGAGTATTCCTGCTCTGTGACAGTGATGTCCCCATCCAGATATTCAAAAATGTCAGTGTCCTTATTTAAACCTCTGTGGTTCAGCCTCTGCATTTGATTCAAGATTTTGAAAGTCTTGGCATCTATCCCAATGCTTCTTGGTGAATTGTAAGTCATGAAAGAAGCTCCATTTTGACCATCCTATTTTACCTTAGTGTGGAACACTGCATTACCCGTCACAGATGGGGAAAAAACATGGGAATGAATGTAATCCATTTATTAGTTTATGGTCACAAAGTCCTCAAGGGAGTGTTCCAAAACCAGAATGCTGGATTTAGTATTTCTGTGACTTAGCAGAAAAACATGACTTCCTATTAACTATATGCCCAGTAGTGTGCAAATTTTTAATTAAGTCATCAAAGGCGCAGAACAGTCACATACAAAAGTATTCCTATCAGACTTTTTTTGCTAATAATTAATTTTTTTTGGAAAAGCTTCCTGAGATCTTCAAAATGAAGTTTAAGAAGAGATTATCTGTACAAGGATGACTCAACTGAAGAACACCACTTCAGAAAACATTACTACACACTATGGAATACAGAGCTCTCTGCATTCTATTGTATTCTATAGTATTAGTCATATTGTGATGTATTCTTACAAACTGTATATTTTCAGCTATTACTGCTATACCAGACAAACCTGAAGCTCAGGTATTTGGATAAGTGAGAGTGAGGGTGTTCTAAATTTCCTTTTTCTGTGAGTTTCTCACAGTTTAGAAGGTTTCCTTAAAGAAAAACTGCATGGGCAGTTACAGCAAAGTGGACTCACATTGTCCCTTAAGTTTGCTTCAGCTTGATCATGAAAGGAACTTCGATATTAGTAAGAGATATTATCTGAGTGAACTAGCAGACTTCATTCTTTCAGTTTGACTTGTCAATTGTGGAAACAGTTTTTCTGATATAAGGATGTTTTCTTAGTCAGAAAGCTGTGGAGACAATCACATTCATTTGCTGGAGTCGTGGGACATCCAGCAGTATTTGGATGTCTTTAGATCACACTGGATTTCCAGTATACTCCAAGTGCATACTTCAAGGTGTTTAGAGCAGATCATAGATCCCATTTGATAACACGTGCAAGGGAGGTATAATATGTAACTTATTAAACTGATAGTTCAGGAATCAATTACTCATTGGTAAGAGGCTCATACAGCAAAGTAAGAACACATTTATTAGATCAATTTCTACCGTAGGATGTAGAACGTTGTGGCCCAAAACGTTAAAAGAAGAGGCAGAAAATCCTGTGTTCCAGGTTTGATTCCACTATCAGCTATTTAATGACATTGTTTATTAGTATAATCATTATTTGTACAGCAGTGTCACTTAGAAGCTTTAAATATGAGACCACAGCTGAGTCATTTCATCTCCAGGGTTCATTTTCCCAATCTCATAGTAATATTTTAGAGCCATGTTGTTAGGAAGACTTAGTAATGTTTGCTGAGCACTTTGAAGAAATGATACAATATATTAAGGTATAAGGAGGGTTGTTATTTAAAACAATCTTCATTATTTTTCAAAAGCAAACAATTTTGGCAACATGATAAAAGGCAGAAAGAAAGAGGGAGTGTAGGACTGAAGACAGTATGTTCTTTTTTTTTTCACTAAACAGTAAACTCTTTTAGGAACACTATATACTTTCATTCTCATTGTTCTATGACACAGGCTCTAGCACTCAAGAGCAGTCATTTCATATCTCTATTTACACTTCTCAAGCCATAGTCTGTGCTCATGCTTTTCAGCACTTTATACATTTATTTAAGGATCAACTCAGAGTACTTATTCCTCTTATTGGGAAAACACATCACATTCACACATCACAGCCTGCAACTGCAAAGCAACTATAAATCATATGATATCGCTGACACCCCCCTTTCATCTTCTCAGAGATGCAATGCTCTTTACAGGGGTTTTGCTTTCATTTAATTTGCTTTGCTACTTCTTCCTTGGGACTGAAATACACAGTCTTTAATTTCTTTTCTGAAGCCAATGGATTTCTTTTTCCTCCTAATAGTGCACAACTGTGTGATTGTTAGTTGTTGGTGTATCCAAGTCAATCCGTGCACCTTTGGCTATCAAAAGCTATATTGCAAAATCAAGTCCTTTACAAAAAGGCAATACCCAAATCAAAACCATTGATCTAATCTTCTCGCACAGAAACTATTGCATTACATCTATTGGTGGTATACTTCCTGTCCATTTTGTTTGTCTAAGTACAAGTTTGAGGATGAAAAACAAGAAAGTACAACTCAAGCCATGAAATTTGTGTGCTGTGAAGGACAGGAAAAAATGTTGACTTCGCTTTCAGTAGTTTTAAGATGAATTCGAGTAGTATAAATTAGGTAAGCGTCCAAGTGAGAGGAAAAAGTAATTCAACCTAATAAAAAAGACATAACACAGAAGAGACAATGTCAGGAAGAGAAGGAGGATGCCTAGAGAGGCCAGTGGGAAATTGTCATAGGCAGCCAGCAGTGGGATGAGATTTGGAGTATGTTACTATAAAGATGTAGTCAGGACGATTAAAATAAAAAATAAAATTGAGCTCTGCTGGTAATTCTGTAGCATACTTAAACTTCGTCCACAAGTTGCTACTTGTTGGCTCATTAAGTCAATCCACTTGCTTTTTTAATCGCCTCTATTGCTGATGATAAGCATGTAAATGTTTTGTGGCAATATTATGTGACAACTGCTTCCCAGCATTGAAAATATGATCTAGGTCTGAAGAAAAGGTGATTAATGAGACTCCACAGTTCTTTTGAAATGTCTTTTGTTGTGACTATGAAAAATAGAATTATAATTTTAAAAAATACGCTAATTCCTGATGAACTTTAAAAAAATAAGCAACAAAGAGTCTAATTGGGACAGTTTGGGTAAATTTAGCTGCTGTGAATCAGTGGCTAACATGACACAGCTGGCTATGTGGTATTCCAACAAACTTCTTTCTGTTTTCTGCTCAAAGTCACCTTTAAGTCCTTTGCTTGTTTCTAAAACAAGCAGTTACTAAAAACTGTTTCTAGTTTATAGTTTCTCATTTTTAAAACTGTACATTAGTTAAAAAAATGTGTTCCGTGAATCTGGTCACAAGACACTGCCTTGACTGTGCATGAAAAACATGCTGGAGATAAGCTGTTTGTCTGTCTTTCTGCTTGTAACAAAAGATCCAACTCTGTAAAGATAGTTAAGCCAATCTATCTGGAATAGGAATTGAGCTTGTTTTAAAAATCACTTTCTGAAAATATTAATTTCCTATCTATAAAGGTGAAATGGGCTCCTTTTGAGTTAGAGAACATTATCTTCTTCAGGGTTTGCAGGATTATGTCTCCACTGCGTGAACTCAATATTCACATAGGATTGTGTAATGGTAAAAATATTTGGCTGGAACAGCCAGCTTTATGATTGACTGATGATATTCTACTGAAGATTGAAGATAACATTTTCAAAAGAAAAATATTGCTGGCGCTTGATTACCTGTTCTGTACAGCATTTATTCGCACTTGTCAACTAACCAAAATAAAACTTCTAATGCTGCCAATTTGTGACCTTCTTTGCTGTAAAATATTCTGTTACTAAATCAGCACTTCTCTGCTGCCTGTGTTTGTCTTAAACCTTTTTGTGAAACAGTATCTACCTCCTTAGAGCCATTTACTGCTCTTGCTGTGTACGCAATGAGAGTTCTGTGCAAAGATCAAGGGGACATTAGGTGTAGTTACATCCAGGTGATAGTGATGCAGGGTTTACTTTAGGGTTGCTCATTTATTAGGATACATTTTGTGTGTTCTTACTGAAGGACAACTCAGCGGTATTGAAGCCTGAACTCATTGTTCTCAACATTTAAATGCTTTTTACACTGAATAGTTAGGATGAGCTGAGTAAATGTTTTGAGGTTTTTTGAGGTAATGAGTTAAAGACACATGAAACTACAGTTATGTTTTACCAGCTTAATACAGCCATAAATTGTAATGCCTGATTTATCCTGATGAAATAATGAGAAGATGTTAACATTTCTCAGAATAATCTGTGATGAATAGGAAGTGTTTTTGCCTATGGCTATATTGTGCTAGGGTCTGATTATATCAGAGCTCATAAATTATAAAGTCAGAAGGGACCACTGTGATCATCTGGCTTGGCCTCTTTTATAATACAAGCCATGGGACTTCCCTGAATTAATTCCTGTTTGAACTGGAGCACAAAGTTTAGAGATGCAGCCAATCTCAATTAAAATATTTCCAATGATGAAGAGCCCGCAGCAACCCTTAGTGAATTGTTTCAAGGAAAAACTATCCTTGCCCTTACATTTTTGAGCCTTATTTTTATTTTGAATTTCCCTTAATTCAGCTTCCAGCAATTAAATCTTATTATGCCTTTGTCTGCTTGACTAACTCTTATTTATCAAAATCATATTCCTGCCATAGATACCCACAGTCTGTGATCATCTCAACTCTTAGCCTCTTCTTTTTTAAAACAACAGATTAAACTCTTAGAGTCTACTGCTATAAAACATGTTTTCTAATGGTTTAATCAGTCCCATGGCTCTTCTTCATAGTCTGCGTAATCTCTTAGAATCCTCTATGGATTGTAAGCATCAGGAATAAATCGTAGTCCATCATGAGTCCTACCAATGCTAAGTGTAGCAGTGACATAATCTTCCTTGCTCTTTGTACATGTTCTTGTATCCTTTGGATCCCTTTTGGATGAAGTGCCCATTGAGAGGTTACATGCAGCAGGTTAATGACCATCAGCATTCAGAGTGCAAGTCAAAGTTTGAAATGTATGGAGTAATTTAGAAGTAAAAAAACCCATGTATATATTAGAAGATTTTAGCTTCCTTATGTAGGAGCAAATTATATACAAGCTGAACAAAACTGGACTTGAGTGCAGGAAAGAATTCTGCCCACTGCCTGACTCATATATGTCTGTGTATGTGGTTGTGTGCAACAGCTTTAGTGCTTAGTGGAGCAAAAGGATTGAGTTTCAGGTGCCCCACTCCAGAGCAGGGAATCAAGGAGAGAAAGTGATGAGTGGCTCCACCCACAGCAGAACTTATTCCCTACCACTCCACAGTGCTGTGGAGCTGGGCCAGGGGGAGGGATGTCCTCTGGCACACCCTCCCTGAGCATCACCAGTCCTAGAAGATTGTATGTCAGGAGCACATGGAGAGGCATAGGGGTGCCTGGAGGCAGATTTCTCCATGTCTACATGTGAGCGAAAGCATGGGATCATTCAGTTTTTTATGCAAGCGTAGGGAGACAGTCAAGACAATTCAATAGCCCGGCAGTATTCCTTCAGCCTTACATGCTGAATTCTCTGACTAGTGTCTCCTCAAGTCACTTTACACTTCATTTTGGAGAATGAGTAAGCATCCTCACACGATTTTAGACAATGTCATCAGTAATTTGTGAGTTGGGCAGGCCCCTACATAAACCAGCTACTCATCCCCAGGAGATTAGTGAAGCTTGTGCTAAACCTTGTTCCTATGTATAGTCACTGTTGTTGCATTAAATATTTAAATAAAAGCTGGTGTAGGTATTGCTGCTGATACTTGCATTGTGTTTCCTGTGGCAGCATGGATAGGTCTTCAATTCACAGATATTACTGATATCAGCAAACAGCACAGGGTAAAGACAGACATATTTTATACAGTAGATTAACCTGTGACAATGTCCCCATAGGGACTATTTTTATATTAATGTCCCATTTACTGTATTTATTTGAGATGCCAAAATTAATTGCAAATACCACAGCCAATTTATGTGCTTAGCATTCTGTTACACACCCTTGAAGTCTGAAATTCATTAACATCATACATATTTTAACACACTCATCTGTCTCTTTCTCTTTTCTTAACTGTGTGTAGGATCTAAGATATTTTCCTCAGGGCTTGGAGATGTGTTGCTCCACACTGTGCTGTAGTACAGGGTCTTGAATATACTCCATAGGACTTTAATGAGTGTTTATCTTCTGATGGTGCCAAAAGGCTGTCTTGCAATCAGTCCTTCCGGTGGCTGTAATTTCTCAATGTCTCATATCTCAGTGTAGCTAGATTTTACTATCTTTCATAGCAATGCCAATCACTCAGTGTTGTAATAATGTCTCAAAGAAACACATGCTTGCCCACTGCTGTATTATATCAACAAGAATTTACTTCTTCAATGGCCTGAATTTTTTCAAGATCACACTTTGTCCTGGGGAGATCCCCAGTTACAACAAAGTCTCCTGTTTAGAAAGCAATTAGGTTTTTTGTGGTAGTGAGTTCTCATCTTTTCATCCACACCATTCTTCTTCATCTTATTAGCACTACTGGTGACAGCGATGCTGAGGCTATGGATGAAGAAGTACACATACAACATTGTGTGCAGCCTCATGATGCTGTTCAGGCATCTTTACTGTATTTCTTTATTCAGGTACACGTATCTCTTTATTCAGGACTGGTTGCGGAGATAGAATCTCATTGCAAGGCAACCTGCGGTTAAGTTACTTTCTCTCAGTTGGGAAACAGTCTCAATTTGCAACTCAACACAACTCAAAACCAAAGCAATATGGGCTAAGTTTACACTCAGCTGTGACAGGGCTTTAACTCTGTATTTGCAAGAGATGTACAAGTACTTACTGTGTAAGTATCTTCAAACTCAAAATTGTAACTTCTTGCGTGCATTTTCTCAAGAGGTCCGTTCCTACCATGCTCCAAGGCCTGCTAGGGATGCTGCAGTTTTTCATAGCCTCTTTTGCTGTTCGGACCACATTTCCCCACATGTCTCACATCTGTTCACCAGGTTCCTCCATATTCTTGATATAGTTTGGCCAGTCTGCTGTGCCTCTGGCTCCCCAGATACAGAATTCTCTTCCAAAATGGCTCTGAGTTATTCTCAAGAGTTTCTATTTTCAGTCATCCAGCTGCCCTTACATACACTATCTTCTGTACCCAATTCATCTTGATAGCTCCAATATTTTTGAGAGGCAAGCAAAATTTTTCCCTGATGTCTGGCTACCCTATCAGAAAGCTAGACACAAGCGCTTTTAAAGCTTTGGTCTTGTGAAGTTTGTTTTCAGATATTTTCCAAATCCCTGCCTTGAAACCATCTGTATAGGAATAAAAAAAAAGGAAAACTATCCACTTCACACATACACTGGGCAGAGGTTCTTTTTTTTTTAATCCCTGGTTAAAA
The DNA here is from genome assembly GCF_003945595.2 of Pipra filicauda. Taxonomy (NCBI): domain Eukaryota; kingdom Metazoa; phylum Chordata; class Aves; order Passeriformes; family Pipridae; genus Pipra; species Pipra filicauda. Next base: position 1,255,574 of record NW_024103552.1, on the reverse strand, counting down.
ATGGTATATGGCTGAATTTTCTGTCTGTCAGAGTACTTCTTGCTCATTTTCACTGTTTTCATGCTGCAGGACTGCTATGGCTAAAAAATTAGTTCTCTATATACAAAATAGAATTGCTTTGCAGAGTCAGAAGCTTTTGTTAAAAGTTGTTTATGACTTTCTGCCTTCAAACATACACTCACAACTGTATTGCCAGACACTCTTTCTAGTGCATGTTTTAATCCTGTTGGTAAGACTGGTCTTGACTTAAAAACTATGGAATATTTCTGTCTTCAGTGCAGTGCCTCAATTCAGTTTCAATGGTATCATATTAGATACTTGCCTACTTGTTATAGTCATTACATTTAAAGGTGTGGGATAAGTTTCCTGATAGCTGTGACAGCAGCACTATGCTGAAGTTTGCTTCCTATAGCATTCTTCTTCAGTAGCTGCACCAAGGGTTTCCCACGCATTCAAGATTCTTGGAAGAAATAACAGTAAATATTTCTGTAATGTAATAAGAGAAAGAAGAAAAAATATTATGGAAAAGCACAAATATAAGTAATTAAAATATATTTAAATAAGATTATGACAATGTAATGGAAAAAACGAGACAGCAGTCAGCCTTCCTTCTCTCTTCTGCATCTCCTCCTCCTGTCCGCCAGCACTCCTTGGGAGTCAGATCTCGTTAGCATTGTCTCCATGCTGAGCCAAGCAGTGATCCCTCAGCTCACAGTGAGCCACATCAGCAAGCTGGCAGGGCACAGATCACTGCTGTGCAAATGAGCTAGACAGGGCCTGGCAGCAGGATGGCGTAAGGCAGAACTTGTTTGTTCAGGCACATTTCTACCACTTATCAACCATGCCAGCTCAGGCAGAAATTTCTTCATCAGTAATGTAGACGTGTCCTAAGCTCCTGGACATTATTTGATGCATGAGATCAAACAATACTTTTGTGGGGTTTTCTGTGAGTTCAGACTACAGTGACATTGTGTGTACCTGCCTTTTCACACACATAATAGAGTAGGAAGCCACTACTACGCAGCTTTTAAACCAAAGCCGTATCAAGCCCATAACAAAACCTATTGAACAGGAGTCTGTTCTGTGGCATAGCTGGTATACAGATGAATCAGCCTGAAAACTGCTTACCATAAGAGAAACTGGGTGACTGTAAAAAGAATGTGACATCATTTTATGCAAATAATAAGATGCTTAGAATGTGCCTGGTCTCATCTCATGGCTAGGCTTCGTGAACGAAGATTTGGGAAGGGCACTACCCACGTTTGTTTGTTGCAAGTACGTTGTATTTCATTATGAAATGATACAAACATTTAATTAATAGTTTCTGGTATTTCATTATGAAATGATACAAACATTTAATTAACAGTTTCATCCAATTGGTACCAGAGACTGGCCATAGATGGCTGTAAAACAAGCACCTGGTCTTAGAGGTGCTGTCCAAGTCTATCCCACTTCCTTCATTCATGGCTAGGCTTCGCAAACGAAGATTTAGGAAGGCTCTATCCACGTTTGTTACAAGCACGCTGGTGGCTAATGAGGCCAATACGTGACAGACATATCCGATTGGCCAAAAGGCACAGCAGAAAGACTCCTTAGGTGGTATATTCTGCAAGGCACGGTTCTTTCTGCGTTGTCTTTTCTCCTCAAGAGTGATCCTGTGTGCTTTCTCAAAGGAAACGGCAGCGTTATAGATGGTGTGTCTCCAGGCCTCCCGATTGGAGGCCAGAGTAGACCAGTTATGATGATCAATATGGCCAAGGCTGAGATGTTGTTTCAGGGAGTCCTTGTATCTTCTCTTCGGGGCTCGTCTCTTGCGGCAGCCGGTGGCAAGTTCACCATAAAGCAAGAATTATTTGTAAGAGAGAAAACATCGACTTTCCTGGGTTGCAAGTAAGGTGCAAGCTTTTCAACATTGCTTGATGATGGGCATTGTGACCTTCCCTAGCTGGCAGGATGAACTAAGGTTACCTCTAAACTGGTGACCCTGGAAACAGTTTGGAGGTCCTGAAATTAAGCAAGCAACATAACTGCATATGAACCCCATATTAAGTTGGGCTCTCAGTACATAGGACTTTCCTCCTCAGCTGCATTGTACCTCCATTTCCTTTAAGAAGAAACTTCAGCAATCTATCCAGAAGAGACCTGCCTTGTATTCTAACCAGCTCTCCAGTTTTCATCTGAGGTATGAAAATCCTGGGACACACCAAACACACACACACCAGCACATCTAACTGCAGTCTGAAGAGCTGAATAGTTTCTTTTTCCTTTTAAGAATTTCCCAGTGAAGCTGAGGAGTAAGATAGATTGTGCTAGGTTGAGTGGGAAGCCAGAGAACAGCTTGAGGGCTGAAGGGAGCATGCGTGGATTGGATCACACAGTTTAGCTGTGTGGTGGAGGCATTGAACAGAGAAGACACAGGGCAACAGGCAGGTCTGATAAACAAGAGTCAATACTCTCCTTTTAAGCACCTCAGCAAGCAACAGGGAAAAGTCTCACCGGAGTTGAGAGGGTATTGGCGAGGGGAACATTGCAGAGGCCAAGAGCTACAACTCTGAAGGGCTGTTGGCAAAGCACTCTGAAACACTTCCACCGTGTCTCCACTGGGTAGCTGGTGTGTGCCTGAACTGGGGCTCTGGCTCATCGGTCACACAGGCTCAGGGCCCAGCTGGACTGAACTGTGACCAAGTGCTTGCCTTTCCTCAATGAAGCTGCAATGCTGACCATACTCTGCTGACTGTCAGGACATTAGGCAGGCTGCAAAAAACTGTTCCAGCACAAAGGTTGGAAGTCATATCTCCATATTGTCCTCAGCTGGGTGTGCAAGAGGAGGGGAGATTCCCTGGAGAAAAGTTAAAATAATTTTCCCTAAGTCCTGATAAAATCAAACTCTTTATGGGGTGCATGAGCCTTTCCATGACACTTAGCTAGCCCTGAAGAAGAGTTGCTAGAGCTGTAGTATTTACACCTTAGCCATTAGTCTCACAAGAATTGATGGTTATGGTTGTCCTTTCTTGCACTGCTTTGAGGAACCTAACTTCTGTCATGAAACCACTCTTACCTTAGTTTGTAATTTCTTCTCTGACATACCTGAGGTCGGGAACAAAAGCCTAAACCCAAGTGTGATAAAAGCATATTGTAAGTACTATCCTTTGAAAAGTCAAATGAGCTTCCTCCTAAGATCAAGTAAGGATACTGGTCGAGCCCAGTTATTCAGCAAGATGCTACCAAAACCCTACTTTTCAAAGAGTATCTTTGCTCCTTTCAGGAATAAAAAAATAAATCCCCCTCTCCTGAGAAAATCTGGAGAGTTTTTCCAAACTAGAGGAGCAAACCTGTCCCCCACAACACTCACTCAACTACTTTCAGTCTAGCTGATACCTTATAACTCAAAATCCGAACATCTTTGTTTAAAAGTCTTCTGAGGATGGATCTAATAGGAAAGCAGAAAAGGACATGAGAAGGAGGTTCTGTGCACATGTGGAAAAATTATCTAGAAGAAAGGGGGGTACATGTGCTGAAGAGAAATTAAACAGTAGGAGATTGTATTTCCACATAAATTGGGTCTGGCATAGAGCCTGTAAAGCAGGGTTTGAGCCTGCATGACAAACACGTATTGGGAAAATCATTGTGTATCCACATATTTGGTTTAGTTTTGAAGTGCTGGTGCAATGTGTGTGCATAGGAGAGAACGAGAGCTCACGTAAGTGAAAGAGAGTTGGGGTTTGTGGCTAAGCCAGCAGAGCATGAATGTATAATTTGTGGCAAGGGAAGAAGCCATCATGGAAGACCTCTATGGTGCTGAAAGTATGATGATACTCCTGGGTTAAAATATTAGTACAAAGAGAATACATGAAGAGTCAGAGTAAGGAACACAGGGAGAAGGAGCTATAGGAGTGATCCAGAGAGACAAAGAGGGACAGTACACTAAAGGGAGAGGAAAAAAGTAGAGGAAACCAACTATTGCACATTGTAAGAGGAAAAATCTCAAAATACAAGAAGATAGGAAATTTACAAGGAAAGAAATGGTGGGAAGAGATTGAAGAAATGCAAACAACATAAAGCCAATTTTTAAAATTGTTTTTGGTAAGTTGGGAGTTTTCCAGGGTGAGGACTTTTTGTTTGGGGGTTATCGCTCTTTTGATGTAAAATGCACTACACAGTTGCAGCTGCCTGCTACCTCTCTTACGATTTTAGTTCAGTTTTTTTGCTTGTTTGAGGATTTTTTTGTTTTGTTTTGTTTTAGTTTGGACAACTTTTTTCTTCATTACCTTGACAAGCTCCCTTGAAAAGCTCTTTCTAGCTCTACTTGTGCATCACTGTTACTAGCCCCATTTACTTTCAAAAAAAGAACCCCATCTCCTCAAAGTTTCACAGATTTTGCCATGTTAAGGGAAATTCTCAGCTGTTCCTTGAGCAGTTGATTACCTTCATATCAGTTACAGGGAAATATGAAAAGAATATCTTCCCTCCTGGACTTGCCTGAGATAGTTCCATACTATTTAGTAAGGATGTCCAAGTACAGGTAGGATGTAAACATAAAGGATGCAGGGAAAGGGAGCACAAGCTAAAAAAAGGGAGTAAAGAGCCAGGCAGAGGAAGGATGTGGAGGTGAATGAAACAAAGAAAGGGCAGTCAGGAGAGAGGCTACGAAAAGTGGAACAAAAGAAAAGCAGAATATAGAATAAAAACTTGATAGGTAGAGGAAATGAAGTGATGTGCAAACTGAAAATAGAGTAAAAACAGAATTGAAAATTAGAAAATTCGTAGGGAAATGAAAATGTAACAAAATTTGTGCAAGAAATCTAGAATGGTGGGAAGAAACTAAAGGAAACTGTAGGGCAAAATAGAGGAAAATAGAAAAAAAAATAAGTAGAAGAGAAGCAGAATAATAAGCCAGTGAATAATTTTTTTTAAAGAGTAAAAATTGACTGAGGTTTGTATCCATTTATTTATACGTATTGTTAGGGAAGAGATGCACTATATTTTTATGTAAAGCCTGAGGGGTTGGGAACAAATGTTTATACAGGCACTCCTGTTGGAGGACATATTTTTGTTTTTCTTAGGCTTTTTATTAACACTCAGTTACATCTCTGTAGCTAATTAGGCTGCTGCATTTCTGTTATGTTATGTAGGGTGTATTGACATTGAGAGAGAGTGGACAGGAGGCACAATAGTTCAGTGATGTGTATATAAACATTTCTAGCTACACTCACCCAGGAAAAAGTTCTAACTCTCTCCATGAAGAAAACAAGTCAAGACCTTTGAGAAAGTAAGCAATGGAGATAAGTCTAAGCTGCCAGATTTTTTATTTCTGTCCAACAGGACAGAAAGGAATGCTATGGAAATTAGAAATTTGGCTTAGTCTTTTGAATGCCACTTCTATGCGTACACATCTCTATCTATTTTACCACAGTCATTCAGGTATTTTGCCTTTTTTTGATCTACTTCTTAGCAGAACCATGTTCATTTATTCTATATACTTTTTACTCCAGTTTTGAAGCATTATCTGCATTAATATGCACACAGCCATTGACTTTGCTCATGTGTGTAAGTGCTCACCGTTGTTACTAAGGCCTTATAATGCATTAATTCACAGAACAGATTGTTCTTTTGGTGTGAAACCATACTTTTTGTTTGTTAAACACTAGCAGATGCATGGGCTTTAAATACATTTTAATAGGGACCACGAAACTGCCCTTTCATTTTACGTTTTCTTGTACTTAGATTGTGCCCTCATTCCTTGTACCTCCTATTTACAGTATATAATATAGATAGTTTAAAATGTTTATAAGGGAGGTAGGGAACAGTTTAACCTCTGACAAGGGCAGCATTTTTAAATTCAACTGTAAGCACTTAGTTAAGAAAAATCTGTTTCCACTTTCCTGATGGATCTCTTTAAACAAAATCCAGGTTAACTACATGCAGCAAAGCCATGATTCAGCCTTCTCAGAAAAGGCCAGGTTCTGGAGATCCCTATTCAAATGAGCAGTCCTTCAAACTGCGAGCTTTTTCAAGTGAAAGGAATACTCTCGTGATTTTAGGATTCGCAGAATTTGGCCTCCAGCTAACCACTTGGCAAAACTTGTGCCTCCACGATATTTGTAGTCTCAAGTAAAACCACTTAAGTGGTTTTTGATTCCTTTACTGTATTAAACTCCCCGGAAAAAATCTGCCAGGTGATGAACTTCCCAGGGATTCAGAATGTTTGCTAAAATGATAACAAAATAAGGCCCTAAAAACCGACTCATGGAATTTAGAAAACTAAAGTTTTACAGCAGTGTAAACCCAGGGAGTAATGAATCAATCTCACTTCCTCTACGGGTTTGCATGAATGTTAACAAGAAAAAAGAATTTGGTTTGGAAAAGCAAATTGAAAATAATCTAGTCACTTTAAATGGGCCAAATTCTGTAGCTTTTCCTCAGCAAAATTCCCAGTGTTGTCATTTGACATCAAAAGAGGGTTGCCTGACTCAGGGCTGTAGCTCTGTAACAGGAGATGTTACTGGAGTTAGTCCTTTTATTTCCCTCCATAAATATTTTCAGAAGTGAAGCAAAGGTTTCCCTCTCCTCTGTTGAAAGGAGAGAGAGAGAGGTTCCTCTTTTCCAGCCTATTTGATAAGAAGCACTACACCACACCACTGTCTCTTCTCGCCTGTTGCAATGAGAATGTCTCCTGCTGCTTCAGAAGATATTTGAGGGCAATATGTGCTGATCTCTACAGGGATCTTCCTGCAGTCAGTAACGTCACTTCATATGGCTCCACTGCATTGCAAGCCAACATAGTATGGAATGGTATACAGAATCCCATCAGGAAGGAGAAAATAAAATCCACAGAGCAGGCATTCCTCAAGCAAGGTTCACAGCAGAAAAAAAATAAAACAGAGCTACTGTAGGTTAACAGCAGAACTACAACTCTTCACAACTCCAAGGCATCTCTATCCGATTATCCCAAAGGATTTGGCAAATGCCCAAAAGGAATGATATGGTTGTCTACTTCTGTGGGAAGAAACAAACTGCATAAAGTTAATTTCTTTCAGTGACAGACATCTGTGATTTTTTACTGGATGTACAAACGAAACTAGTTCCAAAAGGCTGGGGGTTGCAGTAGTCCTGAAGCCCTGCATCTGAACATTACATATTATTTTATTCTGAATGTATTTTCACTAAATCAGGCTACTGATTTTACATGAGTCAAATTAGGTGTCTTAATAGAGAACACTTTATGATTTAGGAATCCTCTAAAATGACCCCAAAATAACTGCTCCATGTTTCATAATACCATATTTTTGCAGCCTGCTATCTCTAGTGCTCTCCCTCTCTTGCACTGTTCCCCCCACTGAATCTATCCCAGATGCAACACTAAATACCACTTTGTCCAAGACCTATGTTTTTTCCACCTCTGAAGAGGAAAGAAAACCTTTATCTGGAAATATGTATTTCTGGTTGTTTGGTCCTTAACATGTTTCAGGCTGTTTCACATTAGTCTTAGAGGCCAGGATGGCATGCAGGGCAGAAGGCAGGTGAGACAGTTGATGATAAATGAGATTTATCTCATGAACATCAGCACCTCATTTGTGTACATGTGTGTTTTCCCCGTTGCTGAGTTAATTATTCTTGGTAATAATACTGAGTCAGACACCTGACTATATCATTGCAGACAAACCCATGTTATTAATGCATTTTCACTAAAGTAATCCTTGCCACAGGCAAAATTTTAACCTTCTAAGGGGTTGTAAGCTGCTCATGCATGTAGTTGCTCTTCCCAAGGAACAGACTGTGAACAAACTTAAATTCGTAGTCCTGATTCATGCCTTGTTCTCCCTCATCTGTGGACAGAGCCACAACCATTTTCAAATCTCCGAAGATTCTTTGACACAGATGAAATTTTATATGAAGACTATTTAATAAAAATAATCCTGAGTTGAAGAACACTTCTTTCTCTAAGTGACTGCAGTTTCTTTATTAGGTACAGGAAGAAAGAAAAACACCAGCTCTTGCTCATAATGGAGATAATCCCAGCTGTCACGCAGCAGCCCAGAAGAGTTGAGTCCTGTTTGCTCCAGTGACTAATTCCAATCGAACAGAGCACATCTTGTGCCTGCTGGCATTTTGATTTGAAGGACCTTACCACCCAAAACACGGTATCTCTCTTTTTCACTTTCCCTCCAGCAGAGAAGAGCTCAGCCTGATGACACTGGGGCTGGTGGTGCAGCTGCTGCTGCTGGAACACAACTCAGCTGCCCCAGTGCTGAGCACTGGGGGCTTAAAGCAGAGTTACGGGCAGCAATGTTAAAGAACACACTCTCACTCAGCAGAGCTGTTCCCTGCATACCCTGGAATTAGAGCTGCTTACTTTTCTGACCAAAAGCCTGTTTTTACTGTTGTTAGCACTGCAGATCCAGGGAGCTCTGCGAGGGCGAGCTGGCTTCTATTTTGTTTTGTACATCATCAACCAAATTGTCAGCTAATTTCCTCTGTGGAATCTTTATTACCAGCAATGACCTATGAGGCACAATGAATATTTTTTAATTTCAAATCTCAGGTTGGCAGATGGAAAAAAAAAGATTTTTGATGTGTAAACTCGGCAATATGACATGAAAGTCATCAAAAATGAAAAATAAGGGTCTTAATTTTTGCCCTGGTAAAGAATAACTGAGTTACAAAGACATTTTTTAAAAGTATCTTTTTGGGGGGGGGGTGTGTGCATGTGTTTTCTTTTTTTTTTCTTTTTTTTCCCCCTCTTTTTTCTTTTGTGTCTTTTTTTTGTCAGCTGTTCTTTAAGGCTCTGAGTCCCTTGTTTTCAAATCATGTTGAAACATAGTTTTGTTAGCCCTAAAACTGGCATCCTACAGGTGTCAAAAATAATGAGACTGTCCGAAAAATCTTAAGTTCCAGAAAAAATAAAATGGAATTTTTAAACTTCTAATCTTTTATCAAATCTGTGGGTTTGTATTTTCAGATGTTACAAATGTGAGGGGTAGAAATGCACGCAAAGAAAAAGCAGCTTAAAACGGTCATGAGTTCATTCACGTCCAAGAATGGCAGTTATAAAGGAAGAAGCAAATATTGAAACTCAAGATAAAATCTTGAGACTTTTCAAAACTGAGCACTACCATCCTCCCAAACCAAAAGCAGCTCTTATTCTGGAATTCAGGTTGTAGATCTCCACTGAGAAGGTAGAACAAAAAATACAGCACAATAGTGTCATTTCTTTAAAGAAAAATTAACTTTAAAAAATATCCTGAAAGCAAAGTTACTTAAAGCTCAGCAGCTGGTATGAAAAAAACCTGAGACACTTGAAGACTTGGAAGGGCAGATTAGTCAGTTTTGTCTTCAGCTCTCTTTGCCCAGCAAATGCCCTTTCTGAGGTGAAGACAGTTTAAACCACCTCCTTACGGTTTGTCGAGGTCAACAGGAGTACTAAATGTGAAAGGACTGAAGCACTTAGTCCTTGTCTAGTTAGCCATTATAGCAAGACCTGTTGACCCTATAGCTCCTTACCCTACACTGGTACTTTAGGAAGCCCACAAAACAGTTTAAATTATTCTGAGATGAAGAAAATCATAAAGTAGAAAAGCATGTAACTGTAAAGCATTAGTCCTAGTGGAGAGTGGACTAAATCAAATTTATGTAGGGAAAGTTTTCAACTGTGCTGTCAAACAAAGAAAAAAAAAAAAAAGGGAGACACTTGCAGAGTTTGTAACCTAAAAACAAAACTCCATCCAGTGGCAGGAAATGTAGTGCAATTACAATTGGGCAGTAGAAGCAAATAGGGTTGAATTCAATTTCTATTAGAAAGCTCACTGTAGCTCTAATTCTATAGAAACCACAGCCACTTGACACAGTAAACAGCCTAGAGGTGGAGATTATAATGCAACTTCAAAAAGAACAAGAAAAGTGGAGATCATATGAATGACCTCTCTATCCTTAGAAAAAGAAGCTGTGAAAATAAGTCATTAGTGTAGTGAGGAGTAGGTGTTCACTCAAAGAATACATGAAAAATGTATAGATCTACAGGGTATAAAATTTTCCTGACTGTAACACTTCTCTAAAGTGTAAAATACATTTTAAAGTACTGCTTATCCTATTGTTAAAAAATGAGCTACTTTTGATGATACAGAAGCTAATTTTATCTCAGGTTTGGCTGAAATCCAAATACTGTGTGAATCCAAGTTCTGTGTGAACCCAAGTTCTATGTGAACTTCTGTATTTCTATCAGCTTTGCAAAACTCTGAGAATATCAAGTTAAGATAGAAGACTAATCAAACAGAGGGAGCTTTTTACTATCCCTAAAGGCAGTGAACTAACACTAAGTTAGTAAAACTAACATGGGTGGAAGCAGTTTGCATGAAATTACTGTCAGCAACTTTGCTCAAAACACAAAGTAAAATTTTTCTGAGACTCCAAATGCCTGATACACTTCTGAGGATGATTTTATTCCTTTACTATCCCATTTGCTCCACTTACTTTTGGCTGGAATGTACAGAATGGCTGACTTGTGTGCTGAGTGCAATCTTAAGCCAAACCAGTCATAACCTTTTTCAACAGCTGTTCTCTTAAGTTTTCCAGCCTTTCGCATTCTTATAAGTATGAAGATCTGGGCTGGAAAACTTAAGATTTCTGGGTGTTCTTTCAGGCAGAGTTCCTGAAAATTATTTCAGGGAAAACAAAATTAACACAGTTTTAATTTCATTTCAGAATATACAACTTTCCTGAAAAAGATTAAAAGTGAAAAAGCCATGGAACGAGCCTGTATTTGAAAACCTTTGAACTTGTGATGCCTTTATCAAATACTCTACCTTTAACTTGATGAGAAATTATCTGTCTCCTGAGATAGTGGCCATTTTGTTTGCAGTTGCTGTTTAGGCAAGAAAGGTGCACTCCTTTTCTTCCTAGAACAGAATTATTTTTATTTCTTGGTTTTCATCTTGAAATCAAAAGAAAAACAACTCAAATACTGAGAGAAAAGGGGAATAGTTTTGTGTACATACACAGATATATAAAAAACCCCAAACCAAAAACTAACATATCTATAAAGTAAATAAAGATCATCTATAATGATAGATGGTGTTATTATTTGGTACTTACCCACATTTTCATATACATTTTGTTGTAGAGAAAATAGGAAGCCTTGCACCAAGAGATGTTGCAGAGCTGCAACATGATGTCCACAACCCTTATCCAGAAGCAGTTGAATACATAGAAATTCCAGGCTTGATCCCTCATAATCATATCAGGTGTTATCACTAGTTTGCAAATCATCAACATAAAAAAAATCTTAGTTTTAATCAAATATCTAGCTATAGACTGCATTAGCAAAATGACTCAAATATTAAGCAATGAATCCAGACTTAATCTGCCAGTGCAAACCTATATTTTCTGTGACAACTGCCAACCTCCACCGGGGCAATAAGGGGAACTCCAAAAGGCAGTAGAAGAGCCCCTTGCTCAGTATCCCTATCGAGCAAGCACATTTTGTCATTTGGAATAATGCATTGTATGGTATTTTCTACCTTGTTTGGTATTTAGAGTTGGAATTTATTGCCAGGCTTCCTGGCAGCAAGCTGTGCAGGTTGCAGGCGGAGGCTGATGGAGGTGAGTGAATTAATGTGGTGGCTGTTTGGAATGTCGTCCAGCTGCCAGGGAGAATTATGTTTGTTTGCCTTTGGCACAAGTGTGAAAGGAACAGCCATAGATTTCAGAAGTGTGAGTCTACATTTTTATATCTCACACTAATGAATACATTTTTTTGTATCCAATACATTTGGGGAAATAGAATTTATTTGTAGATTTTATTTACCACTTGTGTGGTAGAGAGGGAATGTTTCCTCAGAGACTGAACTTGTATTTTAGAAAAGAAAAAGAAGGGGGGGGAAGGAAAGACCTGACTAAGCCAAAACAGTGTCAGTAGAAGTTAAGTGTCAGTTACCCTAATTTCACTATTTTTGCAATTATATCTAAAGTCAGATCATAGGATGGAGAATTTCAGCAAGATTTGAAAAGTTTTTCAAGTAACATTTCTCTGGTGGTGGAGAAATGTCACTGAAAGATGTAACTTTATATTTGTTTCCTGATGGAAATTTATTTCTTCCAGTCAAATTTTTCCCTTACCTATAACCTGTCAGTTATCCCCACCCCAACCTCCTGTGCTATCAACAGAGGCATGATAATGCTATTTGCAATGTGCTGTGATGTGAAAAGTACTATAGAAGATTGAATTGTTGTTGCTGATAGGACCAGAAATTTGCCCAACTAGATCTGTCAATAGCTGACACTAAAAAAACAAGGTACAAAGTGCATTTGAAGACTGTCAGACACCAATGTTTTTTTGTTTTCTCTAGCAAACTATTCCTTAGATAACTGACTTGACCTAGTGTTGTTTAAAAAGATCAAGCACACAGTGTCTCAGAAAGAAAGAAAAGGATGGAAAAGAATAATATTAGTTACTTCATACTATGTAAAGCCTAATGGTCTTTTGTCCCATTATAGTAAGTAAATAAAACTATCACTTATATCTCTTCTGTTGGTCTTAATAGTATGGAAAGGCAAAAACTTTCTGGTTTTGGTCCAGTAATGAACTAAAAATAATAATTTGCAAAATTATATAATTTTAATTATTGTTTGCAAAAAGTCACACTCTAGGACAGATTTTAAAAAAGAAAATAATGAATACTTATACCTACCATAGTTTCTGTGTACAGGCATGTAACTTACACATATGATCAGGAAAACTGTAATTTCAAGTAAGTTTTGCAATTTAATTTTGATGATTCTAAATTTATTGTTTATATGTTAATTGACTGCTGTTAAGACTGCAATATACTACAACATAATTCAATGACTATTTGAAGAGAAGCAAATATATTAAACATTATTGAGAAAATAATTTGTTGGATCAATATTTCTCAAACACTTGTTTCACTCTAACCATTTAAAAAAATATTTGCAACGTTTATCAGAGCCCTTCAAGGAAGCAAAGATGTTTTAAGTGTCATGTCCAGCAGAAGAAAGAAAAATAGATGTGAGTTTGCAAACAGGACTATTTTCTGGTACAATGAAGATGTGAGATATCACTTTGGAGATGGGATTAGTACTGAAGAGGCAGAGACAAAAACAAGGAAGAAGGAAAAGGGGGGGACAATGAGAATAAAAAGAACAATAGAAAATAGGGAGTAGAGGGTAAAGAATGCGATGGAGAAGAATGAAAATCAGAGTCAATGGGGACAGATAAACAGCATAATAAGCCAAGGGGTAGGGGGTGGGAAAAGAGAGAACTACATAAAATAAGGACAGGGTGAAAAAGCTAAAAAGGGAGGAAAAGAATCCCACATGAATCCTAAACTTAAGGAAGAACAGCAAGTCCCTCTTGGATCAATCAGTGCTTCCCAGCTACCCACGTGCAACCCCTGTGAGTCACTCTATGGCAATGGCTGTGCAGCCTTCATGCCAAGACAACTATTTGGAGCTGTGGTCCAGCGTCAGAGGGAGCAGGAAAAGATGGCAGAAAGAGTCCTGTGGCAGGGAAACCTTACTTCTCCCAGAGCTGAGGGCTCCTGCCAACAGATCCAGCTGCAGCCAGCTAAGGCTGGAGTCACTTGGTACTTGCTCTGCGAGCAGGGTGAGCGACCCAAGAGCCGCAGGGGTGCCGCCGGCAGCCAGACCGCTACAGCTTCCAATCTGCTTTGTAATCTAGTGCCTGAGGAACAGAGGGTAGAAGGACAGTTGGCAAACAGAGCAGCAGGAGAAATAAGAAAGAGCAATACCAAAAGAGGGCAAAAGAAGGGAGTAAAAGAGAAAAATATTTAACGGTCATGGCCTCTTTACAGGAAGAAATGACTTGTACTACATACATAAGTGATCCCTATGCAAACTGCAGGTAGGAGAGGCACGGCAAGGAGTCTGCTGTTGATCTCATGAGCTGAGTGATGTACATGAGAGCACAACTGACACATTTCTGTCTCAAATCCAGCCATTCTTAAATGTGGAAATACTTCCGCTAGGGCAGTTCAGTTGTGTATGTGCGTATCAGTTCCTTTCTGATCATCTTTGACCTTTTCCAGAAGGCAAGCCTGGATTTATCTTCTTTATTTATTTTGCCAACATGGCTGTATTTGTCAGCAGAGTAATTAGTTGAGCCAGTAGAGCTCTGGCAATAGACTTCCAGTTGACATGCGCTCCCTCTACTGGTTGGCATTTGCCTCTACACACCAAGATCAAAGTAAAGACAAATTTAGGTCCTCTAGCTTTTTAAAAAGAAAGGGCCTTAAAACATTCTGCTTATTTGTTTTGACATGACTGTAAAATCCCTGCTGCTCAATGTCTTAGTGGACCGATAAGACATGAAGATTGATGCACTTCTGCCTTTCAGACAAAAGATTTTTCAGTCCATGCACATTCACAGGTTTCTTTGTTCAAATAGTATTTCTACTGTTTTACTGATATGACTGTGCATTAGTGCCCCTATTTTCTTCCCCACAAGCACAGGTCAGTCATGCTCCCTCACACAGCCATTCCCAGCTCTGGAACACTGGGCAACCAACATTTCATTTTGGGGAGATCTATACATGATCAGCTGGGCATTATTGCAGGAGTCTTGCTGGTTCACCTCATCCGAATGCACAGATAGCGGGGAAATACAATGCTAAAATATATCCTTGGTGAAACTGCTCAATCTGAGAATTTCTGTGGAAAGAATTAATTCCTCACTTTGACTGAGGCCTGTTAGAGCATAACCATGTGAGCAAGTGCCCACAGTTGGTAACAGTGAGTTGGTTCAGAGAGCCAAAACACGCTGCATTCAGAGCTGGGTGGGCACTGGTGTGACCACCAGCCACAAGAGCTGCAGGTGTGCAGCAGAATGCTGAGCAGTTTGGGTTAATGAATTCAACTCCATAGCAAATGACTCTTGAATTCTAGTCCTGTCTCTAACACAGAGTCCTGGTCAAAATCTAGTTATGATCTTTCTGATTTGCTTCCACATCTATAAAGTAGGAATAATCTTATAATACTTATAATACTTACCAGACACTCTGAAGCATAGCTTCAGCATCTACACTTCATATCATCTGTTAAGCTGCCTCTGCTGGACTAGGTCATGCCTCTCTGGTGCTACCACATAAATGTTAAAACCAAACCATCATCTGGTCTTCAAAAAGAGCAGCTCCAATTCCCTGCCTCTTTTTTTTTTTCTTTTAAATAAACCTTTGAAATACTGTTTTAATAAAAAAGAACAGAAGAAAAGTCTACTTTGGCAATTCTTATGTCAAGATCTAGGACAGATTGCTGGATAGTATTTAACATTCAGAATGGAATTATTACTTTGGCCCTTAGGCAAAATGTACCAGAAACTTGTCTAGGGTCATGCCAACAACAAATGATGAAGTAAGGAAATACTTTTTTATTTTAAATAGGATCTGTGAGTTTTTTCAAACATGGAGACTAAATTTAGACAACTGTCTTGGAAACAAACTCAGAGAAAATTTAGATTTTTTTTTTCCTGTTCATCAATTTTCTAACTATTCAAATTTAAAACAAGCAGTAGCAGTCAATTTCTATTTCCTCTTCTAGAAATTTTTCTTACTCATTTTTAACTGTTTCCTACTGTTTTCACAGTTCAGTGCTTGCAGACAGTAAAGCAGCTGAACAAGACAGGCATCCATTAATATTTCCAAGTATTTTTCAAGCCACAGGAAAAGCTATATTCCATTTGTCCATAAAAATTTCACTCAAGTTTTTTGGAATTTCTTTTGAGGTTTTATTGTATGAAATCAGTATTCAAATACATATTCAGTTAAATTAAATTATCAGCTAATATTTGCTACAGCTTATATCTAACCTGGAAAAGTTAATTTTTATAGTATAATACAAATGGAAACGTAATTTGTGTGAGAGTTGTTTCATTGCCATTGCCTACCACATTATTGCACAAGAAATCAGCACATTGCTAAGACAATATTTGTAGGACACAAAATGCTCCAGGTACACAAAACAATTTGCAGATTATGTGACACAGATATATCTCAAAGGCATATGTATCTCGAAATCTTTTTAGCAACATTGTCTTTTTTCAAAGGAACAAATCAAATAATGCTTACTTTCATTTGAGGCCAATGAAAAAAATCAGAGCTGATGGTGTTTGTAATCATTCAACATTTCTTTTCTGACCAAACACCATTCATCAAATGGAATAATTTATTCCCTTGGATACCCGATTCCTTGTAAACCCAGAGAAAACCTGATACTTTAGAAAGGTACATCTTGGACAAAGATTTTGTAGCTAAAACACACAAACAACTCCAGTGACAGGGAATTCTTCTGTCATGCTATAAAACCTGAGATCTAAAATCTTCACACCATTGGTCCCCAAACTCTGCTTTGTGACTGCTGCCTGTGGAGGAGATTGTGGCTGCTCGGGGAACAACCACTGGGCACAAGTTCAGAGAGTCCTGAGGGGCAGCAGAGTAGAGCACCATAGTCTGTCACCTGCCTTGTGATCAAACACACCACATGGGTTCTCTGGCATGTAGTAGAGCTCACAGCTAGATGATGTCACACAGGCAAAAAGCTTAGCTACCAGTGCTGCCTGTCCTACTGAGAGAGGACCAGAATTGCCTACCTTAACATCAGACTGGAATTTCACTCAGACTGAGGAGGAAGGGCTTCACTTGCTTATGGACAACAAATAATGTGGTAGCAAAGAAATTCATCTTGCTCAGGCCGCATCCAGGTTTAAATCAGATTTGCTGTCAGATTTGAAGCAGTGTCTGAAATGGGGATTCACCACGACAGGTAGCTACTTAGCCCCAGTTATGCATCTGTCATCCGTCTCCTTTGTAGACTCTCTTGCTTTCAAAACATGCTGAAAAGTCTTGATTTCACCCTGCATCAGAATGAAACCAAATGCTAAAACCTCAGAATTTTTCACGAAACAGAATCCTTGCTTCCTGGCCAGCCTTATTATTGAACCTTAATATGATACAACATGTGTCCATATTTGCACACATGGTCCACAGCCCTTACACATGTGTAAATCCTACTGAAGTCATGTATAAAGGATCAGACTCTAAGGCTGTTATAGAAAAAGTTCATGTTTCACTGACTTTTTGGTATTCTTTGAAGATATTACATTAAGAGTAAATATAGAGAAGTACATGTTATATGCGAGATTTTCAGAGAACATTTAACTTCCACACCAGAAGGTCACATCTAAGGCAATATGGTCTTGGAACAAGTTCAAAGTTGTCACACTTGATAAAAATAGCTTAAAGGGCACATAACTGTGCTGGAATATGGGAAAACAGTGGAACATGAGAGGGAGAATGATTGAAGGCCCTATTACTAATTATGTACATACTTTGCTGCTATTGAAAGCTAGGTTTCCAAGCATGTACACTGTACTGCAGTTAAATAGAAGTGCAAGCAATTAAAAAAATATAAATGCTTTTGCATTGCAATATTTAAGGAAAGAACCATTTACAAATACAATTCCCTAGAATAATGGAAAGTCTTTTAAGAATGACCAGAGGACAAATGAATTTTGTTTATAATTTCAAAACTATGTTTGTACGCTTACATTTTTGCATCACTTATTAATATTTTTGTAATACTTTATTAAAAAAAGTATTTGTTTTTTAATATAAGAAACTACATTCACTTTTTTCATGTTTCATTTCAAACTCTTGCAATTACGTTGTTAGTTTCTTCTAACTTCCTGAAAGAGGGACAGATGTACACAACAATAAGCTGAACCTCAGGAAAAGTTAAATTATACTGGGAGATGGGCTGTTACAGCACAATATGCGGTATATTATAAACAACATTAAATTGCCCCTTGAAATAAACATTGTATTGGCAGTAATTAGCCCTTAGGATTGCCTTTTGTGTATTGAATACCTGTTAAGCCACAGTCAAATCTCCTTATGATGCTTCAGCCATACATTTAAGTGAGCATAAAATAGGATCCTATAGCCCTTTTGCGAATGGATTCACTCACACCGAAGTCCCACTAAAGAGGCGGTTGCTTCATGACTAGAAGGACACTTAGTAAGTCATGGGTCCTACATGGAAAACCACACTATATATCTTCCAGTTTAAGGTTTTGATTTATTGTACTTTTATCTTAATTTTGCCCCTGTAAATAACATGTCATGGAAAGGAATCTTTTACTTTGCCTTTGATTGAGACATTTGCTATACTCTGCACATACCTCTTAATGATTGATGGCATGGTGCAATCTTTGTGCCAAAACCTGAAAAAAAGCTAATGTTTAATGATTTTGTAATGCAATACTTTTGACTTAGTTATGCCAAGAATCACTACATGCAGAGCTCCGTCATGTCCTGATCCTATTTATCTCAGTGAGGCTCTTGATGATGAGAAAAAAACAAAATTGCTATCTTCCATGCTTGGAAACAAATTTTTCATTCATCCACATTCTTCCCTATAGAGAAACTGTCTCAGATGCAGGTGTTCTTGACCAGGTTTTGTCTCATAGGAGATCTATGTAAATTACCATTAAGGTAACTTATTTTATGGTAACAGTCTGCAAAAGGCATGTTTTGTGACAGCAACAATATTTTTTTTTTTTCATAGCAATGAAGTGTTTATGAATTAAAGGTATCCCTTCAACTGGAGAAAGACAATTGAAAGCAGAGGTCTCCCTTGCCTCCCATGAGGTGAACAGCTAACAGAAGCATTTTGTATCTTTGACGATTAGGAAGTAAATGATAGGAAAAGGGCCGAAAAACCACTCTACCCGCAGAGAACAGTGGAACTCCAGGAGGTACACTGCATACGCAGAACTCTCTATATGTCCCTTTTAAAATGTATAACCACAGGGAAAGGTTACATTATATTGCAGCAGAGAAGCAACAAAGTAATTTATGCTGCTCAGTTTAAAAGCATCACATTTTTATACAATAACAAAAAAGCAGAGAGTCTGAGTCATTAGAAAAATACTTGCACAGCTGGTAAATTGTATTTTTTATGGACCTTATACATGTGATTCTAAGCACTAAGTATACACATTATTAGGGTCAATCCAAATCCAGGCTGATGAAAATCCAAAGTGTTGGAGGATTTAGGATCTTCCTGTGGATTTTGTTGTAGCCTCCACATCTATGTTTTCATTAAAATAATATATGTTCTAACTTTCCAGGTTCTGAAAGGAGCCTTTACAATGTTAACCAGTGCACTATCTCACAGACCATACAGCCAACAGATTGAAACAATACTACTATGTAGAATAACAACAATATTTATTCTGTATTTTTGTCTTCCTAGAACAGATTGATCACTGATTCAGAAGCAAGGAACTAATGGCCCTGGCTTCTCACTCAATTGGAGATGGCAACGTTTTAGTGGTTTTAGTGCTAATCATCTATGAAAGAGCACAAAAGGTAGCACGCCCCCAGAGAGCAAGACAATCAGGATCTGTGTGGCTGTTACAACCCCGCTAAGAGGACTGTGCTACTCTGTTCTTTCATCTTTGTAAAGTGAGAGTGAAACAGTCCATCATAAATTTGCTTAGCTGGGAAAAATGATACATCTGTTGTCCATTCTTATTTTGTCTTGGTGCCTGGGAAGAAGAGCTTCATGTCTTACTGCACCTGGGCAAAGACAGACCTACAGGAGGTGCTCCCAGGTCCCTGAAGATTCTAGGATGTTTTGGTTTAAACTCCTGCTCTATTCAGACTTGGGTTCACCTACTTTGCACACTGCAATTCTTTTGGCTGTATTTCTCTGTGGTCACTATATCCCTCTCTTTATCTAGTGTACAATTCTGAGAATGGCAGTGAACAGGAAGGCTTTTAGTCCTCTTGCCAGTTCACACAGTCTGCTGCTAGAAAGCCCTCGACCTGAAAAAGATTAGAAGACGTAATTCTCCATGAGCCAATGCCCATTACTTTTATCTCAAATGGTTTTAAAGGCCATCCAAGTAATGCAAACTGGATTTACATTACTCCAGTCCATGGATTGGATCTCATCGAAAGGATTTTGCTACCAAAATTACTTGCATTGCAGCAAAACTAAAAGCTGAAATCAGGAATTGAAGTAATGTTTTACAAGACACTATACAAATCCAGAACAAAAAGATGATCCCTACCTGAAAGATATACAACATAAAGGTGTCACTTGGCTTTATGCTTTCCCCAGATGTAATAGTTAGCACGTATTTTGTACATCGGCTTTGCTACATGAAAAATGGTTGCACCTAATTACATCCTAAGGTAAGAACATGGAGATATGACTGATGGATGGGGAGCCCAAGGACATAATCACATGACAGTGATCCATCAGACAGGGAGAGTATCAGTTCCTTGCTCCCAGCTGTTGTCATTTCGGAAGATATCTTGGTGATAGCGAATTTTATAGAAAGGAGATGACAAAGCATAGTGAGGGTTTTTATAGATGTTTAAAACATGTTGTCTCAATGTGTGAAAGACTGCTTAGTTGATAATGTACACAGGGTGAAAAACTTGGTGTTGGGATGGTTATTTGCATCTCCGCCAGAGCAGGAATGAGTATGTATCTGCTGCAATAGTAAAGGAGGGAGAGTAAGGGTAATATGCTTGAAAGAAATGCAAAGCAATGAAAATTAAATCCTTCATCTCTACTGGGATAAATTCAGACAACTTAATGGAGTGATGCTAAGGGAAGGTTGGTACTTTGTAGAGAAATGGTGTAGATTTTGCAATTGTCAAGTACTTCAGAAAAGGATGCTGTGGTGCCTCAGACATGAGCTGATGAGAAAATGAACTTTATCTTGCTAATTAATAGGAGCTGTCCCACTTTCAGAAGTTTTCCACTAGTGAAGTTTAGGTTACCTTGATATTTTTTTCCGGATTCCCTAAAAGAAGGATTCATCATTTCTCAGTATCTGAATTTCTGCATCTGAAATACACTTTCCTATGAAATACCATTATTTCTCCCTTTTCACACAGATTTGTTTCTTTTTGAAAAAGGAATTGTGTGAAACATGAGAGAATGCGGATGTACGAAGAGAAAATAGCCTAAAATGACTCAGGTTTTCCAGGTAATTTGTGCCCAGAATTAAAATCAGCATCTGTGTTCTGTTGCAAAGAGAACGTCTTTTCAGTACACTAAATTGTTAGGCCTAATTTGCATTTCCAGAAATCTTACATGTTTGTTTGGAAACATAATAAAGGTTATGAGAAAACATCTGGATGTGAGAATGAGATCTGTTGCTGCAAAACAGGTGATTCATGTAGTGTCAGCCTTTCAAATAAAATCTAAGAACTAATTTTGGAAAGTTTTTTCCATCTCATAGACTTGTTGATATTTATTCCTAGGTATTAGATATCTATGTAAATCTTGAATAAACTATCTGAAACTGTACAGATGCCAAGAAGCTTTATTTTTGCAGCCTGTGTCACAAATGTAAATTACTGATAGATTGAGTTAGTAATATTTTCATCATTTCTCACATAGACCTTAAAAAATTCCAACATGAAACAAGACTCAGAAAAGAGTGAGAGCCACCACTAATAAAAATTTTTGTAATATCTTATACAACATTGTAATAATCTCTCAAATCATGCTATAAACATTTGCTTACTTTATAAAACAGTCTCTCGAATTTTGGCTACCATTAGTAACCTGGGGTAAGTCAACATTCTTCCTATCTTTCCCTGTTTTAGATTCTATGGAGAAAATAATGGGTGCATATATGTAACTGAAATGGCATCAAGACCATCGATACCATCATCCTTTGACAAATGAATGATATTGATCTGTACATAAAGAACTGTTCCCTGTATTGTGGCTGGATGACATACATGCATAACAAGAAGTATAACAAGAAGTTCTTGTTCATCACATCAGTGCATGTGGGATACAGCACACTGAAAATCAATACTAACTGGTAGTATGTCACATAAAAGTATGGACTGACAAAAAGAAATAAAAATTAAGCCCTTGGAATAAAATACAAGATGTGCAACAGTGCCTACTTAGTGATCTTAAGACTGAAAGGAGAAGTTTCCACTTTCTGCAACTTCCATTTCACACCTAGATTACTGTTGTTACCAATACTGAATCTAAAATGTGGACAGGAAATTACATGAATGAAAAGAAAAAATCCTGGAAAACAAGCAATTGATAATCGCTGCTGAAATAGCAGGAATAAACCCAGAGGGCCTCAAAATTTGTAACCAAAGCAAAAATGTCTCAAAACTGCAATGTGATGAATAGATGGTATACTTACCTCCCAATCACCTCTTCCGGGCTTCTTCTACATTCTCTGTATTCACCCACTCTGTCTTCTCAGCTTAAAATTTAATCAAACAAAAAAAATTTAAACTACACCTTGTCTCTCAGGAGCAGAGGGAATCCTGAGCAGTCATTCTGTCAGAAGTGGGATCCTTACAGGGCTTTTATAGCTAGTGATTTTTGGAGAGGTGTGAAACAGTTACTTAATTTCCTGACAAAATATGTCAGAATGTCTTTTAATGCTAACATGTGCAAGTTTTCTGGCCTGTAAGTTATATGCTAGGACAGAGAGCTAAGAAATTACTAAATGTTCTGGAATGGACAAAAAGCCTCCTTCATTTTAAAGATCCATGTATCTTAATTGTCTGCTTTCCGTATTTTCTCTTTACTCCTTTGTCTCTTTCACAGTCTGATTTCAATTTATACAGACTGTTTTCAATATTAGGACCCATGTTTACTAATCTATAAAGTCCAAGAAACCCAGGAGATCAGTCCTGAAATAATAAAGACTTATTCATATGGAGCTGTGGCTGCCAATCAGGTTCCAAGGGTGGCTTTGTGGTGCTGACATGTTTTCTTGGCTTTGCAGTTCTTGTAGGTGTTCAACATGCCTGTTATTCATTAAGATCAGCTTTACAATATGCAAATCAAATCTAAGATAATTTTTGCTTACATTATGAAGAAATTTTAGAACAGACCAGCTTCTGCAGAAATGCTTCAGGTACACCTGCAGGACTGTGAGAAGAGGAGCATCATGGAATGTTACAGTTTCACTGAGAAACTCATTTTGGCCATAAATAATAAAGGAAAGTGGATTTTAGCATAATTTCAGCAAAAATGTTCCTGAGTGTTGCCATTTCTATCTTCATCCTCTAAAGAATGAACCACTGATACAGAAAGCAGCTGTTACTTTTACCCTTTGGTAACATGTAATATTTTTAAATGAGGAAAAATTATAATAGCAGAGTAATATTTATATTTATAAATATTTATTTGAAATATCATGGCTAGGCTTCTCAAACAAAGATTTGGGAAGGACTCTACCTACACTTGCTACAAGTGCGCTGGTGGCTAAAAAGGCCAGTGCGAGATAGACAAGTCTGGTTGCAAAAGACACAGTGGAAAGATTCCTTAGGTGGTATTAACAAGATATGATTCCTTCTGTGTTGTCTTTTCTCCTCGAGAGTGATCCTGCATTCTCAAAAGAAGCAGCAGCGTTATAGATAGAGTGTCTACAGACCTCCCGATTGGAGGCCAGAGTCATCATGGCTGGGCTTCGTGAACGAAGATTTGGGAAGGGCTCTACCCACGTTTGTTACAAGTGCGTTGGTGGCTAAAAAGGCCAATATGAGATAGACACGTCCGGTTGCAAAAAGCACAGCAGAAAGACTCCTTAGGAGATACATTTTGCAACACACGATTCTTTCTGCGTTGTCTTTTCTCCTCGAGAGTGATTCTGTGTGCTTTCTCAAAAGCATCAGCAGTGTTAAAGATAGCGTGTCTCCAGAACTCCTGATTGGAGGCCAGAGTAGACCAGTTATGTTGATCAATATGGCCAAGGCTGAGATGTTGTTTCAGGGAGTCCTTGTATCTTCTCTTCGGGGCTCCTCTCATGCAGCAGTCGGTGGCAAGTTCACCATAAAGCAAGATCTTAGGGAGGCAGTGGTCCTTCATCCTGGAGATGTGCCCTGCCCAGCGCAGCTGTGTTCTCAGCAACATGGCCTCAATGCTTGTGACTGCTGCTTGTTCTAGAACAGATGTATTGGTCACATAATCTGACCAGTGGATGTTTAGGATTGTACGGAGACAGCGTTGATGGAAGCGTTCTAAGAGTCGCAGGTGGTGGCGGTAGATGACCCATGATTCGGAGCCATATAAGAGAGTAGACAGCACTATGGCTCTGTAAACACTGATCTTTGTACTTTTCTTCAGGTGTTTATTTCGCCAAACTCTTTTATGGAGTTTTCCAAAAGCACTATATGCCTTTGCTAACCTGTTGTCTATCTCTTCGTCAATCTTACCGTCCGAGGAGATGAGGTTCCCTAGGTAATTAAACTGCTGGACTGATTTGAGCTCTGATTGGCCACTGGTGATATGGGGATGATGGAAGATTTCCTGAGGTGCAGGTTGATAGAAAACTTCTGTCTTCTTTAACTTGACTTCCAGCCCAAAGAGCTCAGCAGCCTCTGCAAAGCAGGATGTTAAACGCTGCAGAGCTACTTCTAAGTCAGCGACGAGGGCGTCGTCATCAGCGTAAAGCAGCTCCTGGACAAGATGATTTAAAGTCTTAGTGTGGGCCTTCAGTCACCTTAGGTTGTATAGGCTTCCATCAGTATGATATTGGATGTAGATACCATTTTCTTCGTCGAGGGCTGCTGTGGCCCTTTAAAGCATCATGCTGAAAAAGATTGTGAATAGAGTTGGTGCAAGAACGCAGCCTTGTTTCACACCATTGGTAATTATAAAGGGCTCAGAAAGTGCATTGCCATATCTGACCTGGCCATGCTGATCCTCATGAAGTCAGATGATCATTTTAAGGAACTTGGGGGGACATCCTAAACGTTCCAAAATCTGCCATAGACCTTTTCTGCTCACAGTATCGAAGGCCTTGTTGAGATCAACAAAGGTTACATAGAGACCTTTGTTCTGTTCCCTACGCTTCTCTTGCAGTTGTCTGAGAACAAACACCATGTCTGTGGTACTCCTGTTGGCTCTAAAACCACATTGGCTTTCAGGTAGAAGTTCTTCTGCTATAGCAGGCATTAGTCTGTTCAAAAGTATTCTTGCAAGGACTTTACCAGCAATGGAGAGCAGAGTAATACCTCGGTAATTTGAACAGTCTGATTTATCTCCTTTCTTTTTATACAAGTTTATGATGACTGTGTCACGAAGGTCTGATGGTAGTTTGCTAGGCTTGAAGATCATCCCATGAATCGCTCTCCCGAAACACTTTGGCAACATATTTGAAATATATTTATAGCATATTTAGGTATTTAATATTTATTGAAAGGAATTTATAAGTACAAGTACATATAAAATTATATGCTCGTAATTTTTTGTAAATGTAAATATAAAAATACCAGAGAAAAGTGATAATTTAACTCCTGAAAAGCAGGAATGTTTTAAAAGAATGTATGCTAGAAGTTGTCATTGGAAATACACATTTTGCATGAGCAGTACAGGAACAGTCTAGCAAAACCTGTGTGAAACTTTTAGTGCATAAATCTTCTCATACCCAGAGGCAGTAATAAGTTACATGTTTATCTACATATAAATTTTTAAATTGTCAAACATATATTTCATGTACCACAACCAGAAATAACATCTTCTTGGCTGTCTTTTTTGGATGTGTTTCACATTACGTGTAGAAGTCAAAGACACCACTTTATACCCAAAGGATACATAAACACTTCAAGCATATCAGAACAGGTAAAATATTGCTATAGACTCTAAAATTTCACTACTGCAGGTGGGCAATTGTTCTCCTTTGTCACCAATTCAACAAAGACTTGAAAAACACTTCCAAGTTTTAACTTTCCTGGTTAGATGGCCAGGATTGCCTCTCATGATTTACCTGAAAATTATAGCCCTAGAAGACTGAACTGTACATTCCCACTCTGTTCCATTCAGGTTTCCTATCTTGTCTTTCATTTATTCCTGTGTGTGAATAAAAGTTCAGCACCATGCACATTGTAG
Source organism: Pipra filicauda (assembly GCF_003945595.2). Lineage (NCBI taxonomy): Eukaryota > Metazoa > Chordata > Aves > Passeriformes > Pipridae > Pipra > Pipra filicauda. Next base: position 1,229,648 of record NW_024103552.1, on the reverse strand, counting down.
AAATGCAACATTACCTCTATATTTGAGGTGTAATAATTCCCAAATGAATTCAAATGTATGTAAAAAGAATTAATTCATGCAGTCTACATTTTAAAACACCAGTTACTGTAGTTAAATCCTTACATTTGAGTGCACCACCACTGTTTGGACCAGACCCTTTTCTACCCTACACTGCTCACTCTGGCTAAATCAATTTTTAGTCCATTGCTCACCTTTCTGAAGAGGGGGGTCGACAGGTGTTTGCCCTGTTAATTCAGAGTGAACACGCACAGACAGGGCAGACATTGTGGGAAGCTGGTGAAGCTTGAGCCGGATTAGCACCCGAATCTGCATAAATGTGCCTTGCTCCCCACATTCTGTCCCCAAGCTGCTCCAGGGATTTAAATTTAGCAGACTCAGGAAAAGCGATTTCCTAAAAAGCCAGATGAGGCAGCAATGAGCTGGGATTATACATCAAAAGGTACCTGCTCCCAGAATTTCCTGACCTTTGTTCACTAAATTAATACTTTTTTTGTGTGTGTTTGTTTTACTTGGTGTGAATATAACTGTTTCAAAAGATTCGTGCTCATACTCATAGTTACAAAACATACATTTATTTTAATTTTTTCTAATACCAATTTTTCATTTTAAAGGTGCCACAATTTAGTCTATTTTCCTTAACACTTGAAAAAAATGCCTACTTCAAGCCTACAGCTGAAAGTTTTTTCGGTATGATTTTCAGGCACAATTTAGGGAATAGAAGAACAAATAAAACTTATGATAAACAATCTAGAATATACCTAACATTCATATTACAATGTAAGCATTTGTTCATTTTTTTAAAAATTTGTTTTTGATGAACTTGAAAATAACCCTATAGTAATAAAAGTGACATGGCAATTTTTGTTTCCCACTTTCTTATGGCTATATATGATTTAATAATTAGATAACATGACATCACTAATAAGCTATTTACTTCTAATTGCAAAGCAGACTGATTTATGTTGTTTGGTTTTGTTGATGCATTTTTTTTTAATGTTTGAGAAATATTAGAAGACACATATTTTTAGTCAGTTTAGACTTGAACTCAGGAAATTCCCAGTAAAACAGTGAGGGCAAATCATAATATGCTTATAATATATTATTCTTATATATTATAATATATATATAAGATACAATATAATTTGCTACAAATAATAATTTGCAGTAAAAACTGAAAAAGGAAACAACAAGAAACATTAAAAATTTTTATTTCCTTCACAGGTGTTTCTAAAATATCTCTTTTAGTACTGATTATTTATGATTACCAACTCCTTCACAATGTAGTTTCATGCTGTCTATGGGACACCTCAGTGGGCTATAAAGAATCACAAAACAGTAAAGTTTTCTCCCATGTGGATAGACTGGAGGCTTTTGGGACCAGCTGCCCATGTCCATGCTGCTATACTTGGAGGCATAGGAGCAGGACAGACAGGGACAGCACTTTGCCCAGTAAGTTATCCTCTTTAAAGTACCAGTGTTAGCCAAGGGACGTAGAGAAGGAGGTTAGAAGACTGAAAACCTTTTTCCAGTGTAAAAAGGAGATCCTCACAGGTTGTTTCTTAACCCTCCTGGTCAGTAACCTCAGATTCCCTCCCATTCTGCAAACTGCCTGGGCCAAATATCTAAAAATGTATTTAAATGTCTATTTTCCTCGTTTTTCCCCTTGACTGCAGCCTCGGGTAGATTGTCCTGGTTGATACTATACCTGGAGTGCTGTGTCCAGTTGTGAGCTCTCCAGTTCAAGAAAGACAAGGAACAACTGGAGATGGTCCAGTGGAGTGGTATGAAGTTGTTTAGGGGATTGGAGCACCTCAGTTACAAGGAAAGGCTCAGGGAGCTGGGCCTGTTTAGCCTGGAGAAGGGAAGAAGATTAAGAGGGGACCTGAAAGGAGGGTGTCAAGAGGATGGAGCCAGGCTCTTCTTGATGGTGGCAAGCAATAGGATGAAAGGCAATGGGCAGAAACTGATGCACAGGAAGTTCCACCTGAACATGAGGAAGAACTTTACTGCAACGGTGAAAGAGAACCCAGGGAACAGGCTGCCCAGGGAGGTTGTGGAGTCTCTTTCTTAGGAGATATAAAGCCATCTGGACATGATGCTGTGCAGCCTGCTCTAGGCAAACCTGTTCTAGCAGGAGGGATGGACTAGATGATCTCCAGAAGGCCCTTCCAACCGTAACCATTCTGTGATTGAGTGATTCTGCAACAGATACTTAATCATCCTCTACCTTTTCTAGACTTTCATAATTTTTTTCATGAACTCTATTTTTACCCTCTTGTTTGTATTTCATTGAACCTGCTTCTGCTGCAGAAAATGGCAAATCACCCATAGCAGCAACAACACTGACAGACACATTGACAGACTCTTTTATCAAGAAAAAGTACTCTGCAGGCAAACACATTTCCCGAGAACCTCCTTGCTGTTCTTTCCCTTTTGGTGAAAAGTTACAGGATCTTGTGTACACTTTTCCAGTCTCCAGGTTAAATCGTACCTACTTTTGTTAGCTTTTAAGGGATTTGCAATTGCTCAAGTTATAAGAACGAACAAGATGTGCACACCACTAGACCTGCACTTTTTAATTATACCTATCCTGCACGTTTCACTGAATTGACGAAATACTGAATAAATTGGAATAGCTGAAGCAGCTGACATTTCTGGCAGACATGCCCGTGTTGCTTTAGTATGCCCAAGTTCATTGCTGCACACCATCTGCCTGTTACCTGCAAATTCCCCATGTACTCTCATCCCTCTGTACATCAGGGACCTTTTGTAACCCTCTCAACTACTCTCGTTTCATGTCACCCATTTAATTTCCTTCAAAGATTTATTCCTGCATGATCTCTTCCTTCCATTTTTTTTCTGTTTTTTTTCCCTTCTGTAGGAAATAAATTATACAGGGCGTCAACATACTTGAACTAGAACTGAGATGGAGGTAGTTATAATGAAATGCTAATAATTGCCAGGAAAATTACAGAGTTGTTCTCAGCTGCTAGATCTGCCAAGTAGCTGCCAGGAGCACTATGTGTTTCCCCTATTCTTCTTCTAATTTACTGATTTCTCACCAAAATAGGGTGTTGGTCTTCAATTCTTAACTTTCAGAAAACATTCCAGTGCTGATTGGATGTGTCATTCAAAATTAATCACATAATGGACAAAGAAACAGAGGAATGTTTTTCTGTCGAAATGAGGGCTTTTGATGCATGCTCAAGGTGTGCTTCAGCATTACACTTATCTGTTGGCCCATCCCTCTGCTGTGTCAATGCAACTCTACAGGGAGGCTGTGCTATAAATGAGGTTGCTTCCATTAACATGGATTATTTCACTAAGCTGGCTTGCTGCGCAGACTCACGAGAAGTTTTACCAGTAAAATTCATCACTCCCATCACTCTCTAACAAAGATGTAGTAGTTCTGTAAAGGAGCTCTTTAAGAGTGTTAGTCCTAGAGAAATTGTAAGTCAGAAGCACAATCTTAATTAAAGACCACTGATGCTGTTAAAATCTTTCTGTTCCTCACCTGCCTGCTACAACCTCTTAGCCACAGGTTGCTGAAGAATGATCAAACATACGGTCAAGGTGTGGGAGTGGTGAGCATTGTAAGAAGAAAAGTAGTCCAAGCTGCTTCAATTCTTTCTGAGGTGAATACTGTTTTATGGGCTGTGATTCAAGAGTGAAGATGGCACAGTAAGTGAGGCGATGGTGTACGTAAAATGAGGTTAGATTCATGGTTAACTCAGCATGTATATAACAGAGGAAGAACAGATAGGTAATCCAACAGGAGCTGGAGCCTCCAGACCTTGATTAGCTCAGGCAGATTTCAACATATGTACTGCTATGGGGGGTAGGCTACTACCTGAGCGCTCGCTCTTTGGGCTTCACACAAACTATCTCAAATGCTCTATAATGTTCTCTTTCTGTTTTCAGCCACATAACTACACTGCGGATTAAACACATGGGATTTAAAAATTTCCAAGAGGAATATGTAACTCAACAGGCATATCCCAGGCTTTTCTTTAAAATTCAAATCAGAGGCCTTTGTAAAAGCTTATTCATTATCTACATCAAAGCCATACCCACAGGCAATGCCTACTACACTTCTCTCTGACAGAAATGGGCCCATCTCCTTTCCACATGCCAACTTCCAAGGAATCCATTAACTCACCTTTTCAGGGCTTTTGCTGCCAGGAGCAACCCCAAAAGGGCTTGAGGCTTTTGGCAAAGGCTTTTCTCTATGATCAACATAGTGAGAAGTGCTTTGGGCACGCAGATAATCAAGGGCATTCCTGGATGACAGGAACTCCTCTCACATTTGAAATGGTGAAATTCAGAACCTAAGAAGAACTTCACTCAAAAGCAAGCTGGAAAATGCCCACTTTTATTAAGCACTGTGGAAACAACAAGCATTTGCCACCACTAAGGGTTGCTCCACACGGTCACACTCATCAATATTAATGATGTGAGTCAAACTTTGGAGCTGGGCTGGCTGGGACAGCAGCACATCCCAGGGATTACTGGTGCTCCAGGTCAGAGCCCACCATGCCTGAGTCCGCACACTGGGGGCTCACACACATCTGGGAGGCAGCCAGGCTGCTATGCCCTGTTGGGAACTGTGTCCAATTCTGGGCCCCTCACTACAGACATTGAAGTGTTGGAGTGTGTCCAGAGAAGGGTGTTGGAGTGTGTCCAGAGAAGGGCATTGGAGCTGGTGAAGGGTCTGGAGCACAAGTCTGATGAGGAGCAGCTGAGGGAGCTGGGTGGGGCTCAGCCTGGAGAAAAAGGGGGGGACCTTATCACTCTCTACAACTACTGAAAGGAGGTTGTAGGTGGGGGTCGGCTTCTTCTGCCAGGCAACTGGTGACAGGATGAGAAGACATAGTTTAAAGTTGTCCAAGGGAGGTTTAGGTTGGACATCAGGAAGAATTTCTTCACAAAATGGGTGATCAGACACTGGAATGGGCTGCCCAGGGAGGTGGTAGTGTCACGGTCCCGGAGGTGTTTCAGGAAAGACTGGGCACGGCCCTCAGTGCTATGGTCTAGTTGACATGGTGGTGTTGGGTCACAGGTTGGACTCGACGATCCCAGACATCTTTTCCAAACCATCCGACGCCAGCACAGCTGCCACACACCCGCAGCCGCACGGGCACGCGCGAAACAGGCCCCACCCCCTCCCGGGCCCCGCCCCCAGCAGGCACGTGACCCCCGCCCTCAGTGCCGCCCCTGGCCCCGCCCCTGCGCTCCCGCCAAACGCTTCCGGCCGGGGCCGGCGGCGCAGCGCGCACGCGCCGGGGAACCCGGAAGCGGCGGCGCGGCGGGTCCGGGGCGGTAGCGCGGTGGGGGCGCTGCCAGCGCGGGGCTCCCGGCACGGGGTCCCGCGGCCCGGCCCGCTCGGGGGGCGCGGAGCGTCGGGGCTGCTGCTGGGGCAGGTAAAGGGGTCCTGCGGTGGCAGGGGCCCGGGGAGGGACATGTGAAGATGTGTCCCGGAGGTATGGGCGGGGGCTGCCCGGCGCCGTGAGAGTGTCTGGGTGAGGCTGCGGCGGTGACGGAGCGGGGAAGGGTCTCCTCGGGACGGCGGGGGTGTGGGGAGGTAGGAGAGTGACCTCGGCTCGGGCCATGGACGATGTTGGTTTCTTGGAGTTCAGGGTGGCAGGAAACTGGCGGGTTTGCCTTGGACATCGTGCTCGGAGACTGACACTGGTGTCAGAGCGGAGAGGGGCATCTAAGGGCATGTTTTAGTGTGCACTTTTGTCTGTTAAAAGTTATCCTTTTTTGATGTTATCAAAAATTATCCTTTTGATGACTCCTTAAAGCAGTTTTCCTGTCATTTAAATGCTGTGTGGTCATCTTTTCTGTTTTTTGGTTTGGTTGGTTGGCTTTTCTTTTGAGCAAGACAGTTACTAGTTCATGTATACTAGTTCATATATACGCACACACACATGTATATGTGTGTATATATATATATGTAAGCTGAAAATTTGTAGGTCAAATAGATGTGCTTTCATCTTGCTATATGCTTTATATGTAACTATGTGTATCTCTACCTATAAACACATATTTAGAATTATTTTCATACTTTCAAACAGTGGGACTGGTGCATTATTGAAAATCAGGCCATCAGATTTGTAACTAATAACTCAATCTCTTGTCCTTTTTTCTTAGTGCTTGACCTGTAATATAGATATCTTCCAGGATGCTGGAGTCCTATGTAACTCCTATTTTGATGAGTTATGTGAATCGCTACATAAAAAATTTGAAGCCCTCGGATCTGCAGTTGTCACTCTGGGGAGGAGATGTTGTACTTAGTAAACTTGAATTAAAGTTGGATGTACTTGAACAGGTATGTTATGTTTATAGTTGTTATAGTCTGTGCATTTGATTTAAAAGAAGTTGACTGAATTATTTAGATTGGTCTGCACAGCTAAATAATCATTTAGTGCTTAATTGTTTTCTTCTTATGCAAGTTCTTTTTTTCCCCCCTGCATTTAGTTATTCTTGCTTTAATTTCATGCCATTTGTTTAGCAATGAATGGTAGTTCTTTACACATTCTGTAACTTATGGGTGTGAAGAGAAGGGCCTTTTTTCAGACATGTTTTTTTTTTTCAGTAACCATTGTTTTACGTATGAACGTTAATTAAATTTCTTTTCCAGTCATATTTACTAATTGCATATAGTAACTAATCCAAAATGTCACAAAGTAAAGTAGGATCTCTATAATTATGCAAACTAAACACAGAGTTGTGTTCTCTGTTTGGTTTTCTCATTTAAGATTTCATCATTCCACTTGTATCTAAACTTAAGAGTAGTTGAGGGACAGATTTGATCAACTGGTTTATGTAGATTAGATCAGAGACTAAAGACAAACTTGACCAACTAATACACTAGATACAGAATTTGGAGTCTCCTATCAATATAAATTAATTAAGTTTTAGTAGAGAGATGGTTTCCTTTTATACTTATCTGAGTTGACAGCTTGAGTGTGTGAGACAAGTAAAGCTGGCTTTTGTTGTGCATGGTGTAGCAAGTCTTAGCTAGAGTCCTGTGTCCAGATATAGTCCAACCAGGTGAAGGAACTGAGATAAATGCAGCAAAGAAGAATGGGAAATTTAGACAATACATCCATTGAAAGAAGAATGAAATAGAGAGGAAATGCATTTTTAATTTTGAATAAAATAAGGTGAGACAAGATAGGGTAAGAATTTTTTGGACGTGACAAGAAACGATAGAATAAATTGCACACAGGGAGCCTTAGGTTGGACATAAATGACAGACTTTTTTTAGTTTGATTATGAGGCATTGGAGTAGACTGAGGAGACTGCGTAGTCTCTGTCGGGGACACCTTTTAAAATGTGGAAGAAGTACTTATGGTTAATTAAGAATCTCTGATCCTGTTCTGGAAGAGGAGACAATCTTTCTTTCAAGAGATCCTGTCCTATTTTCTGTGCCTTTTGAAGAGCCTGACTTGTCTGCCTTCAAGTATTTGCTGGCCTCTCTATTTTCTCTGAAGTCTATTAGTTCCTCATTTTCTTGACACAGCTTGTCCATACAGCTGATGTGGATACTAGACTTCAGTTGTGTAGGATGTGTTCCCCCGTGAGCCTTTTTAAATGTATGTATTGTAGAACCAAAGAAGGACTGGTCAGAAAGGAATTCTGGAGGTCATGTAGTCCAGCCTCCTCTTCTGAACAGGGCTGTTGCCAGCATTGTCAGACCAACTTATGTTTTTCTCCAGTTGAGTCTTGAAATCTCCTGTCTTGTGAAAACCTTCTCTCTGGGTAAGCTGTTTCAGTGCTCTACTGTATATAGAGAAAGCTTGTCCTAATAACAAATTGTGATGGATATTAAACTTACTGTATTACCTGACACTATTAGAATTTTGCTGCTGTCATTGGTGATATTCCCTTTCCAGTAGTTGCAGTTTGCTGGTGGGTGATCCCTGGCTTCATCTTTGTCTACCTATGTGTCAGCTGGGTTCCTAAATATCCAGCTCAATCCAATAATGTCATGGCTCTTGTAGTGGTGCCATATGTACCTGTGCTCATGACTTATCAGCTTGAATGGGGATGTGAATATGTGATAAATTCAAAATTTAGCTCGGATTATTGTTTTTACATTATTTGGCTGTGTCTTTGTGAAACGTAGCGATCGTAATTTGATTCTTATTATTCTTTGGAACTTGTCTGGACCCATGGACTGTATTTAGGGTGTCTTTCTCTTTTTTGTGGAAGGGATGCTGCTTTACACCTGCTCAGCAGAAGTCTTTGAGTATATAGTGTGTGATAATACAATGACCCAAGCCTTTGCAGCTGGCAGGGAGCTCCCTTGAGAAGCTGGTTTCTAAAAATTACCAGCTATATTGTTTTATTTGGGTTCTCTGCCATGATGGGTTCATGGTATCTGAAGTTAGTCACCCTAACTGCTCTGCTCTTTTAACATCCTTTCTGTCCCAGGCTATCCCCAGCCTGGTTCCCTACTCCTTATTTGAGACAAACACAGCTTTAATTTCATGCTTTAGGTTTTTAAATAGAAATGCACATATCCTGGATATCTTTGTCTATAGCCTTGAACATTTTTCAGAGAATTCCATCTTTTGTGGAGTTATACGTGACTTTTTGGGAATGTTAGCATAGGTGCCAAAATACTGGACAAAGCACCTTATAACAGATTTAGGACAAGTCTGTGCTTTGTCCCCTCACTCTCCTCACTTCAGCTGATATTAGTGTTCCCATGTTGTGCTCTTACAGGCGACCGAACAGAATCCCAAAGGACAGGTGACAACAGAACATACACTGCTGTCTGTCTTCTAAAAGCTTTTTGTGACCAACTTGGAACCAGTACCTTTTGAAATCAGATGTAATACAGTTGTAAAATAAGATAATGTAATAAATTTTCTATGTAACAACCCCAAAGAGAATGTTTCAGTACCTGAAAATACTTTGCATGTTTTTTATGTATATTTATGTATGTTTTATGCTCTCATTAAACTGAGCTGATTGTCATTGCAATGACTTTTAGAGTCTGTCCTTCTCTCTGTCCCCTTTTTCTTTGTACAATATCACTTCTGTACTGGAAGTCAAGTACTAGTTTGTACTCCGGTTCAACCTTCTAGGTACAGTGTAGCTTTTGTACGTAATTGTGTCCCTCTTTGAGTAGCCAGTTAATTATAATTATATGTATATAATATATAATATTATAATAATTATCTTTAGTTGAAGAATAAATCTGATAAAATTTTGGTATGTTTTTTCCCTATCTCGGATGATTCAATTACTGCAAGATGAAGCATGCCAAGAAATTTTCCATCTATGCATAATACACCCATTGTACAAAGATTACTTCAAGAAAGTAATATGCAATAAACAATTAAATACTGCTTTTTGGAAAAGCCTTTTAAGCACTTGTCAACTTTTATGTGAGGTTCCCGTGGTACCAGAGGTAACAGAACTACCATGAACTTGGTGACCAACTTGTGTGTAATGTTTCTGTTGACACAGTGGTACCAAAGAGATAAGATACATGGAGAGCTCTTTTTGCAGCTTTTGTATATTCCCTTAACAATGTAGTTTTTTATGTTAGCTGTTTTACAAACTCAGACGAGAAAGATGAAGCAGTCTTTGGAAGACAAAGGATAGCTTGATCTAAAGACTGAGTTGTATTATAAGTGTGAATTTTTCATATCCAAAAGAATTAAAAAAGACATATGAAAAATTCTAATGTACTTAAATGATTTTAAGGAAACTAGAGCATTGAAATATCTTTATTTTAGGTGTCTGTGTTATGTGCCACTGGCTTACTTGTGAAATACAGCCTTGACTGTGAAGAAAAGGTATTTGAGTTAATGCTGATGTGGAGAAAAATACTTGCCAAACACTCCAAAGTTTGGGATAGTCTTGTGTTTTAGAGCGAGGGGAGATTTTAGGTAAAGGGGCATTATGGTCATCTAGTCTGCAGTCTTGCATGATATCAGTCTGCTATTTATGGGTCAAGCCCAGAAGTTTGTTTTTAGTCATATAATATTTTTGTAAAGGATCTATGTGATGTAAGTGTAAAATCTAAAATGTAATGTCTAATCAGTCATGAGTACAGAAGAAATATTAAGAATTTCAAGTGGTACTTAATGAAAGGGGAAAGACTGCATAGGAAGTGAGGAGGAATAAAAATGGTCTTTGTTGTGTTATATTTTGAACAGGTTTATAAATTCAGCACACACATGTATTGTCTATTGAAATAGTACAACAGAGAGTTCTCTGCATTGCTTTAAGGAAATTAGAATAATGCCAGACAACATTTGTATCTGAATTTCTTCGAAAAAGAACTATCTTTTAAATATGTAGTGCATTTGCTTGTATCATCTCATTTTGAAATAATTCCTACTTCCGTTTCTTTCAATATCTAGCAGTTAACTAGACAAAAATGAGAATGTGTTAAATCCATCCAGAAAATAGTGGAAAAAGAGCTATTCTAGCATACCTTTTGAAGTAAACACAGGTCAGGCTCTAAATAGACATTGTGGTATTGATGAGTAACATAAAATTTAGATAACTACGTGTCTGGAATGGGAATTTATTTCTTATTACTGTAACAGTGTTAATTTGCTGTCTTGATCCCTGAAAGCATTATCTCTTAAGTTGTAATGTATTTTTATAGATTGTATTTTTTTTTATAATTTGTTTCAGTGCCACTCCCCCTCCCCCCCAAAAAAAGAAAAAAACCAACAGAAAACCACAAAAAAACTCCAGGACAAAAGGCTCTATTTAATTTATTGTATGATTACTGTAGCAACATGTGTAGCTAAACTGCCCAGTACTTGCTTTTCAGTGTCTTAACTGAAACTGTTTGGATTAAAATTTTATTTGTGTTGCTTGTGAGCATACAGCTGAATTTTTAGGAGAGAGGCTTTTGGCTAAAATCCTTAAGTATTTTAGTGAATAAGACGAAGAAGAAACACTTTGTAAAAACAAATTAGCAATTTCCTTCAAACCTTTTATTAGAAACTCTGTAACTGTCTTCTTTTAGAATAGGGACTTGGAATTAGATGTGACTTTGTGTAAGCATGGCTGAGGAAGGAGTCAGGAGTTTCCCTAACATGAGATGACTGTGTTTTTTTTGAACTTCATTAACGAAAGCTCATTAAACTCCCAAAATTAATTTATAAACTGAAAGCTGTACTTGGCAAAAAAAACCCAGAGCTATAATTTTATCTAGTTTTCTTCTCTGAAGATTTTGTCAGCAGTTAATGTACTTTCATCTGCTCTTAGATGCAAGATGAACTTTTTCTTAGTACCAGTAGAAAGGCTGAAGAGGTATCAGCTGCAGAGTGGAAAGCGTTGCTTAAACCAGCTCGTATTAGCAGCTTTGTTGCTGTTGTGGTGATAGGTATTCCTGGGTAAAAACTGTTAACTTGTCTTTTGGGTGACTAATTAGAGGCTATCTCAGAATGCTAACCTGTCACAAATGTAATAATGGTTGTTTCAACTCTCAACTTAGGACATGGTAACTACTTAGGAAAATCAAAAATTTTGGTGGGCTTTCAAAACTTGTCACCAAGGTTTAATTATATATTCATCATTTGTAAATTTATCCTTGATTTTATTTCAAGATATTAGGAAAATAATGACATAAGCTAGCTTCACAGAAATATTCTGTAGGCAGATTTTTAAGACTTTATAATATATGTCACCTACCAAAGGCAAAATAACTTTGTCCCCAAATTTTATTCACATAGAAGCTCTATACAGCAGGGATACGTGTAGGGTCAAGCAGTGCAGGAAAAGAGGCTTTCTGCATCTACTTCTAGATGTTTGTCTAAAATTGCCTAGCAACTTGCCTGTTTGACCTCTGAGTTTCTTGGACCTTTTCTATTTAACATCTGTTCATTCAGAGGAATTCTGAGTTGAATGTTGTATGTACCCAAGCTGAGCCAAGGTGCAAAGGTGCTTAAGCCCTGCCTTGCCAGGATAATTCTGGAGTTCTGAACAAAGTTTTATGTCCCTGAGTTTACTAAGAAACACAACAATTAAGAGCCTGAGAGTGCTGGTCAGCAGCAGACTCAGTAGGAGTCAGCAGTGTGCCCAGGCAGCCCAGAGGGCAAACCCCCTCCTGGGGTGCATCAAACTCGGCATCAGCAGCCAACCATCACCAACAGAGGTGACTGTCCCAGTGTAACAGTGTTGGTGCAGCCTCACCTTGAGCACTGTGTGTTGTTCTGGGCCCCACAAGGATGTGTCCAGAGGAGGGTAACAAAGCTGGTGAAAGAGCTGGAGGCAATGTCCTGTGAGAAGGGACTGAGGACTTTGGGCTTGTCTGTTTTGGAGGAAAGGAGGTTGATGGGTGACCTCACTGCTCTCTAGAGCTTCCTGAGGAGGGGATGTGAGAGGGAGGTGCTAAGCTCTTCTCCCTGGTATGCAGGGATAGGACATGTGGGAATGGTTCAAAGCTCTGCCAGAGGAGGCTTAGACTGGATGTTAAGAAGCACTGACCAGGGTGTGGTCAAACACTGGAACAGGCTTCCTAGAGGAGGTGGATGCCCCATGCCAGTGAGTGTGTAATTGCACAATGCCCTTAACAACTTCTGGTCAGCCCTGAATTGGTGGGGCAGTTGGACTGGAGGGTGGTTGTAGGTTGGCCAAAGCTATCACTTAGCATCTAGGAGACTTAGATTCACTTATTTCTCCATCTGAGAAGATTTACACCTGTAGTTCCCAGTATCTAAGACGAAGATGAAAACATCATGCTTATAAGCAACTTGAAGACATCTGTTGTTTTTTCTCCATTAAAATTTTATAGTAAAAAATGTTAGAATAGGACATCAGAAGGGTAAGAAGATGAATCATCACTGGAACCTCATCATTAGAATACTTAGTATTGAGAATGCTGACTTAAAATTCTGACATAGTATCAAAAATTGTTTCTTTGTTTTGCAGTAAACACTTACCTTCATTATTCCAAATCTTGGTTGCTTGTTCTGGGACCAGGTCTCTAGCCTGACCACTGTGTCTGTTAAGTGCTCTGAAGCTACTGGAGAACTTAAAACACTTTGGCACCTTATTTCCTACTGAATTGCTGCATGCAGCAACTGGCTCAGTGGGGCTGTGCTGTAGAGTTGTGATCTCGGCATTGGCTGGATGGAGTGTCAGGCATTTGTTAGGAGTTCTGGACTGATTTGCACCAGTTTTTAAAGCAGTGTGACATCCACATTAGGCCTTGATGAGGAGGAGTCCAGTTTTGTCCATAAAAAATTTAATAACTTTGTGTTCACTAGCAATTTGATGTGAATGGGGCAACAGTGGGCCAGTGTTAAGAGCACTGAGCTCTTACAGCTCTGAGTATTAAAATATTTTCAAAGAAATTGCCTTGCTGTTGCATTGTCAATGTTTAATTCTAAATTTGTTCTCTTCACAATAACACAGGTTGCATATTAATTTGAGCATTTACTTTCACCTTGATCATTTCTACTTGTCCCCTGAATAGTGACGCGTGTTGCAGTAGCTTCATGTGAGAGAGGTGGTTTTAAACTGTTTTATTATTAAGGACATGGTAATCCAAACATCTCCTTTGAACAGACTAATTGTAATGTAAGCATGCAAGTGATTATAAGGGCAAATCCCATGCCTCGTGACACACTACTGATTAGGGGAGAATAAATTTTGACTTGTTTTGTGATAGAACCATACTATTTTGAGTTAAAAATGGGTCTTGAATTTTGTTATGTTTCGATAGTTAATTCTGCATTCTTTGGTGTTGTTAGGAGCTGAAACTGCCATTTACGTTTTTAAGCGGGCATATTCATGAACTTCGGATTCACGTGCCATGGACAAAATTGGGATCAGAACCAGTTGTCATCACTATCAATACAATGGAATGCATTTTGAAGTTAAAGGATGGTGCTCAGGTAAGAAATGTGATGAATGCTTTTCTAATATTGAGATGTTGATGACAATAATAACTTCTACAGGTCACTTTCTTCAAAGCCTTCTGAAGAATCTGACACGTAAAGTTGGGATTCCTTTTATTTTCTGAGAGGCTAATAATGTTCTAGTCATGGCTAGTCTCTTCCTTTATGCTTATTTTTAAACTCTGTCTTAGCTGCAGCTAATAAAGAGTTCTTGCAGATGTGAAAGCATGTAATTAGGCTCTGTCAGAATTTTCCTATGATTAGAGAAGAAGTGGATTTCAAGAGCAATATAGCATCCTGTGGGCTTGCTGCCTCTCAAGAAACAGTGCTGGTTGCATGAGTCAGCTGAATGGGGCACAACTCAGCACTGGGCGTTTTTCAGAAGTGGTGTTGCTGAAGGAATGCTTTAAAGATCCTGGACTGTAATTAATGTTTACTTTTAGGAGTTACAGTGCTTGCTTGTGTATAGTACTTGGAAGACTTCCTTTATGTAAAGGTCACAATTTGTACACTATGCTGTTTCACAGGCTTAGGAAAGGTTTTGTTCTGACACAATAAAGCTGAAATATGGTGTCTCAGTTTTTGTCATATATCTAACTTAGTTAACCAAAAGTACCTAGATATATTAATGTTAAACTTGCTTTTTTTTAGTCACTATAGTGCTTTGATTCTAGAGAGGTTTTCTGGTTTGTTTTTGTTGGTTTTTTTCAAGCCTTGTTCACATTTCAATTTCAACGTGGTCTTTCAGTTATATTGAGAATCATGCAAAAGAAAATTCCAATTTATGCAAAATTCAAGTGTTTCGTAGGGTGCTTGATGAGCTGTTAACTTTTAACAGCAATAAATAGATGCAAGCCAGCAAGACCATTGCCAAACACTTTTCTGTGATGGTTGATATTTCTTGTAATATTCTTTTACAGTTCCAGATCTAAGAGGCTTTTTTGCTGGGGTAGAAACCTCTAGTTCTAGCTGTGCCACCCGCAAAGCACGCGCTTGCATTCTGTAGTTACGCTTAATCTGTGTGCAGACGTGCACGTGCGTATACACACAGGTACACGCACCAGCAGCCAAATGCTAAGTACTGTTCCAATATTAAGGTAAGCTTTTTGAGACCAGATGTTCCATGAGAAATGGGTTTTAGAAGCAGCGAATTGCAACTGATTATAAGAGTTGCAGAAAAAGATTTGTAGCCCACGACTTTGTGCAACCCAGAACTAATATTTGATATTGGACCTTGCAGATGGCTACTGCTGGAATGATCAGATTTCCTGCTTGCCTGGTATTCGAAACTTAAATTTTGTGGTGCATACAGCAAGAGGTCAAGTGTCACAAATGTAAAGCACTCTCAAAACAAGTATTTATTACAGATGTTTAAGATTCAGAGGCAAGAAAGGAATTTTGAAAATTGCAACTGACATTTGAACAAATTATTCAGTGGTATGTACACCCAGGAGGATAAAATTTGGGTCTGTGCCATAGAAGGATTATCTTTGACTAACAAGAATGTAAATGAAAACACTTTAATGCTGTTTTCTGAGGATATGGTTTAAAAAGTTGACAGCTTGAATTTTATTTTTTTAAATTACTATTTGAAAGTGTTTTATAAAAAGAAAGTGTTCGAGAAATTCTTGTGTTTGTACCTTGTATGGCAGAGTACTTGGCTAAAATCAATTGTCATAAAAATCTTTGTAATCAGTGAATAAAAACTATGAATGAAATAAAATATTTCTGTGGAAAATGTTAGTAAAATGGACTTTCAGTGAATTTAGCTCCACCTTGGAACTGTTTTGCCAAGAACTTCATATCTGTGAAGAACATAATTACCAAGAAAGTTTAGTTTAGATCTCAAATTGATTGTCTTGATCCTGCATTTCCTTCCTCAGGTGAAACCTCTAATGAGCACATGCATAATTTCACCTGCGCAAAAAATAAAGTTCTGACCTCAACTTAATGAGAGATGTATTCTTTGGAAAGGGGCTATTTCAAACAATGTTTCTATTGAAGATATATGAAGATTAAAATACATGGCATTGTTTGAAGCTATTGTCCAGTGGACTCTGCAGATTTTTGTGAGCAAAAACCTCTCTTCTTTTTTACGTTTTTGAAGTGTATCAGTTCCCTGGGAGTGCTTTTGTACATATGCCCTTTACTTTGATGCTTTGTCATTGTTAGTTCAGCTTCAGTGTTAGTTTAGTTGTTTTTTTTGTTCATGCTATTGCAGCATCTCCTCAGCTAAGTCTAGAGTAGATAGTAATGGCTCAACTTCTAGTTTTATGCAAATACTCTCCTCTTCTAAGCAGAAGTGTTGTAAAACTGGTAAGTTCACTCAATGATATACAAAATCTATGTTGTAGAATTAGTGGTATTTATTGTGGGTTTTGAAGTTTGGACATTTTGAAGGTCATTGCTTTTCCCCTTTTGTCTGTGCTTTGCTTCCTTTTCTTACTTTTTTACATCTGATACTACTGCTTCTAAAACCAAATGTTAAATATGGCTACTTTACAAGAAAATTAAACTGAAGTGAATCAGGAACAGAACTTTGCAGTGATTAAAGTGGTGCTCTATTGAACATTCTCTGTATGTGCACTTTTGTTTTGTTTAATGGCAGTACTTGAAATAGAATTTTGGTGCGAGGCATTTTGCATTGCTTTTTGATGTCTGTCAGCCTAATGCAACTGTGCCTGGTTTTTTTGTTTTTTGGTCTTTAATGTAATCTTCTGCAGCACTGAGTTTTAAGTATGAGCATTTATAATGTTCTCAAATTCATGAAACATGTTGGTAAGGATGATTGTGAAATCTGTTATTACATACTTAAATGTAACTGAAATTTGTTTGACTTGTTATAGAAGATAGTTAAAGTTCTGGTATTATATTCTTCTTGTTACCTATCTCTATATATTAAATCTCATGACTTTATATAGAATTGAAAACACCTTGCTAAATCTGTTGACTGCTGTTTTTCCTCCTAGAGTTTTTTTTCTCCTTTTGTCCTATTTGAAATTCTTTGCTCTTTTCTCTTTGCCTCTCCGTGCCACAATACCTCTGTGCCCAAACCACAGGCTTTAAATTCAGGTAGTACAAATTGGGAAGGACAAGCCTGTAAGCCCGTGTCTGTTTTCTTCACCTTCCTGCAATTATAACTAACCACAAGACTAATATTCTTCGTGTTCAGCCTTGATTTCTGTGGTTTTTAGTGTTGGAACTGACGCAATGAGGAGATCAAGGAGAAATGTGTTATCTGTATTATTGCTTCGCTTCTGAGTCCTTGCCTTTAATCAGGACACAGTGCACCAGGAATATGCTGATGTATATGAAGATGAAGATTCTCTGTACTCCAAGGATAACTAATTATAGAATTGAGAAAGGCTGTTAGGTAGAAGCACTTACAGGGGCACGGGGAAACCAAGTAGTTTGGATCAGCATACAGACAATTGAGCACTTCTCCTTTCAGGAGGTATGACAAAGGAAGTTGTGAAGGAATATAATAACTCTGTGGAAACAGTGGAGAACAAGCCACAAGCGTGACTGTCAGAATTGCAGACACATTCTTATTTGACAGTTGGTAGGGACTGCCATCAAAGAATGCTGAAAGCAGGAATTAGTCTTGACCGGAAAATGATCGAGATGGGAGATAAGGTGTGTAGACAGGTTATGAAGAACTTTGACAGTGAAGACACGAGGCTTATGTTTAATGAGTGTGTAGTTATATAAAGTTTTTGCTTAGATGGTAAAGCTATCTCAGGTCTGAAGCTGTGCTTTGCTGTTTATGTCCTCACCTGGATTGTAGTAGTTTCAATGGAAAGTGGTTGTATGGACAAGCAGTGCTGTTTTTTTTCCATTTGAGTCTTTCTGCTGTTCCATGACAGCACAATTATGATAAGACTTGAAATCAGAATCTTGAAGTCTTTAGTGACCCACCTTTGTGCTTTTTGTTTCCTCATGTAGAAGCTCAAGGTCTTTATTTTTAAAATATTTTTTATTTGATACCTACTCACTTTCATAGTGGTCTCTTTAGTTCAGTAAATCTGATACTGAGTTTTAACATTGTTATGCAAAGTTTAAAGTGAAGATTATATTGAGAACTGCCCTGCCGGAAGTAAAATATGTCATCAGCTAGTGTTGAATCATCATCTCAGGTTAGTGATGGATCTGAAATTCTCATTAAGCAGCCAGTTCATGCTGCTCTTATATGTGTTTTAGTAGATTAATATAAGAAAAAAGGGAATTTTATATGTTTCTGTGTGTGCATGCATACAAATTAGTATATATAACTAACAAGAGCAGTTTTCCATATTATGAATTAAAGCATTTTGTACAAATTCCTTTGTGCAAATCAGACTTCAGTTGTTTAGTCTTTTCCAAAAGCTCAGGAAGATTTAGCAGAGTCTTTAGTTGGGTTTTATGCCATTTTCAAGAACTCCGGTATGAAGAGTTCTTACATTTTTCTATGAATTGATAGGTGTGGAAAAAAAGTGGTTTAGGTAGGAGATTCTCTTTTTCAAGGATATTATCTTTCTAAGGGAGAAATACCATGCCCCACGAATTTCTTACAAAAACATTTAGTAAACTTACTTTCAGTAGAGGAAGTAGTAAAGGCAGGTTGTAACTGCTAGAAAAGGCCTTGTAGCATTTGGTTCAGATATTTTGTCTTCTATCTCTACTGTTTTCAAAGGAGGCTAAAGAGGAGATGCTGAGCAGCTTTGCTTAAAACTGAATTACTCTTCACATGTTCTAGCTGGGCAAGCAAGAGAGACCATGTAATTTACCTACATTTTTTCCTATTAACCACTTTATCGATTTTAAAAGCAAAGTATCTGATGCTTTAGATTGCAGTTATTCTGAAAGAATATTATGAAAGAAGAAATTGCCTTTGTGAATTTGTTCAAAGACTCCCGCAGGCACATTTCTTAATTTTCTCAGTGCAATTGTGTTGCCTCAACCTGAGTAGCTGCCTTAGTTACCTGAATGCCTCTTAATGTGTTCCTAATTTTGGACAGTTTTCATGTGAATTTGTCAATATGTGGGTCCCCCAGGCAGTCACAAGTCCTGCCAACAAACCGTCTCCAGCTTGGGCTCTTCTCCCCACAGGTCCACAGGTCCTGTCAGGGGCCTGCTCTAGTGTGGGCTTCCCGCGGGCTCACAGCCTCCTTCAGATGTCCACCTGCTCCAGTGTGTGTCCTCCACAGGCTGCAGGTGGATATCTGCTCTACCATGGGCTGCAGGGGGACAGCTGCCTCACCATGGTCTTCACTGTGGCCTGCAGGGGAATCTCTGCTCCAGTGTCTGGAGCACCTACCCCCCTCCTGCACTGACCTGGGTGTCTGCAGGATTCTTTAGCTCACATGTTCTCATTCCTCTCTACTCTGGCCATAAATGCTTCTGTATCTTCTTTCTTCATCTTAAATCTGTTATCTAATAATTGTCATTGATGGCCTTTTGGCCAGTGTTGGGTTCCCTCTTGGAGCCAGCTGGCGTTGCCTCCCTCAGGCCTAAGGGAAACTTCTAGTAGCTTCTCACAAAGCCACTCCTGTAGACCCCTGCTACCAAAACCTTGCCCTTAAAACCCAATCCAGGCGTGAAGAAGTCCTTATGTCCTTCATACTGACAAACCTCAAGATTATAGTGTTATTATCGTGCATAGATATCCCATGATACTTATTTGTGCTCCTGTGTACTGTGGAATTTATTTCAGTACTGGTGAAGGGCAAGAAGTTTCTGCTTTTCACATTTTTGAAGTAAAGCTCAAAAATTCCTGTTGTTTTGTTCCTTCTGTTGCCTGAACTACCTCTAAATGGATGATTTACTTTGGCTTGCAACAAATGATTAAAAGACAGTCCTCATAATGCAGAGCTGGTAGCTGAAAAGCTACTTGACGTGGATGTATTGTCTTATGGTTGCTGTCCGGGTGGAGGACTGCTGTTTAAAAACAGCTTTCTTCCAGAAGTAGTAATGCCTTCCAACTGCTGGGGTCTTGTTGAGGTTTAAGGCCTCAGGTTCTCTAGTTGCCTTGGCATAATCTGTGGTACTTTCTATCTTTTAGTATACTTGGACAGTTGGTCTTAGGTATATGGACTGGACTTCTTGTCGTCTATCCTAAATTGCCATTTTTCTTTTTTAAAATTTAAATATTTAGAATTAAACATTGTTTGGGTTTTTTAATTACTATTTGACTATACTGGCTTAGACTGGCTCTTTGCCTTTTTAAAATGTCTGTTGTGTATGGGGAAACATGGCCTTGCCAAAAAAGAAATAACACTTTTCGTGTTTTAAACAACTCATTACCCTCCAAGAAAACCAGTGTAATTGTCCTTTAAATTCAAGAAAGAGAAATATGTTTACTTATGTATAAACATGGGTTATATACATTAATGTTTTAATTCTTTATACATAAAGTGTACATGAGCTTTCTTTTAAGTGCCAAATCAATGTCCCTAATTTGGAGATTGAGGTCTTTGGAGGGTGAGATCTTTTTTAAATGCTTATGTGATGCTAGTACTGTACCTCATTTAATTTATGAATTTTCTATAGACTGTTAAACAGCCAATTTTCAATCTTCTTTTAGCAGGTAAAGTGTGAGGCAACCAGGTGGAAACATATGTATTCTGCAACCAAGAGAGCTCTTCTGCAGTCCATTCTGACTTTCTGTAGTGTCCCAAACGTATTTACAAAATTAGGCACTAAATAATTTATATTTATGGCTTTGTTATCTTAGGGAAAGGCACTTCTTTGGAGCATGACTTTGAAGTTAGTTGGTCTTATGTAGAACATCAGCTGGAGTTCTGTCTTTCTCAAGTAGCAAGAGGAAAGGATAATGCAGATAGGAGTAGTACATGGAGGAGGGCTGAGGCAGCTAAATGGACAAATAGGTTAGGTGAGAAGAGATTAAAGCCACCTGATGGATATGAAGGGGAGGGGTGTTTTTTGGATGTGGTGCCTAGTGGTCCTTTAAGCTTCCCTAGCTTTACAGGTAGTTCTAAGTAGATTGTTTAATCAGGTGAGGGGTAGCATGCTTATGTAAAAAATTCCACTTGTTTACCTTGGAACACCTGACTAGCCGAGAAATATCTCACTTATTTTGGTGGAACCTTGTCGGGATGCCATATTTTGGAAAGATGTAATCCTAATTTTAGACATGTCAGAGTAGTTTTCCACATGTATGTATCTTTTGGGGAATCTTGCATAGTGCTGAATATATTGAATCTGTCAAAATATTTCAGGCTTAGTAGTTTAATATATTATTATTATTTTCTCCTATGTTTTGAAGAAAATATTTTCAGAGCAGATTACTACAACGCAGTTGTTTCATGGGTTCTAAAATAGATGTAGATATGGGGCTTGCTTTTTTCTGGATCACTTTGTATTTCAGCAGAAATCGGTGCTTTATTTGACATGTGTTTTGGATTTGTACTTTTTTAAAGCTTTTGGCTTTTGGGCAGATGCTCTTAAATTAATCTCTGACTCTACCCACTTTATTTTTGTTAATTCCCTTACTTTTTTCTCATACTGTTCTTTTATATATGCTGGGGTTTCATTATACACTTAAATTGTGGACACTGACTTCCTGGTTAGATTCCTCCTTTCTACTTAGACCTTCACTTTAGCTATAATTGTGCTTTGACAGTTGGATGTGAAAGTTGGTTCTGCTTCTTTCTGTAACTTCACTTTTCCATTTGTTGTATAAGCCTATCCTTGTCTGATCAGTCTCATGCCACTAAATTATATATTGAGTAGTTATCAGCTGCCCTACTAAACTGATGTTTCTGAATTAAGGCCAATGTGTTTTGGTTTTTTTTCTCCAAGAGCTGTGTTTTGGGACTAAAGAGTGTCCCAGACGTGGTGTCTGTCTTATTGCAACTCCATGTCAATGCCCTTGGCAATGTCAGTTCAATGTGGAGTGTGAAGAAACAGAATAGGTCCATTTTCAAAATTGGGTTGAGAAATAACATGGTGAGAATTCAGAATCTCAAAACTTAGTATTAAATCAACAAATGTTTATAAACATGTTCATGTAAGTTTTTTCAATACTATCTTTGTTGATGGAAAATACTAATTTTCATTTGCTGAAAATTGAAGTGTTATGAGCTTGTTGCACATGGGCTGATGTTTCTGAAAACAAGAGAAGGATATCCATCTCTGTGATTTTTCTGGAACTGGATTAGGATTAGAGATTTGTTGGTATAGAAGCTGCAGACTGTGCTGGGGGAGTGTGTTCTGACTGAAGCATTTCCCCATGTCTTAGTTGTGGAAACTTACATATTGTTGAGCATTTTTTTATTGTTCTCAAACAGACCGCAAGTAACAGTCATTTTAACCCATTTCTCTCTCTGTGTCTCTCCCCCTTCCTTTTTTATTTCTACTTCCATAGCATTCTTTAAAATTGATTCTAGAATTTGACTGTAACTTGCTACTGGCAAATCATGTTCTATTTGAAAATAAAAAAAATTAGAAAACAAATTATGTGAGGAAACAGCCAGTAAAACTGTTTGACTTCCATATATGCACATTTCTCTTTATTCATGCATATGAAAACTTATAAACCTATGCCAAATGCCAATGTTAACAAAATATGTATTATTTGTTTTAACCAAAAGCAGGTGCTTCTCTTCTCTACATGAGGAATCATGTTTCTGTGTTCATCTCTGTACAGGTTCTGTTCTGCAGTACAATTCCAGTGAGCTCTTACACCTTTTGACACTTAACATCCGTACATATCCCACTTTGCCTGAGAAGTAGTTCAAATGTTGACAGTTCAGGAGTGTTGCCCATGTGGAGGGGAAGAATTGTTATCTCAGAGGAAGCTGATGTTGCTTCTTTTTCTTATTTAAAACTGTAGTTCCCCATTTTCTGCTCTGTTGCTTTAGATTCCTTTGCTTGGGGTATTGTGATGTTACTTAACAAGTGAGGAAACAGCAATCCCATTTACCTGTTATACTGCACTGGTGTAGAAGCTTGTTCTTTATACATACCTCCGTGTGCGTGTATATATGTGTATATGTATTTATGCATATTAAAGACCCACCTGACCTTTTTATTTCATTATTGCTTGATGGTAAGGAGGAACAGTTGGGACAGGAAACATGAATAACACTCAGGACATGGGTAAACTGTTGTTTTACATTGGTTGTAATTTCGCTGTTAGTCCACTTAGTAAGGCATCTAGAGCAGTGAAGAGCTGTTTTCTGACTGTTTTATGGGCAGGCACTGCCACACGTGCCCAGCTGAACGGTAGTCAATGTATATTTAACTTCCTTCCCTCAAACAAAACCAGTTTTTTCCTCTGGAATTCTTTTGTGGTCCCATCTTTGTATGTTCTGTAACTACTAGAAAACTGCAGACCCCAGACTGAGTATTTACACTATGTAGTACAGCTATATTCTGGAAAGTTTAAGATTGTGGATGTTATGGTTGTTTATAAATCAAATCAGCTGAATTTGCTGTGTGGAGAGAGGAAGAGATGATATGCAAGAGCTTTCTAGGCTGCCAAATGAACTTGGAAACTAAATGTCAGGTTAAACTCTTGGCAAAGCACCAATTAGAAAGTTCATTGTTGACATGTGAATAAATAGTTTTCTGTACCAGCTAGGATAGTATCCGGTACTTTTCCTGTTGAAATGGCTGTGCTGTTAGGAAATTGAAGCAATTACATGCAGCAAACCAACATCATGCAAGGAAACAAATGGCGTATTAGAGCTAATGCAGCATTGACTGCTGTAACTTGTGTTTTAGAACTTTGGAGTATGTTATGGGTCTCAAGGTTGTGAATTTGAATATGAATGCACTAGAATTGCTTTTAGAACAGCTTAATGTGCTGAATTCTGGGCGAAAAAAACATCAGTAAGTAAAAAAACGTATTAATGCCTCCTAACTAATGCTAGGGATTTGCATCTGCTTGTGTGTAAAATTATTTATTGTCTCTGGGATACATATGAGTGCAAAGGGGGTGTGGGTGTGTGTGTCTGTAAGTTCTCTAAAATAGACTTCGAGTGCTCATGTTCAAGAAAACTTTGTCAAACTTACTGGTAATTCCAAGAGGTGGCAGGGCTGATGGATGTTCAGGTCTTCTGGAAGTTCATTAAGTTCATTCCTGACATAGGCTTCCTTGAAGATAATTTTCTGTCTCTGTGTCTCATGCTTTTAGCATAACATCAAAGTTAGCAGGGAAAATAGCACATCATCTTGCCAGAAAGTTGTGTATTAGTACATAATGATTTTGGAAATGTGTAAGTAACCTAGAGTGCCAACACTTACAAAGAGAATTACAAGTGCTGTGTCTGTAACTTTATGTATTGGGAGACTATCCAGGGAGACAGACAAGGGTGATACAGAGTTCATCTGTTTGAGGAACTGTGCTGCAGGATAGTCCTGGACAGGTAACTAACTGACTTGGTCTGTGCTAGCTAGCCAGCAGACCTGTTCTTCCCTGCCACAGACCCTTTCCTTCCCTTTGGTGTATACTAAGCATTTGGAGAGCAGAAGCTGGCGTGTGTGTCACCTATGTCGCTGATGAAACTGAATTTCAAATTGAAGGTTAAGTTGCATTTGCTGTGACACAGCTCAAGGTTCAAACCTATACCGGCAGCTTTCAGACTTTTTTTGCCACAGCATAAGTCTTCACTGTTCGTGGTGGTACACCGCCTAAAAAAGGTTGTTTGGTTTCCTTTTTGCTGTGGTTAATTTGGTAAATTAATAATTGGGGGTGATATCATGGTATGTATTCTTGAATTTTGGAAGGGAACCCATTTGCACAGGAGCAGACTTTTTTTTTTTTAAAGAAACCAACAAAAGTGTTTATTTTAATTCTGCAAGTGGGCAAGTAGAAAGTAGATGTAAGAGTTGGACTCAGATACCACAACACTGCCAATTTATATTCCAGAAAATAGGTTTACTAAGACAAACAAAAATACTAACATGTAAATGGTGTATTTGTTTTTATAAAGTACAGAGAACCTGTTCTTATGTGTAAATATAGGTGTATAAAGTAGAAAGATGAAGAATAATCCTTGTACATTTACTGATTTTTACTCAGATTTTTTTTTTCCTGACCTATTTACAGCAAGGAAATGTAATGCCAATAGTCAGTGTCTTTGTTCCAAGGTATAGGGTAAAAGGGTTTATATATCATCTTTGGCATAATTCCTAGTAATAGAGGGTCAGATTCTGATTCAGCTTCCCTGGTGTAGGTCTGGACTACTTCAATTGATTTACTTTGGAGTAATTCCAGACTTGTCCCAGTCCAGCTGACATCAAATCAGGACCCTACAATCCAGCTTTGTTTCATGTAGTTGGGTGAAGAGTTTGGATTGGTGTGGTTTAATGGGGAATGAGGTGAGGTAATGCATTTAAAAATATTTCCTTGGAGAGGAAGTAGTTTTTCCTCATTTGTTGATAGATTAAAGCATAGTTAAATTTGTTGGAATGTATTTTAGCTCCTCATCATAGCAGAACCTACTATTTGAGAATGGGCATGATTACAGATTTTGTAGTGGAAAAACCCTGTAATTTATCCACCTTGCGTAAAAACATCTAAAAATCAAAAGACAGAATACTCTTAATTCTTTTGACTACAAAGTATACTCTGACATTATAGCTTGTTCCCTTTTAAGGGTATGGTTGAATTACAATTTATTAGATACAACTTAAGCAGAAAAATTCCCTTAATTCACCTGTTGCTTGGCACTTAGCTTGCAATACCTGCACTTGAAGAGTAGTTCCTGTTAAATAATTTTGATGCACAACTGATGTAGATTGTGTTTTATTTTGAACACTTATGGATAATAATGAATTCTATCCCATTAAGCTGCACTTCTTCCAAAAGAATAGATCAATGTTCAGGTTTAAATGTGTACATTCTTTTCTAAGGAAAAGTCATTGTCTTCTTACCTCTTTACAGGCCATAAAACCCCAGGGAAACTGTACTGTGCTGCTGGCAATACCCTGGACCATATAGTCTTACTCCAACTGTTATAAAAGCATGAACTTTAACTGTAAATATTTATTTCTTTGCCTCTGGAAAATATGGAACAAAGTTGATCCCTCTATTGAGAAGTACAATTTTTTTTCCCCTCCATCTTCTCCAACATGTTTGTTTAGTGATTCTGACACTGACTTGCTGAGAAACCATGTCCTGAGACCCTCACCTTGGCTTACTAAGGATCCTCACTTGGCTTCCTTTACCCTTGCAAAGGTCTACAGAGCTTAGAATGCTGAGAAATGTTGTCCTTCGTTTTCAGTTGAACTCCTTATGTATTGTATCTAATTGGAGGATGAGCAACACAAAGCTACTTTTCCTTTTTTGTTTTATATGCATGAATCATTCTTCTGGAAGATTTTGTTATGTAAAGGGTTCTATTGATTTCAGTTATTTATTTTCAGCTAAAGCTGAAAACGTATTGTGGTTTCACTAGATAGCAAAACCTAATAGGCCTGTTAACCTGTCAGCATTATTCAATATTTCAGGTTACTTTAGAATTTCCCAAAATGAACTAACAGCTGCTGCTGCAGCAGTTATGTGTAATTACTTAGAATTAAACCTAAAGATGATTAGTCCTGATTTTTTGAAGTGTGTTGGTAATGCAGGATTAGTTTTCTGTGCATTTCTGGTAGCTGAGGGGTCTCCTGATCACTGCAATCAGTGTTGCTCTGCTGTGGGAGCACAGGAGACAGCAGTGTTCCAGTTCTTGGGTGGATGGGCTGATCTCAGGTTTGTTTTTTATTCCCAGTGGCAGGAGTGTCATATTTCATGGCTTCTGGAACACTTTCTGTAGGTGAATATCATCTGGACTATGTTGTATATATGTATAGTTCTGCTGCCTTCTGGAAGTCTCTGCCTTCCTGTATCTCTACTGGATTCCAGGTGTTTAAGCTTTCTACCCTGCAGTTTTTCCCCAACGGGGCCCGATGAAGACCTGAGAAAAAGGGCAGACAAGGCTGTGCTGCTGACTCCATACAATTCAGTCAGCCTGTTCTTGATAGTCTCTTCCCATATGTTCCTCAGATGTGGACAGTGATGGCGTTGTGGGGTAAATGCATCGTTCTGGCAGTGGGAAGTGGCCACCTTTTCTGGAAGCTCTTCAACCCTTTTCCCAGCATGCATTAAAGATGGGATTATTATATGATGGGGGGAGAGGCTACAACCCCTAGATAAAATGGTTGTGGGGAGCACGCTGCCTGCTCCACTGCAGTCATCTGGTGTGCAGCTGAGGTTCTTAGGAGAGTAGGCCAAAGGGAACAAGCTAAATGAATTGTCCTGCCATGCTGCTTATGGCCTGTGGGCTATAACTTGTTCATTGTAGATGTTTGCTTATGATACGTAAGAAAATTAAGATTTTGCAGTAAAACGTTAGAAAAATACTTAACAGCATGAGAAAAATCTGCTTAAGCCACAATGAACCTAATTCTTTTTACCAGCCTTCCACAAAAAGAGAGCATCTGGTAGACAGAATAGATCAGTCCCAAGTGCATATGCTAGTGGTTTCATTGTCATCAACAGACATTACATTTTTGTTGATTTATTTTGTGCAATGAATAAAACTTCATTTCCTGCTCTATTAAGGATGTTCTACTTTCCTTGACTTGTACAAAAATGAGGTATGGTTGTTGTATCCATATAAAAGTTGAAAGCAATTGTGTGGCATGGAGTTAATGGTGGATGTATCTTTTATCTACTTATGCATATGCAACAGTTGTTTTCATCTGAAATCCTCTATTTGTTGACGATGCTAAATCTTCTGCAGTTACCTTTCCATTCTCAGAACTGTAATCTGAAGGTCAAGATACTGTAATCTATTCTTCATTTATTATGGATCAAAGAGTATTCCCCTCATAACTGGGGCTTATAAAACTGTAGTTTATTACCCATATACTGATTGTTTAAGCACTTCTGTTCTCAGTCAAGTAAAACCGAGTGAACTGTGCATATAGTCATAGGAGAATCTGGGATTCACTTCTATTGGTGTCTGTACAACCCAAATTATTTGAAAGAAAGAGTATGCTATAGCTACTCAGTCATTTTGCTTGTGGCATTTTTTATGAAAACATAATTTCTTCAGAATGATGTTTTTAGTGTCTGTTTTGTCTTGGGGAAAGAAACCCGAACAAGATACTGAGTTTGGAAGAACACAGAACAGTATTTTTCTGCTTGTCAAAGCAGGTTCCTCACATTTTTGGTACTGTTCAGTATTGAGTTGTATCTAATTGAACTGCTGCTGTGTTGTGTGTGACTTGTAGCTTGGATGTCTGGTTCTCTGTTCTGGACTATGTTCCTGGCTGCATTTCTTCAGCAGCATTCTTTTTCACTGAAGTGCCTAACAAGGTACATGAGTGCTATGGTTACAGGGCACCACCAGGGAGATGTTCTTTTGGAGGAGAGAACTGGTTACACTCAAAGCTCTTGTGGGCACGTTTCTTTTCAGGTGGTTGCTTTTTTGTGTGTGAAAACAGCAGAATATTTTCATCGGACAAAATAAAGTTGTGCTGCTTTCAGGAATGTTGGAAAACTATTTGAACCACATTTAGAAAAATACAATTTTTCAGAAATCTGAAAGTAAACTTTGGTGTTTCCCATTACATATTTCTTTTTCCACCAGCTTTTATCTTGACCTTGTGCTTAAAGCAAGTATCGAGGTAGTGGGACCTCAGAAGCCTGACTCAGTGAATTGGCCCGTGTGTTAGCATCTGGTGAGGAACAGACTTGTCTCAGAATTGCCAGCTCATGAGTGCTCATCTTCCCTCTGGCTGTGCTGGACCTGGATAGAGGTTGATGATTCTGGCCCACAGATTCTTATAATGCAATTATAAGATTCTAACTCTGTTTAAGGGTAAAGTGAAGCTACTTTGAAACTAACACTTCATGTCTTTACCCATTGTTAAACCAATCTGATGGTTATACTAATACCTAGATTTTATCCAGTCCTTGGCACCAGTGGGACTGGTACATGTCCCATGAGTATTGCTTGTTAATCTTGAAGTATTTTTTTATGATCTGCTGACCTTGGTATTTTGTGATTTCTGATTTAATAGGCTTCTGATGTGCTCTTTTCTCACTTGGAGGCAGTTTGCTGGTTCCAGAGCAAACGATGAGTAGTGCCACAAGCAGAGAGGAAGCTGAGGGAATTGCAGCTAGCTGTTAAGAAGAGATCCCCTGCTTGGGAGATTCGACTGTAACAGAAGCATGAAGGAAGAGTTGTGTGATGGGATTGAGCTTTTTGAGTTTGTCCTGTCCTGCTCTGCTTGAAGACAGTCAGAGCAGCATCACAGACATACCTGTTCCTTTCTTGCCACTTCCTTATGCCTCAACTCAAAGTGATTGTGGTGTTTAAGTTCTCTTTACCCATCTAAAATGTCTGATGTATGACACTTTACGACTATGTAATATTCTTGGATATCTTTACCCAGTTAAAACTCTTAATAGTGATACTTGTGTTTTTAAGACGTCACATGCTTGTATTTCATATTTTTGTTTTTTTCATTTGAAGAAAAACATTTCTTAGATCTATGCAAAAGGCTTATGCATAACGATCTTGTATAGACAGAAAGTAAGGACAGACTTAAGTGGAGTGTTCTGCTCTTTTCAGTTTTTATTCCTATCTCTAGGGAGACGTAGTGCTTTCATAAGTGATCTATAAAATAACCTTAAACACATTCAGGTCACAATAGCTTTAAAGCTGTCTTTGTACATGATGATTTTGTTTTCATCATTGAACACTGTTGTAATGAATTTAAGTGTGGCATGATCCTGTCATC